>NW_026901033.1:1870000-2470000 GCF_033783945.1 Neopsephotus bourkii
CATAAGGGAAAATGAAAAGTAATGCTTTGCCTCAACAACCTTGGTAGGTGTTGGCTTTAGCATTTCTCTCCTGGCAAACACTGGGGGTAATTGTGGTTACTACGTGCTAGTAAACAGCAACTACCCTCAGAAATACAAAGCCTTTTGGAAATCAAGTGTCTGAAGGGAGGCAGCTCCTCTGCTCTGTACTGCCATTTGAATTCAGACATTGTTCCTCCCTGCGTAATCTGCTACACATTTCTAATTTAAGTGTCACATATGACCATATACTTTTATATAACATGGTAATCATCAGAGATTGATTTATTCCCCTCTTTTTAATACGTGCTTTATACCCAACTTCCTCATGAGAGTTGGTGGCAAATTGCTGCAGTTAGGAAAATACATTACCATAAATTTTGAGACAGGGCAAAGAACCATTAGCAACAATCCTGGGGTGCTATAAATACTTTTACCTGCTCTGAATATTACAAGAGAGTAGAATAAGTCATTTCAATCCAGGGAAGGATTTAGGAGAACTGTAGGAGGTGTGTAAACACTTCATGTTCTTCTAAATTCTTCCCTGGTGCTAAAGTAATATCCAGGTGCAAGTATTTTCACTAACACAAGCAACCATTATGGACCTCTCTTTAATGATCAATGTGGTGAGATGTTAGGGATGCCCAATGAAGGAGCAGATAGCCTTGGAGGCCACAAGAATGGCGCCATTAGCCTGGAGGGTACTGAGCTCTACCAAGCAGTCCAAGTATGACAACATGATGAACTGGCTATGCTGCTTCTTCCTCCTACCCTCTGCAGGGCACAGACGATTCCAGTGCTACCCACTGACCTAAGCTAACCCAACGACTTGATCTTAGTTCTCTTAAGGACTGAGCTCAACCTTCCCCAACTGTGCAGTGCTCCAAGCATTTGGTATGCTGAGATGGGTGGAAATATCCAACCCTTATTTTCTTTTTTAAGTAAAAATCAGGGGGAGGAAAGGATTGTATTTTTAATAACATTCTTTCACACCTAAATGTATATGCAAACACAGCCGCTTTCCAGAGGAAGGTTTTCTTGGGAATACTGCTTAGATTTGGAATGCCTGAATGTGGGAAGACCCTCATGACTCAGCATCAGGGTACTCACCTGGGATGTGGTAAACCCCAGTGCCTGGCCACAATTTATTCCCCACGTTCTAGGTGAGTAACCCAGCCACCAACTGCTAAGTCTCCTGGTATAGCTTCCATCTCCCTCTAGTGACCTTTTAAATACCCTGTTTTCCTTCTGCATTGGATACAGAAGCTTCCTGATACCATGTGTGCTTCCACCTACCTCTGTTGATGAGATGCCCAATGATCATTAAGAGGTCATATGAGCAAACTGGCTGCTAAGCTATATGCTTTTAAGAAAATCCTTACATGACTGTACTGAAAGAATCTTACTGCCATTTACAGTCTAGAGACATTTAAGGCACTGCAGGAGGTCAGGAGAAGACAGAGCAGGACATAAAGGAGAAGAGAAACTCCTCTTCCCAACTAAAATCATATATCTAAACAAAGCAGGAATAAACGTTGGAATAGCTTGGTGGGAAAAAGTGCCAAGGCAGGTCAAACATTTTGCACTTTCTCAGATCAGTCAGCCCTACTTGGCTAACACTTTCACAAGGTGTTACCAGATAGGAGGGTAAGCATTCTTATGCTCTGGAATGAGAAATGTTCCAGAACAAACTTCTTTCACCTTCTTCCATAGCTTGCTAATCAGACCTTACACAATCCTGCAGGGTGGAAGCAATGCATATAGGCCACTATTGGCTCTAGTTTGGGCCACAGACTGTTTGATAATAGGGGCAGGATTTCCAACTATGTCTTTTGAGAAATACCTGGTGAAGGAACTATTGCAGTCTGCATGGTAAAAATCATACAAGACAGCTTTTCAGCAGTGATTAGGATTATGAGAAATAAGTAAATTGTTAGTGCTATAAACACAAAGGTAGAATGCCCCCCTCTCGTTTTCTCAAGCCCTTATCTCCTTACAAAGGGACCCTTGAAGAGTCATACATGACAGAAAGTGAGTGTAACTGAAAACATGGCAAAGTGATGGGATACTTGAAAAAGACATTGCAATGCGTAAATAACAATTTATGGGCATGTTCAAACATTCACATCCTTCTGCTGCTGTTGTTTCTGAAATCCTCCTCTGCACTAAAGAGGGAATGGCTTTAAGCTGGAAAAGAGTAGATTTAGATTAGATATAAGGAAGAAATTATTTACTAAGAGAGTGATAAGACACTAGAACAGGCTGCCTAGAGAACTTGTGGATGCCTCATCCCTGGCAGTGTTCAAGGCCAGGTTGGATGGGGCTTTGAGCAAACCTGGTCTAGTGGAAGGTGCCCCTGCCTGTGGGGTTGGAACTGGATGGGCTTTAAGGTGCCTTTCAACTGAAACCAGTCTGGGATTCTATGAAAAGCAGGAGCTCCCCCCAAAATTAAAATATAAACACCCCCCTTTTGCCTGGCATGCAGCTGTGGTAGTAGCAATGCTTATGTGTTTCAGCTAATGGAATATGCTTTCATTATCCAATCTCTCCAATAAATTAAATGCTCAAAATTACAGACAGATCAGCAAACTAGTGAGAAGCCAACCATCTGAATTTCAGCTTTTTCATTTCTGTAGGATTAGATGGTATATGGTAGAACCATCTGTAAATTCACTTGGGTTGCAGTATGGAAAGAATCAGAATTCATTAAAGGATATTTTAAACCACTAATGTCATCCTCTGTTTTTCTATAAAATGATATTTTACAGAGGCTCTTAAACGAGCACTATGATGAAGCAAATTGCCATCATATCAGGATCTGTAATTTGAACAAGGATATTTTACTTGATTTTGAGTTTAATTCTATTTCTTTCCTCTGTAACAGCATGGATGGAAACTTGAATTAGTCTATTCTGATTATAAGAGATCTGTTCGTTCTGGTGCATACATATATGTGTTCATACATACGTATAAATGAATGATAAATATATATATGTGTGTAGATGAATGTTCAATTGCATCTGTGCATAGATATCTTTGCTCTTTTGCCTTAAATTCTGGTGGAGTGCAAACTGAAAGAGTTGGTAAGTCAAGGCATTGCACAATTACATACATTTTACTTTCTGTTGCTAGGACACCACCATCACAGCTGGAACCTGTTCCTACTCATGCTGATGGACCTTCCACTTACAGGTCTGTGTGATGCATGCCCAATCCCAGAGAGCTCACCTTCATGCTGTCATCGTGGGCTCCGGATCTGATGCTCAACCCATACGTAAGTGGCCTGCTGGACTGTGGCAGATGTTATGCAATGGGTGTTGTTTTGCTCGTCTCTGAAAGGACCTACAAAAATAAAGTCATGTTAAGAAGAAATATTTTACAAGTCTGGATGCTTCAGAGACCACAGTGCTTTTTTATACCTTGAAAAAGTGGTAACTGTGCTCTCCAGACAGCACACAGTAGCATAGTAATGGGAGTATTCAGACAGTATTAGGTAATTCTAAGGTTTTTGGACACTATAAAGAAAGCCCCAAAATCCCAAAACGAAAATCAGCCACTGAAAGATAACTTCCAGCAACTTTCTGTAAACACCTTAGAACCAATACAAAACCCACCAATAACACAACGCCTTCACAGTGAGCATCAGAGTTCACTGAGTATAACCTGGGATAACTTGGGTGGGTTATGCCTTAATTCAGGTTACAGTTTGACCATGAAGTACATGGTACATGGCAAACTATCAAATTTTACAGCAGTGGGCTTACTGTAAAATGAGCTATGTACCAGTACTGTATAGCACTGGTGCTCCTTACTAGGAGCACGACTACAAATTCTGGCCTTAAATGAATCTGTAGTGTCCATTCAGACCTTCTGTGTTAACACTAAGCTATCTTGAGCAATATGACTAGTTGGTTGAGACTTCCTTTTACTGTCTAGACCACATCTGGATTTGTGAAGCAATGCTTTACATTATGAGCTAGAGGTTTAGTGTATAAAGTCAGGCTACACAGATACAACTGCCATGAAACCATTATGTCTGGACCTATTTTCTTATTTATGTTGTGACATAACCATTTGCACTACAGTCATTCATTTCAGTAGGCACTGAATTTGGCAAGATTCAGAAACGAACACCTTAAAATGGAATCGTTGCAAGATCAGGTTTTATAGAAGTGTATATAAATTCCTTCCTTCAGTCTGCAAACATGCACCAAGCAGCTGAGATGAGACAATACAGCATGTTAGGTCATACGTTTGTTTCTTGTGCTGCAGACGGTGCAAGTGGCCTGGCATATGCAAAATCCAGTATATTTGTCCCTGAAAGACTGCCGAGGGCAGTGGAGAGCTCATGCATAAGGCAGACCAGCAGAGCTCTCTGGAGAAGTTTGCCCATTTACAGCACACCTGACCTCAGACAGGGGTATCAGCTGCCCATGCCTACAGGAGCTGTGCATCTTTGTACCTCATTGCCTGAACAACTTTGAGAGTCAAGGCCAGGAAGACTGACTGAAAATAAGTTTCCAGATGGAGATTCAGGAACAAAGCCTGATACAAGCGTCAGTCTGTTGCAGGAGCCTTCATGTTCTCAAATTGCTTGGGTAAAACCTTCCTGAACAAGAAAATGTTCAGCAATTGCTGTCAAGTTAACATCACAATTACCATTTTATTTTCATTTGTCAGTAACTTGCTCCTCCAAACATTCAGATCTTTAAAGTACAAATAAAGAGCAGTTTTTTTGTGAGATGCTGTGGTTACACAGTGCTTGGCCACACTGAAGCCTGGTGGAACTTCACTGCTGATCACCTTGAGGAAAAAACAGGATTTAAACTGAAAGAATGAGATATTCCTGAGAACCACCACCTTTCCTGTATCTCATTGCAAGGCCCTATTTTTCTGCCAATTTATATGTTTTCCTGGATGCAGACAGAGCTGAATCATGCTTCCCAGCTCCTAAGACCTATTAAACCCCATTATCTTTTAAGAAACCTGGAGGATTCATACAATCACAGCTTCCTTCGTTTTGATACATCTCTCCCAGCACCAACTTTGCAGGCAGAAATTGGCAGACCAGTACAGTAGGCTACAATTTTGTACCTGGCTTCAGGGGCCGAGTCTCAGCCACTCTTGGCTGAATATCTCATGATATATAGGAATAGTCAGTACAGAACACCACAGTTCTTGTTCTGTACTGTGTATGTGAAAAGGAAACATTCTACCACAGTAGAAAGTATATAGCAAAATCTTAATAATACATTTCCTTTTCACATACGTGTCCACAGAGCTCATGTTTGCTTTTCAGCAACGCCAAAAAGCAACTTAGAATAACAGGATGCAATGGGTACAACCATACAATTCACCCATTTGTGTAAGAGTACTGAAGAGAGGAGAAAAAAAAAAAAGTGAGGACAAAACTTAAGTCTTTAGGGGGTAAGAGAAAATAATATGAAAGAACAGAACGATAAGCATGTACATGGGAAAAATGATACAGAGGCAACAAATGGATGCAAAGAAGAAAACAGACATGAAAATCTGGTCTGCAAACCTTTCTCTTTTGGAGTTTTGTAGAGAAGCCAGTGTTCTGAACTAAGAATTCTTTAAGATAAAACATGCATTTGATTTTAAGACATAAGTTGATTACAAAATGTATGTGTTGGCTAACCTATGGAGCCTTCACAGTTGCTGTCATCAACAGTTATTGTTAAGCTTAGGAAAAAGTCAGAAGAATGAGAAAAGGGATGTGTTAATGTTCCTGAGACTACTTTTTACTCATTTTGTAATACTGGGAAGCTCAGTTCAAGTCCATATGTCAGCAATTCTGTAGGACTGACACCAAAATAAACCTTCACAATATGTTTGTGAAAGTTTCCAGCTACCAAAACATACATATACCTGAAAAACAGTGTTCCCCCTACCACACAGATATTAAAGATTAGCCTGCAGAAATGTTTTGCACAGTATTATTCCAAGGAGCACAGTGACACAAAGCAGGTGTTTGCTCCCTAGAAAGCAGTGGATTTGCCATAAGTGACCATATAGTGGTTACAAAGTTTTTATGACTTTATAATAGCAGGAAGAACTCCTCCTTTTTAATCAAATTTAAAACATAGACATTTTTAACACTTCTGGTTCAATAGCGTAATCCTCCTTTTCTGTTCAATTAAACTGTCACATTCACCAGAATTCAGTGGTTACAATTCAAACTTATACTCCTGATTAGCAGAATCAACAGGTTCTCCAACTAAAGAATGTATATTTGAAGAGAGAGAGAATGACAGAATAGCCACATGGCCAACACTGTCATGCATTTAACAGTTCTAGTACTTAACACAAACAATATTGTTGACTGATAACAAAATAGGCTCCACTTTAATTGATATAACAGATTAAACCACTCATCTGTCAAATTAAACTTGGGAAAATGAGCCCATCGGCCCTTTTAAAAGAAGGCCTGTTAAGAGTAAAGTTCATGCTCCAAATTGTCCCAAAATCACCACTAAAACCCTCTACCTATGCTTGAACTAACAAGCCACTATGTATGATGCACAAATTTGACATATTATGAATTAAGCATGCATTGATGGGGAAGGGGAAAGAGAAGGAATGGAGACAAAATGAGGAACATCCTCTTAATAAAAAAATATAAGGTGAATTCCACTGGGCTTCTTTTATTACCAGGAAAACAGGAATCAGTCCTACCAACTTTCTGGCCACGTTTTGTTTTCTGGAGGAATCCATACTGTGCTGTCTCCAGATTCCCACCTGGTCTGGCACCTTAAGCTAACACCTTCAAGCTGAACAGCACAAATGCCTACGTATCTTGTACAAACTCCATCCTGAGCTGTGTATGTGCTACATTTCTTCTGTAAGCCTGCAACTGATGGTAGCTAGGCTGGTACGGTTCAAAAGGCAAAGATCTGACTTCAACTGAACCAAGGCTTTGTTACTTGCAAAGGCAACAATTCAGCCTTCCCAAGGTCTAAGCAAAAAGGCAGCTGGTCAGGAAAATACACTCTTCAGACTTAGAAAACCAATACAACTTCTCCCTAGTAGAGAATAAAATGAGGAAAATACCAATCAGGAAATTATAAAAAGTGAGATATACTGCAATTTGCAGGTTCTGAATAGCTATGTGAAGATTTAAGAAGAAATAGTCTTTTGAGAAAAGCTTGGGTAAAGAACTGCCATGAAAGAAATATTTAAAACAGACACGTTGAGGAGAAAAATAATAAAGATATTAAAAATATAAAGATATTAAAAAGATAAATAAGTCCCTGGAAAACTGGAGGAAAATAACATGGTCTTAAAAACAGAGAATCCCCTTCCAACACACATCAAAAGGAAAAGATGACTAGGAAAGGCATTAGTTGCAAACATCACCTAGCAGAGAGACAGTGGTTCACAAAGATACGTCTTTCTACAGGCAGAAAATAAGAAGCAAGCTGAGAAACTCAAGCATAGTGACTTCTAGATTAGACAAGTATTTATTCACATATGTGCTCTGAAGCAAAAAAGGGGATGAAATAGCAAATGAAGACAAAGCACCGCAACACAGATATTTCTGAATATATAAAGGCCACAGCATCTGCTTCTCATAATGAATTTCAGATTAATTTAGTAAGAATATTAAAGCTTTACCACCAAAATTGATAGACATGTTATGGTGCAGCACAGAGAAACACCATTTGTTCTGGTCACATCATCATGGGTTTTTTTCAGACTTGATGAGCAGTCAAACCAGTGTGTTTTAACAACTTTGGATACTTAAACACTCGCGTGTGGGGGATCATAGGGTACACTAAGATGACAAAGATTAGACTGGGCTGGAGGGGAGACATTAAGCGAATAGGGAACTTGGAGCTGACAAAGGTGAATAACAGTGTGCCCGTAAGACTAGGTCTTTCCTAATAACTATTTTGGATATGGATAACCAGCAAAAGAAAGAGCAATTTGGGGAAGTTTTCTGATGAATCACATTCTTTCTTCGTGTTTAACACAAGGTGAAAGAAGCTCTTCCTTTTTATTAACACCCTCAAAACGCCACCATGCTGTCAAGATCCTCCCCTTAGCACTAAGCCTTACGAGGGTTTCAGACTCTGAGGAAGAGTATGAGCAAATATAAAAGCATCCTTTTTTTAAAGCAGGGTATTTCTGAGGATGCTCTTAAATGGTACTGAGGTGGAGACTGAAGAAGAATAAAACAGTCCCAGAAAGTTGCTGGAATTAACACAGAAATTTTCCTGTTTCCTTGTTCACAACATTCAGGGAGAATAAACTTCCTCCCACCACGCTACCGAGCAAGGTGGTACATACTGTGCTTCTCATGCTGGGAACATTAGACAACAGATAATCAGTAGTCAAATTGATTGTGCTGTGTTTTGACAAGATTTTATGCTATCATCAGAAAAATCACATTTTAAGGAAGACAGCCACAAAGGTACTCATAAAAGAAGAAAACAGCATGCCAAAAATGGGTTTAAGCCCTGAAATTACTTATCCTAAGAATGGGAGAAGTAGGTAGGTTTCCTTTGTGACGCATTACAGAGTTTTTCTGTGACAGCCAGTCTTCTCTTTTTTTATCTTCCAGAAGCACAAGAACACCACCATGAAAAGAACAGTGGAATTTAAAGCCAGGAAAAGAGAGCATTGCTTCCAGCTACTCCCTCTCATAATCTGTGAAATTTATAGCTTGAGAAGACAGCACTGAAATTAAATATCCCTTCTTTGAACTGAACTCTGGGTTCTAGGATCCATGTAACAACACTGTGCTTTTTCAAATCAAAACACAGGCAATCAAAAGTCATACACAAAGATGTCACATTAGCAAAGGTTTTAGGATTTTTTTATTCCTCACATCATAAGGATTAGGTTTTGGCAAAGCAACACTAATCATGAGGGGAAGTTGTTTCTTTTTTCCTACAAACTCTTAAATTCTTTCTTTGACATTTGCATAATTTAGAACATAAAAAAAAAACCCAACACAAAACCAAAAACCCAACACCACCCCCCCAAAAAAAAAAATCCAAACCAAAGAACCCCCCCCCCCAAAACCAAAAAAACACCAAAGAAAGATAAAATTTAGAGATACTGAATCAACGCATTTCACAGCTGAAATCTACCATGCGTATACTTCCATGACATAGCAACACCATATGTGGAGAGTGGAATGACCACTTTTGTCAGGACACTGACAAACTCCATTTGCTAAATGAGCCAAAGCTGTTGAATCCAGAGAGCTTTGAAATAAGAAAGTGGTTTGGTCTAAAGGCAAAAAGATAAAGCAATGTATTAGCTCTACACAGCCTATTAGAGCTAATCTTTAACAATTCTGTCGTGATGTAAAAATTATAATCGGAAGTCTATTGATACCACAGCCATAAAACATAATTTAGGAAATCAGAACATTTCATTTACTTTCAAGCAGTGTTTGTATACCCATAATGAGAATAAACAGTATTTCTAATGCCTTCTTTCTTAAGTACGCAATGGAATGCAGGGGAAATGTGTGGCTGGGGCAAGTTTTAATGAAATAGCTTAATGATAAAACCAAGCTATGCTCTCACCTTAGGCTGAAGGCAAGAGTGATCATAGGCTACCAAGGCACGGAAAAGAAGAAAGTAAGAGTAAAGAAAGAACACAGAAATAAAAAGGGCAATATAAAGCTTTCACAATAGTTTTGAAGCAAGAAGCAAGATCAAAGATTCAGAAAAAGGCAGCAATGTGACAAAATAAAACACCTGAGAAGAAAAACAGAGAGGAGGGAACGGCAGCTCAGTAAAACTGGATGGTTCCCTCTCAAGATGCTGCAGTTTTACCTTTCCACATCTGACTGGTGGGAGAACACCGGAGACAGTGAACATAAAATTTCCACCCAACAAATCTACTATGCTTAAGTAATTAAGGAAAATGTAATGTTAGACATGAAACACGTGGAAAAGAAGTTTCAACCTATGTTTCTTATTTTTCTTTCTCTTCTGTTCGTACAAAGCCTGCTTGTTTTTATATTCTCTAGCAGGGGAAGTTCCTTGCCAAATTATCTTTACCTAATTTTTTAGTCTTGTATAATACCAACCACACAATTAAATCATTTTCACATTAATTTGTGCCCAGTCTCTTCATGCGGAGGCTCGGTGGCATTGCTCTGCTGTTTTGGTACGCCGAGTAACAGCTCAGTTCTGAAGGTGGTCACCACACTTCTCTTTCAAAAACAAGTGATGCCGTCAGTCACGTGAACTGAAACGATGAAGCTGACCTCAGCTCATTGCTGTTTCTTACATGTTCCTAAATCCTGTGAGAGAGGAAGCCTTTGAAAGCTGAAGAAGAGGTCTAAGCAACTCTCTGTTTTCAACTTGAGCCAAGCTAGCTACTCAACTTCTTCTGCATTTCCAAATACCAGGTTATTGCATCTCCAGCTGTTTCCTACTGTTTTCTAACAGCAGCCTTCACACATACATATACTCTCACTACTACTTTTCAACAAAGACTCTCATGCTCTGACACCTTACACACGGAAACTATCTGGCTCTCAGGGGAAATATGCAGCTTAAGTACAACAGCTAGCAGGTATCATCTGCCCATACTACACTTGGTACTCCTTGCTTTGATAGCTTCCCAGGAAAACAGCTAACTCCTTTGCTAGACTCCTTTGCTGACCTCCATTTCATGTATTTTTACTGTACATTTTGTTCCACATTGCAAATAAAAAGCAAGAAAGCTGAAGCATTATTGCTCCCTGCATCTTTTATTTGCAAAGCTGAAGAACATTCCTACAAAACACAGTTGAGGCCTGGTTCAGTGCCTTTCATCTAAAAAACACAGATTCCCATCATCTCCCATTTCACAGAAGAAAAATATAAGCACCAAACTTGATCTGTCTGCTTACTTATGCAAGTAAATAAATACTTCCAGAAATTAACAGCAAAATACAGTGCATTTGGAGGAAAAGAGAGAATACATTGGAAATATACTAGTAATGAAAAAACAAGGAAAACAGGATCAGAGAGATTTATTGCAGTCTGAATACTGAATAGTATATATGACTTTAATAGGAGTTTTCCCTTATCAATTCACATAATTCAAGTGGTTCAACCTTCTTCACAATACAACCATACGAGATCTACAGCCAATGTGACAAGTACTTTTGCAGGGGCTGACACACCAACTGGCATATCCTATGCCATTTTTATTCTTTTCTCCTTTAAACACATCTTTTGAAGTACATGCTCCCTTCAGTAAAAGAACAAAGCAATGCTTCCTTCAAACAGAGCAGAATCAGATACCCTTGAGATACTCAAATGTAACTGAGATCCTTGGTGTCCACAAGGATGCTCTTGGGGTAACCGGCTCTACTAGGAAATAGGGTAATTTTTAACAGCACCACAAATGCTTTGCAAGCTCCTGCTGGCTTTATACAGGCAGATTATATAGTTTTAATTACAGTGGTTTTGCTGTGGTTCTTCAAAAGAGAACGCCCATCCCCATCATCCAGCATGTTTGTCTATCCATGCTTAAGCTACTTCATTTTCAACTTGCTGTGGCCTTTGTTGTTACAGGACTGCTGAACTGATGGCACAAGAAAAGAAATGATTAGGAAACTAAAAACCTGTTCATTTAGTTTTTACCTTTGTAGTTTATTTGACCTGTTTCACATGTGAAGAACTCACATTGTTTCACACCAGAGAATACAGAGCATTCCAAAGAATTATGGATTAAAAAGGGAGAAAAAGAGTTTCAGGATCATCAGCTATGCCTAAGGTTTCCAGTCACTGGACCTTAAGATGCTACAACTGAATGCATGCACCTCAAAATGTGAGTGATTACCAGAATTTACAAGCTTGCACCTCTGTTGTTTTCTCTGCAGACAGTTGAATGTGATTGATTTAACTGTGCAGACCTCCCAGCTGTGACAAGCGCCTGTTCCACTGTCACCTCTCTAATAGCAGTCGTATATTTAGCTGCATCCCCGAACCACCTACTGGTTGTACATTGCTTATAAGTGATTTGGCCTGGATTTAGACATCAAAGATTCTGTGTCCTAATAACACTCCTTTAAGCCACCTACCTCCCTTTGCCTTTTAAGTTGTTTACTAACCAAGATAAATGAGCTTGCCCAGACAGGACAATGACAGTAGCTGGCAGATACATTGCTCACACAGCTGACCCTATTCAATTTTAAAACAAAATAAATCCATGCTGGTTTGGTTTATGTATGTCTTATTAAATTACTGATATATAACTTGTCTGCCTCAGATTGCAGGGCACCAGTAATGCACCAAGCTGCAGACACCAAGCACCCTTAAAGCTCCAAACCAAACCAAACCAGGTTTACATTGAAATTAATACGAAAAAGAGACCGGTTCAGATGGAATGAGAGATAAGGTGGAAAAAAAAAAAAGCTTGTTTAATTGTCTTCTGGAACCTGGTAAGTATTGAAAGCTAGTGACTGCGAAAGACAGGTATAACGCATCAAAGCTATTCATTTAAAACGGTAGAGTCACAGTGCTTCAGAAATTGCTGCATCCAAAAAGTCTCTGTTGAACCTCCGTAACTAGAAGCACTCATAAACATCCTGCAGAAGCTCTACAGTTATTCCTGATTTGACAAAAAAAAAAAAAAGCTACTAGTTCTAGGGTAAATATTTTCAGCTAGAAATAGGAGTTTAAGAAAAACTTGGTCTTAAGGGCTCTTTTGCTGCTTTTTAGGAAATATGCAACATGCTGGTATTAGGGCCAACAAAATAAGACCTTGCTTAATTATAACATCCATTACTCTAATCCAGTTCAAGGGGAAATTCCAACCCCCCCCCACCCACCCAACAAACAAACAAAACCAAAACAGCTCAAAAAACAACTCTAAATCTATCTGGCATTTCATTTCCAGGTGAGGTGGATATTGGGTCCACCCCTTGTCACCATTCAACTTGCGCCGTCCTTTACAGGAGTGCTAAATAGAAAAGGTTGGAACGGACACAGACAGGGAAGGTCTGCATAACCCATGAAAAATAGCAGCATCCAGGACAGCCAGTGGCACAAAACAAGGGCTTTGTGGCATTCTTTGGGCTATGTTGCATTCTTCATGCTTTTTTTGATGCATTTCTAATAGAATCAGTGAATGCCGTTATTCATTGCATTATAAGAGAATGTTGTGTAACAATGCAGTTAGAGAGACTGAGAAATAAAACCAGCCATTGCTTAATCTGTCAAGTCATTACCATAGCCTCCCTTTTAAACCAGCTAAGAAACATCAGCCGTTACATTCGTATGGCTGCAATAACTCAGTGTTTGCCTAGGATCTCCTTAAGAGGAGACAGAAGGGCATCCAAGCAGAAAAAGAATATGTGAAAAAATAAAACCCATTATTTTGTAATGATTTAAAAAATTGTGTTCTACACTGATGTGGCCAGGTCAACAAGCAGACAGGCTCTGTGAAAAGGAACACAATTGCATCCCTCCATATAACCAAAGGGGTATTTTGCTCTTCGGTCTTTGGATGCTGGTTTGCTAGAGAGTTTTTGTTTGGTTTGGTTTGTTCAGGGCTTTTTATGTTCCTTTTCATAAAGTAACACACCAGGCTCTGCTCCAGACTTCCCATACTCCCTCCCCAATTTTCTCCCTTCTTCTGGGACTTCATTGTGTACATGGATACTCTGATGTATAAAATCATCTCCATTGTTCTTCACATTCTGCTAGCAAGAATACAGTTCATTTATAAATAACTAGCATATTGGATAGATAAAATAACAATCAGGAAATACTTTAACATGCCCTGCAGCACTAATAATATCCAGTGATTATCCCCATCCCAACTCCCCACCGCTCTGAGGGTCACGTCTTAAAACAGCACTTGAAGAGCAATGTACGTATAACAACAGACTTGTAAGTGTTAGATGAGACAGGAAAGTTTCAAGCCTCTCTTCAGTCTCTCCATTTCCTAATAGCAAAAACCTGAGTAATTCCCTCAATTCCAGCTTCCCCTCATCTTTTTGTGTATGGACCTCACAAATACATTGCAAAAACTACGTAGAGAGCTCTCAGATGCTTGGGCTGGAGGCAACTATAAAAGTTCAAGTTCTCAGTTTTTATAGGACAAGAGGAGGCAGTTGGATAAATTCAGACTGGAGAAAGACAATGAATTCTGCTGCATGAGTGGTCAGAGAGCTGAGGCTCAAGCATACCCTGGAGCTCTAAGCTCACAGTTTAAATCAGCCTCAGGACCTCAATCATAAAATCACACAAAATACAAGTCAAAAAGGTGCGTAACTTGTAAGGAAAACCTAACTAAAGTCACAGTGACAAGACTTCAGAATGAACAAAAGGATTGAGATCCAAAATGTAATGAAGTGTTTTTCCTAAACGCTTATACCTGTAAGGATCAGATATATTGAGTGATACATAATATCACTGAACTGTTTTGTGCTAGATCAGTTAAAACAAGGTTTCTTTGTTGTTGTTTTCTAAAACTATGGATTATGTCTAAAATGCAGCTGCACATTTTTAAGCAATAACTAAATGAATCCCAGACTCTTTGTTTTGCTCACCTCTTTCATCCATTGTTTAAGAAGATGGTCACTAGCAAGAAGTCACTTCGTTTACCTCCTTTCTGAGGCAACAGTTAATTCCAAGGGACACTATGGTAAAGCTAATTAAATACCAGTGCATCATCTTGTCTTGCAAGATCCTTTCCTCTGTGTTTTCAGTTCTAGCGTGCTTCATGTTATCACTAAGCACCTCACTATCTTCAGTAATAACTTATTACTAAACTTACTACCTCTAAGATCTCACTAGCCTTTGTCCTGCCAAATGAAACGCCACCTGCTGTAACACTTGATTACAAACTCCATTCCTCTTTGTAAGTAGATCCATGAGCAGCTCTAGTATTTTGTCATACTTGACTCAAGTTTCTTTGCACACTCTCACTGTTTCTGAGATAAGGTTGAATTGTTCATCTCATCCACCTACATCGTGCCCAGTAAGAATCAGTAACATAAGCACTGCTGTCTTAGCAACAAAAAGTAGCACATTTTCAGGTAGTACAGAAGAGAGTCCAAGCAGAAACAACTAACGTAAGCCAGCCGTTTGAGTACAGCAACCTGCCCTCAATTTTTATACCTGGCTGTATGAATACACACTGAATCAGAATCCTTTACTCTCTGAGTGGTCCAACTCGCTTAGCAGGAAGAGAAACCAATTGCATGGAATACACAGAAGACCAGAAAGCAAGAGAGAGAAATCAAGCCTCTAACTCAAGAGCTGCTTGATAGCCACTCACTTTTCAATCAACAACCACCTTCCTGTGGTTATTTAAAAATAATATTTCAAAAATGTGGTATTTTAAAATAAATTTTAAATCAACTTCAGACAAAGTTAATTATATTTTCTTATTTGGTATCTAAATTAAGCTCTCCGCCTATAGATCCTTATTTAAAAACCCTGTATTGCTTTGTGACAGCTTTATGGGGAATTTCAGTGCTCTGTTTTTCCATGAATGCAAACTAGTACACTTCTGAGACTCACTTAATACTTTATGATTTTAGTCCATTTCCCCATAACTTAGCCCCAAATAATAAAGCAAGTAATCTTCACTCATGAAACTTCTTCTGCCTTAAAGAAATTGGCCATAAAAGTTACTCTGATGAGCTGAGTTTAAGGAAAAATAAAACAGGATGAAGACTGGCTTACTAAAAAGGAATAATATAAGAAAATTGAAATAGCTTCTGACAATGCCAAACTGAATTTTATCTTTTTGAAAGGCACTGCCTAATAGAATAGCTTGCTTTATTTATAGGATACATTTGGTATATTCATTTCTTACATAGATTGTATCAGTGGTGTCTTCTGCACATCAATTCCATAAGCAGTTCAGACTGCATTTGCTGGGTGTAGCACAAACAGTATAAATGATACCTTATGTATTCATTCTATTTATTCCCAAGCAAGTGAGACCATTAGTATAAACATACATTTTTAAACCTAAGTTAACTTTCAAATACAGACAAGAGGTTTGGTGGGCAGCTTCTACAGTGATGACTGCTTGTAAAAATGAAGCTTAAGGAGTAACAGAGTTATCTATGCAATCTCCATTCAGTCTGAAAATCCCTTAAGGTTGGAAATATGTCATCAGCAGAAGTCAAGGTCAGTGCTCAGAACAGGATCTCTCCATTCAGCTCCAAGAGTATAAAAAAAAGCAGACAGCTTCTGATCAAACAGTTATGTATTTTTAAATCCTATCTACTCCTATCTGTCCTTTCACCTTTCCTCTCAATAACAAACGCAAAATGAAATTAGTTTTTTAAAGAGCCTGACATCATATCCCGCAGGTAAGACAACTCATGATCTTGCAACTCCTCTCCTTTCAGTCTCCATTCCCTCTGAACAGGCCAATATGTCTTGGCTGGGAAGACCATCCATTATCACAGTGACAGTTATTGATTTTAATTAAAGCAGCTGAAAATATTAAGCCTGATTCTTCCACATTCCAGGTATCAAAATAAATGGTACTGAGAATTTACACTGACACAATCGCGTATTTATGCCGATTGCTAAAGCTACAGCCAACCTACAAGAGATGCCAACAGAGCACTTCAACAGCTTTAATTAGTATAGCAAGCTGATTTGATGGTAGGGACAACATGTAATAGTCTTGGCACCAGCAGCTCACCAGGAGATGGGAGTCCCTATTGCAGTGGAAAACTTGATGGGCAGCAGCAGTCACTTAATTTGTTTATATAACCAAGCAAGCTGGGTTTGCCCTTTTGTTTCCTCCCCATTACTTATTTCATGCCTGCAAAGGGAACAAGTGTTTGGGTTAACATCCAACTACTTACAATTCCAACTTGATATGTCTGCCAACTGCATAAATCTCACTAGCCATGAAAAGGAAAAAGGCCTTTTCCTAGAATGAGAGACCCAGACACACGCACACACAGAAAAGAGGAGTATGGTCTCCTCCTAAGCAATGCATTCTGTCAAAGAGTCACAATACCATTCACAAGCAATAACTAAATCTTGACATCGCCAAGCTGCACAAAAGCATTTCAGTCACAGACTCCGGAGAAGTAAACTGATTCTTGGTGTATTTCAGCTAAACTTGCACAATGTGCTTCTGCTGAGGGTTTGTGCTTCTTCTGCCCTGTTAGAAACAGCATCTTGTAATGCAGCTTTGCTGCCCTGCAAGGACTGACAAAACGATGCTCTCACAAGGCACAGGGCACACCATTTGGTAGGCATCAGCTAAAAAGGACTGCTACTTTAGTGCTTAAAAAAAAATCCATTGATCTCTCAACCTTCATCTGATCAATGGAATCAAATTAGTTTTGAATGCGATCCTGCTGTATTTCAGTGTATGCTGGCCTATGGACAGAGTTAGGCAGTCTGTCTTCCTTCTTTTGGAGATTTCAAGTTTCCATAGCTATGTAGATGGGTCGGCAGATTTTTTTCTGTGTATTACATTATCTCTGTGGAACTCCTGCAGAAAAATAAAGTGGTCGCCTTTTCCCAATGGTCACCATGTGTAAAGTGCTTTGATATTAACTGGCAATTTTACTTAACAGGGCAATGTTTCCTACTTCATCTCCAAAACCGAAATGATATAAAATCCATAACGGCCTTGTTCCATCTGGTTTTTGGTATGTGCTATTGCAGTACTGAAGCATCTGCGGACAAACACACTGCAAATAAACGTGTTTAATGGGCAGCAATACAGTTTTGGAATTCACAAAGTTATCATGCATTGCAAGGTAAAATTCCACTGCATTCCTGTAACAGATATCCTCATCTTGCAGGGTGGAGTATGTTGTTATCTGAGTTTCTGTTCCTTTCTGTACAATACCATTTCAACAGGTGCCTCACTTCAATAAACAAAAGATGTAAACAAACAGAAGAGCCATTTGGAAGACTGACATTTATCCTTTTCCTTTCCCAAACATCTGTAGATTTGGCTGCTTCCTTGATAGCTCTTCCTCTGTTTGATTATCTGCCTGCATCTTATGGGCACAGAGATTTCAGGAGGGCTGATGTGACTGCAGCTCCTTTTGGAGCACTACTGCTAAGCAAACCTCTACTGTCCCGCCTGGCTGAGTGACAGATATTGAGCACAGGTACATTTCCCTGATCAGGGTCATAAAGGAGAAACAGCTGCTTCTGATGCAGTTCTGAAGTCAAATAAAAGCAATTCCATGCTAGTCAGGGGCATCATCTGAACCAGTGACTCTTGTCCCTAGACACCAGTGTTAAGTAGGAAATTCACCACACACAACAGCTTTCTGTGCCACCTAGAGAGGGACTTGGCAGAAAAGTGGTGAGAAATTAACAGCTGTCACTTACATACTCAATTTGCACAAAGAAAAATTAAACTGTTTCCACTCATTTTGAGCTTTGACAAGGGAAACAGGATGTCGCTGTTTCCAGCAGGCACTGTCTGGGGCAGACTGCAGCATAAACATCCATCAGTCATGAAACCAATTGCTGTTGCAATGTCCATCACAGCATGACATTTTCTCTGTATGAATATTCATGGCTCAGACCATTACACATTGCAGGTAAATTCAAGGAGGCTTTCCTTTTCATGAAATGCAGGCCAAAACTACTATGTGAACAGCAGAAAAAGAGCATTTCATGAAACTTGTGCAGCTAAGACCAAAAAGTGGATAAAATGAGGAGTGTTGAATTTCATGCTACTAGAGGTTGTAATGACAAAAATCAATGTTTTTCCCAAAGACATGAATCTTTCTAGGTTTTCAAGAGCTCCATCTCTCACTCTCAGCTGACAGAATACAGTCACCTTGGGGCTATATTGAACAGAAGCAGCTATCGATTAGGAAAGTGTTTGCAGATTAGGAGCCTTGCAAAACAGTTACTCAGCAATCTCTCTTAATTGGATATGTTCAGCACTTGAAACTTACTTTCTATCTCAACTTGAGAGTCAATATTGTGGAAGCAGCTAGAAAATGGGTCTGGTCCAGTAAAACTGCCGTTCTGTTCACATTTGCCTGGAACAGTCTTGTCAAATGCAGAATGTGAATGCCTTTATTTCAGGTCAGATAATCGCTGGCCTCATGCTTTGTGAAAAGGCTGTAATGGTGTCCATTTAGCACTGTACCAGGGAGTCATGGACTACACCAAAATTACAGAATCACAGCTTATGTATAAAAGCATCTCTGGTGGTTACCTGGTCCAAACCCCTCAGCTCAAGCAGAGTTGACTACAACAGATTGTTCAGCTACTTTTCAGTCATTCTCCACGTCCACTTAACTAATGCATAACAGCTTGTCTGCTATTGGCAGCTTGTAGAGATCACAGATTCCAGAAAAAATCAGGTTCTATTAAATTATGTTCTAATCCTTACAGCCTGTTACATGAAGAGTTAGGCATTGGCTGTGCCTAAAAATAAGATAACTGGATATTGTAATCTTGTCAATCCTGCTCCTCAGTTCTGCAGCAGACAACACAAAACACTGAAAAAGCATCAAGAGCACACAACTGAAGGAAGCTCAATGTGCTTCTCCCCTCAAAGGCTAATACGTTAATGTGACTAAGGGAAAAATACTGAGCACATTTTATGACAAACAACATGACCTTTAATTGGAAAAGAAAAAAACCTTTTTCCTTCTGCTATACAAAACAGAGGGCTCCTGTTTGAAAACACAGCAAATCTGAGCCTTAAGCTAACATCTGGAGTCTTGCACATCTGTAGATTAAACAACTCAGAAGCAGGACATTTTCATTAAATAACTTTCAATGCATATGTTTATGCAGTGTTAAATAGAAAAAGGTAAGATTTTCAGTTATAGCGAAGATACGGCGAAGACACTGAACTCATAACATAGGTTTTAGGTTGGGTTCATCCATTTACTGATTTTCAAGGTTTGCCAACTTTTAGTTGTTAGAAATGCGGCACCTATTTTTTAACCCTTATAAAGCCCTGAACATCTCATGACAATTCTGCTAAGAGAAAACTATAACTCTACTACACCTTCTTAGGAGCAGGAGTAAAGAGATTTCCCGTAAGCAAAAAATGGGGGCACAACCTCCCAGAACTCAGGTCTGAATGCTGGGCTTACAGAGAAAACGGTACATCTTCATATGTTTGAAAGCACCAACTTTCATCATAGAATAGTTAGGGTTGGAAAGGACCTTAAGATCATTGAGTTCCAACCTCCCTGCTGTGGACAGGGACACCTCACACTA
This sequence comes from Neopsephotus bourkii, assembly GCF_033783945.1. Taxonomy (NCBI): domain Eukaryota; kingdom Metazoa; phylum Chordata; class Aves; order Psittaciformes; family Psittacidae; genus Neopsephotus; species Neopsephotus bourkii. The sequence goes on from NW_026901033.1 coordinate 1,890,199, forward strand.
AACCATGCCACCCAAGGCTCTGTCCAACCTGGCCTTGAATACCACCAAGATTATTAGTCACTGCCAACAATGACCTGTTAGTTTTATTCTTAATGGTTAATTAATCATTTTTCTTCACTTAATTTATACAAAAAATCAAACTCTAAAGGTTATGCTAGATGTTCCTGATCCTAAAGTCCAAGTCTAAAGATGCAGGTATTACAAAGGTGAGAAGCATGAAAACAGCACAGCTTATACTTGGGCAAGCATTAATAATTAGATATTACTTTGGTGAAAGGGCAATGATTCATCTGAAGATGAAGTATTATCTTCAATATCTTTTTGTGCAGTTGGTGGAACATTCCCACTGATTGTGCTTCTAATCTCAAAATAAGTTGGCAGGTTTGCCCTTTTCCAGCTGAAATATATTGTCTTCTGGGAAACCTTTACCAACACATCCTGAGAATTGTTACGTCCTATTAAAGGTTGTTCACTGATATTTGTAGTACCTTAAATGCACACTGCATTATTACAGGCGAACTCTACATTTGCTTAAAGATTACACTGAATATAAAAGCCAAACAAATATCCACAAGGCTACCTTGCTTAGGAAGCAGACTCATTACTGTGCTAGACTATTGCTGTGTACTGTACAGTTGCTTCAGGAAGAGCAAAATCAGCTGGGCATGAAAACCAAGCATTGTTGAAACCTGCGAGAAATCTCATCAGTTAAGATCTTCTACTTTCTAAGGACAAGAGGGGTCCATGGACATTTCTGACACTGTCATGGTTTAAACCCAGCTGGTAATTAGGAACCACTCAGCCACTCTCTTACTCCACCCCTGCCCCCGGACATGTGGAGAGGAGAACAGAAAGAATGTAACTCCCACGGGTTGAAGTAAGAGCAGTCCAGTAACTAAGGTATAACATAAACCACTGCTGCCACCAATGATAATAATGATAAGGGAAATAACAAGGGGAGAGAATACCACCGCTCACCACCCACCAACCGATACCCAGCCCGACCAAGCAGTGATCTCGCCCTTCCGGGTAAACTGCCCCCAGTTCTACATCCTGGCCATGACGTGGATGGAATTCCATGGTATGGAATACCTCTTTGGCTAGTTTGGGTCAGGTGTCCTGTCTCTGCTTCCTCCCAGCTTCCCCTCCTCCCCGGCAGAGCATGAGACTCACAAAGTCCTTGGTCAGTAATCATTACTGAGCAGCAACTAAACCCATTGGTGTTATCAGCGCTGTTACCAGGCTGGAAGTCAAAACCACAGCACTGCACCAGCTACTAAGAAGGAGAAAAATGACTGCTACTGCTGAACCCAGGACAGGCAGAAAAGGCAAAAACCAGAAGGACTGACAGCTACGCCAGAATGACACTGAAAACTGTTCTTAATAATCTCACAGATTATTCGTCTTTCCCAAAAATGGCAGTAGGAAATACCTGTTCCTGGAGTTTTTTGTGGTTTTCTTTTTTGTTGTTGTTGGTTTTTTTTCCCCCCTTTGGGACTTTTTTCATTTGTTTTGTGATTTTGGGGGGGGGGGGTGTCAGTTTTTTGTTTGTTTGTTTAATTTTTTTAGTTGCTCATATGAGAAAATACAGGATTTCTTCACTTTCAAGAAGCAACAAAATGCATGTTAGCCTCATTTAGTGGTTGGGAAAATTTACCTTGCCTTCAATCAAGTAATTAAAGAAAATATCTACTTGCTTGCAATAATGAAGAAACTATACCAGAAACTAATGCATGCATTAAATTATCCCTTTAGGGCTGACAAAACAGTCTACACTCCATTATACTCAGGCATCTACGCTGGAACATCTCATGTCAAGACAATTTAGCTTTTATGTTCATAAGGGTTTTAAGGTACCCATTTGTGTTTACCACATTAGCAAAGGACTGCAATAGTCAGGTCAAAAGAGAAAAGAGGCAGCTTCAAGTCCTTTTTAGAACCAGAAGTTAAAGTTCAGTAAAGTAATACCATGAAGTGATTCATTGCAAAGAGTGTTACTGCACTGGTTAACAGAGAGCATACTGATAACAATGTTATCAGTACACGACTGTTAAAACTCAGAATTAACAAAGCCCAACGAACAAAGAGATGTTTAAGAGACTCTCAGTCACTATAAAAGAAATTAACACATGGGCCAGTTATGATATTACCCGTACCTTCCCCAAAATACACATCACATTTTCAGATGCTTCTTCTAAACATGTGCACAGGTACCAGGAAAGCAATTACGTGATTTCTTTCAAAGTATTAAAAAAGCCACTAAAAGCAACTCTGCCGACACCTGTCATGCATTTCTGAGCTAAAAGACAAGTGTCACTGGAAGGTAATTGCATATAAACCACTATAGTATGTAATTATTGAATTGTTTTTATGCTAATAGCCACATTTAATCAGTGAGGCTGGTCAAAATTGTTTTATCGAACATGTTTTGGCTAACTGGAATCTCAGTAGACCTATGTTTGCATGAAAGGAAAGAAAGTAATTTGACCTTGTATGCTATGGCATATATGGATTTGAAAACAACACCAACCTGTCTTGTGTCAGTTGCATTCAAAATGCCTCATCCTATCTTGTTTGTCACTGTGAGGCTGTGTCCTGCTGAAGCATGTATTCTGAGCTCCTGCAGCTCTCCAGCAGCAAAATTCATGTGTTCAGGAATCCAGTAAGCAAAACAGAACAGTCGGGAATTTTCTCTTTGTGCTAGTCTTAAAGCAAGTGTTATGCCCTCACTTGCAACATATAAAATCAATTGAGCCCATTTGTTTTCTGAAGTTAACAGAATAAGCTTAGATTGTTTGCAAGTGTCTATTAGTGCGCCCATCACATAAAAAATACTTGTCAATATTGACTGTGAAAGGCACAAACTTCATTTGTGATTTTCAAATGGAAACTTATAATACTGACACTGATAAATGAACCTTTAAGGTTAATTTAGTGACATAAAGCTGAGTACTTTGGTCACCTCAGCTGAGTAAGTTTTCTCTTTATACACTACAAGTACTTATTTAACCCCACCATTTCTTCTTATACCCCTTTGCACTGGAAATCTGCACATACTAAATAAACTGTCACAGGCAGGAAACATAATCACAGCTATATGTTAATAAAAGCAGGTTATCTTCATGTGACATTTCAAGGTCACGTGTTTTACTGGGTGGAATCTGTGTGCGTCCTGAGTATTCCCTCAACAACAGAGATGTGTAAGAAGTCACTTGTATCATGTCTCTGAGAATACAAAACAGTTTCATGTCCAAGACGTATTCTACTGACCTCATTAAATTAATGCTCCCTTTTTTATGAATTCTGCAAATTACACACCTACAAGAATGAATTTGAGCTGTTCATCTATTCCAAAACCCCAAATGGCTTGATTTTGAAGGGGTCAGTTTTCTGACAAAACAAAGGCGAAATCTCCAGCCTTGCATCTATTTTTCTTTTGATTACTGGGGGAAAAAACCAAAAATAAAGGTGGGGAAGAAAGTGTGAATAACCAGAGGAATTTGTTCTTCTTACAAGGAATGCAAAAAATAAATTTCAGAACTTAAAAACCCACAAAAAAAAAAAAAGGGAGATCTGTAATGTTATGTATGCCAGACAGCTGAAACTGATGAAAAACTGAGTGATGCTACTTAAAACCCGTAATCACATGCACAGTCCACACTGAGCTTTCATGTTCACAGAAGTCACAAGGAATAAAAAGTGTTCCAGGACAGAAATTGAACAATAAAATATAGGAGTTTGTATTCTAAAATGTGAGCCCACAATCCAGTTACATGTTTCTCGCTATTCCAAAATACATTTTACAGTAACAACATGTACATAGTAATTGAACCTATGAGAGATAGGCCTACAAAGTATGATTATGCATCTCTAAAAGATTGTAAGCTTGTGAACTGAAAAGATATTTCAAAGGATTTTCCAGACAGCTGGAATTCAGGAATCTGGTTTTGACAGTGTAATAGGAAAACAGAAAGAAAGAGAACATGCACACATGAACAGCATGCAAGAGGGCATGAGAGAGAGCAAGGGTGAAAAAACATGAGACAGAGCAGTAAGAAAAACCAAGCAGGAGCAAATGGGAAAGAGCATGACTGTGAGAGCATGCACAAGTGTAAGAGTGATAATAAGAGGAACAGTGAGGGCAAGTGCGAGCAAGTTCACATGAGAGCATTCAGGAGAAGGAAAGGTAGTCTAAAATGTTCAGTAATGTCAGCTATTAATAACAGACGTAGGAAACTAACTTGTCTCCAGTGAACTGCGTTTGACCCACTTATTGCAGAAGTCAAATACAAGCTAAAAAAGGTGGTCTGGGAGCACTGAACTTCAGCTGCTAACACCATGTTTAAGAGCAGTATCAATTAGTTGGATAATGTCCTGCGTTCAGCAGTAGCAGCCATTTTTCTCCTTCTCAGTAGCTGGTGCAGTGCTGTGGTTTTGACTTTCAGCCTGGGAACACCAATGGTTTTAGTTGCTGCTCAGTAATGTTCACTCTGACCAAGGAACTGCTCCTGAGTGTAGAAAAGTAGCTTGCATCAGTGGTTCTTACATGGGAAGGAAAGCACTTTCCAAAAGTGAAAACAAGTTGGGAAAACAAGTGACTCTAGAAAGAGCTAGAAATGAGCTGAAACTAGCTCTTACTTTTCTAAGAAGAATTTAAGGTTTTGGCTGCATTATGGTTGAGCTTCTGTAGCCTATTAAATATATTTCTATCTGTGAACTGCAGGTTTGTAAGTCTGGTAACTTTTGAAGCATACCTGAGACCTGAAAATACACCCTTCTGCTATCTATTCCATATGATGCCTGGAATCCCACTATTCATCGACAAAAGATCAGACTGCTAAACAGATGCATCTGCTATTTTGCATTGAGCAAGCAAAAATGAGTTCAGGTCATGCTTCCCTTGCAGTTGAGTGATCAGGTAGAAAAAAACCCCAGACTTCCTTAAGGATTTACTTCCCAGGACCATACCTAAAAGTTGGGAACTACTTCTATGTACCTCTTTGTTTTTAATTTTAATTGAAAATCATATTATCTTCCTTTCTAAAAGTAAGAAAATATGTATAACTACTCATCCAAATCACTGACCAAAGACAGTGTTTCCTCTCTTGAGGCTATGTTGTATAGTATAACGTTAAAACCCAACAACATACACTGAACAGGAGGCTGCTTATCAAACATCCTGCAGCCTTCTTGGAAACAGTAAAATGCTTCTGCTGAAGTCACAAAATAGTTCTGAGAACTAAAAAACGCTCTGCATAGGATTGATGAGATAGGTAGCTTGTCACTACTTGCTCATTATAAAACAAGCTCAGATCAGTACTAAGAGTCATTAACTTCTGGCGGAAGCTCAGTGACATATGGTGGCCTCAGCTCACTTCTTAAAGCATCTAACATTTCTCAGTTGTCAGTCCCAGCAGAAACACTGCAGTGTGAACCCAGGCTGGAGAGCTGCTTTCTACACCCCAACTATTACAGCTCATGGAATTCAGGAGCTAACAGATGAGCTACACCTGTGGCTCTGCTGTCTTCCCTGAGTGGCACACATCAGCTTCAAATTGAGTAATCTGGCATCCCAATACTGTGTGGATATATACCTTGTGGATACCAAGCTCTACACAAAGGGGTTTAAAAACAACCCCAAACCAAACAAACCCCAAAATACTATACCCCTTTGTTGTGGTTTAAGCCCAGTCAGCAATTCAGCCATGCAGTCTCTCTCTCAGTATCTATTCCAAAGATAAGGAGGAGAATCAAAAGAATGTAACTCCCACAGGTTGAGGTAAGAGCAGCCCAGTAACTAAGGTTTAACACAAACCACTGCTGCTGCCACCAATGATAATAAGGACAAGGGGAATAACAAGGGAAGAGAATAAAACCGCTCACCACACACAGACTGATACTCAGCCCGACTGAGCAGTGATCTCACCCTTCCAGGTAACTGCCCCTAGTTCTACATCTTGAACATGATGTGCTGTGGTATGGAATACCTCTTTGGCTAGTTTGGGTCAGGTGTCCTGTCTCTGCCTCCTCCCGGCTTCCCCTCCTCCCTGGCAGAGCATGAGACTCACGAAGTCCTTGGTCAGAGTAAGCATCACTGAGCAGCAACTAAAACCATCGGTGTTATCAGCACTGTTCTCAGGCTGAAAGTCAAAACCACAGCACTTCACCAGCTACTAAGAAGGAGAAAAAAATGACTGCTACTGCTGAACCCAGGACACCCTTTAACAGCCAGAGGTGCATACTCAATGAACTTACTGCTCAGGCATACCGTTTCTCTCAAATCATGGCTTTCAAGTTTATTTCTCTCTTTCCTGTCTTTAAGAACTGCATAAAATTTGACAGCGTTTTCTTTTAATTATAGCTGTACCTGCAAGAAAGTTGGAACATGCAGCACTTAGGATTTACCAAATAGTGAAAACACAGAACTCCCTTGAAATGTATTTATAAAAACATGCAGGCAACTGGTTAAGTTTATACTAAGGCTTTTTCAGTCATAGGGAACAACATTAAAAATACAGCAGTTAGAACAGGAATCTTGTAGTCTGGGTAATGGCTTGATTCACCCAATGAAATTACAATTCTTTCTTCAGAGCAGTAACATTGGCAGGCATGTTGCAGCCTGAGCTGAAAGAGGCAAAATATAGACAATGGCTTTCGTTGAACTAAGCCAAAATAGAGGTAGAGAGGAAAGCCTATATCAGAAACGCTGACAAGCTTTTACGTAGGCAAACTCTTCTTCCAGTAAGCACAGAGACAAGTAACCCCTGCAGATCCTCTTTGCAAAAGCCACTATTGTATTTTACATTATCTAAGTAGTTGAAGTGACAAGGTAATCCCTGTAAAACTCACATTTCCACAAAAAAAAAAAAAAACCCTATGTGTCATCTTTCCCATTGGAACAGACAAATCAAAAGCTTTAAGACAACATATTGTTGTAAGAAAATGTTTTGGCTACCAGCTTCAACCGGTTTTACGTTATGTTTGAACCCAATAGTAAGTTGTCATGCCCTGTATGTACCCTGATGCCATCTACATGGCTGCATTTATCCCAAGTAGACATAAAAACTAAATCCAAGCATCTAAACCCTTTGCCTTAGGGTACGTAGCTGCTTTTCCTCAACACTTCTCCTCTAAATAGCTATGTCACTTTGAGAATCAAAACAGCCAGTGACAGAGAAGCTGCCATACTTATGTTGTTTCTCTTGAACTGAAGTCAAGACTCCTATGAACAGAAATACATGGTTTCTTTGCTATTTTTACTATGAAGTACTTATTATGAAAAGTGTATTTCACTTCCATTACTGTTCCTTACTACCAGTCTTTTAACCACGGAGCAATCCTCTGCTGCCTACACCATGACAGCTAAGCAAAGCCTGACATGCACAGCTTTGTTTCTGTGTGTTTTAACACATTGCGACTGAAGATCCTGTACTCAGTCCAAGTAATACAGTGTGAAATCAGGACAACTATTTCTCTATGAATTCAGGACCCACTGCTGGCAGTTTAGGACCATGTTATTGCTCATGTATCAGGGAAGATATTTAGACGCAATGCACTTCTACCAGTGAAAACATGTTCCTATAGCTTAGTATTATAATAAAAGGTCAGCTGTATTTCAAATCAAGTTAGGTGAATGTGTAAAAAAAAAAAAAAAAAGGCAGAAAAAAGACTAGTTGACAACCTTTAGCCAAGGGCTTTCAGCTTCTGTTTCATTCCACTGACTGTGGCAAACACTGAGCAAAGGAAGTCAGTTGATCTAGAACATCTAGACAAGGTAAAGTGGTAGCTTAATGGCACACTGAAAAGACTGGCTTCCAGAGAAGAGCCTGAGATACAGTGAGCAGTCTCAAAGGACAACAGATGGGTTTTCAAGAACAGAAACAGACCTCAGTGCTGCCTCACGCACTGGAAAGTGAGGAGCAATGCCACATTTAATTAAAAACTAATTGGAGAATCGTGCTGATAACCATAAACACATTGTTGATTTGCTAAGACAAAAGGTCATGGATCTTTCAGCCTAGGACCATGACATTAGTTGCAACTGTTCACAGGCATAATTACAGAAACAGAAGTCTGCTGTTTTAAAACACAAAAAAAAAACCTTAAAGACGTACTGTAAAGTAACTTTTAAAAGGGTCAAGCATAGCAGATCACTTTAACCACAAAATATCCATAAATTACTCTCTTGTACAATGATGGGAATATAATTATACCCTTTGCTATGCTCTTGTAGAAAGCTTAATTTGCGACAAAGGTCTTCTCATAGATAGAGTGTAAGGCCTCAAATTAAAAGTCTAAAATTGCCATGTAACTCTAAGATCTCACCCCTGGGAGGCAAAAGAGGAAGAAGTTCTGACTAGTCTTGCTAACCTCCTGGGAAAGCATTTCTAAATATAGATTGCAGAAAACATTATCAAACCGCAAGAAGGGCAGTTCTCCAGAGAGGTCTTAACTAGGCGAGAGCTTTGAAACCCAAGACAGCCTTTCTGCAGTTTTCCCTTCCTCACTTTCAATCCTTCAACAGACCAGTCACCATCACTTCTTAGTTTCTTGGTTGCCCTGCAACAGTATCTCCCTTTTATCTCCTCTTTCTGACATCTTTATTCCTCATTCAAAATCATCTGGGTGTTCCATTAGGGTGGGTACTAAATTAAAAGTGGCTTTTACTAGTTGCACATTAAAAAATTCCACACAGTTCCACCTCCAATGGCACCCAAAACCATTGTGCCATTTAAGGAAACACAATTCTCATTCAAAGAAAGAACAAGCAGCTGTAAATGACAAATTCTTAGCTATAACAACGACCTTTGCATTTCTTTTGCACAAGCAGTGCAAACATAAGGGGAAGGTACTGAAAGTTACAAGGAAGGACACACGTACCACACTCCAGTTTTGATGTTAAAGAGGAGCATTGCAGTCCCCAGCAGCAGCAGTAAATAAGTAAATAAACAAAATTCCTGGATTCTAGAGCAATGTCTCTCCATCCTTTCCCCCAAATCCCAAATCTCCATGTCATTATGGACAGTTGGGTAATTATAACAGCCTTCAAATGAGTAACAGTGTTAAGAACTTCCACGCATTTTGAAATGCCATGGACAAGCGCACACTTTAAAGCTGTAGCTCTGGTTGGTGGGATCTCAGTCTCTTCAGTGGAGAAAGCCCAAAATATCTGCAAGACCTCTTAGAGTATCATACACCAGGACTTACAGTGTCCTCACCAACTGCTACAGCACATAACTAAATGGGGCAACGGAGGGGCTGCTTCTGAGAGAGGAGAGTAATGAAAAACCTAATTCTTACATTGTCAAAATGCAATAAAACAAGACCATTCTCCAAATTACTGGGAATTGTAGAAACACAATTGTTTCCCAATTGTCATTTAATCCCACACAGCTCCATCTGATGCTTTGTTCTAACACTTTTTAAGAGGGTTGCCAACAGGGATTGACTCAAGATGTTAAAGCTCTCCAATTTTATTTGTTTGTGATCTGTAATCAGGAAGAAATGAGCAGCTGAAACTGAAAATTACTTTGGAGTTACTAAAAACCTTGTCCCCAGAAATTGCCCTCAGGAAAATAAAAGAAATATATTTAGTTCCTATTCAGCTGCTTGATTTCTTTTACTCATAGGTTCAACGTTTGGTGTCTCTAAGCTGTGTCTGCACACACCAGAGCTCCAACCTTATTTGTAAATGAGACCTGACACCCTGATGCAGATATACCCAATTCTCAGATTCCTAATAAAACCTGTCAGTGAGTCACTGGCAGCACTTACTGCAAAAGTCAACTCAGGCAACTTCTGAAACCCAACAGGATTCCCTAACATCCAACAGGACCCAGAGTACTTGGAATTACAGTTACTGATGTAATCTGAAGCCTGATTATAGCATTGCCCTGTGATTCACAGGACACATATTCTGTGCTTCAGAAAACACTAAAACTTACCTTTCTCTTCAATATATTGCTGCATATAAGTACTGTAAATGTTTCCTTTAGAGTGCAAAGCCAAGATACATTGCAATACCTTTTGGGCATAAATCTCTAAAGGAGAAACCCATTAAGATCAAACAAAAGCCTGGAAAGGCAGCATGAAGTAGACTTTATTACATTTCTAGACAGAAAGCAAGGAGTTAGTGTTAAGACAGCAGGGCTATTCTTCCTAGTTTAGTGAGAAGAACATTATTAGCTCATACAAACTCAATTCTAAAGTATCCCATGAGACATTCTACCACTACAGCTGAAACTACCAAAAGGGATTCATATGCAACTCAAAAATACTCTCATTTTCTCTGCATTGTTCAAAATGCTTGACAGAACACTATTAAAGGAAATAAGAGTAATATTAGTAACCTACACCAAAATAATTTGCCTTCTGTTATGGAAAAAGCCCAATCCCTGAACAACAAAAACTGTCTGAACTCCTTGGAAAACACTCTTTTTTTATAGTGAGTCTTAAAAAATTACACTAATTCTATTAGGCTGTCTTTCCACAAATGTTTATTTTTATCCCTGAATCGATGGGTTACTAGGCTTAATTGTGATCCCTCTATTAAAGCAAGTGGTAACATTGATTTACAGGGTACCAAGGGAAAACACCTTTCCTTCTCACCTGCCCTCAGACTTTCTACAAGCTAAGTCCTGGTTCTGAGTCCATAGGAGAATGTGATATGCAGCCAAATTACATTCCAGTCAATACACAACCTGCAAGCTTCCAATAACCGCCACGCATAGGACAGAGCAACATTTGTTACTGAGTCATTTAACTGAAACACAAAGCTTCAGTTAGCACACATTTATTCACATGACCAGGAAATATCTTTCATTCAGTTAAAAAAAAAACCAACCCAAAAAGCACAGGACTTAAATGAAATTTGCAAATCAGGGATCTTATCATCATCATGTTCTCTGTAGTCCAGATTTCATTTCCAGGAGAAAAAAAAATCCATCAGCCAAAGATTCCCATTTGCTCAAGCTACTGATAGTGCAGTCCAAAAGAACGCAAGCGTTGTCCCTTCATTCTGCGAGCAGCCAGCTGCTTTTCACTGCATTGTGCCATTCACTTCTCAACCTGTTAAATTTCAAGCTATATTCACCACACGTATTTTAAAAAGGGAGGAATAAGAAAAATAAAATGAATCAGTGTCATGGTTTAAGCCCAGTCTGTAATTCAGAACCACACAGCCGCTCGCTCACTCCCGCCTTTCCTCCCTGCCTGCTCCCCGAGGGATGGGGAGGAGAATCAAAAGAATGTAACTCCCACGGGTTGAAATAAGAGCAGTCCAGTAACTAAGGTATAACACAAACCACTGCTGCTAGTACCAATGATAATAATGATAAGGGAAATAACAAGGGAAGTGAATACGACCGCTCACCACCCGCCGACCAATACCCAGCCCAACCAAGCAGTGATCTAGCCTTTCCTAGTAACTCCCCCAGTTCTACATCCTGGCCATGACATGCTGTGGTATGGAATACCTCTTTGGTCAGTTTGGGTCAGGTGTCCTGTCTCTGCTTTCTCCCAGCTTCCCCTCCTCCCTGCCAGAGCATGAGACTCACAAAGTCCTTGGTCAGAGTAAACATTACTGAGCAGCAACTAAAACCATCGGTGTTATCAGCGCTGTTCCCAGGCTGAAAGTCAAAACCACAGCACTGCACCAGCTACTGAGAAGGAGAAAAATGACTGCTACTGCTGAACCCAGGACAATCAGCTAAACTCTCTAACTCTCCTTTTACCTTAGACAATGACACCTACTCACTGACACAGAACTAGAGCCCACTGTAAAACACCTCGGATATTTTTCCCATAAAGGAAAGTCCACAGTGACAGATTCAGTTGGAAGGCCCTCTCCTCTTGTCAACAGACCTGAAAGTGTTTGCTAAATAGGTATGGGATGCTACTGATAAAACCATGATGATCCTACAGAAACCTGAAAGGATTGTGAATAGCACTTAATATTTTGTGAGAGGTTGTTATATCCCTACTCAAGATAGAGATGAGCATTCAGGGAATGACAGCAGTCAATCAAAGCCAATATAATTTTATTTTCCTCCTGATTTTAATTTGAAATCCCACATAAAAATGTATTATAAAGATGAAATCTAAGTCAATTCTCACTGGCAAACATACAAAAAAAATCTCCGTGCCAAGTATTTCCAGCTGTACAATTGTTTTGCCAGAACTGATGCATCCTGAGTGCTTGCCATGACACAAACAGCTTTAATCAGAGCACTTAATCCACAGAAAGTCTCTAAACCAAGTTGCTTGATGCTTTTTTGTTTCCTGTTTCCTATTTCCTTCCATCATTTTTTTCTGTTCTTAGTAAATCCCATAGTCACTGCTGCCTTTGTGGTATGTCAGAGATTTGGTACGAAGCTGCTATTGCCACATTACTGCCTTGGTTTTCAGCCACAGTAAACATACAAGTGGCAGCACACTGAAACTAAAAATTTATAGCTCTAAGAAATTATAGTTTAAGTTGCTATTCATCAACATAATTAGATGTTAATAATAGGGTGTACAGTGCTGGCATTCATATCGGGTACACATGCTATACATTTATTAAGTGTAATTCATTCTCCTGAAGTTCTAATGAGAGTTCTTAATTCCAGCTTTAATCAAATGCCAGAGGAGCCAGAAACTCAAGCAGAGACTGTTTTTCACAGGTGGAATTCTGTGAATAAGTCAGAGCTTTTTTAGCATTAAGTGTGATTATACTTGGCTTTATCACTGCCTACATACATTCTCTTCCCAATTTGCATTTATTTTTCTTGCAGCCTGTAACTGAAGATGAATGGAGCTGAATGTTATGTTCTGATTGTCTGCTTGTTCCAGTAACTATTTTTCATTGCATGACTACCTTTAATGGATATACAAGATGTATTTTAAGACAGGTGGGGGGGGGAAAGTAATTTGGAGATATTCAAACATGTTTTTTGAGATATTTTTGAGCTACATTTTATGTGAGCTTTTTCAGCTGCATAAGAACAAGCTGATACGTGCTTTTGAGCTATTATGCTAAATGCTATCATCATGTTAAGTACTCACTCTTTTGTCAGAAAGTTCTGCCATCAGCACAAGATTAAAAAAGTAAGAGAAACTAATAACAGCTCATAATATTTGCTAATCTCTAACTGTCATCCACCATCACTGTCAGTCACTATCTGAATGCAAACTGGTACACAGACATGTTCTTCGAAAGGAAGTAAGTTACTTGATCACAGAATTACTGCATCCTATCCCCTTGAGAGGGCTGTTCCAATCCCTCTTTTCTCTGTCACATGCTATAACAAAAAATTAAACTGGATATGGTAAAACACAGCAGTGAGCACCAAGAAAGCCCCAAAACATAGCAACCTTTTCATCGTCTGCTTTGGAGAACAAGTTCTGCATCTTTATGGTAATAAACCTAAGACACCCAGGTGACATTCTGATTACCTTCACAAAAAACCTGCCTTCTAATATTGATTTCTCCCACAAATTTGGGAACACATCTTCTGATAGAACAAATTTAGAACACTCTCTTATCACCATCAATTTCTCATGGAGCATGATGAACCTCAAAAACGGTTGCTCAGAAGCAACAATATACACTAAAATAGTAAAATCCCCAAAGGTAAGCACATTTATTCCTGTAAAATATAGTAAACCTCTGAAACATCCCCCGATAAAAGGTCTTTATATAAAACTAAGCCCATGGACTTCTTTTTGCTCCCAAAAGACTATACCCCCTCTGGAACCAATATGAGGTTTACACAGCAGGGCACTCATATAAGGAATTAAGTCAGATTTTGGAAGAAGCACCCAAGAACTGTGGGAACTTCAGTAAAAGCCTCTGGTCCCATCCCTGTGTTTGCTCCATGTTATTCAGTGCTAGTGCCTATAAAGGAAAATTACCAACTAATTGCAACATATGTTTTCTTGAAATGAGTGCTCCTAATCTTCAGATGCCTCCCTATCCCTACAACATGAGAAAATACAGCCCTGCCATGAAAGGATAACTCCAAAAACATGAAGGGAATCTAAGGCAAGCCTGAGCAAGTGTGAAACTTGCCATATGTCCACTACTGACACAATAAAGTCTCCCTATAACAGAACCATCAGCATCTTACCTCTGTGTTTCTGGGAGCATGATACATCATCCGCTGTCCCGGATGCCCTTCCAGTATCTTCAGATTAAACTGAACGAGCATTTCAAACCAGAATAAAGTCATACAGACAACATACATACACACTACTTACTGCTAAGGGAACACAAGCAATCACTTCAGTTTCTGATCTTTCATTCCTGAGTGATAAACCCTAACTATACTGGGCATTTAAAATCATAGCTCTAGTCTTCCCATAGAGATAACCACTTTTTCTCCTTTCCCAACAACTTTGTACTTTACAGGCATAAGATACTGCTCTCCATCAATCTCGCTGCCCACCTGGCTGAAGTCTTAAATATTGTTTTCAACATGTATTTGGTTTGAAGTTTGCTACTACCTTCTGCGATTTGATGAGCAGCTTGTACACCTGGTAGCTTGTGTGTTGTTTCCAAAACAGTTTATGCTTGTTATATATTTAAAAGAGATCAACTCTACATTCACAGCTCATCTATGTTATTGTCCTTACAGCATCATAAATACAACAGATCTTCCACTGGAAACTAGACAGCATGTCCAGCATAAAAGATCACCTTTTCTGCTATGGTAATAAACATGTAACAGAGTTCTCTTACATATTAGCTGCAGAAAACACTGACATTGACTATCAAGATCTTTGAGATAAGCAGAAGAGGATTTATGAAAGATATAGGAAATTGGTATGCAAACACTACTCACACCAAGTATCCCTGATATCCTTCAGTCTGTGACTCATTTGTTTTTAAAATGCTAGAATTCTATCCCACTTTGTTAAAATCAGACCGCTGCATAAATACATACCGCTGCATAAATAATTCCTGCACGCTAGTATTTGGGAGCCATGTCAGTGTGTTCATAGGGATGCAAGACTGCAACTTCTGCATCTGAATATACAATTTGTCTTGTGGAGAGCTGATACTAAAGCTGATGAAGAATTATGCCCCTTTTGTAACTGTAGCAGTTGTGCAACCCCAGCACAGGCGCTAAAGAGCAAGTGGCATCTTGGTAACTATATGTGGCATCTTTACAATTAAGTGCCACAGTTATTAAAAGTCCAAAGCATCATTTAAAAATTAATGCATTTCCTGTATAAAATGTAAGAGGTGATCTGGCACTCTTGGAGAATGTGTGATTTTTCATCAAGATAACCATCACAATTTATCCTAGGAATGATTCTTCAAATGTGATAGTAATGTGGCACCAGTCACCTGGTGCATATCTCTCCCTGTAACAATACACCTATTTTATGTACTCCTGATTCCTTTAAAATAACTGAAAACTTCTTGTATACTTTGCAACATCTCTGAAAATTGCCTTCATACAGACAGCTGATTTCTTTTCCTTCTGGTAATCCTACAGTGTGCAAATCTGGAAAACCCTGCTGACTGTCCATGTTCCACCTTAGGGTTTAAGTTTGGTTCCAAAACCAGCACTTAAACTTCTCCCAGGTATTCCTGTGTGTTACAGCCTTCTGTAATCAATCATACGTTTTATGAAGCAGAGGAGAAAACGTGGTCAGAACATCTTCAAGGCTCTAAACAACACGGGTAGTTTGCTCCAGGACCTGAGGCTGATAGACCAAAAAGGGTTCAATGCAGCAGGTAAGAAGGAAACTTGTTTGGTTTCTTTTGAGAAAGTAATTAAGGTTGCTAAAGGACTTGAAACAAACAAACAAACAAAATGCATAATGCATAAGAGATCTTACAAACAGCAGTCAGAAGCAGACTGATAGCACAGCCACACTGCAGCTTAGGTACAAGGGAATTTACTATGGAGAACACAACAGGAAATCATCCATATGCTTTCCAAAGTGGGAAAAGATATGCTGGACTGCAGACATTCCAAGCCTGTCATCCCATGATTACTCTTCCCTCACCCAGGAAAGAAAGAAACCCCCAAACAAGCATAGGCAGATGTGAAAAGCTTTTTTCAGTGTCTGTCGTTTATAAAGAGCTCAAATAATGACATGTAGATACTCCCTGAGAGCAAATTCCCAGCCTCAGGAGGCCTGCAGGATGCTTCTAGGTGCTCAGGAGGGTCAGAATAACACAGCCCTTCCAAAGAACTTGGCTATGCAGAGCTACCTGTTACACAGCCTGGGGAGAGTGAACCCAGAGCAGCTGAAGCCATGAGAAGAGGTCAAGTGAATTATTGCCTGCCCATCTGAGTCTAACCCATTTAACATCCTGGTTCCCAAGCAGTGATCGATCCATAACAAAAAATCCCCAAGCTGAAAAATCAGCCATTACAGGTGTCAATGGAAGCATTTCTATTTTGAATCTGTTTCACTTTCAGTATTTTTCACCCCCTTCTTTTTTCCCCTCTTGATCCTGAGTTTCAGAAAAGGTGACAGTCAGTTTACAGCATCATCCCTGTTATAATTTTTTAAAGACAAGCTATTCTGGTGAACAAATAAGCAGATTACATCTTCATTTCTCACTGTTTACCTTAACAATTGTCTTCTTGGAAGCAGGACCCTTGGGACATGATATGCCACAAGCCCAGAAAAGAATCAGGTTTTCTAAATTAATCAGAGAATGCTAATTTGATTAAACCAGTACTGTCTTAATCTGATAGCATCCACATTACTGATCAAGACCTTGAATACTACCCAAACATCGCTTTTAAACAAGAATTCACATTGCAAACAAAGCAGGTAAGCCTGCTTTCCTATTGTAATGCTAAGATCTTTCAAATAAAACTAAAATCTATACTGCATAATTATTTTTTAAAGAATTTAGTGAAAGGAGAGCAGAAATGTACATAAAAGTGCTGTTTAACAACAGATATTTCTTACAAAATTAAATAGATCTCGGGTAAAAGCTGGAACTGCAATAATCAGCAGACAAGTTAGCAAAATGGACCAAGGATGCACTTCAAAGTGGCTGGTTCACTTCTTCATCCCAGTGGTCAGCTCTGTTGTGGTTCTGGAAACATTACAGCTGAGGACATCCATGAGGCATTTTGGGTACCTCATTCTATAACTCAGGTTAGAAATCAGGCACAATATAAAGCACTACAAGATCATTTTAGGGTTATTACAGAGCCCAACTATACCTATGTGTCTACATGCTTGATGCTCTTTGCAACATCCATGAAAGTAACATATGCAGGTGCACTGTCACACAGCTGACTTAAAACATTTAGATCAGTGTTTAAGTAATCATAGTCTTGGTTCAAACTGAATTACTTGCAGACTTCTCTATTTATCCTGTAATTACTCTCATGTACATCATCTCATTACAACAGTCATCCTCCCACATACTACATCAGTATCTAACCCTGTAGATCAAGTCTGTCAATACTGATGGTGATTCACAACAAAAATACAATGCCATTCCAAATATCTGAATGCACTACTGCATGTAAACTACCTGATAAGCTGATAGAGACCTTCCTTCTGAAGTGCATACACTTAGATGTCTTTCAGCAGTGCTAAGAGTGCTGCTAACAAAAATAATCTCCTTTATGAAGTCAAAGGTTGGAATTTATCCTACACTGAAAACTTCCCTGTCAAGTTTTTTAAGAGATCAGATGCTACTGTGGATGAAGGATCTTGAATGAAAAATAAAGTCAGAAAAATGGCCAAGGAATCAAATTTTTCTCTTTTTTTAATCAAAACAAGGCCTGATAGCTTTTATAGAATTTATCTTATAGAATAACAGTTATTTATCTTTATAGAATAACAGTTGGGGCTGCTCAGCCTGGAGAAGAAAAGGCTGTGTGGAGACCTCATAGCAGCCTTCCAGTATCTGAAGGGGAGCTATAGGGATCCTGGGGAGAGACTCTTCATTAGGGACTGTAGTGACAGGACAAGGGGTAACGGGTTAAAACTTAAACAGGGGAAGTTTAAACTGGTTATAAGGATCAAGTTCTTTACTGTGAGGGTGGTGAGGCACTGGAATGGGTTGCCCAGGGAAGCTGTGAATGCTCCATCCCTGGCGGTGTTCAGGACCAGACTGGACAGAGCCTTGGGTGACATGGTTTAATGGGAGGTGTTCCTGCCCATAGCAAATGGGTTGAAACTGGATGATCTTAAGGTGCTTTCCAACTCTAACCCATGATTCTATCCAGCTACAAGTTTACATCAGATCAAACAAAAATGTTATTAAGAGAACACTGACATCCTTCTATCTAAAAAGTCTAACTTTCAAATGGGAAGTCTGGAACGCAAAAGAACGGATTTGGACCTGTTTAAGTGGAATTTCTTAAATTCAATATTTCAGTTTCCTTTTAGAACACTTCAGTAGCCCATCTGAAACACAGGAGTAAGTTTACTCATCCCCTGTAGAACAGGAGACCATCATACACAGCATTGTTAACACTTGTAGAAAGTCTTATCAGAAAACAGAGACTGAAAGAGCAACCTTATTCTCAGATATAGCCTCACTATAACAAAACAAAAAAATGCAAAAGAATGGAAAATGTTTTAAGTTTAGGCTTACTGCATGCACAGTAACACTATCACACTGAAGTGTGGCTTTTTTCTGTAGCAACTGGCATGAGGCCCTTCACCATCCCTTTCCCAGAAACACACCACCAGTGCAGAATCATCTGGGGAATAAGCAAACTGCACAGCAGGCTTATTTTAGCCTGGTATTTATCAGACTTAAAATATGGAAGTGTGCTTCAAAATACTGCAGCTATCAGGATAAAGTCTCTGATCAACCCACACTGATGAGAAGTCAGTGACTCGGAGCTGTGTAAGACACCCAGTAAGAATCAGTGCCTACTGACTGCAGCAAAACCAGAAGTATGAGGTACCACAGGAAACAGTCCACCAAAGGCTGAGGGAAGAAGGAGCACAGGTGCCTAGACTAGCTCAGCTTTAAGCACCTGAGGTTCTCAGACACAGATATGCCAGGCTTGTTATACAGCCAACAGAGCTATTCCCAAGAGATTGTTCAAAATTTCAAGAAAGGTTGAGTTACCCTCCAAAGATGCCTCCTTCTCTCTCTGCATTACCAGAGGATAAAGACTAAGGAGATTATGATCCTAAAATCACAGCAGTATGAAGTGAGGCTACCACCATGAGGGTTTAGCTAAGAACAGAGAATTTATACAGTTTGAATCTGTAAGAAAATTAAACTATAGCCATTGAATTTATTATAGCTTGAATGATTGATGGAGTCATGTTAAAACATCAGTGAAGGAAGCAATTAATGTTATCAGTGACCATAGCATACAGCAATAAAGGACAATGAATGCCGTTATTAGTGACCAAAAGCAGCAGAGAGACATAAAATTGGGGGGGGGGGGGGGGTGGACAGTGTTTTAGTAAATACTAGGCTATAAAGAAAGGAAACCAGAGAAAGGATAGAATGACTGCTTTTAAGGAATATACTTAAAGTTGTTCGTTTTTAATATAAGAAGGTCTTGGTGGTAAGCTTTTTCTCATATTGATCTATGAATCTGAGAAATCATCGAATCAAATACTTAGAGAAAATGTAAGGGAAGCTCAGGTGTTAGGAAAAGAAACAAGGCTTGGCTTTACTTAAATTCAGTAAAACATTAGCAGAGGAGCAATGCTGCATCATAATATCTGCTGACGTGATGGTGTTTAAGTGCTTTCCAGAACAAAGCGTTTAAAACCCCATTCGTAAACCCCAAAACTACAGTTTTACTAAAATTACAGATTTTAGTCATGAATTGAAGCAAAAATACTCTATGATATTTAGTTTTCAACTTTGAAAGGTCTGCACAAACATTAATTGGGTAGTTCTTCACCAAGGAGGTATACTACTCTAGCATAATGGGGGGAAAAGAGAAGAACAGATGGAAAACAAGGTATAATGTAGTATTTCTCACTCCCGAGCTCTCCCCAGCCTAGAATGTCATGCTGCTTCATACAAGCTTGAGACAAGATGGACTAGAAACGGAACACTTTTTGTTCAAGTCAAAGAGTTCACAGATCAGAAGCACTGTGTGCTAGCACGATTTGTGACAGCTTGTCTTGTCAGTGGTGGTACCAGAAGGAGCTGTATCCACCTGGTTGCCCCATCCCCACCCCAACATGGCTAATGCAGGAATACCTGGAGTGCATTCACTGTTGTGCCAACATATTTCATAGCTGGGTGCTGTTAACTTCAAACACCATCTATTTCAAACAGAATATGAGCTCAGCAGATGAGGGGATGCTAATCACCTGTTCTGCTACTAGGCAGTCATTCCACCAGTGATGGGCAGATGGTAGGCATGAGAGCCTCTTAACTTCCTGTAACCACGCCATAGATGAGATTTGTTTTAGATCACAACAAAATCTTGTGGACTGGAAACAGGAATGCCCTGACATCAAGCACCTGAGTTGCAGGAGGGAGAACGACAAAAGCCACAAATATTGCTGTATCCACAGTCTAACTTCCATTTACCTCCAGAACCTTAAAATACAGAGTGGCGTGAAGAAGGAGGGATAAAGATGAAAGTGTTTGGGTTTGGTAGATTCCTGAAAACATTCAGTGTTTGGTAACTCTAGCTTGTAATATATCTGTGAAATAAACATATTTCTTCAACTATTCCAAGGATATTGGCAGCTCCAACTCATTCCTCTGGTTTCCATAGCTCACTGTACAAAACATGTTTCTGAAAAAAGCCTTCAAATCATAATAGAAAAAGTATAGACATTTTGCTGTGTGATCAGACAGGTTAGCATCTCTTGAAAACAATGGCTGGATTGAATGATGGAAGATGGATGCATCTGCTCCATACTCAGTCCTACTTGGGTTTGAATGGAGACATACAGCGCTTGAGCAACACGGCACAGAAAATGGTGACAAGCAGACACAGCTTTCAGTGTCCCTGTATGACAAGTCGACATGGCTTTTATGATGAAGGTTACATATTGGTCTACAAGAATCAGCTTAGGTTGTATTCAATGAGCTATATGCTTAGGGTAAACAAGCAAGCTGATCTTTAGAGGCAAGTCAGTGGTTGCAAATCCTTTCCTACACAAAACCATGATGATTTAACTGAACCCTGCCTGCTGCTACACTATTTCCAGACATATTGAACCGCAGTCTGGGTTTTCCAGACAATTATTTGCCCTCTGTTTCACTATGTACATCTCTCCACATTTTCTTGCGGCCATATGGGCTCATGTAAAAATACCAAAGTCACCAACAACAGCTTCAGTTATAAATAGCACTATCAGAAAGTAATCAGTTTCAGGAAGAGCAGGTGTTAAAATTACATGCATCTGGTCAAAAACGCACTCTGTAACCCCCTCTGATAAGACTGGCATGTATATTAGCAAACACATGCCACAGCTCCTTTAACATATTTAATTTAATTTAGCATTAACAAAATTATGGAAGCTGAAGGAAAGGACAAAGACTTCCATAAACCAATGAAGAGCTTTGCCTTGCCTCCTGAGATGCAAATACTATCATTTTGCCCTAAACCCATGATCTTTGCTAAAGCTATCCTTTTATGCTAAAATAAAAAGTTATTAGCATTCAGCAGTGGAAGCTCTGGAGAGCTATTTCTAACAGTTTAAAAATAGAATTAAAAATGTTCCTTTAAACATCACCAAGGGAAATTGCACAGTCAGGAGAGAAATTGCTTACAGTTATGCACAAACCAGTGGTACTTAAGAGGAAATAAAGCCCTTCAGTCACAGAGCATACATTTGTGTCCTTGGGAACACAGGGAAAGGGGAAAGAGAACTTGAAGCTAAGCATGTGCAATGTCTTGTTGAGAGTAGGTTCGAAGGACTTGGTTCACATGCAGCAGAGTACAGAACTGTGTGCAAGGGATGAACAACTAACTAACAGTTAAAAGTCATCTAATTTGGATGCACAGGTCAGGGAACTCATCATTCAAAGAAGAAAACTATTTCCTAAAAGCATCATAGGAATCTTTCAGGTAACTGAGGTGACCATAGGCCTCTCCTGAGCATCCTTCCCTTTCCTGGGCACTCTTCATTCATCAAGAAGCAGCGTAGCATAAAGATATAGGGACTCATGGCTCAAAATTCATATCTAGAGATGAACATGACCACATTACTACCACCCCATAAAGTTTTGAGAGGTTCCTTAGGATCCCATCAAGGTGAGAAGTGAAGCATACGGGTCAAATTGCAAGGTGATGGGTACTGAAACCTGTGAGAGCCGTCCTCACACCCCATTCACAACATCATGGTGTTTATGGACCAAAATGAGCTACGTATAGTGGCATTTTAAGACAAAAGAGGATAATTCTTTATGAAATACAGTCCAGAAAACAAAAACTTCCCTGTGTTTGTTAAGGGTGCGGGATAACTGACAGTTTATGTGTCCAAAATGCAGAGAGATAAAAACTGCTGTCACAGCTCCACTCCAGCAACAAGACTCGAGACAAACGCTGAATCTGGATAATACTGAACTTCTTCCCTTTGCAGCCCCCTCTTTTTATCTCCTAAGACCTTCGATCACAGTTTCATGGCACGTTACACTGATACAGTTTTTTCCACATACCCACTTAAAACGATTTATTCCAGTTCCACACAATACCACATGTTTATTTCTCTTCTGAAATTATGTTTCCTTTCTGCTCAGCTGAAGGTAATAGCTGTTGAATACTGATTAGGGTTTTCCTTATTTGATTACTGTTAATTAGAGTCAAGCATGTAGTTCATCATGCTGGAGGACTGCAGATCATCGTGACACTTCAAACAGCCTCTTTAACTCAGCAGAGCCGGCTCCAAGTTTGGGGTCGGGATAAATCTTCAGCCAAGTTGTTTATGCACAGTTGTGTAACGTTACACAGCATGGGGTACTGGACTCTTTGGTTAATTAGTTGAAGAGCCTGTCAGGAGCAGCTTACCTTCAGGTTTACAATTGGAAATTGCAATTAGCATGAAACAGCTTTCTTTTTTTTAGTCCAATTTCTCCCACAGATCATTGTAAGGACACAAATCGTTCTTACAGATGAAGAAACAGCCTAAGAAACCCAGGAGTGTAGCCAGTCAGCATTCACTCACTTTCTTCAACTGGTGTCTCCATGGGATGTCTAAAGTAACATCAAAGCGTTAGGCTAATCCCAGCTGATCTTGGGAAAAGTCCAGGGTTTCCTGAGGCTTAAAGGCTGTGATTAAAGAATACACCTGTCTGCCGCAGTAATGAGTTCAGACTGTCTTTACCAACAACAGGGTGCTTTTCATCCTGTGTGACACACGTCCTGGAGGAACCATCAGGAAGAGGTGCAAATATGAAGCAGTCAAAGAGGCATCCAAGCAGCAGTCTCTACAAAACTCCCCCCCCAACCAATCTTGAATCATCTCTCTCTTCTTCGTATGGCAAATAAAATGCAAATGGCACATGGTGCTGAATTATTTCACACTCAATGCTGGAATTTGTTGATTTTGTCTAGGTTGGTTGAAGGTGATGCAACCTACACAGAAGTTACCTTTGAAACAGGGGCACCTTAGAATTTAACACCAGACTTAGAAGTAAATACCATCCTTTCCCCTAAGTACTCGGGGATATAGGCGTTTAACAATTAATCTGTAACCATGCAGAAAGTCAATCAGAAAGTTTCCATTTCAGTTTGCAATTGACATCTTTTTCCATGTTCTCAAAAACAGTAATTTATCTTATAGCCTTATCAGCAGAGCTTACCAGGTTATAGATGCTAAACAACTAATCCCCTACCCATCTTATCAGCCTAAAAGGGAACAAAACGGATTGGAAAGAGACTATTACAATCAAGAAAATAGTTTCTCACATACTACATTCGACTGACTGCTTCAGTTGCCTTTTCTTCTGTCTCATGTCAGACTCACTATCTGTCTGGCCCATCTGCTTGTGCTAATTTCAGGGTCAAACAATTAAGATGTGAGAGTCTTCTAAATATTTGGGTAACAGTTATTCAGGGAAATGAGTGGTATTCATTAGTCACGTATGAAATTAGCTGCACTGTATGCCAGACAGAGAGGCCTATCAGATAGCACTGAAGATAAAACCATGTATTTCCAAGGTATCCACCCTTTATAGTATATATATGTTTAATAGGAGATGGGATTAAAGGTAAACACACTTTTTGGAAAAAAGAGTTTCAACTCTTAGAGCTTATATTCCTTTTACATTTACTGAAAACAAGTTTCATCCATCAGCAACTGCAGGGAATTCTTTATTCTGCTGATTTTATTGACCCTCAAAAAGGCAATAGAGTTATTTTGTTGGTGCCGATATACCTCAGACCATTGTCTCTGGCATTAATAATATTCCCAGTGCTTTGGCAAAGCTTGTCACAGCTCCTCCTCCAAACCCCTACCTCCCAGAGGGGAACCAGAAGACCTGTCCTGACCATTAGCACAAGAGGCTGAATTCCTTAGGGCAGCCAAGAGGTTGCCAATGCATCCCTGGTACCCTGCTCACAACAGGGGCTTACCTACCCCTGTCAAGAAAGGATTATGGCATGCTGCTTATCCACACAGCCAGAGGGAAGGGCTATGGGACTTTAAGTGATAAAATATGCTTTGCTTTTCTTTGGTATTGATGCTTTGTTAGTTACTGTATCAGTCACAGCATTTTACGCGCTGCTCTTAAACCTGTGCCTTCAACATACTAGAAAGAGAGGCAATTACTCTTTAAAAAGGGTTTCATGTTTTGCTAATCCTTAGTTTGTTATATTAAACAGCTTTCAGTACTGTTTATACTATAGATCTTGATCTATAAATATACTTAACTGTCTTGATGAGTAAATACATCCATGAAGCTTCTATAAGTTTGCTTTCTTAATGCTTTTCTTGAGATTCTTCTCAGAGCTATGCTGAGAGAATACTGAGAAATTCTATCTTAAATGAACACAGTAATCCTAAAATCCTAAAGTAACGTACCCATTTCCAAACCAAACACACAAATTATGCCACCATTCTTTTTCCCCTTTCTACAATTACAGAATTAAAGACCCTCTGTTCCTTATTCTCACCTTTAATCACCATAATATGATTCTGCTATATTACGCCTTCCTCTTGCCAACTGCACTGCTTGTTTTTCTTTCTGCTTTTAGTAGTTATCACTTCATGAAAACACTTTTGATTCTGCCACATCTGCAGCCATAGAGACTTATTTGTGTTCTAGGAGACAATTAAAAACCAGTCTACTCCTGGCCACCAGTTCGCGTGAACACAACCAGACCAACGTGGTGATTCACACTTCAGACTGGAAGACATTCTGAGTTTGAGAAAGAAGATGCTGGTTTGTTTTAGCATTTGAGGTAGAATGGTGGTGGGGTATATGGTCTCCCACCATCACCAGGACACTAGCTTATATAGCTCCAACAACCAAAGGCAACTTGATAGTAAACAGTTGAAATCAGAGGGCATAAACTTAAGAGATCTTTGTGTGTGTTATTTGTGTTTTTCTTCTTAGCATATTTGCAGTATAGTGTTTTATTTAGAAAATATATGTGGTTTGCATGGTTCTGATAATGCATTTAAAAGGTTACTATAAAACAGAATGGACTTTCAGTAAGCAAAACTCAAAGGGGTATTGGCACTGTATATCATTTAGATATTAGGTATTTCAGTTATATTAATATTTAATTTATAATTAGGGAGGAAAAAACTCTGTTCCATCAGATACCTATCTATTACAGACCTTGTCCCTAACTTGTCATTAATTCATTTTATTAAGGCTTGAATCTCCAATAATGTTTTCACAGCATCAACAACAAGCATTTGAAACACTGCAGAATTCATTTTAGGGAGCTTCTTTACTCATTTTTTGTGACTGTTCTACAGCCACCATGAGATATATGAATTGTCTGCATATTCTGTTTTCTGCATAGCACTGGACGATATTTCTTACTCCAGTCTTGGGAGGCACCATGGCCAGTAGGCTGTGGCAGAACACAGAGCTGGGGGGCATTGTCCATAGGTTTCTTCCAGCTTGTGATTAATGGACTGTGTGATGAGCCTTGCTTCCCATCCAGCTCATTGATTTCCTTAGGGAAGCAAAAAATAAGCAGGAGAGCATGAGAGAAAACAGCTTTAAGCTTTTTGACAGAACCCACATTAAGTCCATGCTCCCATTCTGTTGGCATCACTGCCTACACTCAGGCACTTTCTGCTTCCTTCTTACCAAAGCTCTCACTGGCTGCTGTGACTTGTTCAGACTATCTGTATTACTGCACAGCATCTACATGACAAAACAGTTTTTTCCTAATGTTTAATTGAAATCTTGCTGCACTTCAGGACCCTACTGGTGCTGTACAGAGAATATGCAACTCTTGGTATACACCGATGGAGAAGTTAGTGTTTTCCTCATCAACACAGTACTGTTCATTGCCTTTCAGCTTGTGTCCCTGCCAGATCATGCTGTGCAGTTGATCATTCCTTTTTCTACAAAGAAATGGCTCCCTCTTGAATAGCATCTTATTTGTTATAGTCAGTTTCTCCATTTTGTAGAAATCATTTTCAATTCTAACCTTGTCTTCTGCTATTCGTGCAGTCCATCCTCGCTTCAAATCTAATAACCACATATGCTATTCCATCATCCAGGTCATTAATAAATACGCTGAGCTGTATTATTGCCTAGACGGGTCCCTGCAGAATGCCATTCAATTCTTTCTTTCATTTTGACAATTGATCACTGATAGTTCCCTAAATACAGTTTTCAAAGCAGCCTTGCACTCTCCTTAGTAATTTCTTCCACATGATTTTTCCCAAGGGACTGTCACATAGGACACTGTGAAAAAGCTTTAACAAAGCGAGGTTACGTGACACCTACCATCCCTTCCCTAACCACAAGGCCGGCTACCCTGGGGAGGATTTGAGAAGGAAATTAGATTGGTTTGACATAATTTGTTCTCAACAACTCAATGCTGACTGTTAGTCATTTCCCTGTGTTCTTTTCAGGACTGTTGACTGACTTTAATGCTCTTGACAAAAGCAACATCATAGCATTGATAGCAATAGCAGGACCCATTTCACACTTCTGAATTCCATTATTAAAATTTTACAGAATGTGAGAACTGACATCCCTCAGCTCTTAGAGACCATAAACACAGAAATATTCAGTTATCTGTAACTTTTAAATTGGAAAAGAGGCTGAACAAATAATAAATCTCTGGTGTCTTAAAAGAGACCAAATTAAATTGGATTAATAGCTTCAGTTGTCATCATTACAAAATTAGAGTATTAAAATTAAAGCCCAACTTGCCAGAAAGACATGGCATTAAAGTATATTGCTAGTTCTGAGTCTCTCATTGAAATGTAATTAAGTGAGAAAGGTCTTACAAGTGGACTAAACACAGTGAGATCCCATCTTTACTCACCACTCAGTATTTAAACACTTAGCTACTGTAGTCTGAACCCAGGTTTCAGATTATCAGCAATACCAACCGAAAGCATCATTATCTGTTTTGCTTTATCAGAACTCCACAGAACATAGCCCACAGATTCTAGATGGAAGCCCATTTGGCCACTACAATTTCCTACATGTCTCTGAAAGAGCTTCCCATTTACTCTACCCAAAGCATGCTCAAGGATCCATGCTCTTGATTTGGGCTGCAAAACAACTCACTTAGATCACAGCTCTCTTCTGCAGGCCTTCAGATGGGAATAGTAGTTCGATTGTGTCTACATGAATGATTCTGGCAAATGGCTTCCAGATGACATGTTTCCCAAGAATCCTGGTCATCAGACCAAGACACAGGCATATCAGCAGGTACTACAACAACAACAACACATCAAGCCGTGACAAAAAATATATATATATAACAAATGTAGCTACAGGATTGCATAGACACTGTCAATTAATGACTTAATTCTTCACATTCTGTACGTTCATTTCAGTCACAGAAAAAAAATGCTATTTCAATAAGATGAGGAGGTTAGCACTGATGCACTTCCAAAATGTTCTATTTCATTTCTAGCATGAAAAGCTGAGTACATAAATGACAACTGAATATGTCAGTTACAACTAAGGATGTAATCTCAATGGAACCATCACACTACCAAGAAAACTCACATCATGCAATGAAAGATGGGATTTAAGCCCATCAATCCAGGTCACTTTGGGGTCCTTTACAGCTAAAGGCCTATCCACTGATACTTTAATGCTTTTGCTTTCTCATCTAGAAAGATGCTGAAGGAGCATAAGCTGTCTCTATGAATACTAAGTACTATGAAATCCCAAAACAACCCCTCCATGTAGAGAGGTAAACTCCACACTTGACAAGAACAGTTTTGACTGATTTGTATATAAGCAGGGAGACTAAAAATAGTTGAAAGATGTAATGTCAAAACTAAAAAAAAGACTTGATGTAGACATTGCAAAAGAAAGCTGCAGGGCTTTGTTTGCATTTACATACATAAGCACTCTCATGCTACTTTTAAGCATCTTATCAGAACAATTTGTTCCTTTACCTCTGCAGCTTCTATTGTTTCCTCCAGCTGCTATTCTAAAAACTCTCATGTTTGAAATAAAATCAAGCCTGTAAGTATCCAGCACACAGCTTGTGTTTTTATTGCTAGCTAGTCTAAGAAATCAAAGAAAAATGACTATATAGCTTTCCCTTAAGATAGTTTTCATCTTGGAGAGTAATCAAGGGTGTTGTAAGAAGAAGAGTATGACATTACACAAAGAGGCAATGAAGGAAGATGATGTTAAGGATTAAGCTGAAGTTAAGGACTGAGCTTTAAACTGCTCTCAGTGTGGAAGATCTGACTCACAACAAGCCTATGTCTACAACACACAAAACTGAGCCTGAAAGTGGGCTCTCAGCCTTTCAAAACTAAGGTTGCAAACAACACCAGTAGTGTCTGAGTAGGTTTGTTTCAATGCATGGCCAGAAATACAACAGAAACAGCTCAAAAAGCAGAGGAAGAGAACAGCAGTACACCTGGAAAATGCAGTGGTGGGCAGAGTACTTCTATGCTAGCAGAGCTAACTGGGACTAAAGTTTAGGGAAAGGCAGGTAACAAGAGCCCAGCATAGTAGATGCCCTGAGTCATCAAACAGACACTGAATTAAGACATCATCTGTTACTGCTGGCCTGCAAGTCTGCATGCCCAACTGGGCTTCACAGTGAATACTCACTTCAAAACGTGATGTCTGCTAAATTTAGGTCAGAAATGATGAGCAGAAGTCAATCTTTCACAATGATGATTGGGGGTTGCTCATTTATAAAACACACAGACTCTCATACAACCCTGGAGGCTCCCACAGTGGATACTGTCAAAGACTTAAGAGCTTAGCCTTTTCACTTGGATCCATTCTGCAAAGCAAGTCTCCTTGTAGACTGGTGATGTAGATCAACATCAGCTGTACACAATAAATACAAGCTAAGGGTAACAAATAGAAGATGGATTTCCTTGAAATACTTCTTTTTTAAATAATCAAAGAATCACCTTAGTTCCTGGCTCCATTCCTCCACTCCTGCTCCTGTATTTACCTGGCATATTTATCTGTTGTTTTCAGGGCTACATTCTTTGAAAAGGAAACCCAGTCATTCCTACCAGTGCTCAACAGCCTGGAGACTGATACCTCATTTCAGTAGCTGATTTTCATCTATGTTTACAGCACCCAAATGCGACTGAACATATTCTGGAGGTCTGCACTAATCTGTGAGAACTGCACTGATAAGACAGTATAATGCTAAGCATCAGTTTCCAATGATCAAAGTGGGTTTGTTAAATAACTCCATCAAGGAAATTGGCAGAAGCTCCCAGAGAGACAAGAAGAAAGCTGAGCAGGATAGGCAGTGTTTTCAGTCTGCGATCGGAGAGGCCTTCGGCTGTGTCTTATTAAGCTGCCCAGAAAACACATTATTTCACAGCACAGATCTTAAAGCTTTTTAATTCTTTCTTTTTATTTGCTTTGTTTCTTTTTAAGGTCAAGGATTACTGAGCAGCCAAGGGCACAGGGTAAAC
This sequence comes from Neopsephotus bourkii, assembly GCF_033783945.1. NCBI lineage: Eukaryota > Metazoa > Chordata > Aves > Psittaciformes > Psittacidae > Neopsephotus > Neopsephotus bourkii. The sequence continues at coordinate 1,920,175 of NW_026901033.1, forward strand.
TTCTGCTCCAAACCAATGCAACCGCTGTTAGCAGAAGTTCCTTCCAAGCACTAGACCCTCAACTCCAGCTCCAACACACGCCCCCTCCCAAGCTATAAGCAGGTAGTTGTTTCAAGTGCACATTTGGCAGTTCCTGGGCCAGACCTAGGAAAATAAGGTCTGTGGGTGCCTCCAGGGCTGGGCAATTCCTGGTAGCCAGGTTTCCAGTGGCTACATGTCTTGTCACCGTGACTAACAGAAGCCATGGACCATTTTGTTCAGAATCTGCCAGGTCTTCAATGGCTTATTTTAACCAACACTCAGCGTTCCTCTTCTTACCAAATTCACATTTGGGAAGCAGGTTAAAACTAAACAAGAATTAAATTAAAGCAAAAGTCAAGCTTACCCTCCTATAAACTGAAGTTACATTTTGATGTTGCCTGTGAGCCAAAAACCTGAATTAATTCTGCCTTTAATTGAGCAATAAAGGGATCCTTGGGTGTGATGCCTCAAGTGATCCCAACAAGCAGCAACTCCTCCAATTTAAGAAACTTGCCCCTGATCAATGTATGAAGCCTAAGCCAGAAGTCTGAGGAGAACCCAAGTTCCTGTGTCCTTATCACATGTTCCTATTGATATGTCCTCTCCTACAAGGTTCAGATTAAATCCCTACGTTTTCATGGCCCAAATAGCATAAACAACCTTTTCCACTCAAAAGACCTGAAGTGCATAACTCAATCCCCTTCCCAAGGCAAAAAAAAATTACTACAAGACAGGTAGGTCACCTTTGACAGCTGCCCCCAGATAGCAAAATAAACTGTTCAGCAAAAACTTTGTACTGCAAAGTAGCTTTGCAAGTAACAAATAAATAGTATTCACGTAGTTGTAAAATTACACAGCTAAATTCATTTACCTTATTTTACACACCAAGTAACCATATCAATCCAGAAGGACACTATATCAAACATAGCTCTCTATAAAAAACTGTAAGTTAAAGATGCTTGCTGGCTGATGACAAAAAAACAACGCAATCCAAACCCCAAAAAACCCCAGTGAATAAACCCATACACTTCAACCTTAAGTGCACTTCAGAATAAGACCACTTTTACCAACCTGTAGCAGATTATATACAATTTCGTTTCTAAATTGACACCTCCACAGAAACATAAGTAATTAAACTGTTATTCTACTAGACCTTAATTAGCTGCTCACATTACAAACACCCTGAGATGTCTCTCAGTGTAAGGGTCTGTAATTAGTGTAAATAAGATAATATTTTGATTACATGGCTTCAGTCTTTTAGGCCACATAATGGTCTAAAAACTGAATACATTTTAAAGTGACTGTCCTTTGAAAACAGACAAACCAAACAGTCTGAAGGACTCATTTGTTCTGCATCATCGCACTGGCCCGTCACTCTCACCACATCACCACTGCCCAGCAAGTTGTATCCAGCTGCATTAGGACAAAGTTGGGCTTAGCAGAAAGACCACTATTTCTATGGAATGCTTGTCTTACAGCCAAAGTCTATTACATGGAAACATAAATATTTAGCTGATTTATAGCCTAGTCCTGAGAGTTAAAAACGTTCTCATCATTAACTTACTGAAGTACCAGCTCTTAAGTTTTCACTCTTAACTATGTCCAAAACTGGTCCCTAATGTAAAATACTCAGCATCTTCCTTCCACTTTTATGTTTTTCTTTATTCCCAGTTTTACTAAGTAATGCAGCTCACTTAGACAAACTGCAAGCCAGAGCAACCTCAGAAGAGAAACATGCATCAGAGAGATAAGTGACCCTGCATTTGAGTCAATGTGCTTTGCTCTGACATAGAGCTTAGGTAAATCATCCAGGCAAGATTTTGTTCCTTCTTGAGTTGCCATTTCTCTGGTTTAGATTGCTGCCCAAGTCTCTAAGAGAGCCACAGAAGTCTGAAGCATGAATTGAGGGTGACACATACCTCTTTTCTCCTAATAATGTATGTTTTTCTCTTTTCCCTAGCTTCTTGTTTTAAGAATGATACTTCAGTCTATTACATAAAACAGAGAGCTTGGCTAAAACAGAAAGGCAAGCAGTAGTTAATTCATCCTCAGTATTAAAGAAAATATAGCAATGGGCATGTGGAATTCAGCTAAGGTCTTCCCCATGAGTGATAATTCAGCACTGCATCTAAAGACACGAGTCTTTGAACGCTCATTTGGAGTTTTAATAGTACCAACAAACAAATTTCATAAAAAAATATGTATCTTTAAATCCCTCAACCTTTTAAAGCTCAAATATTGCTCAGAAATGAAGAAACACCAGTGAGGAAGAAGTCTCTAATTCAAATCCTTGGAGGTTTGAAATGTGAGGAATTCAAATTCAGCCTAAACTCTGTAGGAAAAGCCATCAGAAACCCCTCATGTCTTGACTGGTTCAAACCTTATCTTTGATCACAGAAGCACTCGTGATGACAGGTTTCAGCAGTCCAGAGGATCAATAATTCCCTCAATGTCCTTCCACTGAATGGACTGCCTTGTGGAAGTTAATCTCTTATCAGTAGATTTACGAGTCACCATTAAATCCAGAACAGCCAGAAAATTAATCCCCTTTGAAAAGTGTTAGATGCAGTCTACCTCTGTGTTGATTCCTTAACTGTGCTTTCTCCTCCAGCCCATCAAGCTGGGGAGTTGCACACTAGAGTGGCTTTGGTTGGAAGAAAACTTCCCTCTTCCCATATCAAGGTCTAGACAAACAAGCATTCCCAAGGCCTGAAACATGCCTACGGAGTTTTATGTAAGACCCCACTCTCTCAATTTTCTCTAGCCTGACTCTTGTAACAGTTCTTGCAGCTCCTATCTCCAGCTTCACAAAACTACAGCAGCAAAATGACATTAGGAGAAAATTAGCATAGAACTGTCAAGCACTTTACAAATTACGGATGTATTAAGCTATTTCTTCTTCAAAATTTATTAATTTTAATACATGAGTATTTGAAACTGTTTTTATAACTCTACAGCACAGCAGCAAAAATGCCTTTCTCAAGCTTCTATGCTCTAAATCACTTGCAATAGCAATTAATTGCATCAGGCACTCTTGTACTTGCTGGTTATCCCACAATTCTTATATTCTCTTGACAATGAGCATACCTCACACTGCATTTATTGCTTCTGGGGTGATTAATTAAATGCTGTCACCACATACACCAAAAAGAAACCCTGAGATTTGAATTACACTTCTGGATATCCCAAACTGGGGAGGAAGAGGCAAGCTTGGTCTTTTTGGCAGCTAGCTTCATACTACACTTCAACTCATCTACTGTTCTAAAATAAGGAGGTTTTCTATTCCATTACCTCTACACACAATTAGCATTGCCTCTAAAATATCTCTTCTAAACTTAATAGGAAATGGTAGTACAGAATTCCTGAAGGGAGAGCTGATTCCTTCCCCAGGTCTTTTAATTAAAAGCAGGTTACCTGTAGACAATTGTGTCTGCTTCTCCCACAGGTCTGACATTATTCTCAGCCAGGGATAACACGTTCACTGCATCACTGAATAGAAAGAATGGCCACTGTAGATACCTGCCTTGAGTCATTTAGCACTGGCAGTCTGTCAGATACCTCTGCTTTATCCCAGACAAGTATTTAGTCTGGCTATCCTTCCAGAAACTGGTGTAGCAGTATTAAAAGGTGGCGTATACTGGTGGCATGTCCCAAGGCCTAAGAAAATCCTTCAAATGGCTGCCAGCCTAGTATTCATAAACTCACCAGCATATTTTCCTTTAAAAGCCTTTAGAAGACACATCTAACAAAGATTTCTTCCTTATGGAAGAACAATTATTCTGCAATTGGTTTCCCCCAGGCCTCTGAAAGCTTGAGAGGTGACCACAAAAATGAGGTAAGCCAACAAATACCCTGCCACAACGTCAGTGGAGAAAGGTGCATTCACAAAGCATACAAAAGAAATCCTCAGCATCCCTGGATTTACCCCTCAGATTATCCATCCATCTGCTACTTGGGCTCAGCTCTCAGAACCCAAGAACTCAGTTGTTTGTGTTTGTATCAGTAGAGCATATACTGGACACCAACTTATCTGTAAGATAGCTCATGTGAATTGCAATGAATATTTCCATGAGGGAATTTGCTTTTTAAGACCTCTCACAAAGCCCAAAATGGAAGACTAAGCAATAGCATTTTCTTATAAACTTTCAGAAGTAGAGAGTGGTGCTTTCTCTCCTTTTATATCCCTAAAATAAGACTAATGCCTTAAAAAAAAACTCAAAACAAACCCAAAAGTAAAGAAACTCAGTCTATTGATGCAGTGCTTTCAATTTTACTACATAAATCAAGAGGTACGTTAGAATGATTCCTATTCTTCCACCTTCCTTTGGTAGGATTACACTAACAGAAATAATGCCACCACCTAAGTAACGCGTTGCAAATACACTGTGGATGGATGGACATGAAGTCTTCTGTTACAAATTAAAGTACAGAGCTGATTAAATTGATATAAAATGACTTTCTCTTTTACTTTCAAAACCATTTGAAAACTGAAAACGAGCAAGCATTTATCATCCTGTTATGTTCACCTGGGGGATGTTAATGATTTTGGACTACTGCCTCCAGCTCTTACCTCACCTCCAAGTGAGTATTATGTGACAGCAGTACGCATTTCATAAAGATGTATTGCTGATTATATTTCCATTAAAGAATACAGCCAAGTCTGACTTCTAATTTTCCCGGACTAATCTGCCACTGAGAGCTTTCCTGCACTGATGAGTTCATTGCAGAGAAGGGATTCCTTTCCCCTCCTCTTGCAAGTTGTATAAATACATGTCCAGAGTGTGAGTGTAACTTAATAAGGATTGGCCACAATAAGAATACTGACACAAGCTCTTTAGTTTAGAAAGGGCTTTTCATTCAATTACTCTTTTTGCTTCATAGAAGCTCAATCCCCCCTTTAGCAAAACACTGTAAAAGAACTAAAATTCTAGGGGCTTTCCGTACCTCCCGAAAGGGATCTAAGTTTGAAAGTACGACATAGACATTGCTGAAAAATTACAGGCTTACACCTAGTCAAAATAACAATTCTTTACACAGATTTTATTTTTCCCTTCATACCAGTACTAAATTAACATGTAGAAAATACAGTAGGGAATGATACCACTTTAAAAATAGCACACTTGTCAATCAGATATTGAATTTGAGCATACAGGCATTAACATTTGCTCAAAGACCAAATTTCCTTGTCTAAATAATGGTCTTGAGAGAAAGAAAGTCACTTTTCTTTCAGTTCTGCTTCTCAAATGCCCTAGTACAAAATAATAGCCTGTTGAGCATCCTACCACCTCCAGGTTGGCTATAAAGATAAGCTTGCTTACTCTGGACTCTGTTTATTTTCCTCCCACATCTGGAATTGTATTATTTAATTGCTGACTTTTATGAAGGGAGATTCATACTCATGCTGGGTTTAGTTCAATAAATGAGGGGTATTTTATATTGATGGACTTGAATAGAAATAGCTAGGACATACTGGGATTTCCAAAATTGAGGGTATGTTCAAAATATCAAAGAATTCTGAACCACACTTAGAGCAAGCAAAATAAGGGGTACTTAGTGCATGAGTCACACTAGCTGCATATGGTGACACCTCCTGAGTTATGTTCTAGTATTTGTTTTTAATTATTAATGTGTTTTGCGCTGTCGAGATTTATTTGTTCTCACACATCCATAAAGCTCATCTCACATTAACAGCACAGATTTCTTGTCAAGGCTGTTCTGCATTCCCTACTGTTTGGAATGTTAGCATTCAGGTGAAATATTTGTGTTTGACCCACTTTTATAGTTCCCTCAAAACATAAATATCTTACTGTAATTGCCTTCACCAAGTATCATTAAGTTGAGTCATGGAAAAACAACACTGTAGATCATGAAATACAAAGCCAACAAGTATATACAATCCAAGAACAGCAATGTGGGGAACGTGCTAATTTCCATATAGAAAGATACGCTAAACATTACTTTGCCTTTGGTTTTTCACATTTTCTCTATAGACATTTGCATGAATTCTTGTTTGTCCAAAACTGGCAGAATACACCAGATCAAATCCTAAGAGACGTTTTTCTGTAAGCAACATTCACATGAAAACAATAGCTTAAGAAACCAGCTGAATCTTACTACAAATGTATGGATAAATTAGGTAACCTGGAATGCTCTTCCTAAGCACAGTTCCCAGACTGGATCACTATGGAGGTCACTTATACAGAACTCCGAAGACTTCAGTCTCCTTGTAGCTGTGTACATAGCCTGGTAAATGATACCAGTCTCCACCATGTTCTCCGCCTGAGTTTCCTCATTTGTAAGATGCTGATATTGCTCTTCTGATTATAGTGTTTTGAGTGTACTTCTTAACAAACAACAAAAAAAACCCAAAACAAAACAAGGTATGAGAGAGATCTGCATGAGGTTGATAAACAGGTGAACATAGAACATATCTTTCTGGCTATAAACTCCTGAAAAGCAGAGCAGCACCTTCAGCAAATTAGGCCTGACAGTTCAGCTGGAATTGTATATTCAGCTGAAGCCAAAGTAAAATATACAACAGATGTTCTCTTCATTTTCCGAGTTATGCATCATTACTAGGTGATTAAGTATGATTTTACTCTTCAATCCTGTTATCATTGCAGAGCGATGTAAAAGAATTATAGCTCTCCAATCAGTCAACAAAACTGTCCATCAGAAAGAAAAGAAAAAACTAGAAGGTGTGAAGTCTGAATACCCATCACATCTTCCAGTAAACATCAGGTTTTAAGAGCTGGAAGAAGTATTAGTGCTGAATGAAGCTATATATCCATTATTTGTGGAGTTTTGAAGTTAAGAGATACGGAAATGATCTGGAACAGAGGTGCATCAGCCCCATTAAAAACACACAGCTTTGTAAATAATTAACAACAATCATATTAGAGACCTGCCTTCCGTTTCATTCTTCCTGGAATCTTAGCATATACAGAAATCCACAGTCACACCAATCAGTCAAAACTCTCTATATGGTCTGAGCTGTTTAAAAACTCTCTAAGAGAAAAAAAAATAAAAAATCACATACTACAGTGATGAATTTAGCCTCAAGAAGGGGATTCTTTGCCCTTTAGAGACCAAAGAACTTCAACAGCATACACTCACAAAGGAGAAGGAATCAAACTTTTAAATGATCTTTCAATATCCTTTTCTTTTTACCTTCCTAACCAGGAGAGGAGCATCACATAACTAAAAGCCTACCAAATAACCTGCTTGTATTCTGATACTAAGCAGTCATTGTAATCCAATCTTAAGTAAGAGAGACCCGTTAGACTTTCCACTGATTGCATGATAAATTATGAGGTTTAAGAATTGATTCTGGTTCTGACAAAAAGAAAATACTAAACTAAAAGAATAATAATTTATGGAAATTATTTTCAAGATTTCTGTAACAAAGCAAACCATGCAATGGGATTTTAAAGGAACACTAATCTCCTATTGTGCCTTCTATTGACTTGTCAAGCTTTTCCTAGAGTTCTCAATTACATCATATTTTTTTGCATTAATGTCTAGATTTGGAAAATGCACTTACAACCTGCTTAACTGCATATGGTCTAGATTTGCTGACATACACAAAACACTAGGCTGACAAAAAAGCAACTCATTCCTGTCTCTGTTTAGACGACAAAGCTGAAAACTGTTTGCTTAAGAGCAGAACAGCACCTAACATAATTAGGTCACTCTTCCCAGAAGCATCTGCTTAACTTTACCATTATATATTTCACTCATCCATGTAGACCTTGGGAGTCACTTCAACTTCAGCAGGTTAGTAGTATGGGATGATTACAGCATTTTCCTAGGGCTAGAAATGCCAACAAAATATGACTTGACTAGTTATACAGTGCATTAAAAGGGTGAACTGCTTTTTCCAGGCCCATTTTCATGGACTGGAATATGACCCAATCTCAGATTGAATTCTTGTATATATCAGTATGAAACTAATTTTTAAATTGATTACTTAAGATATGCCCATCCACTAGTATACAGGTACTAGCATAAAAGTACACAAGATACTTAAAAAGTGTTACTCATTTACAGTTTGCAGATCCTTAAATGAGGCTGAGTCCATTTAAAAGGATCTTTAACTTAAAAAAATAAAAAAAAAGTAAAACCAAACTATTTCAGAGTTTTTTCAAAATAGCTTAATGAAGAATTAATAATTGAGAATTTGTGAGCAAGTCACTCTTCAGGGATAGAAGAATGGATAATGAAACACTGTAATGACAATTCCCAAGAGCCTCCTCTTTCAGCTGGGGGAAAACTGTTTAGGGGAATTTCCTGGAATTGTAAAAGAAATAACCAGTAGTTCAGATCTCAGTCAGCTCTTTAGAGCTCTAACATTATCATCAAAAGCTAGTAAGTCCTAGCCCAAATGCTGGCAAGGGAAACATCCTGACCAGCTCTTCTTTTTCCTACAATCATTAATGGCTACATCTCCAAAGTTAAAGAGTGAGAGAAGTAACACAAGGTCATACCATGAGCACTGAAGTTGTGCCTAGCTCTGTCCCCCCATCTTTTTGGCTGCCCTCTAACACGACACCAATGAAACTGAGCCATTGTGAACTGTTCTTTCTCCAAAACCAGGTAATGTAATGCCCATCCTGCATCTAGGGGAAGAATGTGCTATTCCTGATCAATAACACTCTGCAGCTACCTATTAAACAAGACGTGAACCATGTACTGGGAAAATAACAGTCAGGATCTTGATGCCTATTTTCCAGCCCTTTTCAATCCCAGGCAGCATTGTGAGATTTTGAGATGCGAACAAGGTCACTAGACTCAGACGACATGACAAGCATGGGGAAGACATTACAACCTTGGGCACCTTAGCAAAGTAATATCTGCAGAAAGTGTTTCATGTAGAACTTATAACAGGGATGCTACGAATATTCATGATAGAAAAGTGCTTCATAGTGTGGCTCTGCATCACATCTTTAGCAATCTATTACTGCCAGCAATACTTTCCTTTAGGACATCATCTCCATAGACTGCAGCCTCTAGCCCACCTCCCTGTGAAGCACTGCGAGTACCAAGCAGTCTACCCCTGAGATGGCCCAGGTGAGCCTTCACAACACAGACAAGTTCAGGTGACTAAGAGACCCTTGCCAGTTAAAAGCAGAGGCTGGCTTTTATTTCCTTTTCATAACTTCAGTAGCAGTTAATTGGGGTTAAAACGTTGCTGACACTCATCGTCTATTGCACATGAGGGCTTCTCAGAACCTTCAGAAGAAGCAAAAAGATCAGGAGCATACACAGCCCTCCAGCTTCTCGTTTTAATTCTCAAGCAGGTGCAACTCTTCTGTTCCCCAGATCAGGGGAATGATCCATTTGGCTACCCAAAAACTGGATTAAAAAACCGCTAGTACCCTACAAAACAAGAAAACCTGCTCTGAGCTACAGGAAAACTGCTTCCAAAAGCAGCCAGGTTTGACAAATCAAATGCTGTCATCAATTTGCACAAAATCATAGAAACTAGCAATTTTTTGCTGTCGCTAATCTAGGGAACTCGGTATGCATCGCTGCTAGGTTTCTGGAGGACAGTAAAGCAACACAGCTCTGGATTGTCAGAAAACCTTAACTGTGTAATAGCAATATAGTTAACTAAGAAATGCAGAGCTCGCTCTACTTTCTGACAGCTAGGTTTTTCAAGCCTTTGAGTGTATAAAGTCTGTTCTGCCACAGACTATTATTTCTAACCAGTTTTATTTGTTTCCACTGCATACTCAATAGGTAACGTAGACACAGATTGTTTTTTTTCCAGTGGGCTGCTCACGATATGAACACCTACCAGCTTTTAGTCTGCATTTCATAAAATATTTAGAAAGAAAATTTGGTTCCAATAAACAACATTTAATCCAGGCAATGCTGTGCTGACTTACAGCTTTATTAGCTTAATGAGATGAATGTGGGTTTAGGCATAAAACAGTGCTGTGCTGCTGTCCTGAAGTGAGTTTCCAAATCATTTTTAGAACATGTTTGATTTCCCCTAGGTGAAACTCCAATAGCTCATGCAAGTTAGCAAGAACAGTCCAAAGACTATGTGAAAGTCCTAGTACAGATTGCCATTAATGCAGCTGTTATAACTAAATTATGAAAGCCATATCCTTCCACTTACTGGTAATAAAAGTCAAGTAAAGTCCAAGCTGGTGAATTGTTTAAGTATCACAATAAAAAATAAAATATTCATATTTATTAACAAAAATGGTTTTGACTCATCCTTTTTGCTAATAAAATGCTCATTAGCAAATTTTGGGCATTAAGTATAAAGCAGTTATTGTAGTCACTTTGGTGCTCGTACAGAACTGTTGAGGGTTAGATGACCATTGTATTAATTCAGGCTGAGAAATGTGAACAACACCACAGAACACTAGAGGAAACAAAAAGGTCATATACACAATATCTAAACATTAGACTGAAATATCAACTAAGCTATTTGCAAATGTTAATACATTAATTGTCCATGGCAAAGAGCATTTGGTTTAGAAAAGGGCACATTTCTTTAAAAGCAAGTATACGTGGCCAGATCACCAAATGCTTCAAAAGCAGCTTTTCCTGTGACCATAAATAGCACATGCTTTAACACTTAGTCAAATCCAACAACCCCCAAATAATAAGGTAAACAAAAGACAAATAAGAAGCATTTCTTCATTTTACATCGGTAATGCATTTGGCAAGCAAGACTGATACTAGCTTTCATTGGCATAAGGCAGAAGGTGATGAACTTTTAAAATATTATCTTTTGCCATTCATGGAAAGTATAATCCAGATTAACATGCAAATGTCTATTTGCTTAGTATCAGTTTTTATAAACAGAATAGCTAGTATTGAAAAACTTTTGCCAATACAGATAAAGTGAGCTTTTGTAGGTTTCTTTGGACACACAGATCAGGTTAATCTTGTTGCTATTTACATACCAAAGTGCTATTTCCTCCTAAGGTAAGCTTAGATTTAGAACTTGATCTTTAAATGAAAGTTTATCCATGACTTTTTGTTCAACAGCAGTGCCTCAGACACCAGGTTTAAACAGTATCTCACAAAGAAGTTGCTCTTAAAACAGGTCTTCTATTATAATTGATAAAGAAATTGGAAACCTATCGTATTTATCAGGCTGTAGGACTGCTCTGTGGCTCCGGGGAACAACTTGGTTGACCGAAGATCATGGAAGAATGAGCCCAGGTGGTCTCTGTTGGTGTATATACAGCCAAAGATGACAAAAATACAAAGATTATTTCCAGGTTGAAAAAACAATGGGAGTTACAAGTTGTACTTAGTCTATGTTCAGCCTTTTTCCCACAGCTGCATGATTAGGTGAGGGCAGAGATTATAACCAGAAACTCAGAGATGATATGGGTCTCTCTACTACCATCCTCAAACACAGCAGGCAACAAAAGGAAGCTTCCCGTCAGTTTCTGCAATGAATATTTGCCTCTAATGACTGTATCCCTCTTTCTGAAAAGCTGTCAGAGACTATCTGAAAGGTAGTTACCACATAAAATATCACAGAGGTTATCACTAAGAACCAAACCAATGTTTCTACCTTTAACATGAGAGAAAGAAGAGCTATTTCTGTGCAGTCTTCACGTACTGAGTATCATGCCAGTGTTATAGAAACACAAAACCTGCAACACATTAATTGCCAGGGAGCATAGCAATAATCAAAATAAAGAAGATAAAATACTTATTTCAACTCTTAATAAGTGGATATGGATAGTTTTAAAGCCATATCTCTTAATCATGTATTTCTTGTCTTCTCTTAACCTCTCAGACTGCAAAACCAAAGCAAACAGATAGGCTATTTATCTTATGCAAGGTCAATAGAAATGACAAAATAATTCAAATAAAAGAGAAATAGGGCATCAGAATATGATCTCAGTCATACCATGATTATTACTATGGAATAAGAGAGTTAATTCTATACAAAGTTAAGGTCCCTCAAATAAAAGCTACCAAATTCCAGCTTAGCAAAGTAATTATGATAACTAGATGAAAAAAATCATGTCACACTCACAGGCTAAAGATGCATGCAATTGGCAGCATCTGACTACATAACCTCTGCTACCAAGGTTAAGGCTTGTTGCTGCCATAAAACAATTCACTTGGCATGTGTTCACAATCCTGGCTGAAATGTGAAACACCTGAGCTCCCTTCAACAGTGAGTGTAAGTGTAAGAAACCTTGCTTGTGTGTCCCAACTGTTGGTCATGTCACAAAAAGAAAGATCAGTTGGATGGTATTTTTCAAGTCAGATGTGAGAGGTTCATGGAAATTCAGAAGGGAGAAAAAGTCTACTTAAAACACAGTAGGCATCATACCCCTTTGAGAGGGTTTATTGTAACTTGTGTTTGGTTTCCTAAGCATTGTTTACTCTTACAAGCTTTTCATTGTTAATGACTGAAACAATCAAGTGATATTTACCTAGGAGAGATAACAATAAACTAAATACCAAGTCATTCTGAGCATCACAAAACCCAAAGAAAAACAAAGGAATAAGTAGACAGAAATACTGACATCATCAGGAAAGTCATCTCAAGTGTGACTGGCAATGTAGAGCAAGCAATAAAGAGACTGGGACTTGAAAACATCAGTCAGATATCAAAGTTCAGACTTTTCATATTGTTGCTACATGTTGCTGTCTCTTTTATATGAGAGTAGATATACACTGCAGACTCTTACTGAGACATCTTTTTTGCTTCTGTGCATAAGTCACATGAAATCAGCCATTTTGTCTCAAATTATCCTTCCAAGTAAGGTCTTTTGTCTGTGGAACCTAATGGAAGGCAATTAATCCCTGGCTATATAAAGCTTTAATCATATGAAAAATGTCTAATCACTGTGTTTATAATCTCTTGGAGCAGAACCTAATGCAGAAACTCAGAGCTCAAGTCCTAACTTTCCTTTTTAATGAATGTCAAACCCGGACTTCCTTTAAAGTTTAAGGTGCCCATTAGTGCTAATACATGTTTCTGTGAAGTACCTAGTTACAACTTGCACTGAGACAAACACGGGGAAGTGAATGGGATTATTGTTTCAATCATAGGTTGTTGGCTAGGTCAGTGAACTGCCACGCTGGGAGTCCTGCAAGCATTTGTGTGTTGTCTCTAATGAGAATTTCAGCATTATGAGTTCAGGGAAAGGCTCAGGGAGGTTTGGGTTTGTTGGGTTCTTTATTCCCCTACTTGATTTATCAGCTTTTTGACACAATAGCAAGATTTTGAACAATAACGCTCTAAATCCTCTTAAGAGTTCTACACACACGAGAGCATTTGCACAGCCCTTACAGTTTGCAAATTTGCTTTGGAGTTTAACCATGAATCTCTGGAAACTTCAGATAAGATACGGATTCCCATGCTGAAATCGTGTTTCTTCACAGAACGACCTTTGCTTCTGAAGTGACAAAACAGACTTCCCTGCCACCGTGGCAGTCGGTCCTATGCTCCTTGGCATTCTAAATAGCAAGAACAATTGTGTACAGGAGGATGTACAGCTTTGTGTGCATCTACTGAGTTTTGCAGACAAAAGCCTCTGAACATCAGTGCTTTTTGTCATGTGGATAGCTGTTCATCAGCAACTGCACTGAAATAACCAGTGTTAAGTCTCATGTGCTACACGATGCACAACTGAACAGACAATGGCTGAACAGTTTTCAACTCTTACTGGGGTAATCTATTTGACAGAATCATAAAATCATAGAATAGTTAGGGTTGGAAAGGACCTTAAGATCAAGTTCCAACCCCTCTGCCATGGGCTGGGACACCTCACACTAAACCATATCACCCAAGGCCTCGTCCATCCTGGCCTTGAACACTGCCAGGGATGAAACATTCACAACCTCCCTGGGCAACCCATTCCAGTGCCTCACCACCCTAACAGGAAAGAATTTCCTCCTTATATCCAATCTAAACTTCCCCTGTTTAAGTTTTAACCCATACCCCTTGTCCTACCACTACAGTCCCTAATGAAGAGTCCCTCCTCAGCATCCCTATATGCCCCCTTCAGATACTGGAAGGCTGCTATGAGGACTCCACACAGCCTTCTCTCCTCCAGGCTGAACAGCCCCAACTTTCTCAGCCTATCTTCGTATGGGAGGTGCTCCAGCCCCCATCATCCTCATGGCCTTCCTCTGGACTTGTTCCAACAGTTGTGTCCTTTTTAGGTTGAGGACACCAGAACTGCAAGTATTTCTCATCCATGCCCTTTTGGTTTGCTGTCACAAAGAAAACAGTTTCAGCACTCAGAAGACCATTACAGCTGTTGATCAAGAGTTTTGTCCAGTCATATTGCTGAAGACAGAGTTCATTTGAACAACTACATTAACTTTCACCAATTGCATTGGGTTTGCATAGCAAGGTTTTGCAACAGGAGAGGCTACAGGGGTGGCTTCTGTGAGCCAGCCAGCTCCAAGATGGGTCCACCACTGGCCAAAGCTGACCCCATGAGAGATTACGGTAGCACCTCTGGGATAACACATTGAAGAGGGAGGGAAAACCCTGCTGTACAACAGCAGCCAGAGATAAGAGTGAGACCATGTGAAAGAAACAGCTCTGCAGGCACCAAGGTGACGGAAGAACAAGGAAAGGAGGTGCTGCAGGCGCCAGAGCAGAGGTTCCCCTGCAGCCATGGTGCAGTCCATGGTGACGCAGCCCATGCCCCTGCAGCCCACGGAGGTCCATGGTGGAGCAAATACTCCCCTGCAGCCCATGGAGGACTCCACACTAGAGCAGGAGGATGCTGCAAGGAGGCTGTGACCCTGTAAGGAATCCCGTGCTGGAGCAGGCTCCCAGCAGGACCTGAGCATCCATGGAGAGAAAAGCCCACAATGGAGCAGGTTTGCTGCAGGACTGATGACCCCATGGGGGACTCACATTGGAGCAGCCTGTTCCTCAAGGACTGTACCCAGCGGAAGGGACCCACACTGGAACCATTCAGTCCATGGGAAAGACCCACGTTGGAAGCGTTCATGAAGGACTGTTTCTGTGAGAGAGACCCCATGCTGGAGCAGAGGAAGAGCATGAGAAGTCCTCCCATAGAAAAGGAAAGAGCAGCAGTATCTGATGAACCAACTGCAACCCCCATTCCACATCCGCCTGTGCTGTCAGCAGGAAGAAGGGGAAATAAAACTGGAAGTTGAGCCTAGGAAGCAGTGGTGGGGAGGGGGAGAAGGTGTTTTAAAATGCTGGTTTATTTCTCATCATCCTACTCTGATTTGATTGGTAATAAATTAAATGGATTTCTCCAAGTTGAATCCTTTATTACCCATGACAGTAACTGGTGAATGATCTCTCCCTGTCCTTATCTCATATTTTTTCTCCCTCCGTCCAGCTGAACTAGGGAGTGATGGAGTGGCTTTCATGGGCACCTGGCCTCCAGCCAGGGTCAAACTATCCATGACAATACATTCATTTCCCTAACACTTGCTACCCTTTTTTATACTCACTGAATCCTAAATATCTCTGGGCTCAGTTGAAATAATGAAACAAGATCAATTGGAAAGAAATATTCTCTTAGACAGGTATGCAGTTCTATCAAGAACGAATGGGTTGTGCAATTGAGATCTCATCAGAAAAAGGCCTTCAAAAAGCTCAGCAATGCACAGGTGTAGAAATGATTCTAGGCTAGTCAGAAATTTTAGCTGCACACAGTCCAATCCCAGGTACCAACTTCAGATGGTATATGGAACACAGCTCTGCTACTAGCATTGCCACAGACTATAGGTTGTACTTAATCTGCTTGGCTCTTAAGCAGCAATAGCTGAAAAGGAAGGCAAAAGGCAATTTCGTTCCTCCTACCGCTGACAGTTTTATGTGCTCTCCAGTTTTTGATGAACAGCAGAATTTCCTTTTTCCTCCTTTCATCTCTATTCACATGTCAACTTTTTGAGCTCAGTGCTGAAAAATGTCACTTGTCATATCCAGGCTCTAGTAATACCTTCATATTGACTTTCAGGCAGTTACAACAATGCTGTTTAAGTGTATATTGACTTACCTGGAACAAAGACACAGCTTTCAGTTTCTCCACAGTTTTGTATTCCTTGATGACACTATCCACTGCTTAAAGTCTTGCCATCGCTCAAAAGCTGTATTATACATATATGGCAGAACTGAAGAAGGATGTTTAGTGCAAAAAAAATCCCTTTGTCTGAATAATGTTTTTAATCTGAAAATCTCACGCTGCTGTGTCATATATTAGATGGATTAGGCAATAAGAAAAAAAATCCCCTCACTTTTTCTTATCATTTTAAAAAATAAAGAATATTCAACACATGCTGATACTGAAAAGAATGTTACTTCACTCATTGCCTCAGGTTAAATACTCATCATACGGTCATGACCTTTTTTCTGACTGACTAATGAATACAGGAAAGAATTGAGGCTCCATTCAACTCCCATTGCTCCTGGGGTACTGAGGTTCCCAGAGAAAGACCCCCTGTCTCACTGAAATACCCGTGCTCATTCCCTTTCAGCTGCACTCATGCTTACAGTTCTGGTTTTATTTGTATTGATTTTTGTTTGCATTTTTATATTTTTTTTACTTCCAATGAGGTGTTTTTTTTCCCCCCAATTTTTCTTCTTTCCAGTAAGGAAAAGTTGCTTCTGACACCATCTTTCAGGTTTTCTGTTCTTTTTAAACAAAAGAAGAACGCATCTTTACATTTCCAGTATTTTGGGAATACTACAGAGCGTTCAGCTAGCGAAGTTCACAGTTGAGCTGGCAGCCATATTCTTATTCCTTGTCACCATGCCATCTTGCCCGAACAGTGGTCTCCAAAGTACAAGACTACGTTGTTAATTCATCACTTATGACTCAGACACAAGCATCATTTTTGGAGGTGAGAAAATACAGGGGCAGTAGCCAACAGCAAAGACCGCATTTGTAGAGTTAGCATGCATCATGCCTTCGTACAGAGGTACATGCACCTCAGGAAAGACTACATTGCTCATCGCTTTTCCCTTCTGCTCCACCCCTCCACTCCATTTGATATCATCAGATAAAGCAAAGCACTAGCTGTGGAAGCTTTCATTAAGCATTCCTGAAAAACTTTGTGGCAACAGTCTTTAAAAAGCCATTCAAGCCATATTTCATTTGTTCACAACAGCTACATTCATAAAGCTCCACCCTTTATGTCAACCTATACACACCAGTGTGAGAAAGGAAATATGAAATCCACATAAAATGTATTTACATTGCAATAACATCAAATTGTACCAAACACTAAGTTCAAGTTAGTCACAAAGATCTTTCTTTAATCTAGCCTCAAATAGTTACTCTTTCCATGACTCAAATTGTCACTGTTATTTCAAGATCACAGGTGGTTCTCTCATGTACAAAGCATTTACATTGTCTGAAAGTATAAATATTGCCACCAACTCTCAGAATTTACCTATTTAAACAATAACATCTGCACCAAACGAGTTTTACTATCCCATATTTCACAAGTAAAAAGTTCAACTACATTCTCACATCATTACGCATGCCCAAATTTCAAAAGTATCAAGTAGATTACTCCTGTATTGAATTGAAGCCAAAGGAAGTTTACTTTGCAAAACTGCCTCTCACTTGATGGAGAATTATACTTGGTGTCCCAGGAAGATAGTTCTTTAACCTGGATCACTGTGACTATACACTGAAAAATTGGTTTTGGATGTACGTTAAATCTCTGCCCTGCTTAGTCTTTAATTTTATAATTAAACAAATAAAAAGTTTTGTCACACCAGTTTGTTTCTAAGTTACCCTGGATATCTTTCTGCAACCTGCTCAGAAAGTTATTTCTGCCTTTTTCAAACGCAGCAGCCAATTCTGATTATAAAGACAACCTTTACGAAACTACAAGGTCATCTTGTGTAGACAGATTGAAACAGCAAATTGCTCCTAAGTCAAATCCTTCAGGTCTTACTGCTGCAAGATCCTTTGATTAACTTCAATGGCAATTTTTCACAGTTTGAGATTTCATTACAACAATTGCTTATGCTAAAAAAAAAAAGAAAGAAGTCCATATGCCTTTCCAGCTAATTCAGCAGTATCCTTGGCACAAGGAAAACGTGCTAAAAGGGCTGCCCGTGCTGCCATTACATCTGTGAATGCTCCTGAGCTTTTCAAGCAGCAACAGCTCCCATACTGACAGTTATTAACGACATCTCGAAGAACGCTACAACTATTCCATTAGGGAAAATCTAGTATCATCTAAAGATTGCCAATTATTCCTCTTTCTCTATAATACAAAGGTACTTGTCAGTAAGTGTCAAGGGGAATGCATTTAGGACTTTTACAGCCAGATGATAGGAGTTAATATAGGGACATCTTTGTCACGAGGGGAAAAAGGGAAGCAGAAAGAGACTAAGCAGATTATTTACTTTATTCTGTGTTAAATACCATAAAAAGAACTTTTCCTTTTTTCCTTTTTCCTAAAGGACAGAAAAACAAAAGCCATGAAGGAGGTCACATTTTCTCTGTCACTTCTAGAATATACCTTTGCCATCCTGAAGATTATATTTTCTATAATTTCCTAATGATTTCCTAAAGGAGTTAATTGGGGAAAAAAGCAACAACTAGAATATCAGGACAATATGATTATGGCCAAGGTAAGATGCCAGAAGGTGCTCTCTTATCTTCCTTTTTCTATTATTTACGTATTAATTCTGCAATAACCATATCCCTACCAATGAGCTTGTCACCTTCATATCCAGACTGAAACACCAGACTGAATACTGTAACTTCCATAATACAGATACTGCAAACCTGGCTTTGATATAAAAGAAACCTGGATGAAATGTTATCATTTACAATGTTATTTCTTTAATTAAAAGCAGATTTTGAGACGTGCAGTATTTTTAACCACAAGTCTGTATTTCTTACACGGAGCCATTTAATAAAAAGCTTAAAGTTATTAGGAAATAGGGAACAGTAACACAACTGAAGGATTTTTATAAACGTTATTATTTACAGTCTTCTGAAGTCTATCTTTTGAGACTGCTTATTCTGTTCTTTTATAGCTACCACCTATTTCTAAAAGGAAAAAGAAATTCTTCATCCTTAGCAATGTAAAATGTAAATTATCACTTCGGTCCTTAAATCCAGCCTATCAAGACCACTATGCAAACAAAGGACTTTGTCTGCCTTTCTCCATAGTGGGGTTTGTTTTTTGCATCCCAGCATATTTTCATCTATCCTCAAAAAAGCTCAGTTCAACTTTTTTTTTGGGGGGGAGGAGGAAAAGGCTGAAGAATTTTAGTCTAATATTAGGCAAGAGAGATGTACGAATGTGTAATTTTTTCATCCTTTCACTTAAGGAAACAAGGTGGGAAAAGGTCAACTCTTACGTACCCTGGCTTTTTCCATGGAACTTTTTGGTACAGGGTGAATAATCAGGTTGCACAGTAGAGTTCTGCCCAGGAACTCCAGTGCATCAGCACTCTCCCAATTGTAGCTATACCAGGAGGACTTCAGATTAGATCTTCTACGATGATTTTCAAGATCATCGATTTTGTCCAAGAGGGAATGTTGTTTTCTGTTGCTGTCAGCATGTCTGCTGAAGAGCAGTTTACATTGTCCTTGGCTTCATTAATTCTTTCCTCTCTTGCAGTTATCCTTGCCACTATATCAGCCAAGGTCAAATAAACTGTTTATACAACTGCTTTAATTAAAGGCAAACACACATTAAATGGGACATATTACTTGCTTTCATTTCAGCTAAGATCACTTGGAGGCCCATGTTTCTGATGTAGTCTTTTCATGGATGCCATTCTGACTAAGCTGCTGAGTGTATTAAGATCACTACTGATTGCAGACACACTGTATCTGAAAGAAAATACCCAAATCACAGCATCTGAGGCCTGCAATTGATTCTCAGAATGAGAACCACAATGCTTAGCATTCAGCAAATGGTTGATTACTAGAGCCCTATATAAAGTGCTTTTCCATCCTCATTTGTATATACTAATGGTACCTAAAAACACATTGATGCAAGATGCATGGGCGTAGTGTGATAAACACTGACTGAACCAAGAATTTTGACAGCCATAGACATGTGATGGCAGGATGCCATAATACCATCTTCTCCTTAACATGGCATAGTATGCTCTAGCTTTTCCATTATGTTAGCCCATGTGTAGAAAAGTAGGTAATTGGCTTGAGAAAAAACTTGCCTAAGCTTCCATTTTGTTCTTTCAACAAAAGAATCAGTAAGTTGAGTTAAGCATTTAAAGTAATTAAGAACTAAAGATACAATTAAAGGCCTTTGATTTTCTAGACTGATTTTTTTTTTCCCCTTTGTCAAAGATAAGGTGATTTTCTAAAAAATAGAAAATTTCATGTGAAAAAAAATACAACTTCTCCCAAAAGGCTTTTCTACCAAAGAAACTCTTTCTACTTGGTGAAACCAGAACCAAAGAATCTCAGGCTGGTCATCTCTTCTAAAACGTTCTGGTTTTAATCTCTTTATCAGTACACAACATTTTAGTATAACAAAACATAAGAAATTGCAGAAAGAATTATTTCTAGTTCCTTTCTCTAGCTGGCTTCTTTGGCCAGGCTCGGCTGCAGCAAAAGGGACAGTATAGTGAATCAGAGGAGTCACATCTATGGATTTGCTGTGGAATTTCTGTGTTCATAAAGGACCTATCACCCAGCCAGGGAAGCTTCATTTTTAGTGAACAGGTCTATAAAAACCCAGTTACAACTTCAGATTAATGAGGCTTGAAAGAGAGAATATATTTATTTCTGGACAGACTGAAGCATAAAAAGAAGACAAGACAGTGTTAATTTTCCCATTTTCATGTATATTTTGGCCTGCCTTGTTGCACCAAAAACCTTGGTATTTCAACTGAAGAGGCACTTAGCTAGGAATAGTGAAGCTTCAAGAATAACATCGAGAACATAATCCTCTGAAATAACCAAAGATGGGAAACCTGGCTAACGTTTCTTAGCACTGTGCCCACTGGATCCCTTGTTTGTCTCTCCTTTTCTCTCAGAGATTTTAAGTGTCAGCAAGAAAGAAGCGACATTTAAGAGCTCCTCTAGAGAGCACAGAGCTGATAACTGCGTTAAGAAAGGGGCAAGGGCTTAACTGCCTGCATTCGTGTTACAAACAGACCACAATGCACAGGTTTGATTTTCATGCTACTTTCAACTTGAATGATACATGACTTTCTCATACATCAGCAGAAACACCAATGGTTACATCTGCATAGACATTAGTGGTGCATGTAAGAGAAGTTATGACACTCTTCCATTGGGAACAGATGCCACTCATAACCATAATTTCATTAGCTTAAATATTCAAGCTGGATACCTTAAAAACTGATTCGCTTAAGGTTAACTGTCTAGGGAGGTAGCTTGAAGAACTATTATATTAAAAGGTTCTGGGACTAAGTACCTTGAGTCACGACCACTTGTTAGTCAAATTTAAACTTTCTTCTTTTTCCTATTATTCTGACTGCTTTATGCATAATGCATGAAGAGGAAAAAACAAGATTTAAACTTACAAAGCAGCTAAACAATGCATTTCCAATGACTTAATGAACTAAAATCTGCATCAAGCCTTACATGACCTACCAAAAGACCACATTTCCTGCTCTCCTTACATGCATATCCAGGAAGACAAATGAAAATCGGGGAGTGGGGGGAAAGGGGGTTGAGGAGTGGAAGGATAAAAAACATCTTCTTGCATGCCCAAAAAGCAATCTGTTTCCCTTGCCACAGTTCATTACCAGAATAGAAATACATTGGTAGAAACATTAATTTCATCTTCAGTATATTTGATATGGACATGTGCACAATGATAAAGTAATGCTGCATTTTACTGCTTTATTGGGGCAGCTTTAATCTACCCTATCTCCTGCACAAAACCACTTTACTGAATAATACTGACCCATACTCAATGGTAAAATGAAAAAACTCATATTCTAACATATGGATATTTTCGATTGTTGAGAAATTCAGCTCCCTCTTTTACTTGCTTGCATGTTTTACCTGGGCATTTAAGTCCCTGTGTAAAGTGAAAACCAGAAGAGTTGGATAAAATTTCCCACTGCTCTCCAGGATAGAAAAATGGTGGAAAAAACCTTTCAGGAGAAAATATAAGCTTCAAAAAGGTGATACTTGTAAACAGACTGTGAATCCAAGCATTCCCTCCACCCTACTCTAACTCTGACATTATAATAACACATTGTGCCACACATTTGTATTCTCCCAGCTGTCAGCTACTTGGATGCCTTGTATTCAGGCAGGCCAGTTTTCATCAGGAGGCATATGCCTACATTTTTGTGGAATAAAGGACTCAGATGCTTGAGGAAGAAGGGAGAAGCAATTAAAAAGAAGCACACTTGCAACCCCAACCCTCGCAACACAACAACAAAATGCATCTTACTGGGTATTGCAAAGAATGTTAAATAGCTCTGCGCATACAGGGAAGTCTGATTTCCCTGTAAAGATGATCCTGGAGTTGACCATGCTTTTTTTTTGCCAAATTGAGGTGTTTGTGCTCTTTCAGGATTTGGTGAATATTTCAGAGAAGCCTAAAGGGGATATTACATAAGAAAGAAAAAAAGTGAGGAAGACGTGACAGCCATGAAACCAGATATTCCACAGCTATTGGAAGTGTCCCACAGCAGGCACACATTGGAACACTGTTTTCCCAGAGCCAGCTATGCTCCATACAGCTTCAACTGCATTTGCATTACAGAGCATCTTTAAGTTCAGAAAAAGATTATCTGTATACATTGACAGCACCTCTTCTGGGTGTGTGTCTATGACCCCAGTGTGGTATATGCACCCTCAGCTCAGCTCTCAAGAGAGTAATCCACAAAACAGCAGCAGTCTGTGCTGAACTGTGTGATGCAGGCACCAAAACCCACTCCTGAGAAGCAAGGTAACACTAGCGCAGCTCACCTCTGGCAAGTTCTGGTTAACATAGCCACACTTTGCAGACTACTTCATCTTTCAGTAGATACTACTAAGTTCTTATAGAATACACATTTTCCTTAGCTTTACTCAACCTGATGCTCCTGACGGAACACCATCACTGCCAGACATTCAGGAAATGGAACTTGCCACACAGGAAGACTTTGGCACAGTATTTGCTCTTTGGAAAGCATCATGTTTGTGGCCAAGGGAGATCTTAAGCTGAAATGAAGTCGGGTCATTAGCAGAAAAGGATAGTTTGACATAGTGTGAAAAGCAGATATGCAGCTTTCAGAGGAACATGCTGAGAGATGCTGAGGGTTTTTGGGGTGGGAGAAGAAGCAACAGACTGGAAAAGAGGAGGGGAAATTCACCTGGTATGTGAGAAAGCCATATCTCTACCACCTCTTCCACAGAAGCAATGCCAGCTGCAATCAAATGGAGTACTGCAGGAAACTGCACATTCAGATAACCATATAGGTAATAAAAGCTACCAACTACATCAAACTCTTGATGTCAGAAAACATCCTTTATTCCCATTTTCCTGTCTCCACTTCAAGTAGAACTTCGTGTTTATGAGCAATAAATGGCAACTACTCCCACAAACATGCACATGATGGTTTTGCCTTTGGAAAACCCGCTTTCCAGCACCAAACTCCATATATTTGAAAGCTTTAAAGACTGTACCATTAGCTGGGTACCATAAAAGTGCCTGTTAGCAACAGGATACCCAAGTACAGTATAGATCAAATATATCAAGTGTTTCTTTAGTTATTAATTCATTTCACTTTATTGACACAGATGACACATCTTCCTTTGTTTATGTATAAGAATAAAGTCTTGGCTGACCTTTGTGCTATTTCTTTGGCTGGTGTTATAAAGATTTAATGAGGTGGGATCCATAAAACACTTTGGGAACTTGATGTTCTTTTGGTATTCATTATTTAACCAGAAATGGGGACTTCTTATCCGGCCTCTAACAGGCCTTTTAGCCTCTGCACCTCCACTTTATTACTTGTTTGTTAGGGAAAATAAAAGTCACTTTCAATGGTAATTCAGAAGCTTTCTTTTAGACAATTCACAAACCAAGTGAAGGAAGCAACTACTGTTAAAATGGTTTGGCCTCTTTCATTTTGGATATAGGCAGTTTGCACATACCAAACCCCAGTATGTTGCTTGAGCTATTTACCAAGAGTAGCTTATGGAAAGATCCTTTACTATGCCAGTTCAATTGCCTCTTCCCTTTTACTTTTAACCAGTTCTGGAACTCTGGTCTGCTGTTAAAGCAAACGCTGGTGGGTTCTGTACTGTGGGCATGTGCTTAGCAATGACATGTTAGTAGTGGCAAACAAATTGCTTCCTTATCTGTCACAGCAATATTTCACCTGGTACTTTACAAGTGTGCCAGGATCTTCCTGGGATGAGCTGCCACAGCTGTCTCTGCTGAACCTTCAGTGTTATTGACTCTCAATATGATGGCTCTCAATAACAACTCATGCTGGAGCCAAACATTCATATAAAATCCTAGACTCTCTGTCTCTCTGCTGCTTGGATAACCTCATTAGGGTGATGAGCAGCTTTTGCAGGAAGGAGAAAGGACTTAATGTTACCAGTAGCAATTTCTGTATATTTTATCAGCCATGGGATTTTCTAAAGCTTCTCTGTAGTTCCAGTGTTTCAGAAAGACACCACTGTGTAGACATTTCCCCCTTCATTTCTAGCTTTCTGGAACTTCTAAGCTGGGAACAGGTTTTCCCATATTGGTTTTTGCGTATAATTATTTCCATCCTCCAACACTGAATGAAAATATACATCAGTTTTAAGAAAGTGCTATTATAATATAACTCATATTTCTGCATATATAGGAGGGGTAGTAATTTGATACAAAAGCAAGAAAATGTCCCCTTATGCTATGTGTTATCTGAAAAACAACACACTGAACAATTGTATTGTACATTTAGATGGACTGTGAGATAGAGGCCATGACAAAGTAAAGCAGATTAGATGTGGAAAGACAAAGTGACTTTAATCCAAGGTCACTCAGCAGATCTGTGGCAAGTCCAAGAACAAAGAGAATGGCTCCTTGCTCACCAGGCTTGTCCCTCACCAACAGACCCTAGAGACTGCATACACATTCAACAATTCCCCTACCCATTTCTTTATGAAGTTTCACATTTTTCTATACTAAAAACACCCACACATCATGTTGATTTCCCAGTTCTGTATGGGAAGTGGGTCCGCAAAAGAAAGGGCAAATCAAACATCAAGAACAAATCATCGCATGAGGAGTCAATCTTTCCCCAAATCAGGCTGAGTGCCTTTAAATGCATCAGTTTTCTATCATGCATAAACTGTTTAATCCCAGTTTTTAACCATTCATGATAATATTTGATGTGGTCTTGTAATACAAGTGCCTTATTGCACAGTTCTTTCTAATGCTAATCATCTCTCATACTGGTGTAGCTGGGAGCAACCATGGCATAAGTTTTTGTAACACACAGATTTTACTCTTTTTGCAGTGGATCTGAGGATCAACAGAACACCAATCTGGAATTCATGGAAAAATCAAGCTCAATTAATTTTTCACTTTATATTAATGGCCTTTCTGCAAAGCAAGTCCCCAGCATTTGTTTTATCCTTATTATAAACTTTGACTGCATGGCTTCCCAATCAAAACACATTACAAGGAAATTTGTTCTCCTTCCGTGGTTTAGATACGGTTTAATGACAATAAATAAAACACTGAAATATAAAACCAACCCTCCTCAATTAATAGATGAAATTCTTAGAGATCCAGAGCCAGAATCTATTACTTTAGCAGATCTGCATTCACAAAGGTGCCAGTTCCAAGCAGTAAAACCTGTGGCACACATGAAAGCAGCTAAATATGAATAACTAAATAAGATAGCATTCTCATGAGCACAGATTTGTTAAAGCAGAATTTCACCAGTACCTTGCTTTCATTCGTGTGGCAGTGGTTATTTAGGAATGAAAGATTCTCTCCCCCAAAAAAGGTACCTACATACCAATTTGGAATTCTAGGAGACAAACCTTCTGACCTTCAAGGAGATGTTTTGGTCTTTAACAAACCTCCACCCATAAAAGTGCCTTTTGCATATTTAACTGATGTGCTACCGATTTAGAACAGATAATGAGCCCAAAATTCCTGCAATTTAGAAATCCACAGCACCAGGACGTTCATGCAGCTTGAGGCCCTCTTCAAAGCAGCAAGCAGTTGTGTGTTCATCTATAGAACCAAAAAATCCTGCTTTGCAACATCTGAAGGTGCTACCAATGACAATCACTCTGGTTGGGTTGATGGAGTCTGTAACATTCTGCTTGCACAGCTGCACTATGATATCCAATAGGACTTGCTTAAGAAAGAAAAAGCCAGCCAGCCATAGACCAAGCAGCTCCCTGACAACACAGGAAAAGGTTGTATTCCAATCCCTCTTGACAAGCTTGCTTAATGATTGCAATGTACTTTGTATGTTTGCTGTCTTCTAAAAGACATTGAGAACACTTACTAAATAATAAATGCTCAAGTACAACGGAATTCTAGCCCTTTCCAAACAGCATTACCCTTATCGAGCCTCCAATAAAAGACAAAAATGTTTAATTCAGAAATGATTGAATGGAAGAGCTCCTGTAGAATGAAATACACAGATACACATATACAAGCTAGTGGGTTTGGTAATAGCTTGTAGTCAATTAACTAAAAAAGCAGTCTAATAAAACTGTCTCTAAAATGATTTATGGAATTAGCAAAGATCACTGAGCCCTTGAGTAAAAGGCACTGCAAAGCCACTCAAAGCATACTTAAACATGTATGCATGTAATAGCTGTAATGAAAGGGAAGCATCTCCCCACCAGCACTGAGCTGCTTTCTGCCTTTAGAAGAGACTATATTGCTGTCTCCTCTCCCCAGGCAGTAAAAGGGGGCAATGCAAAGTGTCTAGCTTTCCATTCCCACCCTATCGCTCTCATTAGAGAATGCACTGTAGCTCCTAAAGTACTTGCCAGATAAATTTAACACTCAAAAAAGCTTTACGTTTGCAATTAGTCATATTAGGAAACCAGAAGCCTATCATTTACGTGCCCCAGCACAGCCAGGCTTTCAACAGAGACAGCAGAAGAACCAAACCAGGGAACCCTTCTCCGCATGCTAAGCAGATGATGGACCCTTTGCCTTCCTCTTGGTGTACCTTTCTCATACCCCACTTATTCTACATGCTTTCTCCAGGTGAAACCAAGATGATCAGAGCATCAGCTAGGAGCACTGAGTAAGGCATCTTACACAGGCAGGTGTTGATTTGTTCACATTAAGGATTATGAAGTTATTAGAATATCCTGACATACTCAATATAGTTCTCCCTCTGAAGAAAAGTTGAACCTGAATTCAGCAATTCTCCTCTTAAGCTCTTGCTTAAGTTTCCACTTAGATACTTTCCCTCATAAATTTGACATTTTATTAGAGCAAATGAGCCAGAAAACAAAGCTGGGAGAGAGGATTTAGCTCTAGCTACAGGGTCAGTGCTACCTTATACACACCTGAAGTCTTAATCCCGTCAGTTACGCATGAACCTGAGCAGTAAAGCAAATATAATTGCTCAAACTAACTTCCATGCACAGACATCGGAGAAGATATTCTAGGCAGATGAAACCTGCTCACTGTGGGTTTAAACTCGACATGTGGATAAACAGAAATGTAAAGTACCATAGCAAGATCAAACGTTAACCCTTCTCTTTAGTATCAGTCCCTAGGCCCCAAAACTTCATGGGGTGATCAGACTTTTGTTTCCCACTAGCAGAAAATCTCTCCCTCAATTATAGCTCTTCAAAAGTGCTCTACACAGGACCTCATATAGGGTGCTCTTTTCCATCCCAAACCAGCAAGTTTGATGGTTTTGTTAAAGCACTAGGAATTATATATGAATGCATTATATTTATGATGCATGTAATGATTGTATTATATTTATGATACATGTTATGTAAACAGGTAAAAAAGGTTGGGTTTGATCAATTTGATGGACAACTGCATGTTGAATTTTCCAGCTCTGTCAGTTAACACAAAAATCCATTTTCTACTTGCATATGTCCTTCTCTCATGCCACATCCAATAATTATCTAAGATAACAGATTTTAAAGATGAACAGGTTTTGTTCCTTGTGAATCTACCCTTCTTTCCAAGCTTGATTTTTCCATGAAGCCATGAGAGATTCAATTCATATAGCGACCTATACTGAGGTTAAAGCAATGCAGATTCATTATAATTTAAAGTAGAAATAAAAGAATGTATATTGAAAGAATGAAGCCTTCAGAGATCTACTTTGCTTGTTAAAAATGAATGAAATTGAACAGAAAAGTACAATATATTGCTCTGTATATAGGTTCTCCCTGAAAGTCATGACCTAATAGGTTTTTCTTGAGATCTAGACAGTGAATACAAATGAATCAACTGGAATGCTGTAAAATAACATTAGTGTAGGGGAACTAGCAAGCACTTTGGTATTTCTGGCATTTGGGAAAATCTGATGTGATAGATACTGTGATGATGAATGCAGATTATTCTTTAACTAACAAGTGCCTATTTCCTTACATTGGAAGATTTCCTTGCACTTGTGCAAGGCTGGGTATCTGATGAACATACCTACAACTCTACTTGGGCTACCCTGGTGCGATTATCAAATACATAGATTGAAAAGAGACACTAGAAGGTAAAACAGGATGTAACTGCTACTAACATGATAAAATCTGTTAAATACGAGCAGCAACATCACCCAGTACCTTCATTTTGGACCACTACAGAGATCAGAGGCTAATTCCATTCTACGCAGAGAGCACAGTATTGCTGTGAGGGCCTTCATTCATGAAACCCCAAAAAGACCTTCTGATTCTGGTCCAGATCCTTTAGTGTTTGCTTTTTTTAAATGAATCAATTTCATCTTATCCTATTAATCAAGCAGACGAAAGGCTAAAAGTGAAACCTGAATTAAAATCAAAATTGGTAATTTAGGAAAAATCCTACAGGGGTGCTTAGAAAAAGGAAGATGAATTCTTGTCACTGACATTCTGAAGCTTTCTTTGAAAGCATTTTTTCCCAAGCATGATGCTTCCATGTTATTTGTTAGGTAGATGCTACAAAGAAAAATAATGATTTTCATAAGATGAGCATCTAAATGTTGCTCAGTAAGATGCCTCAATATATTGCTTATTAACATTTAGCTTGCTGGCTCTTGTGTTCACACAATGTTCTAAGAGAAAATATGAATGTGACTAGGGTAATACTTCCCAAAGTAAGAGTTAGTGTCATTCTTTCCAGAAAATAACACCATGATTTTGACAAAATAATTATTTTTTGTTGGCAAGGCTAATTAAAGTTCCAATTTTAATCAGAGCAATGGATGTTCTTTTCTTTCTGGTGACAAAGAAAAGCAAATGCATGGCATTATTATTAAGCAATTTATTGAGATGAGAATCAGTTTTATTTCTACCTATAGAAAACTACATTACTGATTCATAAAAGAATAGTGTAAAAGGAAATAAACACAAGAACCACTGCAGCAGAGACTCAAATGCCTTACAAAGACGACAGATGCATCTAATTTTATTAGGCACACAGACACTACGTTAATAATTGCATTGACACATGTACAAAACAAAACTCTGCTTGAACACTATTCATTTTGTCTGCTCATTGTAAACATGCAAAGTAGCTTTCTTCCTCACCTTCAAGAATTTTAATTTCTCATTCTGAAAAGAATCATCTCCTTAAATAAGCATCTCTTCCTTGCTACACTGTCTAATGAAGGACTGCAAGAAATATCCTACCTGTGTCTCCAGGGAAGGCATGCATCACATCAAATATTCTTAGGAGAGATTACAGTTCTTAAGCAGTCCTTTAGAAATAAGAATTCCAAGAGTATGGGCCCCAATCTATATCAGGATGTGCAATTTTATCCCACAATCACCACATAAAACATCATACATTTAATAGAATACTTAACTGTATATAAAAGACAGCCTGCAGGAATGACACAAAAGCACAGTGTCTACAGATTTTCTGTTTTCATAAATACCCAATTCAAAACCTGTTGCAGAACCATAAACAATGTATTATTTTCTTCTTCCTTATCAGTGCTGAAGGACTTCTTTCTCATTTAAACCCAATTAAACTGAGTTTAATTCAACCATTCCAGAAGTATTTATCACACAATATAAATGCCAACCTGCTCAACAGACATGGGCTTTGCCTTGCTTCCCACAGAATGAAAATACCTCAAGCTGATAAGCTGCCTTACAATAACCTTCAGTCTATATATTCATTGCCCAAGGCCATCAATTCAAGGAACTTTGGAGAGCAAGGAGAACATGAAAGGGTAAGTTCCACTGAAAGCTAAATAAGTTTAGTTACCTTGGCAAAGCAATAATACTTCTTTCCAGAGGGGCGAAAAAGATTAACAGCAGAGTTTCTGAAGCACTACCAACTACCCGCAAGCTAAAACTTACATTTACTTATACTCCTGATGACCTTGTAACAAGATCATTACTTCATGAAACATAAATAATATTCAATAATACAAAACCAAAAACTGTTTTACATTGGTCCCGGTAAATGGTTATCCTTCAGGCTTCAGAAACACAAAGGGATTCATCATACAGCTGGTAGTCGGCTTCGCAGGGCTTAAAGTACTCAAGTAATCAGTAAAAACTGATTTCTGCCAAATAAGAATAAAAAAGTTACTAACAAATACAGTAATGTACTTTTACCAAGCAGTAGTCCCAAATAGATGGTGAAGAAAAAACCCCAACAAACATGGTGAATAAATGGTGGACGAGGGGAGAAGGAGAAATAAATACCCCAAACTTTGACTTACGACTCCAAAAGAAAAGCACAAGCCAAATACCATCAAAATCCATCATGATTAATCCATCTGCCTTGGCTCAAATCTATCTATGTATTTACAGATATATGGACAGCTCTTATTGGCTGTCGAGCCACAGTACTTGCCCCTTCACTTCATTCAAATATTTGTATGGAGAAATCACATCCACTACAGCATCATTCGACTGATGCTGAAATTTCCACTGGAGAAAAAGTGAATCCAGTTCCCAGTGGCCAAGTCACCATCAGGTCTGTCCCAAAACAGCAAAAATCATCACAACTCAGAGCAAAAAGCACAAATGTGGCAAAAAAGAACACAATAATCTTCCAGGTAAGAGTTGCTCTGCCCTCCTCAAAAACTTGCAACAGGGTAGCCTGAGAAGAATAAACCACCACATCCTTTCTGCCTACCAGAACTTCTCATGCATAACGGTGCAGACTTGATTCCTCCATCAAATTAGTCCAGTAAAATCACAACTTAACTCAGCCACAGGAATAAAATACAATGGCAAAACGCAGAACACAAGTTTGTACCTCCCCTCAAAAGCACAGTTTTAAGGCATCTTTTCCAGGCACCCGACTGCAAGTTAAGTAAATGCCAGCAGTTGGTACTTATCACTGGTTATAGGTCAAACAGGGCTGATGCCCTTTAGATCCACTTACAGTGTTGGGCTGCACAGTTTTTGCATCTTATCCTCAGCTTTTCCTTTTGATTTGTCAGAAGAATTCAAGACAGGCTTAAATCAATCAAAGTAAATTCAGCAAATTGAATGCAAGGGTAAGTTCAAGCACTATATGAGAGATGATGTACCCATTTGTACTAGTTTGTCATGGTTTAAGCCTAACCTGTAACTCAGAACCACGCAGCCACTCGCTCACTCCCCTCCTTCTCTTCCCCCCAGCTCCCAGAAAGATGGAGAGGACAACCAAAAGAAGGTAAATCCCACCAGTTAAGAACAGTCCAATAACTAAGGTACCATACAAAACTACTACAGCTACTACTACTAAGGGAAATAACAAGGGGAGAAAATATGAAACTAAAAGATGAAAAAGGTAAAGAAAACGATAAACACAACTTAAGCACAATACAATTGCTCACCATCCGCTGACCAATACCCAGCCCGATCAGAGCAGTGTTCTGGGTCTTCCAGCTAACTCCCCCCAGTTTCTATACTGGCCATGACATGCTGTGGTACGGAATACCCCTTTGGCTAGTTCAGGTCAGGGGTCCTGGCTCCCAGCTTCCTGTGCCCCTCCTCAGCAGCAAAGCGTGAGACTGAGAAGTCCTTGATCAGGATAAGCATTACTTAGCAACAACTAAAATCAGTGTTTTACCAGCATTGTTCCCAGGCTAAAGTTTAAACCACAGTACTGCACCAGCTACTAAGAAGGAGAAAAATAACTTCTTTTTTGAATCCAGGACAGTTAAATTTCAATGTTTGAAAACATGGATCTATATCTTCTGTTGCAAATTGTTCTCCTATCCAGTCACTTTTTTTAATCACCTATGAATTACTACATCATTATACTAAGACCAGGAAAACTTATTGGGTTTATTATCAAGAAAACACTTGGATCAAAACACCAACAGTAGACAAGTTTCCAAAATATTGGCCTTTGGATGCTCTGATATTTTTCTTATCCTTCTGTCAACCATATGGAATTTGGCTCCTCACACTCTTGAGCACCTGACCCCATATTTTTAATTCCCTTCCCTGTAACCTTCCCTTTTCCTTAATTTTTGAGTCTAACCTTCTCACAACATATAAACTAACACCTGTCCTGAACAGGGTTGTGTTAAGCCAAATGGCTGTCCTTCAGACAGGATATGGGAAAGGGAGAATTGTGCCTCTGACTTGAATCAAAAAGAAGGAATAAAAAGCTCTGCAGGACCAGATCTTTATTTCAAGCAGACAATAGGAGACTGGGGGGCTACTGTGATGCAAGTAGGAAATAATGCAGCAAGGTAACATGAAATGAGCTAAGAAGCATTTAGACATATATGCAAAGAACTAGTCTAGATCTTAGTCAACCTGAGAGCAACAAAGGTATCTTATGCTTCAAGTTATCTATCAAGTGGTATCCAAGAAATAGATCAAGACTGAGGCCAGTTAGAGAAGGCCAGGATCAACTGCATCACATTTTAAACACAGCCAATTTGAGCTTAGATTTACAAACCCAGCATTTTTGATGATGTTCCAAATTTTGCAAGGCTTGTGATATATGACTTCACAAAATGAGGGCTGCACAAAGTTCTGCTCAGAAACACGGCTAAAGCATCAATGAACTGCATGGGACTAAATCCTTCTCTGTAAAACTAGCATACGGTATCTTAGCTTTCTATAAAAGTTGAAACATTTTATAAACTTTAGCATGCCACTGACAGGAAAGTATTACAAATAAACAGACAAACATGTGGAGAACAGACATCACAGGGAAGAAAACAGGGCAGAATTTATGGCAGAACAAAACAATGCTGGGAACAGTGGCTAATAAAGAGCTAGATACCCAGCTATCCAGGAGAAAAACTAGGACATGAAATGAAAGCCTTAAGAAGTTAATAGCTAACTAAATGTATTGGTGGGGTTTCTCTTTCCACTAAGACAATCTACCTTTTTCACGTGACACTGCACATAGTTGTTTGCTTGGGGTGTCATCACTTCTGTACATCAAGGGACGTGCGAAGCTGAGCCCTAAAGCTTTTAGAAAGCATGAACAGGAAGAAAGCAAATCAGATCTCCAGCAACAAGGGAACACCTTAGCTTACACTGGTAAGGCTTTAGAAGCTCTACCAAGTGTTATTTCTGAAGCATGTAATTTCCTCTAATCCTTCTCACAGGACTACTGTTGGCTTGGTTATTACACGTGTAACTTTTTACCCCACCAGCATAGCTTATCTTCATTTTTAATATACCTTAAGTGTGTCAAGACCATTGATCTGTAGGAACAGCCTGACCCTTCATCCTCAAATCAAATATTTCTACAAGTATCTAAACTGTAATAATCCATTGGGTTAACACATGTTTCACTGAACCAACAAATTAGCATGCAGACTACAAAGACAATAAGCTAGGGAAAAATACTCTTAATCCATTAAAACCCACTCCTCTTATGTGATTTAGTCATGTATATCAGACAAAAAGGTGGGACTCAAAGAAATTTAAGCAGCATTAGTCAGCAACAGTCTGAATGTTAATATCAAAAATAAATTTAATAGGGAACAAACAAAACTACAGACATTTCCAAATTTATATTAAAAACCCCATATTTTACAGCCTTTATAAGTATGACCTTCTGTAAGTGTGAATTAGATAGAAGGATACCTAAGTGAGTTTCTAAACTTAGTATTCCAAACACATTGACATCCAGTAGTTCTGTTTAGATTCAACTCAATACTAATCCAGCAAAAAGTTGCTCCTAATGTTAACAATTAGCTATCACCCATTCTCCTACCCTCAGCTGGCTTAGAAGACACACTAGGGAGCAGTTTGGCCTTAGGACTTGGGTAATGAACCCATGGAATCACCACATACAGACAACAAAACAAAAGCCCTAAAAACAATGAATCATTAATGCTCTTTGAGAAATGTGTTAGAAATCTCTGTCATGAGAGTTTTTAGCGGATGTCACAATGACAAACAATAAAATCACAGGATGAAACCAATCCACAAGTTCCATCATTTCAAGCACCGAGTTTCAATAGGCAGCTGTTCAGGTTGTCGCTTTCCTTTACCCTCTGCAAAACCAGAGAGCACATACAAATAAAAACTGCCACTCTTATTTACACTAGCTGATGTGCTACTACCATTAATTTCCCTTATCATATGCTATTTCTCAGTGCACAGTGTTAGAACTGCCAAGATATATTTCCGCAGCTCTTGTCCTGTTAACATACTAATTCAAACACATGACAGACCAGCTTCCGTGGCTCTGGCAGAGAGACTGAAGCTGTATTTCTAGAAGTTGCAGGTAGATGAAATTCACGGGAAGAAAACTACCAGATGGAAAGAAGGAATAAAAGATTATCATTCTCTTGCTAAGTTCTGCTTCATCCTCAAAGCCAGTCAAATCCCCCCCTATTTGTGACCATATTTGAGTACATGTATGGCTCTTGTAGACATCTTACACACCTGTGTTTTATCCCAGTTCTTAACCCCCCCGAACACCACTTATAAAAGAAAAGCAAGGTTTTAGAACACAAGAAAAATAGCTTTTGTGTTGTATTTAAATTTCAATATCTTGGCTAAATTTCCTTCCTTCCACTTCCTAAGGAAATCTCTACTCTGCTAAGAGACGCAACTGAGGCAGTGTTTGGATGTAAGGTGCCTCTTGTGTACATTAAGCTCTATATCAATCCCTTTTACTGCTCACTTAAAGGTCCCCTTGGTCATTTCAGAAATAATCTACCTTTAGTGCTCTTTATTTTAGCCAAGCTCCAGAAACAACCCTAAAGCAGTCTCTTCCTAGTTGTACAGTTCCTTTTCTTTCAAAACCATGTCAAGAGAAGTGAAGGCAGAACTCCTAGGAGGAGACAGAATACCTGAAAAAAGCCCCATGAATTCCTAGATTCCTCCTTGCCAGCATCCACCCGTGTGCATCACTAGTCAAGCCGATGTAATTCGTTACATCATGCTATTCCTCTGGTTGTGTTGAAACCATCCCATCACTGTTTGTGGCAGTACCCTTTGTTAGTCTCCTTCTGGCATCTATAAGCAGGACACCTCCGTTCTTTAGTTCTGGTTTTTATCAGGGTTTTGTTTTTTTCTTGGTCATTATTTTTTAACCTGGCTGTTCGGACACTATAAATGAAATATGCCATATAAAACATTATATTCAATGGCACTTAAAGTAGCAAAACCTCCCAGAACAGTCTTTCTATAGTCTCATATCTCTCTGTTCTGTTTTCTGGACAACTGGCAATGGTTGTATTTCCTAATATTAGTTCAGAAATAATGCATTTTCTATTAGAAAATCACTGTAGCTTATGGTTAAACCATTATCAAATGAAATGCTTCTGAAGAGGACTTAAAATAGTAATCAAATTGACTTTATTTGCTCCAGTCTTCTGAATGTAATTTTATTGGCTCCAAAATCACCATTGCAGTTATTGCTTTTAATCATTGAATTATACATAACTTATTTAAAAAAACAAGTGTATGTAAGCTTTACCACATAAAACTGGTTTCTTACTCACTTTTTCCTTTAAACAGTCTTAATGTCACCTAAAGACCTCTCCATCTGTCATTGTCAGGTGTCTCTTAACCATCTCATTTAAAAATCACTTTTATACCTCAGCATCCTCCAGAGCTACAACATTAAGCTGCCACTAAATACTGTCATTAAATCTGGGACTGACAGCACTGCTACTGAACCCCAGAATTTCAGTGACCTACTGCAACTTTGCCAGGAGCCAGCAACCTTGGCATCCCATATCCTACCCTAACAATCCAATGATATTTTTTCATTTATTTTCAGATCCTATTAGAGAAGAAACACAGGAACCTACTTAGCGATAAACTTCTCTTTGATCACAGCAAATGCATCCTAGAGACAGGTTACTTTTACTGACTTACTTGCATATCTGCCTAAGAGTTGGGCTACTACAGCTATAAAAGAAAGGAAACCTTGGAGCTCCCTTGCACTTGCCAGGCTAGTGCTCACAGAGCAAGGAACCCCAGACTGACATCTAAGGGTTCAAACTGTCTTGACTGGTGGTATCTGCACTGCCAGCTGCTGGAAAGTCACAGTAAGAACAGCCAGGTTCTTGGCTACTTGCTGGTTAGCTTTTGTAAATGAACTGGGGAATCTGGTTCCCAAAGAAGCTCTGCTTTTGGGTGCCTCTGAACTGCTCTAAGTGCTCCTGAAACCTCACGTTCTCATGAAGTAAAAACCATTTCCGTTTTGGTTTTGCTCGCTGGCATAGACCGATGTTAAGATGCAACAGAAAAGCATTTCAGAGCAAAAAAATCGTAGGTAAAAATATAGTGATACTAAAAAGTCCATTTAATTATTTTTTTCTCTGAGAAAAATTCATTTTGTCTCTGTATAAATCACCATCCTGTGAAGTCAAGCTTTCTGGTGAGAGCCTGCTTAAAAACTGGGGAGCTTTCAGTCATTTCTAGAAGCAGTAGAAGTTGATGTTCCACTTGATTCTAGCAATACCGAGTAGGGGGTGGAAGGACATGGGTTATGCTTGGTATTGATCATTAATAAACATGGTCATTCAAAAGTCACTGTTGACATTTAGAACATGTTTTCTGACTGATTTAACAGTGTTATTTATTTTCCTGTTCTTGAACCCATTTGTCTGGGTTTTTTTTACATGGTTTATCAGAACATCCAGTAGAGAAGAGGCTAAGGTAGTACTTAATATCAAACTATGTATGTTTCAGTGGAAAAGATTAATTGAAAACATATGAGAAGCATTCTTGGAAATGATATGACAATGTGTTATATGTACTATTCATGACTGGAGAGCAACACTCTTCTCTGACTTCAACACTGTTTACATTTGAAGAGCCCCCAATATCTGTCAGCATCGGCTGCTGTGCTGCAGTTCACAACGGACACTTAGACAGTCAGTGTCTGCATCCCTTTCGACATGCCTTTATCATTTGAGCTTGAAATCTGGAATGAAAACCTAGCAAATCTGTGTCTGTCCCAAATTTTCATTCAAGAAGTAAGCCCACATGCATTGCAAATTCTGTTATAAGACTGAAAATATACCTCTCTCCTGCCTCCAGAGTAAATTATTGACCATTCCTCTTGACAGCCTTCTGAAAACATGGTTATGGGATCATACAAACTACTTTAAAACATCAAGTCCTCTGGAAAATATTAGCATCTGTTACACTGATGCAGAACATGAACTCAGTTTACTATGAAATTGTGCTGTTCGTAAGCTATTCTCACTGCCTGCCTGTACCAGTTCCTGGTTAGGGGAGAGGCACCAGAGAGCCATTCAAGTAGAAAGTAGCTTAGAGAGTAGTTTAGCTCCCTGCTCCTGGGAAACATTAAAGCTCCAGCTATCAGCCTAACTTACTTGAACAGGAAACAAACAGGAGATGCCCCTCCTTGGACCTCAGACCTGGAAGGTCTTTATGTTTGCATAGTGCTGAGGAGCACTGGGACTCTGTACTTCAGATGCACAAGATGCCACAGCTCAAAAACTGGCCCCAGGTGCTGAGACTTGACACACAGATAACAAGACAGCCTAAGCCTCTTTGAGAAGTTCAGCGCTAGAAGTACTGCCTTTCACACAAAGGCAGACCAAAACCCACTAAATTACAGACATAAACGCCCCTAGTCATCTAATCTTAATTTAAATGACTTTCTTTTGTACATGTATTTAAGGATGTTGAAAATAAATCCCTACTTAAATGATTTCTCAAGAGCTTTGCATGTGTCTCCATTCATCAGTTTGTGTCTTCTGTTTGCTCCAAGCTTCCTTTCTATGGCCAAAGTTACTGCTGTTACGAAATATCAATCTCATCAACCAAATATTGTATCTTATTGCCCATCCTCTGTACACCAGGAGAAATTTCTATAGATAACATGGCTGCATTTGCACATCATTTTGTTGCAAGAACAGACAGATTTGATCTTCCTTTGTTCACTGCTTTTAACACAGATTTGTACAGCTAAATCATGATGATAGACCAAGAAATTTGCATATGCGTATGTGGACCGAAATGCAGTTTCAGAAGGAGAACTGAGGGCTCAGGAAGGAAGCTGCATCAGCCTTAGACTGCTTTTAGTATTTGTCTTACATGGTTTTACCTCAGGCTTTCAATAC
Organism: Neopsephotus bourkii; assembly: GCF_033783945.1. NCBI lineage: Eukaryota > Metazoa > Chordata > Aves > Psittaciformes > Psittacidae > Neopsephotus > Neopsephotus bourkii. The sequence goes on from NW_026901033.1 coordinate 1,958,780, forward strand.
TCTTTCACAGGCTAACATCCTACCAATGCTGTAGTACCACAGAAGTCGGTTTCATGAACACAAAAAGCACCACCATCATATGAACGAATGAAGATTAGTCATGTTAATAGAAATGGTGAAAAAGAGAGCATTCCACTGTTTCATTAGACTAGAAATTTATTAAATTATCCTGCTAAATGAATGTAATACATTCTTATAATCCTCCCCTAATTCTTACTGCATATTCAATTTTTCCAATACATTTGTAAGCTCCTTGGAAGAAATCCAACTGTTTCATTCACTTCTGGTTTAATTTGGTTCTGCAGCTCCATCACATGAACAACAAATTTCTTTGGGACAACTATTTTCAGCTAAATACTAGGAACATTCTTTCTGTAAATTTGGCCTCCCAAATAAAAACAGTTCCCTTTTATTAAATACATACAGAATTATCTCAGATGTCAGTTTTACTTTTATGGGTATATTCTGAACTAGTTGGTACCTAAACACCCAACAGGAGCTTGGAATCACTTCACATTCATATTTTTAAAGCCAGAAGCCTATACTACCGCACCTTATGATCAAATGTTTGATACCTTGAGGCCAAGGGCCTCTGCTATGTTGTTCAGAAATAAGGAAACTACTCTTGTTCATAAGGATCATCATAAGGAAACTACTTTTATTCATCTCCTACTCCTTGGCTGCCTCAGCTCAGTGGACCCTTCTAGATGCATCAAAACACTGTTTTCAAAGTGCATGCACAAACACAAAACAATGCAAGAAACAATAAGGCAACAACATTGAAGCAAAGCTTCAAGCTCTGCCAGCATCTGGGTTAGTTTAAATAACTAATAACTCAACTGTAATTATATTCGTAATATTACCTTGAAAGCTATTTTAGTAATTCCACCAGAAGGTGTATTCTCAACACAGGTTTAATGGGAACCCTTGAGCCCAACCAGATTTATAGCAAAAAACAAACAAGCCTCATGAACCCCCTAGGGTGTTTTCCGAAGTAAAATGCACTTATGGTATTGATGCAGATAAGCATCATCCTCAGAAGCCCGTTCTTTTTACAGCCAATGAGTCTTCTCTTTTGTGCAGCTGAATCCAAATGTTTCCTACTTCCAAGTGAAATTTTGATTCATCTATCTGTTCTGGTAGGTTGGCATCCTATAATTATATTTTAATTATATAATTGCACAAGGTTATGTTCAATGCAAGCAACAGAGTAAAGTAATAATGAATTACTGTCTAACAATACCAACAGCAACACTTTATTGGCCAAAGCGAAGGAGAAAAATCAGAAAGCTACTACGAGAAACAGATTAAACAATAATCAGATAGCCCAAAGTAAAATAAGGAAAATAAAAATCCATGAGATTTACTGGCCACTCCATTAGTGGATCCCTGGAATAGTCCTCAGACAGGAAAACACAGCAAAACAAGAGGGTTGTACCCTAGCGCATTTTCCACTCCTGGCAATTTTACTTGCTCTGTTTTGCACTTGTGTGTTCAAACTGATCTGGGTGGGGGGACGCCCTTGACTGTGGAGTACAAAGGTATCAAGCATTTTTAACTTCCTTTTTACATGGTGACCTCTTCAGTATTAACAAACAAAACAAACTCACAACTTCTACCCAAAGCGTATCAGACATAAGCATTGTGTTACACTTAGTTGTGCTGGCCTGAATGCATCCCTGGGGCAGTCAAGAGCTAATCTGATATTAAAGGTGTATCACCAACAGAACATTCTTATAGTAACAGAAGCATGAACAAGAATAACAAAGTAAAGGATGGTTTTTTGTTGGTTTGGGGGTCGGTTTTTTTCATTTGTTTGGGGTTTTTCTCTCTGTGTTTGGTTTTTAAACCCTTTGTACAGGTAGAAAACATATCTACTCTGACAGTTTACATTCTTAATGCCACAGCCCAATGTCAGACTGCTTATTGCCATACCCAAGTATGAGAATTACACCCTAAGGTGCTTGACATCAATATTTCAAACAATAGTTCAGGAAACAGCATCCTAAATTAAGTGTATAGAGACAGCCAGTTACATTCTACTGATTTTACAATCAGTAACCACCAGCTTCGTCACCATTCCTGCTCGCGCTGATACCTTCCTACATAAATAACGCGTACTGAATAAAAACAGGTAGGAAATAACAGCATATGGGGGAGTCGTTTGGCAGGGGGTTTGGGTGTGTGGTTTTTTGGTATTAACTTTTTCACTGAGGCTGATAACGTATTTCAGTTTACAACTGTGCTGGGTTATGGGAATGCACGCAGTTACTTAAGGTGTCAGCTGGCAGATGGTGACTTGGGAAACCATTTAAGAATCATGTTCTGCCACATATCCATGCAAGTGCCTGAATAATCAAAGCAAACAGTAGGGTAAGCATGTTACGAATTACAATATTCAGATGTGCCAACTCAAAAAAGATTAAAGATAATACATAATGAAAGAAAAAGGAAAACTCTCACACATTTTACATCTTTGTAATTTATGCAAAAATCATCAAGTTCTTTACATATTATTTTGTATTTAGACATTTGCAGCTCTGTAATGAAGATCAGGCTGCAAGCAGATATTTAGCCTGTGAAATCTGGTAGCTGCCATCCATTCTGACACATTAGTTCTTGCACTCGTCATATCTGAAAGCATCTCTTTGTTCAGAGTGCTGCAAAGGAAATGCCAAATCTCCCCTTTTACTGCTCAGGTAGTAGATAAAACTATGAGCACTTATTAAAATGTGGGTTACATCTAGATATGGAAAAGCAGCAGAAACACAAATCTCTGCCTTGCAGAGCCACACAGAACCATAGAGAACTCATTGGCCTGACATCACTCTGAACATCTGATACTTTTGTAAGTTAATGTTATACTTGATGTTTCCTACCGTAATTATCCAAATTTTCCGTACCCTACTTTATGTTACCTTACCGTAATTATCCAAAGCAACATGTGGCCAGCTCTATGAATTTCCCCAATGTGTGCAAGAAATTTCCACTCTCATTTCTCTATTTCCTTACATGCATACAACAAAGCTGTATGGACGAAGCCAAGGGTGCTATGGTTTAGTGTGAGGTGTCCCTGCCCATGGAAGGGGGGTTGGAACTTGATGATCTTAAGGTCCTTTCCAACCCTAACTATTCTATGATTCTATGACTGATACAGCCCAGCCTAACCCTTCCTCATAGCACTGGTTTCTTGAGACTGTCTCTCCTTGGCCTCTGGGTTGTGTCTCGCTCAAGGGCAGCAGTGTAGCCATCTGAGTGTTGCTGGTCATTCCCAAGACCTTGTTCACCTTTTCTGTTCTCTTTGGAAGATGGGCCAGATTTTGTTCCTGTAACTAATGCATAAGCTCACCATTAGTCTTTTCTTTCCCCTGTAAAACTATGAAAAGTAGCAATAGTCATACTGATTCACTGTTGGTGCATCCTGAGGTATCTGAGTAGCTTTTATTTCAAAACATGAAGTGCACAGCAGTGCTGGAAATCAATTTACTATCTGAAAAAATTAACACCCTCAGTATAAATACCTGAATTAGTGCCTGAAAGATACCAGTAAAGAGATGATCACTGGTTTTATTTAATCAGTTAACATCACACAAGGCCTGTGGGATCTTTTCTGCTGAATCTGAGTCATCATGGAAACCAAAACAACACAGCAATTCCAAAATGTTTAGAAAACAGGTTTGTTCCTACTCATTTCAAGGGCATCCATTTGGAAGCTTTTGTCTTCTGGGGAAAACAGCAAGTTATAAAAAGACCTAGTGTTAATTTCAGAGACTTTTATGGTATTTGAGGAGACCAAAGGCAGAAAATCTGCCTGTGCTACTCAGTGTCAATCTCACCAGAGAAGAGCATGTATATCTTACAGTAACAATCATAATGAAACTTCAGTTAAAAATTAACCAAAACTTTGCTTTAGAATAGAATAGGTTAGGGTTGGAAAGGACCTTAAGATCTACCTGCAATTGCCTCTCTTAATAAACCACTTGCCCAAACTAGAAACTTAAGATACAGAGATGATGATACTGATATTTACTCACTCCTCCTAACTATCCAGAAGCAGCTTTGCTCTTCAAAGACAAATAATGTTATTTGCTTAGCAGATCCTACACCAAGATCTCAGAGCTGTTGAATGGAAACATGCAACCAGAATGGAAGTCATCACCCAATGCAATTAATAGCTCATGCATTGACCAAATCCATTTCCCAAGCACCAGGGGAAACTCAACAGACAACAGCTATTTTACTTCTATACCTTTTCTCGTGTACTCCAAAACACATCTGTCAGGACATCATGGTAACTACCAAAAATTCAGGGATTCAGTCCTCTACCCTTCCCCTGTTTTCTTGGTGACTGTCTTGGGACCAGTCAAATGCCTAAAAAACTTACGCAAGGTTTGATTTTAATCCAATTCCACACAGTTATCACAATCTTAATTTGTCATACACAGTCAGATTCCATTACTTAAAAGACTGAAGTTTGGGGAAAGAACAGATACATAATTAAATGAAATACAGACTCAAAATCAGATCACTGAATCCACATACTTGTCAGGTTTAGAGTATAAACCAGGTCCCTCCCAATCATTTAGTAATACTAAAAGCCCATATTCAAGAGTCACTGCACAGAAGAAATACGTTTGGAAGCTGGATTCATCTTTAGAATAACAGAAACTCTTGTATTTCAGTCCTCAGATTTATGTATGTTGTGTAGGGTATCAACTGCCAGCATATACTGGACTAGGGAACATCAAACTCGTAAGAGATTTAGCATTTTGCTTCTTTACCGTTAAGACAGTACTCTTGCTCTTGAGCTGTTAAACCAACCCTCAAGGTAATCTAATCTACCCCCCTGTTTTATGCAGTGAGTTTCAGCAGTTCTGTAGCGCATTGTACAGCATAGCTTTGACTTTAAGCCTTTACTTCTTTCAGCCAAAGTTAGGATCCCATTCTCTAATATGCACATCCTGCAAAGACTCACAGGTCATGTATAAACCCTTTGCCTTGTTTTAGGCCTGTAATAAGGTACTCCCCAACCCCACATGCAATGGTTTAAAGGCAAATAGGCCACATTTGTGATAAAATGTATTTTCTGACTATTCTTTCCTAAGCGTTTAGCAGTTTTCTTTTTCTCCCCCCCCTCCCCCCCCCCAAGAGCAGAAATGCAGAAATTCACAATATTTCAAGAACCGAAATATTGAAATATGACCAGTCATTCTTATGAGGAAAGTTTCACGTACTCTCAAGGAAATAAGCTGATTTTTTTTTTTCCTTTTCCATTTTTTTCTCCTTTTCCTTCCCTTTTACAACTACACTGTCGTGTACTAAAGGCATGGTTCTTGAGGAACCAAGAGGCTAGTCCTGGGAAATAAAATATGATAATCTGTGTGGGCTTTTTTAGGCATAAAATTTTAGTCATAAAGTTACAGTGCAAGCACCTACCCCTTGGGGCATCAGAAAGAAATCTGACTTGCTGCATAGGGTTTAGAGCCATTTTGAGTATTATCTGAACAGCTCATATTGGATGGGCTTTATCTGCAATGTATCATTGACATTCTTGTTTCAGCTAGTTTTTATGCAGCAGGAAGTACTCCAAAAGGACTTGATGGTCTGTTTTCTTTCTTCTTTGACTCTACCTTTCCTTCACCACCTTGGCAACACAACAACTTCACCTCTACCCTGATTAAACTGTAAGACTGTGTAGGTTAGAGTAGTATGAACGGGTACCAAAGTTGGCAAAATCCTGATAGCAAGTGGGGAATACATGATATGCAAAATACACTGATGACATGCTCTTGAGCAGGCATTCAATTATGTTTGTTTTATCCTAAAGAAAGACTATATATTCTTTGCCAGTTTGATTACTCTACACCAAAAGCAGTCAATTCATACAAGTAAGAAGGATGTACTGGGTTTAGTGTTTCTAAGAAGATGAATAAATTAACAGGAGAAACTGAGTGATAAATTCCTCTTCACCTCCTACTTGTGTTGCTCCTTTTATTACTTTCTCCCACTCGCAGAAGGTGGTTTTGAAGCCATCAGTTTATGGTAAACCTTTAAAAGCAGGTATGTCTGATAAATGGAGCGCTGTCAATACCTGAGCTGCCTATACAGCAAAATCTCTAGTTAATGCAAGGGACTTTTAAGACAAGTCAATCTCTGGACATTAAAAGGAAGCTTTGAGAGAGATGATTAGCAGAAAAACATTCATTTCTTTGAGTAATTCTCATTTCTTGCTGAAGTCTATTATTGACTCATTTAAAATGAAAAGGAAAACCAGACAAACTGGTCAGCCAAATGAAATCGGGAAGACAACATTTGTAACTTGGCACCTTGCATCCTGGAAACCCCTCAGCTTTCTCTTGCTTTCATTCGCCCTGTTCCTACAAGTGTCCTATCTCCCTGCCATTAAAGGAAAGTTCTAGTCTCTCCTCACACACCGACCTTCATTCTGCTTAGATGTGTCTTCTGTTAGCAAACCTTGGACTTAAAATCAGGCTTAGTAAGCAACTGCTGGTGTTGCAGAAACTGAGGCACCTACCTATAGGTTTACTATTATATACACAAATGCCTTATCCACAGACTTCACTAGAAAGCAATCACATAGGTTGCTGGTAACCACATAATACAGCACAGCATGCCACCAGAATTGACACTAAGCAAAGAGCCTGAGCCATGCTGTGCTAGAGCAAGTAGTGCCCGTAACTACAGAAACCAAACAGGTCACAGTCTAAGGTAAATCTTAAACTTCAATTTAAAGACCTGAGCTGATGTTAAGCTCACTGCATTAACAGTTCAGTTTCTGTTAGCAGCTCAGGGCAGAATCATCTTTACAGCAGAGGTAAACTGAGGTAAAACCCATCAGGAACAAAACAAACCTAAAGCACAACCTAATTCCATGGTAAAAAGGAGAAAAAAAAAAAAAAAAGCCTGACAGAGTCTCTGTATCTGTCGCTAACTCTGGGCTGCCTGGAGGCAAGGCATTGATTACAACATAGTGACCTCTTGGCCCAGCAACATCCCAAGATACTGTCCCAAGATCCCAATGTTTCTAAAGCTGAACTAACAGCTTCACTAATGAGCATATAGACTTAGCACAGGAGAGAAGTTTTGCACATGCCACGATGCTTGAGATGGGCTCTGGAGTTCTGACAAAGAACCAAGCTCTTATCTTAAGACACTCTACTGATTTAATATATGAAATATTACACTAGCGCTGTAGTAACATATTGCTAACATGCATAGGTAACTGGGTCATCTACATATTGAGTATGATTAGGCCAGGTAATTCATACTACACTGTTCAAAACTGCATTTTGATATTTATAGGTTACTGGGTCAACTGTATCCTGTACCCAAGAGAGCCAATCATCTATACCATGCTTAATGCCAAGGCATGTTGAAATCTGTCATTTCAGTAGGCCTAGGAAAGTATATTCACACACTGCCAGGACCCATGGCTGGCTGCTACTTCCATCTGTCCATTATATCACCTTCAAAAGGATTGAAATGCTGAATGTTTCAGAGAATGTAAACAAATGTTAACATAATACAGTTCATATATCAAAATATAAAACCTATCAGCCTCAAAATAATCAGCTTTGGAAGATGAGAAATTAGCATTCTCTTCAATGAAAAGTGTCATTTTTCCCTCATTTTCTACCTCTTTCCAGAATAATCCAAAGACTTCATCACCTTCATCAAAACAGGTTTTTCATATAGAGCTGAAAAGTGTTTTGCTTATTTTATTAAGTCCCTCAGTAATCTGTTAACCATAATCAACTTTGAGTAAAGTCATTGAATAAAGCTGCCTTACCTAAGGGAGGGGGAAAACAAAAGTCACAAGGAAGAAGAAATAAAGCAGGCATCAGAATGCATCAATCCAGCTTCAACTGGATTTCTTTCTAAAAGAAAAAGAAATTGAAAATGTAAAAGGTAACATATAAAAAAATCCCAAGCTCCTGTGAAGAAAACAGAAGTTAGAAATAGAAAGGTGATATTAGAATAGAGAGTAATGCCACTGATCAACAAATAGTGGCACTTAGCAGTAATGCTAAGAGAAGCAGCAAAACACTGGACAATCACTAAAGAGTATGGAACTGCAGAAGGAAGAGTGAATAGTTGGAGATACTAACATGGGAATTTATAAAGTAGCAGCCCGCACCAGAAACCTGACCATGTCTTAAATTAATGACGAAACATGCCTGTAAGAGAATGTATTACCATGTATTATTCATCAAAGAGGTTAATAACTTTCAGGAAACATTAGTAGACTTGCTTTAGGATATGCAGTCACTATTAACACTGAAAAATTACACCAACTCTATTATGATCACAGAGCAATCAAAGCTGCTTCTGTGCCTGAAGAATTTTTAAGTACCCTTCCATGCTGTTAGAAGACACAGCTTTCCATAGCCAAAGCCTTCAATACAAAATGTTATTTCACTGGGTGGTCCATAAGTCTATCACTAACCATTATGATATAAAACAAAAACCATTGCAGCAATTTCAGTCACATGAAAATGGGCTTGCATATCAGCAAAAGCTCCTAAATGTATTTTCTCTAAGTATCTTCTCTGATATTTGAGCAATGAAATTGCTGAGACAGGGTAGGTTTGGTTACTTGTATGAGCAAGATGCTGTGTATGACCCAGGCAGAACTGCATCCAGAATTATCAAGGGAAATGCCAACTGTAAGGCCAGCTATATTTACCTTTTTTTCAGTATATTACTACCAATTTAAATGGCCCTAAAGAAAACCTGTATAGGCAGAACAAAATTAACGTTTATGTTAATAAAGAAATAAAGGGCATCTCTGAAAAGCATTTGTTTAAAAAGCTCAAGCAAAGCACAATCAATTCCAACTAATTTTGAGTGGCTTTATGATACTGACATGCTGCTAAATAACAGCTCGGAGGAAAAAAAAAAAACAAAACAAAACAATCTGACAGAACAAGTAAACTATTTAAGAAGCAAATCTGATTTACAAGTAGGAAACAATTTCTTGTTCACTAGTGACCAGAATTGCCTAAACTGAAAAAACTCTGATTCTGTGCGAGATACAACTGTGGGGTGAATAACACAATGAATATTCATTCAAAACTGTAAATGAATTTGGTTTATATCCACATTCCTTTTGTTTGCGTTGCACAACTGCAAAAGAATGCCAAGCATCCTCCGGAGTACGGTTCATGAAAACAAATCCCAGCTTTCTGTGTGTGAGTTCCTAGGGAAGCTACTGTTTTTCAGAGAGTATGTATGCAGCTCTTCCCTGCAGGAGATTCTTGGACAGTGTTTTCTCATGGTATGAGGCAAGAACAGTACAGAAACCCCACCTGTGTATCTCAAACAGGTAATAGTTGGAAATGTGAATAACAACGTATCTACAACAAGTCTCTTTTCCAGAATTACCCATTCAATAACTCAGTCACCTGGGGACAACGTGGACTGTTTGTACACAGCTCTACCAAGGCAAGATAAAGAAGAATGCATTTTTCTGCAAGTTTTATTCTTCTCTAAAATGAAAGGGAAGAATACCTGACTGTAATCTTAATCCTTGAGAGAAATGAGATAACATAGCTGAGTTTTGGAAGGCTCAAAAGTAGGACAATGACTTTTATGATTTATGACAATTCCCCAGTAGAGAGCAAGCTCACTATAAAGAAGAGTGTGAGTATAACTCCCTAATCGTCTTGATTTGTTCATCAGCATTTCTTAGCATTGAAGCACCTTTGCCCTTTACTGTTCATATTTCTCCAATCAGAAATAGTTTTACAAGTTGAATTAAATGAAGGACTGAGGCTGTGGAGCTATGGTCCTAATGCTACCACTAGTAAAAGCAGGTCAGCATCACTGCAGGATGTCTAGCTGCTTCCCTATGCTGACATGCACTATTAGCTTTGGACTTGAACTAGCTCTCCATAGCACTGCTCTGCCTAGCCCCAAAAGCATAACTGGATTGTAGAAGGTGATCTCCAGTACAGTGCTCCACCATGCAGCTTTCAGAAGAAAAAAATCAAAAAGCATCCCAAAAAGGTGAGTTAGCTTTAGATGCTCAAAAACAAAACATGGGGAAGGCCAATTGTAAAATGGCTCAGAAGCAGTATGAGAAAGGAAAACTGTTTAGGGTTGGAAATCAGCAGGCATAAATGCAAGAAAAGGAAGTCACAATTCCTTTATCTGGTTGTTTCCTCACCTATGCTAGGCTGAGGCTAGCTGTTCAATAGCCTGGGGTAAACACAACCATTTTGTCCCTTTCTGTTCACGAGGATCTGTGGACAACCAGAGGAGCTGAAGCATTCCTTATGGAAGCAGTCACTGGATGCAATCCTCCCATATATGGATCGAATCCAGACACTTCGCAGAGTACATACTAACACACAGCTGTACATCATTATTTCTGAATCTATTATTTTTGCTTCTCCTTTGTTCTAAGACAACAGAAACACTAATTTAGGTCAATAAACCTTAGATGCAAGGGCAAAGTCTCAATATACCAAAGTCTGCCAAATGTATACTTTTATGGTAGTAGTGTGTTAATGCTGTTCTACCATTTCTCCAACCCCTTACCATTTCTTCAGCTTTTTAAAACTTGAGCATTTACAAACTTCTCAAACCAAGTGTTATCTAGCTACATTTAATTACCAACCTCTCTTCAAGCCACCTGCAGCCACCAAGCATTTCAGGATTAACTAACCTGAAAAGCACCAAGTGATGAGTTGGAAGTCTTTCCTACATGGGCTGATGAAACATGTAGAAATACATTTACACACAGTGAAAGGTCCAAAACTCTGCCCCAGAGCATCCTCAATATAGGATATCTAATAAGAAGATGGTAATGAACAAGAGAAGTATTCTATGTTTCAGAGGTGCCCTTTCCATATGCCAGTAACATACAACTGACAATACACACATAGCTCTGACTGTAAGATCACACTGAGGCTGCCTCTTCCTCCCCCAGGAGATTTTCACTTAACACATTGCCAGCTGTCTAGCTCCAAAAGGCTTCAAGTTGTGAACTAGGAGGTTTAATTCTACACTATGGAGCAAAGCCAGGCACACAGCTAAGGACAGTCTAACTACATACTGACTGCCTCTGCCTGCTGCTCCAGGGGTGTGTGACAGAGACCACAGTAGCCCTCAGCAATGGGATGGTAGCTCTCAGTTTCAAGAGCAGACCTATGAGCCTTATCCGGCCCTGCCAAGCCCTGGGATGCTCTTTGTGTGAAGTTTCTCCACGCATCCCAAACATGTAACACTAGCACCAGACTGAGTTTAAAATGAAAGAACAAATGTCACTTCTAAATAAGTACAGTAAAAAAAAAAGGGAGTTTTAAGCCTGGTGTTTTATACTTGATCTGGACTACAGGGAGGGGGAGAGAATTAAAGTGAAACAAAGGGATGGAATGAGGACTGCTGGATAAAAGATGAATAATCTGGAGGTGGGCTCGAGCATCACCAACGAAGGCTGCCCAATTCTACCCTTCCTTTCCATCATGTGTAAGACTTGTCCTCTAAGTGCACATGAAAATGCTTAGGATGAACATTTTCAACATCTGACAGAGGACACACCAGTATGTGCTGGGCACTTGTTCCCTGGCAACAGGGCTTTTTCTCTTAGCAACAGAAAGAGAGGAGCAAAGCTTTTCCAGAGAGGAAAAGAGTGCAGACATGAAAAGTGAAAGTAGAGTAGAGTCCAGTGTCAGTAAATCCTTTGGTCTGGATGATGAAAGCAATAGATCTTAACCCAGCAAACGTAAGTTTTATAGTACAGCTCTTTGTAGGAAAGAAGTCTGCTTTAGATCTCTACGGCACTGGCAATAGAAGCACTCTAACTGTGTCAGTTTGTGGGCATCAACATCAAAAGTCTGCTAAAAATACACTTACAACTAACCATTCAATTAGTGGATTTAATCGGCAGCTCTAATGAGCCTTTGAATCCAGGAATGGTTGCATGTGTCAAAAATACTTATTCTGGGCATTTGACATGTCCAGAGGGGGGGAAAAAAAGGAAAAGTTATTATTTTGCCTTACTTCTGCTCCCGAAAGTTCTAGTACTGTGTCAGCGCATGTGCACAACTGCTCTGATAACGCCTTTTCCCAGTCTAAGCAAAACAGTTCAGTCATACACAGCTAATTTAAGAACTGCCTTTTCAGTGAAACCTTGACACAAATGATACAATAAAATTGAACACCCCCCCCATTCATCCATCCTTCCATTACATCTTGCTTCACCTTGTAGCCAGCAGTCATCTTTGGGTGGAAGTTTTGTCTGCAGTGCCTGGGGTGTTCATGCCAGCAGAGCAGCGCTACCCCTCACTGTTTCTTATTCACGGTCCTAAACAACTAAGTGACTTAGGCACAGAAGTGATGCCTCTCTCTTGATTCCACAAGGTCCTGGCCACCTTGCTTTTCATTTGAGCTTCATTTGTGGATTTTAGTTTCTGTGCTAATTAAAGGTGCTCCTGTAGTGTTACTGACTAACGCAGCTTCCTTCAGGTCATATGCAAGGGGGTCCTCAGGATTTGTTGAAGGACTCATTTATTCACTTGTCCCTCAGCCCTGTCCTGGAGATCTTTAGAGCAACCTGCTAGTACCCCGAGATGCTTTGTGGCCTTTCAAAGGAACAGAAGACTACTCAGGAGCTGTCCAGGACACAGGTTACAGGAGTGGGCAGGAGCAATAAATCCTCCTCCATTACCGCTTCAGACAATGCAAACTGTGAGCGTCAGCTGCAACAGAATCAGAAGTCAAACCTCTTTAAGCCTAGCCTCTTAGAAACCAGCACCTAGGCAGTCAGACTGACGCTGTGTTTCTCTCCCAAGACATTCCTAATTTCATTACTAAACTTGATTCAAACTGGCCAATAACTCTTATGCGTAATGAACCATTATATTTCTACAGCTCTTCGCAAAACAGGCACCTAAAGCAGTGGAAAAGTGATTTCGCAGTCTACAGGCAAGCTCAACTTTTCCATGGTACCAGAAATACTTCTTGAAAGTCAGAGGAAAATACTTCAGTCAGAAAATACCATCTCAGATAGCAGAAAACCTGTCCAGAAGACACAGATACGCAGGAAGTCGAGATACACCCCTCCTGCAATAACCTCTGTCAAGATAATTCCTACTGCACAGATTCATCCCAAATATTTTGCAAAAGTGGGAAAAAAAGAATGCAGTTTGCGTGCGAGTGAGTGTCAGAGGAGGGATGTCTGGAAAAACACAGGCAGAGAGAAACATTCTTGTAAAAATCAAAGGCAAAGATAACGAGGAAAAGAAATACATATAAATCTCTGAGAAACTCTTCTGTGTAATTGGGATGGAGTAGCTGGCAGAAAGTGTTGCCCATGGCATTTTCTATTCTGTTCGAGGAATAATGGCCTGCACAAATTCTGAGAGTAAATGTAGCTACCAGCTAAAAATTACCTGTCACTCTACTTCTGAGGCCTGGGAATAGATACAAAAGTGTGGACATCTGGCTCAGAATTCCAGACAGACCGTGACTGTTTTTACAAGTTTGCTTTCCTACCTGTTCTGTGGATAGACTTTATTCAGCTGGACCCCTCTGTCAGCCAAAATGGCAGAAATATTTGGAAGCATGTTTTACTTCATTCTGCTGGAATCCCATTTTAGATTTGCCGCTGTTATTCTCCAGGCATGTATTTTCCCTTATGGTGCAGTCTGCCACCTGCATAGCACATAAGAGGAGCACCTACATAGTAAACAAGAGTGAGTCAGAGGACAAGGATGAGCAAGCACCACTACCCTCTCCAGAAAAGCCAGCAATAGATGACAAGTCCTTGCTGCACTGTGGTTAGCTGTCACAAGAAACCAAGAGAGGGAACAGACACAAACAATAATACTTTAAAAAGCCTCCTTAAAACAAAGTTAACAGTTGCAGAAATCCACACTTCAGGGAAAAAAAAAAAAAAAAGCCAGGACATAAAGATTTGGAACTGATGAATTTTGTAGATGGGAAGAAAAGCATCACATCAGATGAACCTAAGTGACATTACCTCCGAAGCAACATCAGGACGTTCTGACCTAAAAGGCCTGATTGCCTACATTCAGGCTTCTTTCTTATTTACGTGGTATTTCTTTTAGGTATGTCCCCAACCCCCTTCAATGCCTTAATATTATCTCAGATCTGCTATTAATCAGGGGTTATGGACCATAGGCACGGGCTGCAGATCACATCATCAACTTCTGTTTTACACATTAAAGGCTTTTATCTTTCCTCCTGTAAGATCAAGTGAAAAGGACAGAAAAAGCAATTCAGAGAATATACAAGTAGAAGTATGAACAAATACAAATTTGCATCTTAATAACTTTGTGATACAGAGCTCAGCATAACTATTTGCATTATTTGCTCTGTATATCTTCTTGCTTAATGTCCTTACCCGATTGTTTAAAAGAAGAAAGGTTACTGGGGAGATATTTTCTGAGGACTTAGACTTCTCAAATACCACAAAGTCTTTCACAAGTTTATATTTATTGATAATATAGCTGGGTCACAGGATAAAGCAGATAAAGATTTTCTGTCTGATATTGTGGCAAACAGAAAAACCCTTGTGATCACAGGATTAGACACATAGACAGCAACCTGGTTACCATCACAGAGAATATATACGGAGCATATGTATTTATTATCTGTACAGAGGCATGCCTCTGAGCTGTCAGTGTCAAGGGGTTTCTATCAAAAACATAAAATTAGCTGAAATTTAACATGACAATAGAAACACAAAGGCAAAAGACAACCTGCTTGAGGAGGGAGCAGAAGCATATTATAGAAAGACAGCTTGACTGAACTGAATGAATTTATATACTCTGAACAGTGTCATTCAGTGAGAAGATGTATTGTGGGAAGATAAATGGATAAAGAACTATGACTTCAATTCCTCCACCTGTTTCTTAAGAAATCAAAGTTTTCAGAGTAACACTATGGGTCCCTATGTAGAAAAGTTATTTTGCATACTTGTCCCCACCTCCAACAAAAACATGGGGTTTACTAAGTTTTATTAAACCTTTTTGCAGCTGAAAGACAACGCATTTCAGTACAAGAATATTAGCTTATTTTGAAATAAACTGAAAGAGCTCTCTGTAGCTTTCAAAAATGAACTTGAGCAAATGATTCCAACTTTGCTCCTCTTTTCTCATCTGCAAAATAAGGATAATGACACTTACGTCTTTTGAAAAGCACTAGGATGGGGAGATGATATGTAAAACCTGCGTACCTGCCTAAGATCTGGGTAACATTGCTGCTATGGCAATCTCTTGTTTTGCTTGAAGAAGTGCAGAAAAGGAAACCTGATGTTTTTAAAAGGAAAAAAAAAAAAGGCAAAAAAGTAGCAATTCTGAACATGGTTTGGTACTCTTTTTACCTTATTGAAGTGCTACAAAAAGACTCAGAAAGCTGATCTTATCTGTTTTCATTCTGCTGCCTCTCATCAAATCTGTTTGCTTTATCAGGTAGGCAAACCACAGGACATTTTCTATCTTGTCTCTCATGCTAAAGGTTAGAGACCTGGTGTGAATTAATGTCAGCCTAAAAATTGCCCAACTTCTACCTAAGTAGCATCACAGTTCTATAAATGAGCTTTTTTTCCCTTTTCTTCATTATTTTTTTTACACTATGGAAAAGCATTTAATTTACACTTTATGTAGAAGCATGCACTTATATATTGTCACATATAGGATATTTCTAAGAAAGGTCCTGCTCAATAAGATAAAAATCTTGATAAAACACCTTAAGTAATTATTTATTTAATATAGGAATCCATAACTTTGACTTCCTGTAAGTTTCATTCTAGTAGAACAATAGGTACATTGACATCAATGAGGTACCAGTGATTTTACAAGTTTTCATGGGTTTTTCCCCAGTATATAATGGCAAAAAAAACCAATTTCCAATAATATACTTAAACCAACTTTTAAACAGAAATAACATAAAACCTTGTTGACTTGGTTTGGGGGTTTTTAAAGCTCATGGAGAATTTTCCTAGTTGTTCAGCTGCCTTATAGAATTAAGAACATCATCAGAACAGAATCAAACCCTTTTTCTTCATAAAACATAATGGAACAATTTAACCTCTCACAAAAACAGATGGTGGTTGTCAAATGAAGAACACAACCTACAGTATTTTCATATGCAATAAAAAAATACAGGCTTTTGTAATGCTCGCCAAACCAGTGTCTGGTAAACTAATGATAAAACTGATAAGAGAAAAGGCATTTATCCAGCCTTTTATGTCCAAGAGTGGGAAGCAGGAACCGAAACTAGGAAACAACTTCCAAAAAGCCTAAAAAAAAAACCACCCAAACAAACCCAAAAACCTTTTTTTATACTTCCAGAAATCCCTTGAAATCTCACCAAGTTATTGGGTCTTTTCTTAAGGGTGCTTTCCTGTTGTACCAAATCAATGGATGATAGGCATTTCATCTGTCATCGGATGTGCAACGTTTAGGAAAACGTGGAGTAAAAGATGAAGAAAGTGATTTATACATGCAAAGGACTCACCGATACGATATGCATTTGCCAACTAATCAATATCTTAGCAATGCCCCCATCTGGTGGCCAGGTGGGAGATGTTGCTCATCCAGGTAAGAGATGCAGAAGGGGAAGTACACATCTACACAGGAGTGCCCTTGCTCCCGGCGTTTCTATCTTAAAGCTTTGGTACATTATAATTCAAGCAAGGAGGTGAGTTTGTCCCCCTCAACCTGCATACAGGCCACCAGTTCCTTCCTGAAACACTCACTCACCAGCCTGCCACAGGTATTAAGGGGAGATGGATAATGTATTATAGAGTAACTGGCCAGTATGCTCTGAGGGAAGCAGCTTTTCTAGGAAACTGGCTAAAAAAGGGTTTAATCTTTGCAGTATCAGCAGAGGAAGCCCTCTCTAGTGTGGCTGCCTTTTCTATCACAGTGTGGAGGATGAGCACCAGGCAGAGACCGGTGTGATCTGACCATCAACGGATCTGACAACCAACAGCCAGCCCATCTCACCCAAAGAGCAAATGAAGCATAATCCAAGCTAGGGAAGCCTGCTTTTTTGAGGCTTGGCAGACTAGATCTCAGGTCTTCACTCCAAAGTAAGTTGGTGACACCTAGCTATTGACGGAAGAGTCCCAATAAAGAGATGATCACTGGTTTTGTTTAATCAGTTAAGATAACACAAGGCCTGTGCGATCTTTGCTTGTGGATCTGAGCCATCATGGAAACAAAACAACACAGCAACTCCAAATTGTTTAGGAAGTAGATTTGTTCCTACTCATTTCAAGGGCATCCATTTGGAAGCTTTTGTAAAAGACAGGTAATTTTAAGGTGATGTGTCAGCCAGCTCTGGAAGAGCGAAGGAACAGCTTAACTCTTATCACTGAAAAGACACTATTATGTTCAGCATCAACATATCCTAAATTGCAGGTATTGGATATTTAACTTCAAAGACTTTCAATTTGCAAGTTACCTTGATCTCCTGTACTTTCCTTTTGATTTACTTTTGATGGTCCACTTAAAAAGTCAAACCCAGGATTTACTTACACATGGCAATTCAAATAAGGAGCCCAAGTAAGTGGTGACCTTCCCAAAAGGGAAGAACCTCTAGCAAAATTGATTTTGCAATTGTTTCTGGTTCACAGTCTTTCTCAAGATTTGCAAGGTTCTAACTGAGACACATGGCAACTGCATGAATAAGATGCCTTCCAACACTGCAAATAAAATGAGGCTCCAGGCAGCATCTGACCATGGATTAGATGTTTATTATACTAAAATAAATAAAACTACCTAGATTGCAAGGCTTCCAGCAAAAAGATGTTTTAGTGATTCTCATGCTGTACTGAAGATGTTACCCACCTGTCACACTGAATAAGCGAATGGAATTAAAGCTGGTTTATTGCAGTAAACAAACACGAAAAGAAATGCTAGTGAGAGGTTACAGTTAGTCTGTAACTGGTAACAGGGATTGGAAACTAAAACTGCAAAGACGAAAAGGAACCTGGCAAGCAGAGAAGTACAGCTCCTCACAGTGCTACATCCTTTTCCAATCGCTTAAGCTAATCTCTGTATTGGTTTTAATACTAAAGTTAGGATTATAAAAAGGGGAAACTAGTAATAAAGTATCAAGGAGGAATTATACTTAGCTGCATTTGTCTTGCACAACTTCAACTGAATTTTGAGAGACACTGTCATTAACTTGTATTTAGTTAAGTGTATATACCAGTGGCAAAGATCTGAATCCCAGCCCTTATCCAGACAAATTCTGAGCAGCATGCCAAAAAAAGTCTTGAAAAACAGGTTTCAAACACAGACTTTGATCTTCACAGCATCTGCTTGTCTACTACGAGGTTATTCCCTAGAAATACTTTACCAAAGGTTTTGTTACCATTTTTCTTATTCACAAACATTTTATCTGCCACAACATGAGGCTGTAGCAGCCTGATGGTTAGCAGTATTATGGTTATAGTAATCAGGTTACCTTTCTGGTACTGTTTGGCATAAATAATCCCAAATTTCACATTTGAGAAATACTCCAGCATTAAAGTTGACATTTTCAAGTCGGAATATTAATAAAGCTCAGGTTCTCAAGATCACTAAAGATAAAACCCACTATTATCTACATGGTAATGATGAACAGTAACTCAACTAATTTCTTCAAGGAAACCCAGGTCATTTGGTGTTTAGGATCCTCCATTAATTCAGTTTTCCACAAACCCCTGACTCACTAGAAGACTCCCAACCTGTGCCATACACTGCCTTCTGATAAAGGAATACTTTTCCAGTAAACACGTCCGAGTAATTAACAACTGTATTTTGGTAAACATGCATTTAGAGCTCTATAATGTCCCAGTGGGAATGCTAATATTTTACAAACTACAAATGCTTTACTTATTAGAGACATACAGAAATGACAAACGCTGAGTCAGTTACTAGCAAAACCAAATGATATTACTACCCTAGTGTAGCTGTACTCCAAACAGCTCATAGAACGAGTGTAGACCACTAGAACCAGTACATACTAGCTCTTGCACCCAGTTCTCCAACAGTATTTCCAGCCTTTACTATGTGAAGCAGACACACCGGGAAAAACAACTTTAATGTCCAAAATACTGAGCTTGCAAATTTTATCAGCTACAGCAGCTATTCCAAAGGCTCAGTACCTGAGAAAAAGCCAGACCTAATAGTTATACATTCAACATAGCCACTAAATGTCGGTTTAAATTTATAGATGGTACATTCATCATCTACAAGGAGCTTTATAACAGAAAGAAAGAAAAAACACTTTCTAAAAACTCAAGTCCAACGAAGCCAAGGAAATGCAACCACTGGGCTAAGTCTACCTCCAAGTTAGGCGTGCACAGGTAATGTGACACCAAACCAGGGAAGGAAGAAACACCGTATTACTGCAAGGTTGAAGATACACCAAGACATTGAAGACTATAGTTCAGAAAGTAGTGTTGAAGTTCTCATATGTGTAAACTATAGCCAGTTTTTCTTCAGGAAAAGCAACAAAATCAACAAGTTACAGCAGTATTCATACTACATTCTACTATACATACTACTACATTCAGTCTATTATAGGCCACTTTTTGTACTCCATAATGATCAATGGAATCATATGCCATTATTTCACTTTTGACCTCCAAATCTCTCCCTTCCCAGCTTTAAGGTTAACCTTCCGATTTCCAGGTTTATGCAGTCATTCAAGCATTCTGGGCGCTCTTGCCAAGCCAAGATGTAAGGTTTGCAAATATTCTGAAGTTAGTGCTTCATTTTCTCAGATCAGCATCCCTTTGCCAACAGAAACAAGCAGTGCAGATTCATGCAGGAGGCTTCACAAGTATTTAGGTAGCTTAGAAACAAAAAAGCTTCATAATTCTGTTAATTTAAGACCCCAATCTAACATTGGTATTTGAGCGTATATTTACTGCAATGACAAATTCTCTTCCTTAAGAATGGAAATTGTAGACTTTGGGAACTGAAAAGCTGCCTCTGGGACCCATAAGGACAGTTGAAAAACAAGGGACATGTGGTTCAGGTTTTAAAGAACACTACTTCAAACACTCAAACCCTAGCAAGTTTTCTGC
The DNA here is from genome assembly GCF_033783945.1 of Neopsephotus bourkii. NCBI lineage: Eukaryota > Metazoa > Chordata > Aves > Psittaciformes > Psittacidae > Neopsephotus > Neopsephotus bourkii. The sequence continues at coordinate 1,978,857 of NW_026901033.1, forward strand.
TACAAAATAAAACTATCTTGCTCTATATTTTTTTACCCACTCATATAAAATGGTTAAAGGCCAGGATTTTAAGAACTTCCTTCCCCCTTTTGCCCCCCAAATTGTGAAACATGGAATAATGAACACCAATGTGCTCCCACATCACCTGAAATCTCAGCCTCACAGCCGCCTTCATCACAGGTGAACATTCCCAAGCAATGCTCAGCAGCATGCAGCAGCACCGTGGCTATATAACACGACTGAAAGATCAGGAATTTGGGCAGGATTTAAAGTCAAGTTGTTTGCTTGCTTGTTTTCTGGGTGTTTGGTTTTAGTTCATTTGCTTGCTTGCTTGCTGGTTGCATTTATTTAACCCTTGTCAGCTGATTTAAGTGCTATCAGAACTTGACCAAAACACACTGGCACAGACTCATTCTCCTCAGGGACCTCTGCAAGCCTCAGAGCAAGATTAGGATTGGTTGCATATGGAACTCTTAATGAATACTCCAACTAGTTGTCACACTTGGCATGAGAACAACTTTACTGGCCTTCTATGCAGTTCTCACATACTAGTTAAATAAGGGTTTTCCTTACAATCCAACTCACGATAATCTTGAATATGCTTTCCCAACAGAACTACACGAGTAATGTGACCCCCTGCAAACCACAAAATAGAGGATTTCCATCCCTCCTCAAAGGAACAGAGAACAGGCTTCTCTGGGAAGATTGGGAATGAGATAGTAGGGCAGATCAGAGACCAGTGCAGCAAAAGGTTATTCCCTTTGATATTCAATACCACCCCATTTCAAAGGAGATTGACAAGTCGAGTTTTAAAGGTTCCCCAAAGGAAAAGGGTCTCAGTGCATATGACTGACAAAGCTGCTACTCCAGAGATGAACAACAAAACTGAAAGCTGGGGCTTCCTAGACAAAGTTATTGTGAGGATTTTCTCCAGCTGCTTATTTTGCAATCTCCCCTACAGCCTTCAGGTAGTTATTTCTTTGCATCCCTATTGCCCTGATAACTTCCAGTTTTACTGTCATTCATAACACCTAATGATGCTTGTCTAGTCAATGTTTCACATTTTTGGCAGTCTTTTCCACAGACCTTGGAAATAAACCAGACTGGTGGACATAATGAAGGTAACAACCCTTGTGATTATTGTACTACAAGAAATATTGGATTAAGGCACCACTACTCTTATTTGTTAAGTAGTTATCACCTGTAGCTGCTTGGCTGCACTTTCCAGGCCACACATCATTTCATACTCCATACCAATGTTTGTTTAACAATGAATTGGGTAGTACACCCATATTTTCTTAGTCTTCAGTAGTAAACACAGTATGGTAACCAACGTCCCAAACCATTAAAAGATCTTTTGTCTCTCTGTTTTCAGAATAAAGCCTCTCCAAATGCAATTACATTTTTATATATAAGAAGAACGAGACCCAGCATCTTTCATGTGGACCATTGTGTATTTTATATTAAAGATACTGGAGGGTCTCTCTTGTACATGTGTCTGTTTTCCAATCAGGACATTAAGCACCAGTAAAGTATTCCACAGTGTGGAGTACTATAAAGACACCACAAATCTGACACCAAAATAAAAATTCCAACATTTGACACTAAGCAAAATGCCTGAGAGATCCTTTCCGACAGATGTTACTGCTCATTTCCTACTCATAGGGCAGTGTGTACCTATTAGCTCGTTAGGGCATCATTAAAGCTTATCTATTTTCCAAAGCCTTTGGAGCTGCCTACTTTGAAACTTCAGACAGCTGCAATCACAGCTTAAAAGACTTACTTATCCTCAGACTTCTGCCCTTCCCCAGACATAAGGCCTTTCCTAGTGTGCATACTACAGATTTCTTTTCTGCAGCTTCTTTACACATTTTTCAGCAGATAAAAAGGATTACAGTAAAGTGCAAGTAATCCACTGACCGTACTGAGCTCTAACAGACTTCAGCCTGCATTCCCTGCCTCAGCACTATCTTACCAAGAAAGGCAGGGACAGTTAAGACAAACTCTTGCACAAGCTTACAGTGAAAGCAGACGAATAGCAGTAATTTGAAGTGGGCAAGAATCTGAGTTTTGCATTTACTTGATCTGCCCAGTTTTGGCCTAACTGACCATACCAGAGAAGGCATCAAAGGATGCCAGTGGAACCTGAGTATGAGGCTATAGGGCATGAACCAGACTTACCAATCATGAGGTATTTTTTGAGTGTTTACACATTTTCCAGTGAGATTTTCTGAACATCTTTTGGGGAAACTTTAGTTAGCATGCTGCACTTTAACACAACACAGGCAGGAAACGCCTTGAAACCCCCAAATAGTTTATATTATATAGATTGTCCATTAAATATATATTGCAACAACAAAACAACAAAAAAGATAACAAAGAATACAAATACAAGGAAACCCATTTCTATTCTGATGAGGAGACCTCAACCACAGCAACAGAAAAAACACATCTTTAGGACCAAATTCAATGGTAATAGCTTTTATTAAGCCCAGTGTAACTTGAGTAAAAGCATGTTCCTTACATTTTATTTTCACCTGAAAATAAGCCTAGACAAGATTTACAGGAAAAGATCAGTCTAAGTTTATCAGGAGTGTTTCAGTATTTTTCCAGTGTAATTATGCACCTGATTTACTTCTCAAGGAAAAAGAAAACTAAAAACCATTAAGTAGCACTCAGCACTACATTGAATTAGTCTAGGCTTTTGAATACTGGGTGACAGAAGAATCATAACCCAGAAAGCAATCAGAAGTGTAAAATTAAGCTAGAAAACATCCCCAATCAACCTAATTTGGCATTTTACTCTCTGCTTATCAATGTCTAAATTTGCTAATGCTAAATACTGTTCTATCCCCAATTCAAGAAAACAAAGCAAAGACATCTGTATTTATGGACCTCCTCCATGAATTAACATATGGTCACTGCATAGGATACTGACAATTTTATACAGTTGTTCTTTGTACTTCATTAATTTATCTGGAACCGAAATTACTCAAATAAGCGGTAATTTTAAGCGTTATCCCTCTGCTTTCTCCAAACACCAGCTCTCTAAAAGCTGGGTTTTGGGAACTCTGCAGAAATTGGGAAAACTCATGCTGTATTTCTGAGAACAGCTTGAACACGCTGCCCATTACACAACGCAGCATTTGCATTAAAGGGTAAATATACAACATTCTTAGGGAATGGAGTGAATATGTTGTACGGATTTGTTGAAGACCAGTTTTCCTCTGCACATGCATTTTCAGGACAATAACATTACTTAAGATGAAGGAAAAATATTTCATGTCCATCTTCAGCAGTTTTACAGGGACCAGAACCATACTAAACCCCAGTCAGAAAAGAGACCTTGCTCTTAATGTTCACTTAACACGTTTTAATTTAATGTGGAAAAAGGGCCCGTCTATTTGGACCTATTAGTCATTTATGAGCATTTAGTCAAAAAATGAAATAGCATGACACCGAGTGCAGCAAAAGAACCCTTGAAATCAAGCAGGAAAGAAAACATGGCTGAATTCCCAGCTCAACCAGTCTGTTGGTTTGTTTGGGATTCTGTTTTTTCCTGGGAAGCTCAATGGTTCTTCTGAAGCCTTTTTGGCAGTGTGTTCCTGTGTTTCTTTAAAGACAATATTTTCTTAAAGATTCTAAAATCCTTAGTATTGCTGATCACTGTTGCACAGGTCCTGCTGAGCATCTTCAGTGCATTCCAAGTGACTCCTAGCATTCCTTATATTTATAAACCAAGCCTTAACCTTACTTGAGGAGGATGGAGGAGTAGCTTACTTAGAGAATTATAGAATCATGGAATACTTAGGGTTGGAAAGGACCTTAAGATCATCTAGTTCCAACACCCCTGCCATGCTACAAAGCAGCAACTCAAGCACAAACCAATTACAAAATGCATTTGCTGAAAAGGCCTTAAAATTTGCGTAATTAGATCTGATACCAATACCAAAGCTTTCACATTAAATGAGCTCTTAGATTTATTAGCTCTTTCAGCCAAATCAAATTCCCATAGCCTGTTTATGTACTACAAACACCTATGCAACAAAGGCACTACCTGAAACATCTTATTTTACCTTGTCCATTCCTTTGTGCAAATAAATCCAAGGGATTGGAAAGTGTGTTACATGTAGAAAGAATGCTTACTAAACTTATAATACAGACAAATCATTATGAGTTTAGGACCCCTGACTGATTTTCAATGTAATTAGGCCAGATACCTGTGCAAGAGACCTACTGAGCAAACCTAAGGAGTATCAGGCCTATTTTCATTTCCTGCATGTGTATAATAAGTCTACAAGCCTGTGCCCCACAAGGTAAAAAGTAGTTCAAGACTGAAAGCTTGGGTCTTAAGGAAGATAAACTGTAAGTAGCAGAGGATATGAATGTCTACAGTTCAGTTATATATTATAGCATCTTGTAAAGCATAGTAAATAAGCCCACTTTAAATAATGATACAGAAAAGAGCTCCTCTGTTTCCTTCTCAGATCCCATCCCTGTACAAAAACTGTCAGTACCCTAAATCCAAAACACTCCAGAAAAATTCTGTCATCCCAGCATTTGCTTGCGCAGCTTACAAACTGGTAGGCCAACACCAAGACATCCTTGACCTGGATAATGCTGGGAGACCAACTGGTCAACCAAAGACACTGTCAATGCAACAATTCATTCATAGGGAAAAATTTCCTTGGGTGCCCTTCCTAATCACTATGATCACTCTGACAGAAGTGATCCTTACAGTGAGAAACTACTAATTCTCTGAAAACAGCACAAATCCCTTAAGAAGCTCTGTTTGGGATATATGCAACAGCAGCTATCTTGAACTAAGGCACTTGCTATTTCTGTTCTCCCCTTGTCATAGACAGAGTCAAGGATACCACTGGGTCACCAAGAGGTAGGTAACTCTTATGCTCTCAGCTAGATCTGCAAACACAAGTAGCACTGGTGAAACCAGAAAGATGCTCTCCCAGTATGGGTCTCTAGATGGGTAGTGAAATCTCATTCCCAAAACCTGCACTTAATATGAATTGCAATTAATGCAAAAAACCAGTTTCAGACAGTAAACATTTGTTACCCTTCCTACCACAAATGGACTTGAATCAAGCAGCAGTAAATGGCCAGGAGAGTATCTGAGCGTAAATGAAGTTGTAACTCTGCCTTTCACAGCCAATTTACTGGTTTGGGAAAAAAGCCAGACTGAAAGCAGCAATGTTACATTTAAAACACAAGGGAACTGAGCTCCAAGAAACTAGAGGTCTGATCTGAACCAGGGCTTAGAGAGAGAAGAAAAGGGCTGCTTTATTTCCTATCCCTAGTGAAGCACTTGGTTTTGATGCTAGAATACCCAGCAGTTTCTTTCTGCAGACTTGAACTAACACCTCATAAAGCTTAAATCACCATGGCCAACTGCACTACTTGGATCACCAGCTGGGCAGACTGCTTCTGTCTGCCTGCAATCTGCATAAACTAGGTGATAGGAGGGAATCATGAGAAAGAAAACTTAAGTACCAACATGCTCAAAGCACCTGTTTCTGTATTGCTCCAAGTTTAAAACAAACACCAAAGAGAAACACCATCCTACCTAAGTAATTTTACAGCTAAATTCGTGGGTCAACTTAAAATGCCAAAAGATTTAGTACCAGAGCACTCATTCTGCCACTGACAATTTCCATTACAGGTAGCTGGTTAACAGAACATGCAATTTAGACATCCCCCACATGAACTTTGGCTACTAACAGTCTTGAAACAGCTGGCCAGGTCAAACTAGCACATCATCTGTAAAGAGTTAAGATCCAGGAGCTTCCACTAGAAGATACCATCCGTTTTGCATGAGAATTTACATGTTGAGAGTGGCAGAAAGAATTAGACAGGTTCTGTCTTGGAAATAAATAACAGTAGAAAAAAAAATATATGGAAAATTGAAAAATTACTTGCTAAGATGACAATATTGTGAAACACAAAGTTCCTGGCAAGTAAACCAGTTTGAGATAAATTGCTGTTTTGCAACTTGTATCAAAGGAAAGAAGAGAGGCGAAATGAAGACACTTCAAGAAGTTTGCCAACAAGGTGGGGAAGGGGGGAAAGCTGGTCAAAAAGTTGAGTTGTGAGGAAATGCCACCAAAATCAGTTTGCAGACCATTTCAAATATGTCAAAGCATCATTTTGACTAGCTGCTGTCTTCTAATACATTACCATTCCTTCCTTTAATGGTATTGGCTGAATACTTAATAAATACATGGTCTGTTTTGTCACTCAGTTCATTACTGAAACATCAAATATAGAGAGAGGTGAGATACTTGCTGAAATCAACTCTGTAAATGGGGACATTTTGACACTGAAAAACACTCTCGAAATGGCCAGCTCTTTGAAAAGCTCTATCCAACCCCATGTTGTTATTATTCCTCTAACCACTGTTTCCCAATCTTACTTATGAGAGCATCACGTGAAACATGGAAAGCTTTGCTACACTCAGTGACACCTACCACAGCTGCTCCTTTAGGCACAAAGCCCTTTAGCAGTCCTGTGAACAGATTAGGCTGCTCCAACAAGATCACCTGGCAACTACGTAATGGCTGTTGCTCATGTCCAAATTTTTTGTCATTCTCTATGGTTTCATCTCTAGAATTCAATTAGCATTATGACTCATTAAGAGTTTGGTGGCTCCTTGTTTTCACTTTTAAAAGACTAGGCCCCCATTTGCCTTTTCCCCAGGCTTCTCGTATACCAGCTATGTTTCCAAGGTAATAGAGCTATCTTCAACTGTGGCATTTCATCAGCCAGATCATATTTTATATTTAAATCTCAAAAGGGTTTTATAATTAAATCCAGTATATCAAAACCACCTAAAATACTTGAGAAATCTGCTAGCCAAAAATGCTTTTGATAAAAAGCAAAATTAATACCAGAATAAACGTCCAATTAGAAGCTGATTATGGGCAAGTTACTTTATATCAAACTATTAAAAAAAAAGAACCTATTAGAAACAATTTGTTCTTTAAAATACACAACATATACCCATTAGGCTTGTTTAAAACCTGTATGACGATTGACAGCAACATATTAAGTTACACATTTCTGGAAGGCACTATTTTCAACAGCAGAAGAACATCCTACAAAACCTGAGCACAACACAACAATCAGTGCACATACTTCTATAGTCAATGTAGGATAAACTCTTGAGCAAAAATACTCCAACTTACTCAAAGTATCATTCACTTCATATAAAAGGTACCTCTTCAACTTGTTCTTTTCAAAGTGATATACAAAAATAACAGTATCTCCTGTTCCTGATTTCTTTGGCTACAGGCAGGTTTATCCCTGCTGCCTGTTTGACGAGTAACTTGACATGTACTGTATCTACTTTCAGCATACAAAAACCTGAAAGCCAAAGTGTTGCTGAGTTCGACACAGGTGGAAGCCATAATTATTCTTCCTACACAAGCAAAATAAGCTAGCACAATCTAGTTGCAAAGTGCATTCGTGGGCAGGTCCCCACTCTTTTGCTGTGCATGAGTGGTAAGTACTTGTACAAACTCCTTTTAAGACATAAGCACTCAAAACAAAAAAAAATATACCCATCCACTAATGTTTCTTATGAATTGTTAAAAGACATGAAATATTAAAAGTGGTTGAATGTGAAGAAGAAATGACACTAGGAAAAAACAATGATCTTCAGGAAAGGAAAACTCTCCTCACTAGACCAAACTTATGCTAGAATAACAACTTTAATACGCAATACATAGAGTCTAAAGTTTAGATAACTTAAAATTTTGTAGATCCAGACATTTTTCTTATCCTAAAAAAAACCCCAGAAAAACAAACCCAAATCTTCCTTCCCATATTTGGGCTATGATTTTTGGGCCAGACTGATCCTGTATATGTCAAGAAGTAGAATGTAAAATGGAATATTCCAGGCTACTAACATCTTTTCCCATTTTAGACACTTATAATATTGAGAAAACTTTTTCTCAAGCTTTTGGAGAGATCAGAGCAGCTGTAGTTGTCACCACTGCAATGAAAAAGGGTGCCACAGTTCCTTTGTAGGCAGTTGAGTTCTTCCACTGCAGTCCCCTCTTTCAACGAAGACCTTCTGCATAGTAACAAGTATCTCTACACATCCTGCCAGAGGAATAATAGCATGAAGCTATAGAAAAACTAACTTCATAAGACTACAAGGACCTTTTGCTAATCAGACTTCTGCTGGCCCTCAGGTGACTCTAAAATAGCACTGCATTCTGTATTACAGCTGTGACAAACAACATGGCTTCACTAGGGGCAAATTATGACTGACAAATCAGGTGGCCTACATCAGCATTGGTGGATAAGGCAATAGCAATAGATGTAATCTACCTAGACTTGGTCAAAGCATTTGACGTTGTCCCATATGACATCCTTGTCTCTAAATTGGAGAGACATGGATCTTAGGGATGGACCGCTTGGAGAAAAAGGAAAAGGATAAAAAGTCACACAGTGTTGAGCTCAATAGATCAATGCCTAAGTGAAGACCTGTGATAAGTGGTTTTCCTCAGGAATCAGTAGCGGGACCAGTTTCCAATTCCCAGTCAGCAACATGGACAGTGGGATTGAATGCAAGTTCTGCAGTGACAAAGGTACGTTTTCATGTGCATTCAATTCTCAATTGCTGAAAAGATTTATGAACCATTCTTACCTTTACAAGACAATACACACACAGTACGATACAGAGGAAGGTAACAAAATGAGTAAGAAACAGAGGTTCATGTGGGGTCTTTACGTTTTGGCACTAGAAATCAAAGATGAACTATTTATGCATAATCTATCTGATGTTGATAAGACTGTACTACAAAGAACAATAATTTCAGCATTGGTCTATCAGTTTACAGTGTTTTCCAACCGGTTCTAACAATTACAAAAGTGGTTGCCTAGTGAATGATTCCTCTTGTTGCAGTTTGGCAGTGCCTTTAACATTAATGCAGATGCTATGTTTGCTGAGACTTTCTCTGGCAAAGTGGTTCAGTGAATTGGGAAAGGAATTAGGATCCAGCTGTGACTAAAAAAACCTTGATGTGAAGATTTAATATATACTGTGCATCCAAAACATTTTTCTAATATACATCTGCTTTCCTGCCAATCCTCCTCCACCCATCCATCTCTTCAGTACATTTCTGCTGGATGAATGATGTGGTCCACAAGCTCAAAATCAGGAGATACATGAGGACATCCATCTCCTTGTCTTGCACAGCTGGAGGCTGCCTCCTTTTAGCCCCAACTCACACCTTCTTGCAAGAAGGGTACAAGATGACATTGCAGATTTCAGGCTGAGGCTCTCTGCCATTACAGCATCTTTTTTATCATCTTTCAACCACTTTCAATTGCTTAGACCACTAAGCAATTCTGATTGTTTGGATTACAGACTCCCTAGGGAATTTTGCATTCATAGATCAGTGTAGCACACTGGCATTTCCTTTTCTTTAGCACTTTTCACATCATTCAAGGACCCTAAAGTGAACAATCATTCTCTTACCTGTGCTATCACCACAGAAACTTGTGTGCCTTGTCCATCAGTGACAGCATATGCTTTGAAAGCAATTCACTGTGGGCTTGGGGGGTCTCTAAAACCTAAAGGAGCTGCATTGAAACCTACCAGGGCATCCATGCATCACTCTTCCTCATCTGAACAATTAATGAGCTGCCAAATGCAGGCATAGCACAACTGACCGAGGATGTGAAAGAAATCCTAACAATGATTTTTGTAACTTAAACATCTTTGCAGAAAGCCCTTACCATGTGGCATTGCTTTGTAGAGAGAGATCTGCATATCTGTGAGATAACGTATTTGACTTAAGCTGGCAATGATCATGTCTCTATCTGTATATCAGCAGACAGACACCCCAGTGATCAATTATCTTTTAGCACGTCTGGTGGTCTAATCTTCTCTAGGCACATTAGTTTGCTGGTTTTAGGAGGTTTTCAAATAGTTTGTGCCCTTTAAAGGTCCTTCAAAACAAATCACCTTCAACAAAAAGGTTGTGTGGGCCCCCCAAGATGTTGGCTCTCCTTAGCCAGAATAAAGAGCTTTCTACCAAGAGTGAAAACCTTTTATCTCAGCTCCAGATTTCACAGAAACTCATTGAAATTTGGTTCAAGACATCCACTAAGAGTATCAAGCTTTATCATCTAGTTTATCAAAAAGGATGTTAACAGTTACGTAATCTGGAGATGGAATGAGGTATTATAAAGCTATAAAAAAACATAAATATTCTTAATTTTAAGAAGTAGTTCTTAGGCTTTTTGTCCCGAGATCCACACAATTCAATTCCTGAGTTACTGCAAGGTCTTTGTCCCACAGTTAATGTGATATTATTATTATATCTTACTTTTAAGATTAATATTAGGCTCCACAAACCTATATTAAAATCTAACTGATGGTTAAGCTTTGTCAGCCAGTCCTGAAGGACTAAGCTAGATGATCAGCAGTTCACAGTGATCCAGAATTAGCCACTGTCTAATGTTATAGTATCATGACAAAATATGTAACTTGAACAAACCGTAAGATCATTACTTGAACTAGCACACAGAATCACAGAATACTTAGGGTTGGAAAGGACCTTAAGATCATACAGTTCCAAACCCCCTGCCATGGGCAGGGACACCTCACACTAAACCATCTCACCCAAGGCTCTGTCCAACCTGGCCTTGAACACCGCCAGGGATGGAGCATTCACAACCTCCCTGGGCAACCCATTCCAGTGCCTCACCACCCTTACAGTAAAGAACTTCTTCCTTATATCCAGTCTAAACTTCCCCTATTTAAGCCTTCCATCAATTCTAAAATACAGTGGACAAATCATTTCTCCCCATTTCATGAAGCGCTTACTGGTTTTACAAAACAAATTCTCCGGCATTTGTGGATGCATTGGATGTAGATGCACAGATGTGGGCAACTGGGGGCTGCAGGAGGGGAGGAGCTGCAGCTCCAGGCACTGGAGCAGAGATTGCTCTGCAGCCTGTGAAGACCCCACAAAGCAGCCAAGGAAGTATGCGAGGAGGAAGGAGCAGCAGAAAGGAACAATAATGAACTGGTCATAACCCCACTCTTCCCCCCTAGAAAAGAGACCCTGTTTGGGAGTAAAGGAGTCAGAAGTAAAAGAGAAGCTGAGCCCAGGAAAAGGGGCAGGGCAAGGTGCTGTTTTAACACTTGCCTTTTTGTTTCTCACTACCTAAATCTATTTTATTTGGCAAAAAGGTGTTTTCCCCAAGATGAGTCTGATTTGCCCACAGCAACAACGGGTAAGCAATCTCCCTGAGCCTTCTGACCCTATTTTCTCCCCTAAATCCTGCTAAGGACAGGGAGATCTGAGGGTCTGAATGAGCCGCTGTGTGGGAGTTTGGCTGTTGGTCAAGGTTAACCCATCATAGTGGGAAGAGCTATGTAGAAATCAACTATAGCATTAGACTTCACCATTCTGAGCAGCACATATACATAGGTGTAAATTAAGTGAGAATTCCTAGTGTGAAGTTTAAGTTGTATTTCTTTTCGGTTTTTGAGTTTTGTTTTTTCCTGGCATATTAGGATTTTAGATCCAAGTTACATGCACAGATTTCCATCTATCACAACCATTTCAAGGTCTACATACACATACAATAAACCAATACACACTAAAATGTATTCCCATTAAAAAAATCCACTGAATTCCAATCACTATCAAAACTATTATTCACTCAGTCCTGTTTCACACTTACCTAATTTGAGGTTTAGACAAATTAATATAGAAAAAAAACATCATGTGGCCACCATGTTTCACATCATAAGCCTGCCACCAAGTTCACTTAAGGTAACAGCCAACAGGCACAGCTTTCATGAAGATGCAAGCAATTTATATAGATATGCTGTCACTTTTACAGTTAAAAGTTTTGTGGATCCAATCTGGTTTCTACTAGGTTGATGTAAAGAAAGTCAAACTGCAAGTTGCTACATCAGTCACGCTGACTTTGTACATATACTCAGTTAATCAATGTCTGGTTAAGGTTTTGATCCCTATGGACACTGTTAAAAGTTGACTGTAAATAAAAAATGCCTGGAGATTGTAAGAAACCAATCTCAGTTATGTACGTGCAATGTATGAAAGTTGTACCAACAGCCTGTCAGTTCATACATAGTGGAATAACTACAGGCATGTTATCAATACAGTTAAGGGATAGATCACAGGTAGTACCTGTAAAGTAAGACTAGATTCATTTTTTTCAACCCCAAAGCCAAGAGCTAATCTCTCCAGAACAAGCTGCTGTGAACTGCATGAGTTCCCATGAAAAATCAGGATTACTGGAATGAGTTCAACAGTTATGAAAGGAAAACTCAGATGTCGCCTGCTTGACAATGAATAAACCCAACTGCTTATTTCGACCCAGGCAGCTTGAAGAAAGTCTGATACATTTAATTCAGTTCCCCCCTTTCTGAACTACAGACTACCTAGGGCAGATGCTAGCCAATACCTAATTATATGTAAGAAACTAAAGAGATGAAAGGAACCCCAGTACAGCACTACAAATTTAGAAAGAGTATATTCTGACTAGTTTTCCAACTAACTCTAAATGGCCATGTTGTTTAAAATACAACATCATAGGGGGGGTTTACGACTGAAATAAACAAAAACTGTTGCACTAAGCAATACCAATTTATTGTTTCAAACATAATACCTGTGATTAAGGGATATTCTGAATGGAAAAAAATATACATATTCAAAGTCTGTATTGCTGTAAGCATTCATGTGCAACTATAGCAAATGTTGCTGTTGCAAAGTAATTCAAAACACTGATGCATGAAGTTGTTTCTTCTGTTTGTTTCTGGATCTGTGAAATACACAACTGGCTCTTTCAATATCAAGATAAGTGAATGGGGCTTTTATTAAGATAGAAGAACTGTGGAAACTAGTGGAAAGGGTAAGAAAAACAGAGGATTCACCACTTACAGAAGTTGACCCTCAACCTAGGTAAAGTTTCAATATTTTTATCCTGAAAATCATAACATTTGATAAAAAAAGGCTGCAGAATTGCATGTATCACATTCATACAATGACATGTGCTCTACATCCTCTTGCAGCCATCAGCAGAAACCTTATTGCAAAAAAACCTGCAGGACACTGTAGCACTCACAGGCATTAAAAAAATACCCATTTTGCAAATAAGGAAAATGTGGATGGAGTTTGAATTGCATGCTTTGCTCTTTCAAGAAACTCATTACACTGAAATAAGGAGAAATATTTCAAAAGAGAGCATTCAGATTTAGCTACTTGGGGAACCCTAAATTTTGGTGCAACACTAGTCAAGCAGCTGACAAAGACTGCATCTCCATGCACATTATCACATCAAATTGATAATCAACAGCCTCCTTACCTACTACTAAACCACAAAGGTACCTCAGATCCAACCTTACATCCCTCTTTTTAACAAAAGGTTTTTAAGAAGGTAAGAGAATTGGTAATGCTTAAAAACATCTGAGCCCTCTCCAGATCTAAACTGAAACGGGTTTTTGAGCAATTTCCATTTGGAAAAATGTGCCAAGGGCTACCATTAGCCCACTTGCTGGTAGTTTCTCCCTATTTTATTATTTTAAAGAAGAAAGAGATGCAGAAAAGGTTTATGGAGCTTCCTAGAGAAGCATCCTGGACTTGGAAATTGACAGCACAGAAGGCCCTTTACAGCAATTTTATGATCATCTTTTGCTTTCTCTGTATTTCTTCTTCAGTCAGCTGTGAGCATGCATTTTCCTAAACATTCATTTCTTGATATACCAGCAGAAACAAGAAGCTCAAGTCACCACCTCCATCTCATTACATTAAAATTGCTGATAATATGTACATGTAAATCTCCCATCTTTAAAGCTTTTACAATGTAAGCGTATGATAACAGAGCATGACAGTAACAGGAGATACAACTGACACCCCCACCACTCCCTGCCCAAATAAGCAGGGAGCGCTTTATTTGCCTGCTTTATTTACTATTTGACTTCAGGAACTGAAGAGTTCCTGCATGCTCACACTTTTTCCAACTAAAACAAAAATCCTAATAAAAAGCCATAAAATGCTACTCACCCCTATATCAGAATACCTCAAAGCTTCAAAGTCAAAGGTTTAAGTTCTGATGCCCCAGCATACTCTAGAAACTATACCCCTGAAGAAAAGGACAATGCATCTCAATGACTAACACCTTTCTGTGCTTCACTAAATTAAGCTTTACAGCTCTTAAAGTCTACAAATACCATTTTTCCCCTAAACTTTTTGCTTTTAAAGTGATCCATGTAATTTTATGATTTCATCTGTATTTATAAAGGGAAGCTAGAAACGGAGACAAAAATAGATGTTATATTACTACTTACAAAGCTCTGTAGCCACTAGAAGTTGGTTGTCTTGGGGACAACACTGAGATGCAGAGTTATCAGCATCTGCTTGAGGTGGTTGCCAAAACTAACCAACAACTTTGCCTGAAGTAACGCAACCTATCAAAACTTGTGGTATTATTTTCGGTTTAATCTATGTATAAAGCTGAATAGGTCTAAAACTCGTAGAAGATGCGAATAGAGTTCTTAGTGACCCTGCTTGAGCACAGGGGTTGGACCAGAGGAACTCCAGAAGTCTCTTCCAACCCCAACCCTTCAGTGATGCTGAATATATGGTATATAAACTTTCCTGTGACTGATCATCCAAAAATAAGATGAAAATACAGCCATATTCTGCACTAGACATTTATTCAACCTTTATGGAAGCACACGATAATTTCATTGAGATATAGCACCAGCAGTTTTAAAAAAGATCAAATTAAAAAGGGAATAAAATGCAGATTAGTAGGTACCATTACAGTTTTGAATACTATCAAACTACTTGGTTTTACAGTTTCTTTCACTAAATGCTTTACATCTTCCTACCATGGAAATTTCATTTTCAAGCTCCAAATCTACATAAGAACGCTTAGTTTTCTATCAAGTCATGCTTCAATGTATTCAGCTCCATTAAACCTTTCAATGTCTAATACTGTGAGCTAATGATGCAGTGTATGCTTTTCAGATTAACGTATTTAATGCTTTTTCCTCATCTCTTTCCTGTCCACCCAGTTTCATGATATGTTATATTATGAATCACCTAAATATAAAGTTGGTCAAAACACTTAACTGTTAGCAGGCAGAGGTGAGACCAAGATAGCACGACTCTGTAAAATAGCTGTCTTTTGAGATCTGTACTGAAATCACAAGATCAAAGGATCAACTTCATTGCTATGCCAAACCAAATTAGAAGCATATCAATGTGAATAAAGTACATAACGCTACTGGGTTTTTATATAGCTAACTCACACCTCCCAAGACCTGGAACGCTAACTCTTCCTGCCCTCTGTGTTAAAAACAAAACAACAAGGAAAAAAAAGAAGGAAAAGAGGCTATTTTTGTTCCAGTATTCACCATTAATAATACAGGGTAAAACGTAAAATCCCAATTTGACTGCTGCAAAACTATAAAGGAATTGCTGCTCTTGAGTCAATTTTTCATCATGCAACTTAAGTTTATTATAAAATACTAAGGTCTTAATTGAGACCCTTTAAGTGCTTTGCACAGAAGGTCTTGTAAACTCAAAACTGATTCAGAACACGTGTTATGTGAGAGGATAGCCCCTTGAAAAACAAATCAGAAAGTCTTCACTGCCAATGCACATATTTTATTTGAAAACAGCTTTTGTATTACTTGCTAATGAGCAGCCTTAGGAAATACTCCAGAATATCCTGGACTTCAGAAAGCGTACTAGATGGAATATTTGTAGTGTTGTTATGCCAAACATTATTTCAACATCTCCTTCATGTCAGTTTACTTCAATGAAGTAGCAATGCATTTCAGGCAAACATGAGAAGCATATGGGGATAATGTATAGAACGGAGTAACTTCATCTGCAATGTAATCAGATCACAGAAACGGGATCACAACAATGAACTGAGAACAAAAATTGAAGATATCAAAGCAGATCAGGCACTTCCATGTATAAACATGATGTACCACTGAGGGACAAAGACTAAACGGCAGCCCTTGTTGACTGAATTTTGTGCGATAAAGCTAACTACCAGGTATTGGAAAACAAGGTTAGTGGTGGACTTGAGGAGTGATTATTTCACCTCTCCACAATTCCAGGATTGTAGGACACCCAAATCCAGTTTGGAAAGTCATTGCATCAAACTAGCAGATTAAAACTCTCTGATGCAGCCAGGCAACGCCATACAACCCAAAAGAGTTTGTAACCTCCATGGCCTGTTTGATAAAGCATTAAAACATAAACCCCTAGAAAACTCATGTTACGAGGGACCTGTGGAGGTCATTGAATTCAAACCTAACCAAGGTCAACAAGAAGAGTTTCCACAAGGAATCCCTGGCAAGTTCTGGCAACACTGCACTGACTAAAAGACATTCTCTGCATTGTCAGTATTTGTACTTAGGCATTTCCCAGGGAGAGTCAGAAAATGTTTCTAGATCTATATAAGCATTAAAACTGAACTAAACAAAACCACTGTGCTAGTGCTGCTTGGCACAAAAACGGAAAGGGAGGGAAGAAGGAATTGCCAGCATAATCTTAATTCAAGGCTATTGTTTAAACGACCTGAAAGCATCATGGATAAATCTGCCCTTATTCACACAAGTCCCCAGTTTGGGACACTCACATAACAAAGCATCTCTCCAAGCCTGGTGCAGGACAAGTAATTGGCAAGAATTGTTTTATCTGGCCATCTGCTGCCACTACACTGGGCTTTCAGGCTTTCATGAGGGATGCCCTTCTTAAAGGCCCAGATCTTCAATTCGTAACACTAGTAGCTCTCTCTGCACTGAGCCAGAGTTGTTCCTTATTTACATTCCTGAAGAAGCACATTAAGCATATAAAGTACTTGTTTAATTGCACTTGCATGACGTTCAGACTAACCCCACATTAGCAAAATAATGATGGAAGTATGTTCCTTTTGTCCCTTATGCAAAGGAGGATAAGCAGTAAGACTGTACGGAGCTATATTTCACTGAAGCTTTGATCTATCCATAGGCTGCTGCCACTAACATTTCCTTGAATTCTACTTGGCTGTATCAACTCTGCAAGAAAAAGCCATGAAAGCCATCAATCACCACCAGGTTTCACACACAACCACAACAAAATATGAAGCACCCATATTTTTGTAATACATTTTCAAATTACTTCATATTTGTGCAAAATGACCTTTACGCAAACGTCGCAAAATGGGGTTTGGATGCATTTCTCAACACCAAAGCTACAGCACATTTTAAGAAGCAAAGAATTAGTGTGTTAAGTTTCAGATTTGGGAGTGGCTGGAAATCATTATTCTGCCTACAGATTTCTTTCTTTCACTCCCATATCTCTATCCCTTCCCCACCACCTTGTTTTTGAGAGAGAGAATGCAGAATAAATAAGGTCATTTTGTTTAATCAAGATTCAGCACGCTCTGTGCACTGGGTAAGGGTCAAGAGTGATGCATTAGCTTAATACTCAGAACAGGGCATTTCACTGTGGTGTGAGTGAGCTGCAGAAAAATTAATGTTCAGCCTTCCAAGGAAGGAACTCCATTGGTAAAAAACTGATAGAGAAATAGAGACTAAACAAGTGTTTAAGGCTACGTTGGATGGGGCTTTGAGCAACCTGTTCTAGTGTGAGATGTTCTTGTCTATGCAGGCAGGTTGGAACTAGATGATCTTTCAAGTCCCTTCCTAACTATTCTGTGATTCTACAACAACCAAAAACATATATATGTTTCCCCTTCTAAAAATCCAAGGATAAATGCAGATATGTTTTATTATCTTGCTGATGTAACCCCTTGCAAAACATATTTCTATGATTCTATGATACTTCAGGGTTTTACCTTTTTTCATTGCAAAACATCAGTTGTAGCACTAGAAAATGTGCCCTGTACTCCTTTATACACTTTTTAAATGTATATTCAACATTTTTTCTATTTTTTATATAAAAAAGACAAAATAGCAACCTTTTTATATTTATTTTCTAGTAATTCAGCTTTTATCATATGTATTCTCATTTATAACCTGAGTGAAGTTTTAAAGCAGTGATCTCATCTCTTTCCTAAGAAATATTACTAGGATGTATAGTTCATTTGTTAAAATCAGAATTTCCTGAACTAAGAATCATAGAACAGTTTGGGTTGGAAGGGACCTTAATATCACCCAGTTCCAGCTCCCTGCTATGGGCAAGTACAACTTCCACTAGACAACATTGCTTAAAGACCCATCCAACCTGGCCTTAAACGCTTCCACATCAGCTGACACCACGAAGGAGAAGACCAAGCATCGGTATTTGGTTCAAGTCAAACCTCCTTGCTCCTGTGCTGTTCCCTTTGAAGCCATCTGGACCAGATTTCATAACATGGAGGTTGCCATCAAACCTACAAATTGTGCTACATAAAGTTCAGTGAAAGTAATGGTGCTGCACCCTTTTTGGAGCTTTCTCTTAGGAGTTCATCAAGGCTAATGCCTGTTACTTGAACTGCCATGTAGCTAATAATCCTTCTTACATAAGGTGTTGCATTTTGTGAAAGAGCTTTTCCTCCCCACACTTGTGATCTCTCTCCAGCCAACTCTTCTAATGTTCTAAGATACAGTGCTGCACAGCTACCACCTAGATCTTTTTTTTCCACAGCTCTTTTCTGCCCTTATTCTGGTCAAAGGTCCCCTTGTCTCTTTTACAAAGCATGGGTAGTGTTGGGTTGTGTTCAAATATCAGCTTCATATAATTTTAAAAGCCCACATCTTATAAATATATTCCTTCTGTGGGTTCCAGTCAGTTGTCACTTCCCACTTCACTGTTGCAAGCTAATGCATGACTGCTATGCTGATCCACCCTCTGAAGCATCTGCAGTTCAGACTGAGATAAAAAGATGGAAGCATCAGTTAAGCGAAAACTTTTCCACCCATCCCTCAGGCAAAAATCAAGATACCTGTGACCTTTACATTGTAAGCACTGGTATCCAATACAGTTAGATGTGTTCTGAACACATTAGGCATGAAAACCATGATCAGTATGTGTAAGTATTTATACATTCACACTTGACTTTGATATTATTTACCTCACTAATGATGACAGCAGATGTTACTCTGCAAACCGACTTTAAGTATCAGTATTAATACTGAGGACTATTAATGAGTTATAACAAAGTCACCAATAGCTATTTCATTCCTACGCAATTACTACTTTGCTGGCAAAACTCTTTTATGCAGAAATATTAGTACTGTACTTACCTTCTTCAGCACCCAGAGAAGAAACCTGTGTGTTGGCTCTTTAGACACAGCTAAGGGCTATGCTCAGAAACTCATCTATTCATTTCAACATTAAAGTAGATTAAATTAAGAATATCTCCTTTCCCTGTATAGTCTGCTTTACACAAAAAAACATGCTTTAACAACATTTTAACATCTCAAGTCTTAACAGATCTGCTCTTCTTACATCTTAAATTACACTTGCCTAGTTTGTATACAGGAGAAAATCACCACCATGTAAAACCATCACATAACACTGTTTATGTTCTAGGTTTCTATATGCATCTGCAACCTTGGTTACTAAGTTCCTGTTTTATACCAAGTGATACATAACAATGGAATTGAACAGGTATCAGTATAGGCTTAATTTAGTCTTTGAGATTGATCTTGATATTAAGCAAAGATAGCAGAGTTGCCAAATGGAAAATTAGAATCTTCTAAACTGTAAAGTACATAAAATAAAAGCAAATAAAAGCTGTTTACATTAAGATACTTACACTGATAATAAAGTTTTGTTTTGTTTTTTTCTTCTTTTTTTGAGCATCTAGAATTAGCTTTCCTACCTCCACAGCCACTTCCGCCAGGACATGTAATGTTTGGTACCAAGCAAAAAAAACTACAGAAACACTTAAGAAACTGTGGACTCTCATTTCTTTCTCTAAAAACCTTATCTGTTACTAAATTTGGGTTGACTAAAGCATAAGCTTAAGTACTACTTAAATGGTATCATCAGTTTTCTAAATGAACCCCCTGTGAGTATCGCATGTTCATTTAAGGCACAAGATGAGTTGATCCCCACTGAAGTATACAATGACTACAGCAGACCTCAGCCTAATGCAGGTAAGAGTTTTGCAAAAAACATACTTACAGTGAGAATGCATGGGGAATGTACAGTGTTTGAAGTTGGTATTAAAGAGAATTTCCTAGTTAGAGTCAAGACCAGGAGACAAAAGCATCTGATTCTTAAATAAAGTTGAACTGATGCTCAGGATCAGGCTCTAGCATCCCTGTCAAGTGGGCAGCAAGTTTTTCATAGCTGGCATAATGCCACAGAAAAGCATTTTCAATGACAAAATATATATATATTACAGTTCTATATTGTTTTACATTAAGAAGTCTAGTCACTTCAATATAGCTGATCTACAGTAACTCTGTCAGGTTAGTCCAGATTCATAAAGAAGCTCCAGCATGTCATCACTACTTTTACCAGCATGTAAATCATCAGTCTATGTTGTTTACTGTGATGTGATACCATTATTTGGCAGCTTCTGACTTAAATATTTCATCACTTAAAGGGTACTCCTTGCCTACTTCAGACTAAATAATATCAATTAGAGACATTTTGTTTTGATCTAGGCTGTCTTTTCTCAAACTCCTAAGATCTTAACCACAAACAGAGGCTTTACGTGTCAGGGAAGATTGTCTGGGAAATACCATGAATAGTTTATAAGCATTCAGAAAGCCTTGCAAACTTCTCATCAATAACTGCCAATAAAGAAATCATCTCCCATCACTGCAAAGTCATCTCACAGGTTAACTTCAGCACACAGCCCAGGCCTGACCTGCTTGAGGGCAGGTGACAGACACCTGGTACACTTTTGCTATGCCTTGTTTTCTGGGGTACTTATCTCTAACCTCTCCTCCACACCACAAGAGCAGCATGCACATGAAGATTATCAAGACACACAGAACAAGAAGCACAACTTGAAAAGAGCAAGTCTTCAGTTTGTAGATGCAGTGGCTGAAAAAGTCCAGCTTAATTTTCAACCTGGCCGTTGCATCTCAGTGTGCAAAACAGCATTGATTCTTAGCCACAGCTCTCTCATGGCAAGGTTCTTGTTAGTATGTATTTTTACTCGCTCTTTGGCTATTGCTTGCCCCATCTTCCAACCGCTTTTGCCTGTTCCAGTGTGTTTCTAATACCTGCTGCATGGCTGCTTGTGCAGCACTGCTTAACATGAATATTCTGTCATAATGAAGATGATACCTAGTTAGTCATTTCAACACACAAAATATCAAACTAGAATATGTGCCAAGTATTCCCTTAGATCACTTCAAAGTCTTCTTGGTCAAGGCCAAACGTTCAGACCAAGACTTGTGGTTGAACACGTGGCCTTGTTTGAATGTTCAACCACAACACACTGCGTTTGAATAAGACTTGTGCAGTCATGACAAGCAATTCCCTGTAAGATGCAATGTTACATGTCTCAAGTCTTTCCACATATATCAGGCTACTGCTTTGTGAACATTTGAACAGTTTAATTCATCTAATAGAAAGATAATCTATGAGAAAATATTTACAATAAATATTTCCCTATTTATTCCTTTTAAACACACTGGAATGATACTGATTGCAAACAAACCCCTTAGTTTTGATCAACAAAAATGATGTTAACAGGCTGTTATACATGTAATCTGGAACTTTCTCCCCAGATTTGCTTTTTCTGTTCATTTCTTACACCGCATACTCTCTTCTTAGTTACTTTAAGTGGTAACTAACAACACTGTTGAATTATTAACCAGGCCATAGCTTTTCTTGTCTCATACTCAATTTACTTCATGCTTCAAAGTGGGCTTGTGCCTGATTTCCAAATACTGCTGAGTGGTTGCAAGTCTAACCTAACAGTTAAATAGAAGAAACAAGGATCTCTGTTAATGAATCAACAAAGCTTCATGATTTTTGTTGTTGTTTTAAACTAGAAAGAATGAGTCAGGGAAAACTTTTCTAATGGTTTAAAACACACATAGAAAATAAAGGAGTTAGCGAGCGCTGCGAGATTTTAAAGAATGGTCTCCCAGAAGCACTGAAACAGTTCACCCCCATTAAGGGTAAGGAAGCAGGTGAAGCAGGAAACTCTTTTGACTTAACTGTGAGCTTCTAAGTCTGCTCAAATCGAGAGAGAAGCATTACAGAGATGGAAAAGCAGACAACTACTCAGAACTACAAGGGCGTTGCCAGGGAAAACAAAAGCTCAGCTATGCCTTCTACAGCAAAGTAACCTGCTCAGTTGATGTGGGATGAGTCATGAGCACTGCCTAACTGCTTTTGATACGGTTTTCCCACAGCCTCCTCCTAGAAAAACCCATGTGTTCCAGTCAGAACAAATATTCACTGTGTAGGGTGGGAAACTGGCTGACCAGCTGCACCCAGAGGATGATCCCTGAGGTCTGTGATACAGAATTGCTCGATTAAAAGATACTATTGAAGTGACACAGCTAATCGACCTTGTCTCCTAAAATAGCTGAAGTTTTACAACTGTTTGGTGGAAAGACAACATCTACCAAAAACCAGTCACCCCAATAAAGAGCCATTTACCTAAAACCATTTTCACTGCCAGCTTTACAGTTAACTCATTATCTTGGCCAATACAGGAAAATGTTACTGAGAAAAAAAACCCCTATGAACTTCCATGATTATAGTGCAAGCATACTTCAAGCTGCCAGCATACAAGCTATGAATTCGAACTGAACTAACCCTCCCTCCCAGTTTTTACTTTATTACTTCACTCTGGGATCACCAGGAGAATATATAATGATACCTAGCTTATTTTTAAATTAACCTGAATTAGAAGCGGAATCCAACCTTTCAGAGTTTAATTATTGGACTAGATCTAAGAGTTTACACCAAAATAAGAGTGATTTTTCAAGTCATGAATTTTGAGTCCAAGGCCACTACTTAGCTTCACAAACCCCTTCTCTCTCCTACCCCATGCCATCCAACTTGTAAATCTGAGAAACAAAAGACCAAGTGCTTCCTTTGAGAAGCACAGGCCACTCAAGATACTAAAGCAATCCTTCAATATGCAGCATGAAAGCATAGCAAAGTGCTCCTTTGGTACTTGCTGCAAGACTTGAGAAGGGAACGAATTTCCTTAAGATGAGGTGAAGGTATGAAAGGTTAAACATTGGAACCTAAGGAAAGATTACTTTAAAGATTGAACTATTGATCTATTCTCCTCCCTGCCTCCCCTTAATCTAATACCTTAAACAATTTTGAACTCTAAGAAATTCCAGCTTCATTTGATAAAGAATAGACAAGAGGTTACATCCAATAAATTCTGCAAAACCTTGCTACAGGGCCGAGGATAAAAAAACCAAACCATTGCTTCTACTAAACGGAACAGCTCGGTTTTCAAGTTTGGCTGGCTGGTTTAGCTGAGCAACCAGCACGTGTATACACACAGCTTTGAAACAGCTATTGCATAAACTGCGACTTGCTCATCCTCCTTGGCAACAGAAAGGGCGGCAGAGCACACTCACACGCTTGGGGGTCGAAGGGAGAAGAGGTAGGGGGAAAAGCACTCACGTTATTTAGGACTATCGACGTAGTTCAACACCGAGCCCCCAGCTTGCACCGGAGCAATCCACTGACTCACAGCCACGCTGGCTGAAACAGGCGGCCGGACCCGGAACTGCAAGGGTTAAATGGTAAGGTTTGCCTAAGGGTGAACCTGATTGGCAGCCAACCTCAAATAGGTCTGAATGAATTGGCCACGCTCCGGGGCCAGCTCAGGGATGCAATGCCAATGATGGCCATAGGATGCATCCTCACGCAACGCTCCTTTCCACGCATGACAATGCCGTCTCCTTCCGTTGGCAGCCCCCAGGACCTAGAGCTGTTAGCTCTTGATGGTCCTGCTGCAGGGGGGACTTCCAAGGTAATGGCTCTCTGGAAAGCCTTTTGTTCCCAGGCAAAGCAACCGCTTGCCGCTCCCCTGACTCACTCGAGGAGTAGCAACAACCTTTGATTCTCTAACGACGAGTTTTAAAGTTAAGAGCCCTCCTTTGTTAACATACCTCAACCTAAAGACTCAATAAAAGTAAAAGCAAATTTTAATCAGATAAGTGGATGGGGTCTGCACATAACAAAATGACAGAATTAAAAGAAGAAAGGAAAAGGAACGTGTCCAAACCTGACACACCAGGGACCTCGATTCCACTCGCCGGGAAACTTGAGGACAGATGCAATCATCTTCAATTTACTCTTGTGGGAAAGTCGAGCTCCTGTATGCTTCCATTCTCCTTTCCCAGTGCTCTTGGAGACTTCGATCTTCGAGTCAGCCACCATTGCTGCATGCCTCTTTAAATCATAATTAGATAAAACTACATAGTGAGGGAACTCTTTGTCAGAGTGTAATGTGTGAGGTTTGTTCATCAAAAGGTTTAAAGGGAAATATTGTTTCTTAAACTCTCTGTAACTGGAAACATATTCCCTTTTCGTAACTACTGTACTTCGCGAGTTATAAAAGGAAGCCAGTTGTATTATAACACAAGATTATGAGAGGGAAAAGAAAAAGGCGGGAAAAAAGATGCTGAGGCGAGGCACCTTGAAGAGCGGCCACGGACCTGCCCCGCCGTTGCCGCTTCAAGGGGGGGTTAGGTGGTGTGAAGTTGGATCATGTTACATATACCATATAAGGTAACGGGCGTTTCTCGAAGTCTCTGGAAACTTCTCGAAGCTTCTCCACGATGCTACACACACACCACCACCACCACCCCCCCCCCCCCCCAGCACTAAAGGGAAGCAATGGAAAAGAGCCACGTCAGCATCGAGGCGAAAAGAAGCAGAGGGATTGGCTGAAGCCTCGAACCGAGAAATATGAAGGACAGCCTCCCAAAGACCCCGCGTGCGCGTCTTGGGCGGAATGGGGGCTCTCGGGCACACCCAGCGCCATCTTTATCTGCTATCGCTTGTTCCATTTAATAAATTCATAAATTAACGTTTTAAAACGAGATTGGCTCTCTCATGGATAACAAGAGAATGCCTGATGATTCAGCCCCAATTTGAGGAAACAGTTTTTGTAAATTAACTAAGGACTAAAGATCCAACTCCCTGTTCAAGTAGAAGTCCTATTTTACAAGCAACCATTTTTAAGGAACCTTATAACAAAACACATACGCTTGTACCTGTATGGTCGTGTTTCATTTTCTCTCAAATAAGAATCTCTATTAACGCCACGATCTTTCTTTGTCTCACTGGGAATGCTGACCTTACACTGTACGCCTGCAAGTTCAGCCTAAGAGATCCAAAACACATAGGCACCAGTTGAACTAATTTCCCCAAATAATGTTCATTTTTGCACTCCAGTTGTATCTGTGGAATGCAGAAGCCTTACACATAAGAGCAGGTGATAAGGCTGTATTGGAGATTATTGGAAGCTAATCTATAGGCAGTTGGGCCACATTATTGGTCCTCACAAGGCAGTTTATTTAAGCTACACATTGTAAGCAATCCACATTTTTTGTGCAAGTGTGTTGCAGAAATGTGTTTTCAAGGGAAAAAGGTAACAAGTGCTATATCTGTAACAGAGAGGTCTATTCATCCATGGCATTCTATTTTCAACAGCTGCTTCATACCCTTGTATTTTAGAAGACACTGAGGTGCTGCTTCAAAATCTCTAGGATTAAAGCCATGATCTAAAAGCTTATTCAAGTCATGCTGAATCACAGCAGGCTGTGAGGCTGAACACAGCCTCACAACTAGGCTAACGTAGATATTAAAGATATTTTAGGAATCTAGCATATATGGCCTACATCTAAGGTCAAAGTGAGTAGACCTCGAAGTTATTTGAACTCCTCTTGCTGTACTGCATCTAGCAGCTCTCACATCAAGTAGTTTTGGGAATACAGATTGTTAGTGTGGTAAATACAAGGCTGCATTACCCTAGATATACTTAATACCCTCTCCAAACTTGGCTCACACTAGCCTTTGTATTCTAAGTATTTCAAGCTGTGACAATACCCTTATGTTGCAAACCAGATTCCTAAATGCTCACCTTTGAAAAGAAGGACAGCATGCCTAGTGGCCATACCTCCAAAAAACCCCAGTTTTCAGACGTTTTCTATGTGCTTCATTCTCAGAGACACATTTAGAAACACATTATCAAATTTGTAAGTTGTTACTGAGCCACACTTTTGAAGAGATGGAAGCTGAGGAAAAAGGAACGAAACATTTGTCACACTGAACTCGCATGCAAAGGGAACACTACAGTTACCAGCAAATCTCCAGTTCTCAAGCTGCTGAATACAACTGGTTCAAAATAGGCAAAAGACAATGGCTGATTTGTGCCCCAAACTGGACACAAGCAGGAAGTCTTGGGCTTTTAAGGCACTTGAAAACTGACTGAATCTCCTTCCTTTCCTTTGCATCCGTATTAACATAGCACTCAAAGTGATGAAGCTACAGGCAAAAAGATACATTATAAAACATACATACATGTTTTGGATAATATGTTATGCTGTTTTTGCACTCCTGAAATAACGTGGTGTGTGCTTACATCAAGCAGATCTCCAAAACTCCTATGACTCCCAGGTGAATTAAGGCTACTTTAATTTCTAAACATGGACACAATACTGTTAAAACCCATCAATCAAGGTTTTCTAGATGGTGTCCAACTCAAAGGCTGGGCTTGTCAATTACAACTACAAATGCCTCTGAAAATATAGGTTGCTTTGCTAAGGCAGTCCTTGGTGAGAAATGGACAGCTGTGTCCTCCGGCAATAAAAAAGGGGAAAAGGAAAACTTCCATTTGCTAGAATCCTAATTTCTGGCAGCCCAATCATTTCTAACCTGGGTACTAGAGAGAGAACACTTAAGATTCATATTACTTCAAAAACTCCCAAGGGGATTTCAAAAGCATTTCAGCCAGATGTCTGGCTGGCTAAGAACAGGAGTCCCTGTCATACAGGAGCAACGCAAACAGTTACTCAGGACTGCACATATCAATATCTGACAGCTGAATACCTCTGAAGCACCTGTGGTTAAAATGTGAAACCAAACCTGGAAGAACCAGCTAAAAGGATTAATACTCTAATACAGACTCCACAGTTCTATGTCTCAGCCACATAGCCACTCAGCCTGTGGCCTTGCTTATTTTAACTTCACCTTATTTCTTAAATGAAGTGTCATAAATGGAATACAGTTCTCAAGACCACTCTGAACTGGAAGATTATGTCTCAGTTGCAAGCAATACATCCAAACAGATAGAGATGTCTTTGGGGCAATAAAACAATTGCTTTTGTCTGTAAAATTTCACTGTGAGTATAGCAATGTTGCCCAGAGACAGATCCTTGTCTTTGGCCAACTCTTATTTGTCACCACTGAAGGCACACATGCACGCAGTACAACTGACAGACAAGCCTTGCCCAAAATACAAACAGCAGCAGGAAAGAGCACTTTTACTGTGGAAAATGAATAGCAAAGTATTTCTACACTACTGACACCCCGAAGGCCTTTCCACTGCAACCACCAGCAACTAAATCTCTGCGTTTCTCGTAGTTCTGCATTCACCTACCTCCATGACACCAGCACTGGGTGCATTTGTCTCTAAAAGAGGTGGCTCTTGGTGTAACAGGGTTTGCACTACACCTGCACTTCCAGAAAACACAGGTGAGTGCATTCCAAAGGATAGAGCACCCAAACACCTGGAAAAGCATGTCTGTAAGCCTGGTGAAATAAAAAAGCAGAATTGAAATATCTAGGACTAGTCTACACAATTCTCCTGCTCGAAAGGTCAAAATGATTTAGAAAAAGTCCACACAAAAAGAGGGCTCACTGGCACAAGCTACTCACAAAATACCCCAAAACCAAACACAGACAGACCAACCAACCAAAGCCAAAACCCCCACCACAACGCAAAGCATTTCTTCCTCAGTTACATTGTACACAGCAAGTCATACACTTTCATAATTTACTATCTTGGCTAAATACCGAAGTTTGTATTCTCCAGCCATATTAATATTTTTCCCTGATTTTACTTTATCAAGGCCTAACTTTACACTTAGCAGCACTGATTTCCACACTTCCATTATATGACCCCATCGTAAGCTTTCCCACTCCTAACCAATTTTAACTGGATGTATTTTATCATATTGGTATTACCTCCTCATGCTTTGGTTCCTGAACGAATAATGCTATTCCACTGAAGTAATCTACTTGGTATAATCTGCATGGTGATTATTTTCACATGATATGGAAGGTGTTATTCCGGTCAACAAATCACAATGACAGCAGATAATAAAAACAGTCTACTAGACTTTACAAACACTTCCTCACCAACACCTCAATATTCACCAACACCTCTGTATATTAAAACTACATATTTTCAAACATGCTCCTGCATGTTAGGATGAAGGACTTCTTATCATCACATACACAAACAGCAGCACTGATTTTCTTCTTCGGGCTAGATCTGGAGCAGAGTGGTCCTTTCCAGCACTGCAAAACACACTGTGGGCATCTAAGTTCCATAGAAGTTATTTAATACTGGGTATCCAATCTTCCAAAAAAGAAACAAAAAGATTAAGACTGCTTCAACCCCATAAACTACATGCATGTTTCAGTCTGACACTTGAAAGCTTTCAAATAACCAGTGGTCTACTGGTTTTGCCAGTGCTGTCTGCAAATTAGGACATATGCCAAGGTCAGGTCCATTGAGAGGCAGCCGCTCTTGGCAGCAATAACTTCTTCACTCAAACCAGTAACTGCAGTCAAATTTAGCACATCAGTAAAGCATTCACACAAGCAGACACTGGTCTCAGCAGAGACTTCCAGTCACTGGTGTTTATCATCATTAGGTGAGGCAGGTGTTTGCCCAAGATCTCCTCTGCCATCATTCTTAATTCCTTGTGATTTGACTAAAACCAAGGGGGGAGCAGATCTGAGCTTTACCATGAAAAACAAAGAAAATCTCAGCTGGGAGGTGGCAAAGGCAACTTTCCCCTTCTAGCTGAATCTGGGACCTACCTCCTCATCCAGTCCTTGACTGCAGGGGAGCAGGAAGCAGCACTGTTCTCAGCTAAGAGATGGCAAAGGTTTCCTTTGCTGCCCAGCAAAAACGCAGGAAACAAAGAAGTCATGCAGCCTGGCTTCGATTATATTAGGACAGCATTAGATACAGGACTGGCAGGTAGCCCCTGCTCACAGCTGCGATTTGCCACTTAGTCCATTCTGCACATTAAAATTGATGTCAGCCTTTGGCCTGGGATTCTGTACCACACACTAGCAGCTCACAGCTTCAGCTCAGAGATATAATGACAGCGAAGGTAAGCAAGCTGGGAACTAAACTGAGACTATAAATTAAGATAAAATGCAGCTTAGACTTCCCCCTGCCCCAGGAGAAAAAGAAAAATACATAAAAAGAAGGGTTACTGTTCATTGATAAATTAAATTCTTCACTTGTGTGAATTGTGCCCATAGTGCACCTTGCCCAGTGGCAGCAGGACACATAACACTCTACAGACCATTACTCTTGTGCTCCCCCTGTCACCTACAAGAACTAACTTACATATGATAAAAGGCATGTCCCTGTGTAACCCTTATCTGCTTATGAACGAGGCATTCACAGCAGTTCGTTCATCCTTTTTTGCATTTTCTCGTATTTTGTTTGCCTCCCCAACCTCCAGAAGTCCATTATGCAATACATTAAAAAAAAAAATCGCTTTATCTGTTTCAAACCCATTTAAATACATTTCCTAACTTTTCTGTGGTGAGATTTAATGAATAACAGCTCATCTCTTGCCCTCACCAACTTCATAAGCCTCAGCCATACCCTACCACAAACGGCTCTGCTTCAAACTCAGCCTTTTCAGTCTCCTTGATATGGCAACTGTTCCATTCCTTTGGTCATTTTGACAAGATACAAGAGCAGCAATTAACTCTGCTGTTGTCTGCCTTGAGATGTAGAAGCCAGGAATGCCTGGAACTGCTGTTAGTATTCAACTGAAACTGCCCCTAGCATTCAACACAGTTGGGGGGGAGAAAAGGGAGGACTGGTCAGAGAGAAGCATTTTGGATTGTTATTCATGCCAGCACAGGATGAAGTCAGACCCCGAAATGGTTCTGAACCTTTTAAACAGACACAAACCACACCTAGTACTCTCTGTTGAAAAATGTATGGCTCAAACACTGTGTAATTAAAGCATCTTACCCTAACAGGGTATAATTTCTGTATTTCCACAAAAGCCATTTTGTATGCTACAGATGTTTCACAAAACCCATGGCTCCCTTTTCAAAATGCAGCCATCCTCCCTGTTTCTCAGGCAAACTCTATCTCCAACTGTTGTCTTTTATATAGTTGATCAAACAAAACCCAAACAATTAAGAAGCTTATAATCAATGTATCTCTACTGACTGAAATCATGTAACTACAGCTATCTATATAACATGCTTCTAAGAAAAAGCCTCTCTTGATCGAGGCTGGAATAAAAGGACCCTCTAAAGTCATGCTTCACCACTTGATGAATTCTCAGAACTGCTTTACTGTTGCTGATTAGCCTGAAAGACAGGAAAAGACAAGCTTGAGTCCTACGGTATCAGTCACAAGAAGCAGGGACTCCAAAACAAACAAGAAAGTTAAACCAACATCTCCCCTCCTCCAGGGGAAGTATAGGTTGGATATAAGGAGGAAATTCCTTCCTGTTAGGGTGCTGAGGCACTGGAATGGGTTGCCCAGGGAAGCTGTGAATGCTCCATCCTTGGCACTGTTCAAGACCAGGTTGGATGAAGCCTTGGGTGAGATGGTTTAGTGTGAGGTGTCCCTGCCCATGGCAGGGGGGGGCTCAAACTACATGATCTTAAGGGGCTCGAACTACATGATCTTTCCAACCCTGACTATTCTATGATTCTATGATTTCACTCCCCTACCCCCATACCTTTTAGTATGAGGTGTCTCTGTTCATGGCAAAGGGGTTGGAGCTAGGTGATCTTAATGTCCTTTCCAACCCTAACTGTTCTATGATGCTATACACCAGGCACAAATTAAGCCAATATTTTATTGTCTTGAAAGAGTTACACTCAGCCTTTAGCACAAAAGTCAGGACTCCTTTCCTTGCTGAACCAGGAAAGCACATCTTTTGTGGGTTTTTTTTTTTTTAACAGCTATTATGTGTGTGATTTCTTATATAAATGAACTAATCTTCCCTCTTGTAGGCACTGTTTTTCATGTCCATTTTAAACCTGACAGAAAACTCTAGATACAAAATCTGTTAGAGCAAGTACAACCGGCACAATGTGCAGCACTCTGTTGTGGTGGAAGTCAAGACAGATTATACACCATAGAGATAGAGAAGGAAGGAAAAAGGGCAGAGGTTCACAGCTTTCTGTGCAGCTTGCCTGTTCCCTGAACACCTACCTGGAATAAGAGAATATTAATTTATTTCTATGTAGAGTTCTCCATTTTCTTCTAGTTACACCCTTTTTAAAAGGTCTAAATGTGACTTATACTGACAGTCTTATGCAGCTGTTAAACATGAACTCCAGAATCATGTATATTGAGTTGCCTTCTAACTGTTCAAGGTTTACTCTTCCTTTGTCAGCTCACACAGCCTGATTTTCCTTCTTGTACAGAAAATAAGTCTGACTGTTCAATACACTACAAGATATCTTCCTTTTGCTCCTGAATAATACACACAAGAACACAACAAGATTAGAAAAACCTTTATCTCATTACCAAAAAACCCCTCATGAATATTCAATCACTTCTGAAATTACTTCCAGGTGAGGAGTAGCAATTTACTTTAAAAAGAGAATGGCTGTCATTGGTTTTCACCCCTGACTCTATAAACCTTATCATTCCTGGGAGTAAATGTAGAAGAGCTCTGAACTTTCATTCCCCTCTCCCTGACAAACCTGTTCCTTTTCAGTACGAGGTGTGCCTGACCTAGAAATACCTTTTATTCAGAGGATGGAGACTAAAAGTCTTTGTGTGGCACAGGTGGAGAGGCAGGGGAGGACGTCAAACAGGAAAGCTTCCTTTGGCCACTCACTTGGAAAAAAACAGGCACTTGAATTCCTATCAGTCAGAAATAGCCTGTGGGCACGATGCTTCTTTCTGAGTCTTTTATTTCTTTTGTTAGCTTTCAGCATCATTTTCCCTTTCAGATATCCTGCTTAAAACAAACAAAATACCCCTCAGAGTGATAGCTATCCCTCCAGACACACAGATACCTGACATACGTGGCAGAGGCACAGCCTTGAAAAAGGGATGAATAACAGTCTATAGCCAACAGCACAAAACCCCCAAACCCTCATATCCAAGCTGAATTCTAAAAGCCAGCATTAGAGAAAGTGACTTTAACTTTAATGACAGAAACCAAACCTTCTCTAAAACCCTATCCCCCCCCCCAAAAAAGACCTGAATTTGAACTATGTATTTATGAAAGAACTAAATAAACCACATTTTTTTCCTTTGTTAAACTACTGATTCATTCAGCAACATCTTTTTATTGGAGTTATTTCATTAACCAATTGAATCTTCAAAATTTGAAGATCTCAAATCTAAAATATCAGCCAAATCGAGATGTTTTATTTCCTAAATGGATGAAAATTCAGTTGTTTGCGCATCTCTTCAACTGTTCATTCAGTTTTCAGAGGATCTACATTTGTACTTCTGCCAGTAGATTTCAACCATACCCCATCAACAGACTAACAAACGCAGTTTACAATTTCACACACATACATTTGCACAGCACCATAGCTACCGTGTTTTTGGTTTGATATAAACCCTAGCAGAAGGTTACTGTAGGATGGACTCCCAAAAAGTGAAGCTTAAAGACAGATTTGAAGTAGGAGGAGCTGTTGATCACATATGCCTGTTGTTAAAAGATTTTATTCTTTTAAGCAGTGGCAGAGGGTAAGAAAAGTATCAATGTGTTGAAAACTACCATGAGAAAACTTAGAAACAGGATATTCTCTCTCCTGGTCTTTCATTTCCAATCATGGAGTTAAAAGCATCAAAACCATGGAATACAGCTTCCTCGCTTCACAGATACAGGCACGTGGAAAAAACAGGCAAATGTAATTTACACTATTACACATATCCTACTGTCTATTTCTTCTTTCAGCTTAAAGAGAGAAACAAACATATAGAATACCCTGAGTTGGAAGGTACCTACACAGAGCATCAAGTCCAACTCCTGGCTACACACAGGGCAATTTAAAAGTTAAACCATATATTTAAGAGCATTGTCCAAACATTTCTTGATACTGACAGGTTTTGGAGCTTTAATCCTTTCCCTGGGGAGCTTGCTCCAGTACTTGACCATGCTCTCAGTGAAGAATAACCTCATCATATCCCATCTGAACTTCCCTGACAGAGCTTTAAGCCATTCCCTCATATCTTATCACTGGACACCAGGGAGAAGAGATTAGCACCTCCCTCTGTGCTCCACCTCATAAAGAAGTTGTGGATAGCAATCAGGTCACCACTCAAGTCTCCACTACACTAAGGAATGAGCAAACTAATATCCTCAGCCACTCCTCATAGGTTGTGCCCTCTAGTACTTTTACTATCTTTGTTGCCCTCCTTTGAATACATTCTAATACTTTTATGTATCTCTCTCACACCATGGACCCCAAAACTGCACCCATTACTTGAGGTGAAGCTGCACCAAAGCTGAGTATAGTGAGAAGATCATCTTTGCACCACTTAGCTATACCATGCCTAATGCACCCCAGGGTAGGGCTGGCCAGTTTGTCCACCAGGGCACACTGTTGTCTCGTAATGAGCTTACCATCAACCAAACTCACAGATTCCTTTCTCCAGGACTGCATTCCAGCTGCTTGTACCCCAGTCTACAGGCATATCTCCAGAGTGACAGCACCCCAGGTGCAGAATCTGGCATTTATCCTTGTCAAATTTCATATGGTTGATGACTGCCCAACACTCTGATCTACCAAGACTGCTCTGTAAGGCCTCTCTAACGCTGAGGAAATCAACAGCTCATAATTTCATATCATCAGCAAACTCAGTGTACACTCAGCACCTGTATCCAGGTCACAGCTGAGGAGAAGTGACCCTAAAACTGAGCTCTAGGGAACACCACTAGGGACTGGCCAGATGTTACCCTATTTACTACAAT
Source organism: Neopsephotus bourkii (assembly GCF_033783945.1). NCBI lineage: Eukaryota > Metazoa > Chordata > Aves > Psittaciformes > Psittacidae > Neopsephotus > Neopsephotus bourkii. Next base: position 2,012,992 of record NW_026901033.1, read on the forward strand.
GCCTTGATCCCAACCTTCCAGCCAATTGTTCGTCCAATGTATTGTCTCCATGTCTAGCTGTATGTTTGTCCAGAAGGATACTATAAAAAACAGCATCAAAAGCTTTCTTTAAATAATTAAAAATAAATCCACAACCTCCCCCCCCCTTTGTCTTCTAGGTGTGTAGCCTTCTCATAAGAGGATACCAAGTTAGGAACATGACTTTCCCTTCGTGAACCCATGTTGGCTTTCACTGATGACTGCATTGTTTTTTAAGTGTTTTTCAGTGTCCCCCAGAATGATAATCTCCATCATTTTACCAGGCACCCAAGTGAGACTGACAGGCCTATAATATCCATGGTCTTCTTCCTTGTGTTTTCTTTTCCTTGAAATTTGAAAGAAGTCGCTAGATTCTGGCTGACTGGGACTCCGCCAGCTTCCCAAGACTGTTCATAAATAGCTGAGAGAGGTCCGCAGTAACACCAGCCAACTCTCTCAGTACCCTGGCATGAATCCCATTGGAATCCATAGATTTAAGCGCATTCAGTTTCAGGAGCTAATCCCATACAATTTCAAAGTCAACTCCCAGTTGCAGTTCTCTGACCCAGGGTTCTGACCAGGGGCCATCATTGGTGTTAAAGATAGAGGCAACAAAAGCATTAACTATTTCTGCTTCATCCTTATCTCTATTTGTGATTGTGACACCATTATTTAAGACGTTAAATTCAAAACCACTCATGTTTTTCAAGTGTTTCAGAACCGTTAACCAATACCTAGCAAGATATTAAAAGAATAAACCCTGGTAGCTTAAAACTTCAACTGTTCAAATTAAGGTTTTGAAGTTTATGAGCAAAAGTTCACACTGAGTAACTAGAAAGCTTCAAATCAGATTACTGCAGCATCCATTTGAACCCTCTCCCATATAGGGACATATACCTTAAATAAGTAAAAAACCCATTTACCTCCAAATGAAAACAACGTCACAGAAGCCAGTGCTTGCAGTACCTGTGCCTTTGGAAAAATCCAGTTGTATATATATTAAAGAAGCCAAAAAAACCCATGAAAACAGATCCCGTTTGGTTCTTAGCTTCTGAAATCACACCCAAAAGGAAAAAAGCGAGAAGCAACAACCACTCTTTGTTTAAGACTGCAATAGTCCATCCTCATCCAAGAACTCTAAACTAAAAACCTTCTCAGACAGAAGGGCTGTCAGATGGAGAGACTATAAAATGTGTTTAACGCCCCATGTCCCACATCTTGCCAACCTTTCCCTGCAACAACCACTAGCAGTAGTGTGGCACGTTCCAGCCAGGCTACACCTTGAGATGATGATAGACACGGTCAGAAAAGGTGACTCCTGCAACAGCAGGCAGAAAAAAGCTCTCCAGTGGTTAGGATGCTGTACAAACTTAAGCAGAGACACCCCAGCAGCAATTCTTTTGCAGCAAGAGGGGAAAACCACGCTTCCTTTGGGAATGGTGTGCATGTAAATATTTACCAACACGATGAAGTCAGGTGCAATTCCAAACTGCATCAAAGGGAGCAGGGTACCGAAAGAAAGTACGTCCAAGTCAAACAGCTAAGCTCTATGACTGGCTGTCATGCACACAGTCTCACTGTCCCTTACAGGCTGGGGGTCGCAGTGACAGCGTTGCTCCAGCTCAGACACCTGGTATTGCAGGAACACAGCTTTTCATAGAAGACTGTGCAGAACAGTAGACACCCCAATTGGCCACGAGTCGGGCAATTGATGTTTGGAATAAACAGCGCAAGTGAAAGACATCTGAGGCAAATACCACGAGCTGCCTCCAGCCATAACTCTGGGTAATTCAAGGTGCTAAGGGGTGAGGTTGCATGAGTTTAAATGATGAGTTTAAAATCTCCTGCCCATATCTTGCAGCCTGCCTGTGCGTTTTCGTCTTCCAAGAGCCTGCTCAGCTCCTGCTACCCATTTTGGTCCCCAGGGAAAGCTTGAACAAGAGTGACAGGCGAGTCTGAAGACACAGGATCTTAAAAACACTCGTCTCCGCTCACACCCTTCAGTGTAGAGCTGCCCGCCTCGGCCCACTAACCCCAAGGACACGGAGTCCTCCGGGATGCACTGCAAGGCAGCAGTCTCCCTCTGAGCCCCGCTTCCCGGCGGTTGCCATAGCACTGAAAGGCAAACCTAGCAACAGGCACACAAGGCTCACAAGTACACAACTCCAAACCGCATTTCTGAAATAAATGAAACGATCCAGCCTTGCCTGTTGCCCCTCCATCCCCCGAAGTACGATCTGTTTCAAGAAGCTGGTAAGGCTGTGCCCTTTTTTTCAGACGCACAAGAGAAGGCGTTTAATTACTGCTAAAATTAAAAGATAAGTGCTGTGCCGTGGCAAAATTAACATCGCTTCCACTAAGGTTTGCCTTTGGATATACCTTTTGTAAAAACTACTCTTTGGGCAGTTACTGACTGTGTAAATAGTTGCGTTAGGCAATAGAAAGCAAAAGAAGACTTCAGCTTCTATTTTAGGCTGGCTTTACCTTGTAAACCTGATTCCTTTCTCTGTGAAAAAAACACGTGGCTGTACAGCTACAGCAGTTTGTTAGTTGATGTTAGTATCACAAGCAGTGATTATTTGCACCTGTTAAAAGTTAATCCCACTACAGCTCAGGATCTTTACCTTCCATTTTCATATGCTTATCAACATGATTATTCAGTACATACCTTAAGTGTCTGCAATGTCTTTGGAGGCTTAACTTCACTTCCAAAACTGTTTATGCCCTTCTGCAGCTTCAAAACCTTGCATACTAAGTATTATATCTCTGTGACACGTAGCTGAAGAAAGAGCCGACAGAGGCATAAAACATTAGATTTCTGCAAATTTCACACAGATAAGTATATTCTACACATTGTGAATGCAGCCTTTTCATAAGTAAAGCTCTGTAGGCCAAATGGATGTGAAAGAGGCTTGAAGAAATAGAGGAATGTTCCACTGTTAATGCCTTCTCCCCACTGAAGGGTTTTTCCCTGGCTACAAATCCTTTTTTCTGAACAAGGCATACTTACAGAAGGAACCCTTTTTCCTCTGAAATCACAGCCTCTGAATTGCGCAAAGATCACTGGAGGGATAACTCCAACAGAAGCGCCCCACCAGGTTTCAGTTACATTCAGTCTGGATGAAATGGTTCCATGAAATGGAATTTGGATGAGATTTTGACTTAGTTACCTGTTATAACAAATTACTAGATAAATAAAACACTTCTTAATCTAAGAGTCAGGAGGGAGCCCTCCATGTCCTACGGTGTCCCTAGGGAAAGCAATCTAGCATTCATTCCTGCTAAATTTACACACACATCAACTCAAAGAGAAGGAGGGAGTGGGCAGGAGGGGACGCATTTCCTAAGTGCTGGTCTTTGGCTCAGGAGTGTTGCTCCTTAAATGAAAGGGGAAAAGCACAGTGAAAAGATACCATTATATATTTTAGAGGCTTATCATTAAAGTGAATTCCTATTGAAACATTAATTCTCACTCCTGCAAGCTAACAAAACATGATCAGGAACCTCCCCACAACTCCAGACCAGCATGCTCACAAAGGCTGATTAGATGCTTTTTGAAGGTGGTTGTTTTACTCTGTGGCTCCCCTGATGAATGCTGACTGTTCACATTCCTGTTGATATATCTGGAATCACAACTCATTAAATTGTTTCCATCTGCAATTGGTCTTTTCAGGGAAGGTGCCTGTGAATTAGAAACCCTTTCCCTGCCACTTATTGCAGATAAATATCAGAATCAAGATAGTAACACTCACGGCAAGTCAAGTACACACAGAAATTATACCATCTGGCACAATTAGTCAGCCTGAGGGCTGGTTAATGAACTGTAATATACACAATCAAGCATGCATGTTGCAATTGCAATTTTTCATGGTACCAGTGGACATGTAAATTTAGCAAGGGACAGAAGTCTTTCTAGTATATACAGTTTGGGGGTTTTTTGGTACTTACAGCAATTAGAATTGAAATCTTTCTCTCCAAGACATTCCTGTATACCTCTTGCTGTTTCTGTAACGACAAGCAAACGAAGAATTTTGGGTTTATATGCAATTAAATGCATCTAGCTCAGACTGTGCTTTTGATAAGTGACAGCATTACATAAACACAGACACAGGAAAACAATACTGGGGATTCCACCAAACTGTGATTTAAACGTTGGTGGCTGCGCATCGGGAACCATCAACACCACCACCCTCCTGCACTTCATTCTTTTCCATACACTAATTAGCAGCGCCTGCAGAATCAGCTCTAATATCTAACATCCACCAAAAGAAGACAGCAGCTGTGAGCTCCCCTTCACAGATACCATTACAGGCCTCCTAGCATCTGACTGCTACTGAGAAAATCAACATCTGAAATGCATCATTTCTTAGCTCTGCTGGGGCAATGTTGCTGTTTAAACCGTCCTCTTCTTTCAGGACTTTGGTACTCATTTGCACAGAAGATGAGTACTGATGGACCACTGAGAGATCCTGACTCTTCACCAAAAGTAAGAGTTCAAAACCACTCAGGTTTTACTAGATTAATCACGTGCACAACTGTCCTACACCATGACACTAAACTAACTGTTATTCTTTTCTACAGGCTGTGATGCATAGTGTGTGTATATCTGTATGTAAACATATGTGCACATTAGAACGCTAAAGGCGTGCTAAAGGCGTGCTAAAGGCGTGCTAAAGGCGTGCTAAAGGCGTGCTAAAGGCGTGCTAAAGGCGTGCTAAAGGCGTGCTAAAGGCGTGCTAAAGGCGTGCTAAAGGCGTGCATACAGATGTACACACACTATGCATCACAGCCTGTAGAAAAGAATAAAAGTTAGTTTAGTGCCATGGTGTAGGACAGTTGTGCACATGATTAACGTGACAGTTGTGCGCATGCTAAAGGCGTGCTAAACGTGTGCTAAAGGCTTCACAAAATATATATGTCTGTCCCAGGCACAGGTTTTTAAGACCACTTCTTGCTCAAATAGTATACGTCCTCAAAAGAGACACAAACGTTATACCAGTATTCATAATTAAAAGCCTGCTCTCATGCCACTGCAGTATAATTATCTCAATACATGGCCAAAAAGGCTATCAAGTTTTCATTTTCTATTTCAGCACAATCTTGCTCACCTGAACTAGCGGCAGGGATGATCAGCCCTTTTGTAAACACACTGCTGATAAAAGGCATGGTGTAGCCCAACACTGAGGCTTTACAAATGCAGGTACACTCCATAGCCTGCTCTCTTGTGAAGTGCCAGATACTCAGCAACTTAGTGACCAAAGTTAAAGACAATTAGCCTCATGCTTTGTTTACTGTACTGTGTTCTTATGCTTGAACAAAAGACTTCATTATTCTATCAATACTACATAGTAAAAGAAGCTGTGAAAAAAAAGCATGAAAACCAAGGCAAAACATGAAGAAGGTCTATGAAAGTTTAGGTTGGCAGGGGACTAAGAAAGCTGTGTCAGCACATTTCACCTACTGGTACAGGTCAACACTTCTGCACATGTAAGTTAAACTGCACTATAATTGTAGCCAGATACCACCCCTACTTCTGCCCCTTTCCACAGCACTATGTCCTATACACCTCTCCATCATAGTGTTGAGACAATAGCACCTAAGTGAAACTTGCCTGCTTGAGACAGATTGTTTGGACCAGTTTTTACGCCTAGCTTAAGACAAAGCTTGCTTTAAACAGAAGGCTTGTTTTTTAACTTCCAATGGGTAGATAATGCGTGCCCCTATCTGGAAGCCTTGAATGGCAACAGCACATCATCACCATTGAAAGTTTAGATTTATCTCCTAAAGAAACAGTAAGAATTCAGCATCAAATGCTTCTTCAGCTGTCAAAATCCTTCTCTGTCTTGATTCCCTAGAACCTTTTTGCTTAGAGATAACACTGCTTCCCAGCACTTGTGTTTAAAATCAAGGGATATGAAACAGCTCTTTGCCCATATAATTAATCACTGCATTTGTCTGCAGGAGCAGAACTGGTGATTGCACCAGGCTCACCTGCACACATCACCACCAGGAAACTTCTTTGCTCTGAGGAGTACAGACCACTTCCAGTCCTGCCTCCCTGGAGGTGAACTACATCATCTTGCAGGCACAGCAGTTGAGGCTGGCTGCATGGGGAGTGCTCCCTGCTGACTTACTGTAAAACCTCACTCTGCACTTAAAGCTCTGTAAATACATGATCAGTGCTTCTGCTGCTCTGTGCCCCCTGATACTGCCGAGGGAAATATAAGTGTATTTTATAGACTAAAACACCTTTACCAATGCATGCTATTTGTGGTGATGAATTTAGTGCAATTATTCATGTTAATACCCATAAGGAGATGCAAGAGATGAGAAAGAAGAGACTGCAATGGATAAAATACAGGGCTAGCAGAGAGATTCTGAGGATGGCTGAAAATTGTATTTTGCATGAAAACCAGAAGCTACTTGAGTACATTGAAGGTGATGGTAAGAAGTCCCAAAATGTTCATTTTGATAAGGAAATTCCAAGTTGCCTGGGTACAGTTATCATGGGTGAACAAGACAGAATACTCCTTAGTTGCCTTGCTTCTTTGGATGCAGGCTGTCACTCACATTTGATTGAATGGCTTTTACAGGGTGAGAGCTGAGTCTCTCAGTCCAGGTCCCTGTCACCTGATAATAGGGTGCATTTACAGGAAACCATGGTTATGAACTAGGATTGCTGAGCACTTCAGCAATGGCATCAAAAAGGAGATACTCACTAAAGCTTAAAGGAAATTGATCAGTTCTATGAGAAAAGCTAATTGAGTGTAGTTTTATCTGGTATCAATGGATTTGTGATGACACAAAATTGTATTGGCAGACCTTAAAAAGCCTTCCCTGACAGACTTACTTCTGCTCTTCTTTTTTCACTTCCCTTCCTTGTTTCAGAGCCAGTTCCCAAATTTCCTGCTATGCATAATACATCATTTTACTGAGACCTATGGAATAACTAACTCAAATCCTTCCTGCTTCACAAACAGCCTTGCTGTTGTATGTGCATACTGAATTACGAATGGCTGCATGGAGTCAGGAAAATACTCCCTGAATTTAGTACCTGATCTCAGAGTTGGTGCTGCGGAAAATCAGCTTAGGAAATAAGGCATACACAGAATGAGCCTTGTTTTGGTGTATTTTCTAGGATTTGGCAAACTAGCTGTTGCCAAACTGAAGGTTGCTTTCAAATCTTGTATTCTACCACCACTAATGTATTTCTTTGTGAAGCTATTGTATTCCTCCTTAATCCAGTCACTGTTCCAGTTATTTTCCTACATAGTTGTAAAATGCCCCACTATTTACTTATTAATTGCATTAATATGTATTTACCAAGGATACATTATTAAAGAAAACAAAACCTTAATTGTATAAATGTATATTCACCAATGATATGTTACAAAACAAAACCTTAATTTCATCAATGTATATTTAGGAATGATACATTATAAAACAAAACCTTAATTCCATAACTGTATACTTACCACTGATACGTTATAAAAGAAAACAATACCTTTTCAGTGACCTAATTTATTTTTAAAGAGATTAGACAGATTTTAGTTTTTTCCTTATTTCCCCAGCTTGTGTTGTTGCCATCAGAAGCACCAGATATTTAGATGCCCTGCCATTGCGTTAAGCCAGACCTTTCAGACTGAAACTGTATGTTGTTCTGCACTCTAAAAGCAACTGATCTGTTTGGACACCAACCCAGAAGACTACGCAAACTGTTCTAAGTATCTTTCAGGCTGTATTGTATCACTGAGTCAAAGGGCAAGCACCACTTACAGATGCATTAAAGAGTACTTCCTACGACACTTTTATTTTTCCTGGAAGTATCCATTCAAGTCCTGACCCAGAATGACCCTCATCAGCTTATAAAACATGGCTAGATCACAGCTCAGGATTCAGTTGCATCAGTGACACACATTTGATCTGCTTTCTATGGATTTTTAGAAAGCAAACTTTCTTCCACAGTTAGATATGCACTCGCTGAAATGGCTTGCTGATGCTTGAGCCTGTACAGCTGATGGGAAAGCACATCCTTCTTTCAGTTGCAAGATGAGCAGAAATTAATTGGAAAAGTCAGCTTGCCATGAAACGATTTGAAGAGTGAGGTTAGCTCAGCTAAATAGTGAATAGCTTGTTTTCTTCTGAAGAAATCTCCTTTATCCCCTACTTAATATATCATTTCTCTCTCAAGATTAGCAAAGGAAGAGTATCACATGTTGAAGACATATCATCAGCAGTAATAGTGTAGTAAATCTACACACAGAAAAGGGGAGGCAGTTAGGGAATTCTCATATTTGAATAGGGTTGCAATGGAAGAAGGGGCTTTATTTTTGCCACAGCTATTTCCACACGGAACCATAGAATGGTTTGGACTGGAAGGTACCTTAAATATCATCTAGTTACACCCCCTGCTATTGGCAAGGACACCTTCCACTAGCCCAAGTTCCTAGCTTCAGCAAAACAATCAGCAAGTCCACACATTCACACCATTTGCCAGGGAGCCTAAAGAGGCCAAACCCAGTCATGATGAAACACGTGACACCTGAGATCAAAGGCTGTTTCCATGCTGTGTTTCAGTTTCTAAAATGAAGCCACTTTGCACACGCAGGTAACAAGTGTTGTAATTTGCCTCATTTGTTTTTGAGAGACTCCCATTTTTTCCCCTCTTTAGGGATTTTTCCAAGAAAAGTGGGAAAAAGCAAACTGGTTGGGTTTGATTGCAAGTAAACCAGAGCAAACCTGGAGTACTTCAGAGAGCAAGAGTTTCAGGAATTCACAAGCAGTTTGAAACAGGAACATGAACTAGAAAGCGTGGCACTTAACTGGAGGGAACACTGCTTCAGCTGCTGTGATTTATAAAGGAAGGTAAATATCTGTAGCACTCCAATGTACATCATCTCTCATGACAATCACCCATTCTCTCATCTCATGTTTAGCATATTCCATGTGATAAGGCAAATAATAAAAGCCCGAGCAGTAGGTATGAGAATGACATCACCATTGGGAGCCTCCTGCTGTTAGAGGCTATCCCTTCCTTCAAGCTTCTGTCAAAAACATGTACCTGCAAGTAAGACAGGTCATCATGTTTCCAAGATACCTGTTGCAGACAGATTGTCCCACTTCTTATTTGCAACAGTTTGTGAGGCACTAAACTGAGGTTAATTGACAGCTAAATTATAGGTAGTTGCATTTAGAGGGTTAATTGCTTACTGCCTGCAACAACACTTAAAGGAAAAGCTAGAATTCAAATACCTACATAGGGATTTTAAATGAAAGGAAAAAAAAACAGCAAAGTGGTTGTCCTTACTCTTTCAATTTCAAGTGTTCAGGAACAAACACTACCTCACTCTTTTCCATGAGGATCAGAGCAAATCTCTCCTGCTGCTTGCCAGTCTTTACATGACACTGGAATTATTCAGCCTCATCCCAAGGCTTGCTCTGAGATAGTAAGATAGAGAGGCACTTGGCAGCAGCTGTTAACCCACCTGCAGAGACAACTTCTGTCTCATTTCATCTCCTGAATTGCTCAAACCACCACACTAATGTTTACTTGTTCACAATTAAAGGCAGCACATGGCCCTCCGGGACTGCGCAAGGAAAGAATGTCTGAGATTTTGGGGCCTGAAATCCAAGCTGTTGTCCCTGTTTAAAGATTGGGCAGCTATTAAGGCTGAGCGTACCCTGCGATGCCAAAAAGGCTCACACAGGACAGCAATAAACCCTCACTGACAGAGCATATACAACCACTCAATACTAACAGCTGTTTCTGTACTGGAAGTCCTAAATTATGTGTTCACTGGCATTCCAATCTGTGACCATTTTCATACGAAGTAAGCATTGAAACAGCTTTGTTCACAGTACAAAAGGATGTATTTTAGAGGATTAACTTGCCTGAAAAATGGATAATGTTAACAATTAGCATGTTTTGAAACATGTTAGGACAAACTGACATGCAACCCCTTTTAGTTATTGTGTCCTTGAAAATGACTTATGCTAACAGTTACTTTTTCCTCTGGACATCTAAAGGTGAAAATAGTTCTGAGAAGTACACACAGTCAGTACCAATAGCCAGCATGTTAGCACAAGCAGTGTATTTGTCTGTTGGTGTCTCTTCATAGTACTTACAACTCCAGAATATCAACTATTTTTTACTCCTGTCATAAGCAAGTTAAGAATAGAACCATAAAACCAAAGAAAACCCACTGCATGGAAAGTGATTGTATTCAGATTCCAGTGGTATGAAAATAAGGTAAAAAAGTCAAGAAAGTGGACTTCAAAAGCTGGCCGTTTTTAGTAACTTTTAATTGCATTATTGTGTTTACCAAAAAGCATTACTTGTCATGGGTTTATTTCACTTATGAAACTGCAGGGAACAAAAAAGCCTTTTTACTCTGGCTACCTTGGGACACTGAACTTCAGGAAGCCACTAGGAAACTGTTGCTCTTATTGTGCTGTTTCAGCCCACTGTAGAGAGCAGTAGGAGTTTCCAAGGTGTGAAGGTCCCCCCACTTCATAACCAGTAGCTGTAAGACAGGTCCAAACTACTGCCTTAATAAATGAAAAGCCACAAGCTTCAAATTGCTCCATTAGTTTTTTTCTGAGCATCCCCAGAGCCAACACACAGCATACAGACAAATCCAAAGCAACCAGGCCTACGACTGACTGGACAAAGGACAGGGGAATGGCTGGAAGAGTCACAGTGGAGAGATACCATGTCCTTGGGATGAAGGCAGATGAGAAAGCAGTGAAAAAGCATCTAAACTGACAGATGCAAGGATGAGGAGCACAAACCTGCAGACCTGGATTCATCAGTTAACATCACAGCACAGACTTCTCATCTCCTTGATAGATGCCACTTTCTAAACACAAGAAATTTCAGCTTCCTAAAGCAAAGGATCTTTTCCCTTTTCAGCACTGCCCATTCAGTCAGCATGGGCTAGAGAACACAGATAAATGCTCCCATCCTACTTTATTTAGCTCATAATTTATAAACACACATTCAGACTGCCATTTCACCTATTGTGTTTGGGAAGTTTGCTGAGAGTAGGACATGCAGAACTGACCTATTTTAGCATCATAACTACAAATGAACTTCCCAAAAGAAAACCCAATACAATTAACATGTTCTTTTGGGGTAATGAAATTGAATGGTTAAGGCTGCTCTGAGGAGCTGAGGACTAGCCTCTATTTTGAGCAAGAAGTAAGTCATAAATCTTTTCCTTGACCTTAAGCCAGATCAGCATCATGTAAAAACATGTTGACAAAGGCTGAAAAGCATTATTCCTTCTAGGTACACTCTTTACTATTTGATATATAAATACCAAAACTGTTAGTGAACAACAAATCAGATACTCAGAGGGTCTAGCAAGATGACCCAACGTCTGCATTTCTTGGTACCTTTTCCCATATTTAGGGCACCTTTATCGGTTCAGAGCAACTTAGCAAGTTGCTTTCACAGAACGCACTACTTGCCCATTTTTTGTTACCTTGTTCTGCATAGGAGAGATTTATGTGTCTGTTGTTAGAACATCCTTTACAAGGCAACCATCAACTGTTGGCTTTGTGCTGAATGACACAGGCTATCAAGGCAAAGGTTTTGTTACACAGTGAGCTGACTTACAAACTTTTGAGTTTCCAGTGCTCCCTAACACAGTCAGCTGTCTAGCACAATATAACTTCTGTCTCAATTGACACATAGGTAATTTCTGACTTAGTTTGTGGAAAAAAAAAGAACAGGATAAGGAATTAGATTACACAGAGACATACACTAAAGCATTTTATGCCTTTCAATGTGTACTAGCATTTCAAATCAGTCAAATTGCTGCTATTGAGTAGTTCATGTTTTGAAAGTCTGCTTATTGACTGAAGCTTGCCAGCTTTTGTTCACTATGTCTAATGTGGCTAATAAGCCTTCTTTTTCCAGAAGTAAAGTCTTCCCTGTGTTTTGTAAATATCAATTGCTACTTTGTACAATTGATTCCCATAATAGCAAGTGATTTAATATGTTCAGATATTCTGGTCTATAGAAGAAAATCCAACAAACACAAACATAACAGCTTTTCTCTTTTTAAAACAACCATTTCTTAATCTCTACATTGTTCTACATGTTGCCCATCTCCTGTCATTCTATCCTGGTTTCTACTCTAAGAACCTTCGGCTGCTCACCCTGCATGCCCTGAAATACAGACCAAAGGAAATTGGGCCTTTCTCCTACTGCCTTCTTTGCCACTGGCTGTCCCCATCTAGGGGCCATGCTCACTGCTCCCTACCCATGGAAGTCCCATCTTCAGTGTCCATCTGAGAAAAGTGTAAGAGCAGTGAGCTCCACCCATGGATGTTCTTCCAGACAGCATACTTGTCTTTCAGGACAGAACAAAGGAAAGTTTGTTCTGTTTTACAGCAGAAAAGTGACATAAAAGATTCTAACTCCTCCTTGGCTGTCTATTTGCAAACTGAAAATAAAAGACCACACAAGATTTCACAGCTCAAGCTTTCAAATTCAGATTGCCAAAACAGTTGACATTCAAATTCCTAAAATTATTTGCAAACAGGCTGAGAAAACTGAAGCTCATCAGCCTGGAGAAGAGAAGGCTTCGTGGAGACCTCATAGCAGCCTTCCAGTATCTGAAGGGGGCCTCTAAGGATGCTGGGGAAGGACTCTTCATCAGGGACTTTAATCATGGGACAAGGAGTAATGAGTTTAAACTTGAACAGCAGAAGTTCAGGTTAGGTACAAAGAAGAAGTTCTTTACTGTGAGGGTGGTGAGGCACTGGAATAGGTTGCCCAGGGAGGTTGTGAATGCTCCATCACTGGCAGTGTTCAAGGCCAGCCTGGACAGAGCCTTGGGTGACATGGTTTAGTGTGAGGTGTCCCTGCCCATGGCAGGGGGTTGGAACTGGATGATCTTAAGGTCCTTTCCAACCCTAACTATTCTATGATTATTATGTAAAAAACTATTTTGCCCAGGAAACAAAGGCAATCAGTGCCAGAAACAAAAGTTATCACTTTTGACTTCCAGTTCTTTCATGCAAACCATACTTCCTTATCTTGGAGCTACAGCAAGTAAAAGTCTGAATTCTTAAATGTGTTTGTGAATGTTCATGCAGTAAATCTGACAGTTTCCCAGAAAGCTAAAGGACAGTGAAGTGCAAACTAGTTGATGCCACAATGAGAAAGTTCCCTTGTGATTTCTGGATTGAAGTAGGAGAGAAATACCGGTTTTTTTTTCTCTTTTGAGCTAAATGGTTCATTAAAAGAAATTAATGGAGTTATTAAGCTTTATATTTCATTTTTCAAATGTAACTAACATAGCTCTATGCAAGATATGATGCAATCTTTGTACCTAAATACATCTTAGTATAAATACTCAGACTTTTGGGAAATGTTATTATTGCAGAGACTATGTATTCACTAAATTGCACTGGGAGCAGCTGAGGAAATGAATCACCTAAGATTGATGCTCTCTATCTTTGGAGTAGCTTATGCTGGATCTTATCTGGAAACAGTGATGTATGAGGTCATTTAGCTTTATAAAAAAGCATTTTTTTTAAATCTGATTTATGAAGAAGTTCTGTGGGCTTTAGACTGAGAACATAAAAATGCTGAGCAGTAACGTAAGGTTGTCTTAATGAGCAAGACAAATGAGTGTTTATTAACTTACCGGTAACCATAACAGGCAGACGCTTCAGTGTTGATTTTGCAGAGACTTAATTAAAAGCAGCAATAGAATCTAATAAATAATGAAGTTATCTGTATAATTCTATGCCTGAGTACAAGATAAAGATGTCCAAATCAGATAAAACGGTGCCTGAGGAGTCATAGCTGGTGAGGAGTGAACCCAGGTCTAAGAAATTGCCTAAAACTGAAATGAATAAAAACCACAACAAGGGATTATAAAAAAAAAATATAATGTGGACCTGTTTTTATTCACGATTTAGATGTGTTTGGGTCTGCTTTATGCTGGCAATTTTATTTAGTGCTGTTGTGTACGTCCTGTCACTGATAAGGATTCAAGGCAGCATCTCCAATATTAGCTTTTTTCCTGAATAGTTTACAGCCCTGTGATTTTAGTAGTTTGAAATCTGTATTTTGTTTTTAAGTACCGTCTCACGGATGCAGTTAGATTTAGATAGTAAATCAATAATTAAGGAATAGGAACATTACACATTAATGAAGAATTAAAGCAGAACAACTATTATAAAATAAAAGTTCTAAATTTCATAATTTTCAATTAAAATGGATTTTTTAAAGGCTATGATTATATTTCCAGGGAGAGTTACCTTAAAAAATAATGACTAGGAAGGATTTTTTAGCTGGATTCATATTTTTTAATGACGCTTACACTAAGACTATGAAACTGATTGAAAACATTCCTTGCTCATCATTGCCCAGTTCAGCTGGGCTCTGGTTTCTGAGGGATTTGGAAAATCACCTTCCCTAAAAGAAATAAAATGGATAAAAAAAAGTAATTGGAGAAAGAGTTTGATGCAAGATGCCTTTACCTGGGGAGATGCCAGGCTGCCAGAGGAGCTGAGCCACTACATCTTCTAATACGCAAAGAGATCATTTCCTACAGCAGTCATCCACAGAGCTAACTACTTCCACATGAGCTCAACATGATTTCAAAACCCCTCAGTTGTCTTCAGCAATAGTTCATTTTATGTATGTTTCCATGTTCTCTAGTCTCCTAAGAACACAAATATCAGCGGGAAACAATGTGGGCTTTTCTTTATTTACTACCCTTGTGAAATCCCGCATCTACACGTGCATCACAAATAGACCGTCATTTTCTGTCACTAAGATAAACTCTCTTCATTTTGCCATCCCTATATTTATCTATAGATCAGCAAAATGCAACAAAATTCAGTGGTTTTAAGGGAAAAATTAAGTCATTCAGAAAGCACTCCCTCAATTACAACTTCTTACCATTTAAATGCATATGAAATTGGCATATTTCTATGCACAGCATTTAAAATCTGGCTTTCTGATGCTACCGATTTGGAGAGTAACATGACACTGGTAAATCCTGAAGTTCAAGGTGCTGGTGTCCAGACTAGCTGTTTCCTTTTAATCCCATACAGCACTGACACCACTGTCACCCTTTCATGTTGCAACTAAAAAACCTTTCACAAGCAACTTTTAGAAGTTAAGACAAAAGAGACCCAAATGTCACTACTACCCAGTAGACAACTTTACTGAGTAAGAGGAGAGCCCAGAATTAGACAGCAAAGTACCCCTTTCAAGGTGCTGGTCCTTGTGCAGTCTGTTGTCAGCTGCAATTCCAGCATGACACACCATTACAAAGCACCCTTCATCCACAGAGACAAACCATCTGCCCAGAGTCTCAGGCCCAAGCCTCCCTTGCCTTGCACTATTACAATGAAATCAAAGTCCTGATGTTATTTAGAAAAACAATTCCTGGTGCAGGATTAGTGAGTGTTTTTGCAGTAGCAGTAAGCATTAACGGGCTGGCTGGCATCCCATAGAAAGCACCGTTATTCAGCCTGCTTCAGCACAATTGTGCTTGTGTAACACATACCCACTCTATTTTTGTTCCCACATTTCTTCATTATTGGCTCTATTAGCATGAGAACGGGATCTTTGTCAGTTTGAACTGTATAAAAGTCTGCAGATTTTCCTCACAGGGCATCGTGCAAGTATTGTCTTGGAGTTTATTCTAATTTATTCCAAGTCTGCTCAAGTTTTGTTTTGAATTTCCAAATTCATTGCAACTAACAGTGGGGATCAATACAGCAAAAATCCCACAGCAGTGCATGGCTTTTTTGGTCTACTTGGCTTAAAAACAACGTCACAAAACTCCTGAAAGATCCTCCAGTCTTTCAGGATAGGCCCATCAAATCAATTAGTGCCCATTGCAAACATCATCTGCTCACATAACAGGTGGAACCTCATTTCTATTCCAAGAACATTGAAGGGAAAAAACAGAGCTCAGGTAGTGGGCTTGGTTGTCTATAAAGCCTGCAATAATAACTCGGAAGCACTCAGCTGACATTTTAGTTCACTCTCAAACGCAAAGCCTATCATTCCTTGCCTGTTCATTTAGACACAGGAACCCCCAGGTAACATAACAATCTCCAAGCCAAGTATCACTTAATTCCTAGTTTTCGGACACAATTATTGATGTACCTCACTGCTTTGCTTTATTGTTGTATTATCAAATGGCCATTTGAATCCACGTGAATATAAATAGCTGCATTACAGCCACATGTCAAGGCTCAGGCAAGTATCTGGGAAGGCAGAAAACAAAAGGGAAGTCCTCATAATCAAAATGTGTTGTAAGGGAAGGCTTATCTGGCCTAAACAAAGACAATCAATGGGACGCAGCGCTTCTCACTCGGTTTTCTATTCCCTTCTGACATTATAAAGAAAAAAAAAAAGGAGTTGTGTTTTGGGGGTTTTTTCAATGTATTTTGGTTGCCAGTACTGGAACTTGTTTTCTGGTCTGTGATAGAGCTGAAATATTTGTCTGAAGAGTGGAATTGGAGATCATGACAACAAAAAGAGGAACTTAAAACCCCAAAGGCTGTAATGCAGTGAATAACATGCAATTTCTTATTTATTAAGAAACATGAGTTAGTCTGACTTTAAGGCATTGCACTGGGGAACACAGCTCTGCAGTGAAACAGCATTAAAACCAGGTGTGAATTTAGCACCTCTCAAGGGATCTCCCTTGCAGCCTCTGAGGACTTGTGCCCTGCACCCTAGGGATGCCAGCATGACCACCAGAGCCAAACCAGTTAACAACACTGGTATTTGTTTCCTCTTTCATACCTGGGTCAGGACTATTCTGAAGATGAGAAAGCTCACTACAATCCATATAAAGGAATTAACAAAGCAACTACAAATGCTGCTTTTGGTTCTGCTCTACATTGAAGGCCAGCTGACAAGATGCCTGAATTCAAAGAGAAGGAACAAATGTTTCCTTCTGATATTGTGCTGTGCATGTTTCCCTTGAAAACTGTATTCCTAAAACCATGCAGATTTCATCTGCTCAACGTGAACACCTCTCTTGTAAACAAAACATTCATTCTCTACTTAGCACCTCTTCCTTTCACAGTTATGCATTACATAAATATTTAGACTAATGTAAATAGTTACAATCACAACACAGTTAAGCAATACATAGGGCAGCCCAATGAGTTCACATAAGCAGGCAAAGTTTTGACTGTTTTTTTTTGGTGTTTTGTATTAAACCCCTCAGGCTAGTCACTTGAAAAGCTGCCATTTCTGAAGTTCACCAGATTTGATGAAAGAAGGCATTCATGAGAAAGCAAAACACCGTTATAATCCTAGAGAGAAACCTCTCCATCTTTTCAAGAGAAATCCAGAAAGATTGATTTCTACCAACCTATCCATCCAGCTTTGGAACTACATCCCAATGAAGTTGTTTACTCAGAGAAAATATTGTAACCATCACTACTGATTTCATATTTATCCCTACCTGTGATGCTCATAAACAAAAAAGGAGTGTAGCAAAGAAGGTGCCACTCATGAGTGATAACATGTACTTGATGTCTTATTTAGCATTCCTTAGAGACTAGAACTTCATGCCTTTTTTTTTTTAGCAGGAATTACAATGACAGGGATGGAATGCATCTTTTGAAAAGGAAAATATAAAAAGCACAATGAGAAATCCAGCTTCTATTACATATGATGAAGTCTGGGAAATCTATAGATATAGAGGTCCTATTTCTAAGATCCCAAGAGAAGCAAATAAAAGAAAGGCACCATTTCATATATAATATCACAGATACCCAGCAATAGCAAATACAAGGTATTACAAATGTTTTATACCACGTGGAAGAGATGGCCAAAGGCCAGCAGTGTACATGTATCAAGTTAAAAGCACTTTATCTCCATCTGAATTACTGAATAAGCATGTCAACCTTGGTTCAAGTCAGCAGAAACACACAGGACAAAAAGGGCATTATATAAGGAAGTCATATTGTTCTATCTAAGACAAGGGAAGGAAAAAGCAAGTGTTATCTACCCTAAAAGTGAAGTAATAGGACAACAGGTGAGAGACTCTAGTAAAAGAAATAAGCTTACTTCATCTATCAGAATACAGGATAGATTTGGAGCAGCCCACTTATAAAATCACTACACAAATGATACATAAGCCAAGTGCTATCACTTTGTTGGCTTTAATGAAAACCACTCTTTTTTTTCATTTGTTGATGAACATCACTTGGAGAAACACTCTGGAAGCACTCAGTTGTCTGCAATGCTTTCTGGGCATTGCCTGCCTCCCACTCCCTGTGCATTTGCTAATGCACTGCATTAAGAAAAAGCCTTCTTTTTTAAAATGGGTTCAACTTCACCATCTAATAGGGTTTGGGGGTTTGGTTTTTGTTTGTTTGGTTGCTTTTGTTTTGTTTTACCTTTGTGCAGCATAACAGCATGCTTTAATCTAAGATACAAACCCATCATTCCTCCAGCAGCCTAAGCAGATTGTGTTGTGAAGATGGGTCGAAATTGTCCCTTCACTACATGATCACCTTCAAGTGGCAAAAAGCCTTCATGCCATCATCAGCTACAGCAGGGAAGCTGAGGTAGCAAAGGCCAACTGTGTCACAGGGAAGACAAAGTTTAGTGAGGCCTTGACTGTTTTGTTGGAGATCGGGCACATGCAGGGTCACAACAAATGTCAGGCTTTTCTCTTGTTCAAAAAGCACATGTGTTACCCATGTTCACGTTGTCTATGAGATCCTCACACTTTTACAAGACTTTGAGCCTTGTGAGAGTCACAATGTCAAATATTTGTCCTAATGGCAGAATTCTTGGATAAGCAATTTAAGAAAAAGTAGTAAATTTTCAACTGTATAACACTGGCCATTTTTCGGGACTTCCAGGGCTGACACTGTTTCTACCCGTATAAGACTGTTGACTCTTTGTTAACACAGACAGGTCTGTAGACAGTGACAATACATCTGATGAAATGAGGTTATTTAAACAGAGAGTGTAGATAAGGGCTTCAGCAAGCAAACCTGTTCTTCAAGTCTGCAATAGTAGCAGTAGCAAGCTAAACAATAAAGATGGAAAAACCACTCATATAGTACAATTAAAGAAAAAAATAGTCCAAACAATAGAATTATGAAAGCAATCAAACTATGGTGGCAAACGTTTCCATGGGGAATGCAATTCTCTTTCATTATGAGGGTGCTTTAAGTATTTGCCATAAGCATGTTGGCTTATTAACATGGTACAAGTACATCTACAGTGTGACACAATTGACTGAACAATTTATTCACAGAATAAGCATATTCCTATCAAAATCTCAATGAATTTATTTTCATTATACAATTGTCTTGTCAGTATCATGCAATTATCTACAAAACACAATGTTTTAACCAAGCAGTATAAACACCACTCAGTGGGTTAATGATAGCTTGATTGAGGATTGGCTTTTTTAATTGGATAACACAGATCTGATTACAGTTGCAAGTTAGAACACTCTTTATCAATCACAGACAGTTGCTTCTTTGGTATTCTATCAGGACACCCTTACCAAATTGCCTATATTGCTCCAGTAAAGGAGAGCCTACTGGCTGGGATATGTGCCCAGCTTTACAAGTGAAAATA
Source organism: Neopsephotus bourkii (assembly GCF_033783945.1). NCBI lineage: Eukaryota > Metazoa > Chordata > Aves > Psittaciformes > Psittacidae > Neopsephotus > Neopsephotus bourkii. The sequence goes on from NW_026901033.1 coordinate 2,032,613, forward strand.
GTTGGGTCATTTCTGAATTTGGAGGTGGACACTTGGCAGGTTACTGAAAAACATAACAAAAAGACTAGAACACTTGCACAAAGAAATGCATTTATGCAGTCTACCTAAACTCCCCCAAGTTCCAGACATTCTGACAGAAACAAAACAGTAAAAAATATAACTAAAGAATAAAAATAAAAGTATTCTCAACAGAAAAGCATCTTTCAGTCCTGACCTGCCTTGCTTTGCTGATAGCTATTTTTACTAAGCTAATTAAAAAAAAAGAATGAAAATCCCCTCATCTTCCCCTTCAGATGAGGAGAAAGCCACAATTCTCTGCTTTGCCATGCATCATCAGACAACATGCATGCCTTCAGACTATCAAGCAGTTCTTTGCTTTTCAAGAGACCTATTGACTATTGACCACAGATACACTAGCAGCCTCCTCTGACCTCCCAAATATCCACCATGTTTTCCAATCAATACTTACTGGAATTAAGATACAACAAAGCAAGAGTGGTTCCTACAATGACACGCTACAGGAATTCCAACATGTCCCAAGTACAAAAAAGAAAAAGAGACTAACAGCATTCTTATTTCTACAAGGCTGTTAAAGTGCAATGAATCTTTAGCTGGGTAAAACAGTAATTTCAGAGTCAAAGATTCATTCTTTTGCAGTTTTGGTCATATCACCTGAAGTGTCCTGAACACATTTTTCTATAGTCCAGGTTATTTCCTGCACTTCTGTATGGTAGAAGCACACGTATGCTAGGTGCTCAGCAGTAAGACTAGTGAAAATACAACCCTAGAGGGACTGTGCAGTCCTCAGCCCAGGATCTCTCCTGTCACAGCTAACAGGAAAGTTTTACATACCCCATAATCCAACTTGTCAAAAAAAGGTAAGTTTAATCTCTCAAGAGTCTCAGGTAGTCTGAAAAGACTTTGACTTTTGAGTCACTATTTTTAGTAGGGAAGAGTTAGAAATTTCACAAAAAGAAAAGGCTCTGCCTATATTAGCAAATCAAACATACCCAGGAACATAAATTAAACATGCTTCTTGGCATAAAAGATTCTAAGGTTATGCTGGAAAACTCCCTTGGGCTCCAAGACTTAACTAAATGCCTGCTGAAAATGGCCCTCCCTGTGCTCTGTTCTGTACTTTTGCAACACCGTGCTAGCTCTTAGGTTCCAAAATCATGCCAGGGACTGGTCATTTCTTTAGTACAGTCAATGAATGACAGTTTACTATAGCAGACATAGAACAAATTTATTAACTGACTACCTGGGGGTTAGCACTGTCCCAGGCACAGACTGACCAGCAACTGACACTCAGGAAGTGTTGGGCAAGGAGAACCTACCCAAGCTACAAGTCTGCATAGTCCAACAGGGTCTGCCTAAAAAGGTGGACAATTACATTTTGAATCAGTTAGAACTTGGAGTAACTTGAAGTTCCATGTCCATGCAGCATAGTACATAACTAACTCCCATCAACACTTTTTCAGGCTCCCAGTCATACTGTTAACATCACACTGAAGTGTATTGCTTCAAACTACAAAGTGCTAGACTTATTACCAAGCTCAGTCTCTGTTCTGAGCACAACCGGACTGATATGACATCCCTCTTAGATCACCTTGCAAACATTTAATTTGTATTTTTTCATTATGCAGCAATTACATCACAGATCACATCTCAAATATTAGCCTCCAGTGTCACTATGAATCAACAAGACTACAGATAACACTGTTTGGCTTAACCTGGGTCTTAGACCTCACCTCTACTACTACTTCTTCCAGTGAGACACAGATCCAAGCTGATAGCATAGACCTCAGTCAGAGAGGACAAGCACTACCTGACCTACTACCTCATCCTGACTATATACTGGAGTTCAAACTGGCAAAGACTTGAAGACAAATCTAGAGACATTAGATCCAACAGGTATGCATTTAATAATGTAGATATGAAGCTTACAGACTTGACACTAAACAGACACAGGCTCAGGAAGTGTGCCTGGCTGGGGCTTCCCTTCTTCAAAGATGCCCAGGGTATTTAAACCCCAAGGTAACACTAGGATACAGAACCTATCACCAGACAGTGCCATGAGAGAGCCTTCACTGTCATGAAATACTGCCAGTGAGTACTGTAAAGCAGTAAAATCTTTCAGCTGTCACAGAAAATAAAGGAGAACCTTGAGCTGGCACTGTGTCCAGTTATTACAAGAAGCAAGGTTAGCTGTAACCATGTCTAGTGTCATAGACAACATTTTTAGAACTCCCCAATCCATTCCCAAGGCAACCATGTTTCACTGACTGTAGACAGAACAACATTCAGCATTCCTTCTTCAGAAGGAATTCATTTACATCTTTTATCAATACCTTTACGGTTAAGCGTAGATAGGCAGATGAGAATGCAGCATAACAAGATTTCCAATGACAAGATAGTTCCACCTTAAAACTAAATGCCTCCTTCCTTGGGACTTCAGATAAGGATGACATAGCTAACAGGGAAGTCAGTATAAAAACAATGGATCTATCCAGGGACTGCAACTTGTTCTATAAGCATCATTAGTTCAGCCACAATAATAATATGGTTTCTTACAATTAGTATGTGGTAATATTGATACAGTGATCGTTCAACAGAAGAAACAAAAGGCAAGAACGTTCAGTGACTTTTTTCAGATTGACTCCAGCAGTCTAAGGCAAGGTGAGGATATAACATTGCTGAAGAAATCTTAAAAACCAATTGGAATTTCTGAGTCTAAAGCTCACCTTAAGAAATGATGCAGCATTTGAGTTAATGATGACATTACCCAGTGCTGGGGCTGTTAACAGTTTAGATCTCTGTGTGAACAAGGCTGGTTGAGATTGCCAGGGTGTTTCTAGTTTTTGGGTTTATTATTTTCTTCTGGTTTTGACTAAGAAGTGACTATTTTATCAACTTGATTTAGGCATCTAAAAGAGCAGCTATCAGATGAACTCTTGTGTCATGACTACAGATGCCCCCCAATAATTACTACTAAAACCCAAATCACAGTTAAGCTTTACAAAATCTTAAAATATCAGAATTCATCTTGATGCATTTAACTTCAGACATAGGTTTTATGTAAAGCAGAGTACTTCATAAGGTTAGCAAGACTGCATGTCAGAGCCAAGAAGTGCATCTCCACCACCAAAAAAGATGCAAAAGCAGTAGGGTGTTTTTGGTTTTGGTTACTGTTTAAGCAAAAGCAGCTTATGCTTATTAGCTGTTAATGCCTGTATGTATGTAGTCATGACAATTAGCATAAACACTGTAGCTTCTACAGATAGCCTATATTTCAATGTGGAGATTCTCCCCAGAAATCAGATGTTACTCTAAACTCTGTATTTCCAGTAAAATTTGAGTTGGAAGCATGTGCAGCTGTGTAATAGAGAAGGAAGCAGAAGAATACAGGGACTATGGTGGCTTCCATTTAAAGAAAAAAGAAAAACATTAATTTTGTAAGTGATCTACCATATTTTACCTTTCCACATGATACAGACAAAACCAAACAGGGTAACAGGGTTGATGGACTTGAAGTGTTGGGTAGCAGCCATTGCCGCAGTCCATTTCAGTAAAGGGCACTACTAAATGCAAATACTTCTTAAAACCTCCAAAAACCTCCCCAAACAAAACAAATGCCAAAGAACCCCACCAAAAAGAAACCAAAAAAAACCACACCAAAAATATTACACGTGGTTGTCTTTGAACACTTGTCCTTCAGGTACTGGAAATCATGTACCAGTCACCTGAAGAAATACTGCTCCATAACTGCTGCATGATTTAAACAAAAAGCTTAAATGGTTAAGAAAGTGGGCTTGTACCCCTGTAAAACCTAGAAAAGAAACCCTTTACCTTTCAACAGACCCGTAAGAAGCAGACTGGGCACTGTGAGCATATTACAGTGCATTTGGATGCTGCAAAATATAACGTAACTGTTAAAACGTGGGCTTTCTGGCAGGAATTATAGAGACATTCATGAAAAGAAAAAAAAAGGGAAAATGGAGAAAGAAACAGAGGAAGGATCTGCCATAAGAGAATATAATACTGGAGTCTGAAAATATCCCAGTCTTTGCATCAGATTTAGAGAACTCCCCAGAGAGCAGCAATGGAAATAATGATCCTTCCTGTCATGTCAATTGTACAAACACTAATTCATCCAAACCCTGCATGAAAAGCATAATAAATAATCAAGTAAAACTTGAGGCTTAGAACAATGATGACTATTCTTCCCTATCAGGAATATGTGAAATTAACAACAAATGTAAAGTCTTTTGCCTATCAAACCACAGCAGGGGAGCGAAAAGTCACAGGGATGAAAACAGCAGTTACCAATGTAATGTCCTAGCAAGACATGAAGGTATCTTAGAGTGGAAAAGGGTAGGGAGCAAGACCAAGAACAGACATTTTGATGTTCAGAAATGAAAGGCATGTGCCAAAAAACCTTCATGAAGTAAAACAAAAGAAACAAGGCTGATGACATGGATAAATGTACCCTTTTCAGCACCCCCGGTGCTGTCACTACTAGACAGCATACATTTGTCTTTCCAACTAACAGGGAAAAGAAATAGAAGGAAAAGAAGAAAAAAAAAGGAAAAAAAGAAAAGAGCATGGTTTTATATTGAGAAAGACCTTACAGCTTTGCAAAGCACCACACTAAATGATCAGTCTTTAGGAGCATGGTGATTACAGGCATTTAAATGTAGGGATTTAATATTAGTTTCTGAAATAGGCTGGAAAGGAAGATAATGTGGGAAACTGCCTTTAATTTGGGTATGAGCTTCAGTGTGAGAAAAGGAAAGTAAGAAAAACAACTTCAGGTCAGATCTGTACCTGTCTGGAGAAGAGGTGGGAGAATTCCATTTGCTCTCAAGCAGCCATACTTGAAAGAAACAAAACCCATGAATATGCACAAATATTCAAGCTTCTAGCTTTCTGTCTTTTTAAACCCTCCTTAACACTTGCTCTTTCAAGACAAAACAGTTATTTTAGAAGGAAAGAACTTTAAACAGTTCACAAAAAGGAAGAAATGCAACTTGAAAGCGCCGGTTTACTGTGAAGGCAAACTGTTTTAACATTCAGCAGGAGAAAATGACAATACTAACAGCCAAGTATCAGCTGCAGTGGTTCATCTGAAATGGAGGAAGGGATCCTGGAACCTCCTGCTCAACATGCCTTGCAAAGAGTGTTTCTCTACAGCACAGTGATGTTATGGAGAGATTTAATCTCTGCTAGCACAGCTGTTGTGCATGCAAGAGTGTGCCCGAGTGCATGGTGCACATCTCCTTTTAGACTGCTGACATAAGGCTGGCCTAAAAATAACTCATCTAAGTCTGGATGGTCCAAGCACATGGCCTTTGAACTCAAATTTTAGCAACCCAGCTGCCCTTACAGGATGACAACTAGCTAGTGACCAAAATCAACAGATAATATCCTTGAAATTCACCTTTTAGGAAAAAAACTGTATTTTTGCAAATACAATTTAACTGACAAGGGGAAAAAAATCATCATTTGATATAAACAGAAAGAAAATGGGGAATTTGAGTATGTAGCTTTTCTTTCTATTTCCACCAATTCAGTTCTCAAGCTTTTTAGAGTTCATAATAGATCCAAGTGCCCAAAACTGAAAAGACTAAAAGATAAAGCCAATATACAGCTAACAAAAAATGACACAGAATAATCTGATCGAGCAAGGAGGACACGTCACTTAAGAACCATAGGCCGCACCGCAATGGGCTTTTTGGCTGTTCCTTAGTCCAAATAACGAGTTACCATTAGACATTTTACAACTGATTCTTCCACTGAAAGTCTTTTTCCTTACTTGATATCTATTTTCCTGTACCCTCACACACTCACTCAATTTTTAATCTGATGAGCAGGATCAATTACAGCACATAATGTACTCACCTATTGGAGATACAAAGCTGCTCTTCATTTTTGGTTATCTTTTACTCTCTCTGGCCTTTTATCTCTTTCTCCCTGTGGAGATCACATCTTTCTTATTAAGAGAGGCCAGTAAAAAAGTGCTTGCAATACGAGTAGAAAGCTATTCTAGATTTTCTCATCCCTAGCCCATCTAGGCAGAGAAAGGTGACTGATGTTTTACCCTTTGCTGCAGTGATGTATGTACAAACTGCAGGAACCAATTTAGCCTTTGTCTTTTTAAGCTTATGTGAAATATTTACATCTAGATAGATGTTTCTGACAGCACGACAGCAGACGCACCCTATCATTAACCACACGCGTTCGGCTCATTCCCCCGGTGAGAAACACTTACCAGTGTGACAAAATTAAATCTCCCAGCAGATGTCTTGTGGGTAGTGATATCAGACTGAGTGCAAACATAGTTGAAACCAATGACATTTTGTTCTGTATGACAGCTGATAAAAGCCAATAATGAGCTGAGATCCTTTTGTTACTACTTTATTCCATTTCGAAGCCCTATGGTATTGCCATGCCTGCCAGCTGAAGCGATTCAACACTGTCCATGTTGAAATTATTAAGGAGAAAAAACACATGAAGATAAAATAAAAGATGCATTTGGTAGGTCTCAGTCTGAAAAGGTTTTACAACATGGTTCTTGTTTCAGTGGATAATTACTAGCAGCATAAAAAGTGAAGTCAGATCTCTTGCAGCTCTACCAAGACTATGGTCAGTTTGCTTTCTGTTGGGATTCTCGAGTATTTATTATTAGTGTTTTTAGACTGCTCTCTTCCATGCTTTTCTATTTCTACATGGAAAGAAAGATGAACCAAAAAATGAACCAAACCAAAAAACCCAACCCACCCAAATTCCCCAAAATAATCCATAGATTCCTTATTAGATTTTATAAGAAGTTGAAGACCTATTTTACCACCAATAAAAAAAGTAATACTTCTTTCTCCACCACAACTCAGAGCTCTTACTTGCACATCTATCATCCTGTTACTGGATTAGCATCTAGAGAAGAACATCCATTACTGTGAGAAAAAAAGCTGACAGCATGTTCAATTCAAGAACCCATTTGTTTCATAAACTGTGTGGCAAAAGTGGAGCTACAATTTGACACAGACATTAAACACTGTATTTTTCATAATTGGCCCTCTGCTCCCTTTTACATCTTGAGTGAGTAGAAGGAAAGAAAAACTGTAGGAGCTTTATGCTTTTTCTCATGGCCGTACCTGCTGTCTTTCTGACTTGAAAGATACATTACTTATACATCGCAGAAGATGTTTTCAAGAGTATTCCTTTAGGGTCAACAGCATGCGGCCAGTCCTGGGTTTCTGATCCTGACTTAAAGCAGAGCTCTGGGAGACCGCCGCCCTACTGGGGTGCTGGTACCTACAGCTGCCTGCATCCTCACAACCACATCCTCCAGCCCTGCTCTTGAGTTCTTTGCTTGCACTACTACTCCACAGTGCTTTCTTGGAGGTCACCTCTGTCCTCAAAATGCAACAGATCTCATGCCATCACTGTTGTGGCTATCACTGATTCCCTCCTCTCAAATGTTATGACTGTTGAGGTCAAGTATTTCTGTAAAGACATAATTTACACTGAATATTGCCTATGAAGTATTGATTTTCCTGTGTGTGTTATCCTTCATGTTCTGAAAAAAAACAATTAGGTTTTGCTAAGTTCCTTCAAAATAACCTTTTCCTAACTTCTTTCATAAGAAAGGTTCTACATTAGAGGCCAAATTTCTGATATCACCCTGGCAATCTAGCATACATTCATATCCAGCTTGAGGCATTCTAACAGTTTAAAGGTTTTCAGGTAGTCTGAGGAAGAAAAAAGTTGAGACAATTCCTTCCAGGGCTGAACATGAACATCAGTAAGAGAATTGCTCCACAAAGATATATTAAATTATTATGCAGGTAATGATAACTCATACTAAAACTGTATTCCAGGTAGTTTAAAGATGCCTTATGAAAATTCAAATGGAACAGACAAAAGATGCACATCTTGCAGACCTCAGAAGAACTGGCATACAGATGCAGAAATCAAGAGTGAGTACCGTACTGCTAATTCTCTTCTCTAAATAATAGCCAAACCCCCTTTCATGGTCATGTTTCTATGCCATAAGAAAAAGCTAACAATGTATTTAAACCAGCAAGATCAGTTTTCCCATCCTCCAAAAAGTAATTACCAGCCCCCTCAAAACACATGAATAGAGCTTTCTTCCTTGAGAAAAACTAAAAATTAAACTCACTTAAATCATTAGAAAAACCATGATGTGATTTTGGCATTATTTATTCTTTCTGCATTATAAACAATACACTGCTGCTATTGGCATTCCAGTTGAGGATGCCATTTGTTTGCCATGTAGTTCACTGTTTGCTGGCTGGTAAGTGTTTCCTATATGGTAAGCACTAATAGCTTTAGCCTTTATGCAGTTACTTAAGTTTCCAATCACATTGCAAATATTATTTAGGCTGTTTAAAAGTTATAATGGAGCAAAAACATATGAAATTAACTTTTCAAAATTAGAATTCAGCACTTATGAATATTTAGCCATCAGTTGAAACTCAAGTTATTTAGCTTAATTATTTTGGTTTGCAGTATGTTCTTTGATTAAGATTTAGCTTTTCTCTTCCATATACACAAGAGATAACAAAATTAGATGAAAGAAAGAAGAAACATGCTTATTCCCACCATAATTGACTACATATATCAGCAGTGATTTTGGACATCTCTCAAGAAATTCTCACTGCATTTAAAGTTTGTGTTTCTGCTTCCAAGCACAGCTTCCTCAGTTGCACCTGTTTACGCAGTTTTGCTCTGTCCTTCTATCTCTCCCAGTGTTCATCCCACCTTGTCTCCACCAGCAAATCATGGTCTCTGCAGGATAGGCAAATCTTTTCCAGCAGTTCATTATTTGTCAAGAGATGGGAGACAGCTTGCCAGCAACTCCATCCTTTAACAGGGAGGTTTCACTTGCCCACTCCAGTGTAATCCCACCTGGAGTACTTGAGAGTGCTCTTAATAGAGGCACAAACATTTCTAAGCAACCATCATTCCAGCTAACTCCATCAACAAACACTCTTAAACCTTTTTAAAGGCATGGCTGAGTTTTATGTTGTATTTAGCAGAATGTGCCAGTACACAGAAGCTCGGTCACTCAGCACGTAACAGCCCACCATACAAGAATGCTTCTCACTTACAGAGTAAGAAGGCTAAAAGCAGCCACTGGTAGCTACCGAATTAGGGTGCTTTCTGTCTCTAAATTACTAAATGCAACTTCTGACTGTGGTTTAACAAACACTTTAAGACTGCAGAGTTATTTAAAGAAGCAGGCATATATTCAACCTAAATATTTCTGCTCGTTTCAGAATGAGCTTCTACTGAACCCTACCCTCTACACCAGAACAACTATTTTGTGGCTGCACAATAAATCTGGATCAGGGACCTGGATCCTGCTTGATCCATTTTAGCATGAATTCATCAGGTGTTTGCACAAATGCATGTGGAGGTGGAAAAGACAGGCATGTGGCAGTAGAAACATAAAACTAGACAAGGGCAAGAAGGGTGACAAAGCAGTTGTAAAGTGTTATTTACTATTTAGGGTGTTTTCCAAGTGCAACCTAAGGGAAACTACTCTGAGTAAGTGATCCAGCACTCAGTCTATCACAGAATACAGTAAAGCACCTCATAAAATTAAAGAGCTGCACTCCAGGCTCTAAGCAAGATACTGCAGGAGTCTAAAACTTTAGCACTGGCCTCATAAGAGCCATGCAATGGGAATTTGAAGTCTTGCACTAAAATAAGAGTAAAACTTATTTCTTAGCTTATTTGCCAAGAGTTAACAAGTACCGTTGTATAATGAAAATAGGAAGTTCAGTTACACATGATAACAGACTTCAAAAACCATCTGTGAAGTCCAAGTGCAACAAGACCGTGAATTTAAGAAGTTTGACTGTTGATGGGCAGGGGTAGGGTTGAGGTTCAGATTCCTTACACCCTTAGAGACAACTCTAGATCACTATCTAAACCTTGCCAGCTGACAGTAGAGAGGAGGGAAGGAAAGAAAACCAAACTAGATAATTATTTTTTCTTAAACACAGAAATACTGCTCAGTCCTCATAGATAAATATCAAGCCATGCCTTGACCATAATACAGCAAATAACATACCAAAGAAATCTAAGCCCATTAATTTTTACTGTTAAAACCCTGAAAAAAGAAAAAAAATCCTGTTTCTTTAAAGCAACTGCATTCTGAATTTGGGTTTACAGTAGTACTTTTACTGAAGTTGAAGTGCAGAAAGAGATGTCCATGCCACAGCATGTTTTGCTTGACCATTTAATCTGTTATATGTGTAACAAACATTCCTGGTTAACATGTGCGGCCAAGTACCTTTTTGAACTAGTCTTGGCCTGATGCACAAGCTGTAAGAAGTAAACCCCATGGCAGGGGGGTGGAACTAGATGATCTTACAGTCCTTTCCAACCCTAATTATTCTGTGATTCTATGTTTTCTTTCAACTAATACAAACTGAGTCTTTCAACGTTTAAGTAATAGCCTTCTCTATCAGGATCTAATTTTCAGGGCAGAAAGCGAGAAGCACTTCAGGGCATAAATTAAAACCAAGCTTTTGAGATTTTACTTACACCACTCACTCTATGAAGTGGCAACTATAATGCCCTGCTATTCTGCCACGTGGTTTGCTTTCCTGAGCATTGCACCCATGTGGCTCCCTATATCCTGTAGAAGCACAGTTGTAGTGATCTTTTCCAGTAAGCACACCTGAGTCCTCTGCATTCTGGAAAGAGACAGTTCTGTCCCTGAGACTTCCTTTAGGTTCACAGAGCATAAAGTGGCCGAGTATAAACATGAGATGCTGGAAGCAGGGAGACACCCTTTCACTGTCTTAGTATAGCTTAAGTTTACAAAAGGATAAATCAATTTTAGGCTCCAAACAAACAAGGGATCCCATTTACATTTTCTCACTTGTGTTGTCATTATTCATTAATAATTGTCACGATATTAATGCAACGTATTGCAGAAGCCAGAAATTCAAGTAAGCACACTCAGTTCTCACATAAAGCTGTATTATGGAAAGCCCTTAAGCTTCTTGTTAGACCTGTCAACTTCATTTCTAAAATATTTCCATTAAGATTCAAATTCCTACTGCTATAGTCTTCAGCTTTTTTGGAACACCTTTATAATGGCAAATATATGGTGTATATATACAGAATTGAGAGCAAATGATAGTTGATTTAGAAAATTAAACTTGTTTATCAGAAATCTTCACTGAACCAGGGTTCAAGCTATTAATCAACAGCCAAAAGATAGTGATTTTTTTTTTCTTTCCTAAGCTGCTTTCATTATTCAGCTTAAGATGGGTTCAGTATTTTTCATTGGGAAACAAAGCTGAGTTTAGTAATAGAAAAATCCCCATCAAGAACCGAAGCTATGAAATTAAGATTATTCAATATTAGTGCCATTTCTTGGAAGCTCGTGTTCTAGAAAAAAGTCATGAAAAGGAGCAAAATTAGAGATAATTTAAGGAATGGGCATTTTAGGCCTGATCTGGTATACTCAAAATTTTGGGATTTTCAGCATTTGTATAGTTTGTTAGCAGTATTTTTTCTTATTAGTTTGGGGGTTTTTGAGGGTTTTGTTTGTTTGTTGATGGGGTTTTTTCATTGTCTTCTAACCCTTTCTCTCCAGATCTCCTGGGAAGAGTTCAGTAGTGGTGAACTTCCCAGTTTATAATGCTTTTAAGGCTGCAAGGGAGATGCAAACACTTAATTGCAGAAGTAAACATAAAATGGATCCTGCTTGAGTATTCAGATTTCTATAAAGCTTCCTATAGAAAATGTAAGCCAGTGTGTATGAGAGATCTGTGAAATGTGTAGACGTAACAGACTGTCATAGGTTAGTAATGTTGCAGACAAAGTATTTCGTGAGAGGCCATAAGCACACTTAAATAGATTTATTTCTATTTTTACCTTGTATCAGTAGGGTTTTTCACATGCATTCTTCAAGCTATCGTTTTTTATTCATGCTATGTATCAAAGAAACCTGACAATATGAAATTGTGAGATCAACATGCCAGCTTTCAGTAGTGTTTGCTCTATAAATACAGCGATATGAAGTAGCTTTAGTCATGATGGAATTTTGCTTTACACAAACATTTAACTGACTCAGTTAACATTCCATATTTTATTGCATAATAGTACTAATAGCAATACTTCTTTAAACATTTTCATAGCTTAACATCCTTGGCAGTTCTGTAAACCCTGAAAACCTCAAAAGCCTTGAGCACTTGACTGGAAAGAAGCTTAGCACATTGGTACAGGTGAGGAACACCCAAAAACAGTTTTTCACATCTGAATGATGAGTACAGAAAAACTTAATTGGGATGCATATAAGCTGTGAGCTGTGTCAAAGAAACTAACCATATATTGTTACTCAGATTCCTATATTCTAAAAGCCGTAACATGGCAAAACTCTGGGTCTGACTCTTTAGTACAAAGAACCATACCTATACCTAAGACATTTCAATGGATAGCTACTTTCTCATTTCGAGACTCAATTTGTCTATGTTCACCTTTAAGGTGCAGAATCTCATCACTTTCTGCTATATGAAAAAGCAGTGTACAGTCAGAAGATTCTTCCCCTCAAAAGTATTAAGATTAGAACAAGGTCATGTTTTAGCCCTTTCAAATAACAGATTTTAGCCTCAGTAAAAGGCACGCCATGCTTTTATTCTTTTTTTTAATGCCTTGCAGGTTTAGTTTAGTGGGGTTTGGATTTTTTTCCAAACCTCTTATGTCATCCTACTTGTACAGTTAACACAATTGACAGCTTCATATTCCCAAGGTTATAAAAATGAGAGTTGCCCTTTCTGCTGTGGCAGAAAACAGCAAGCTAGGCCTTTCAGAAGTCACAGACAACCACTGGAGGTTTGGGTGGTGCCTCTTTCAATTACAGTCTGTTTTTTAATTATAAGCGGAGCTGTTATAAGAAACCAAAGTCACATCCATAGTATTGCCCTGCAGCAAATTCCGTGGCTGGGTCCCACCAGCAGGTCTGCACCATTATTTATTGCTCCCCCAGCTTGGTCTTGTGTTTACAAGCTTTTCTAGCATTAAATAGTCCAAGATCAAACATGTATCAGCAGAAGAGTTCAAAAGCCCATGACTGCAGGATCTACTATAAAACCACATACTGGATGAATCCAACCTTAAAAAGCATTTATGCATTCCATCGTGTAAACATTATTAATTACATAACTTGGACTGTTCCAATAGCATGTCCTGCATTTACTGAAAATGCCAGTTGATTTAACTCTTATCTTAGGATCACTCACAACTATGTAACAGTGATAAGACTTACCCTCCATCAATTATGCTGACTAGAACAATTCTGTTTCTTGAAGATGTTACTTAGAGGTATTCCCTATATCACTTCCTATCCAATGCTTTCCTAACGCTCTAAGAAATGAAACAGAACTTTTCTATCTAGTACACAGAAAGTTTCCCTAATACTAAAAAGTATGCCAGCTGCACACTTCAAAGGGGTCCTTGCCCAGTTTCTTGTTGCATGTAAATCTGGCTCAGGCTAACTTGAAGAGTAACTACTCTAACAGACCTCCAGGTCATTACTGAAGATAAACACTTTGCAATTAATAATTATAAAAATAAAAATATAAAAAAGGAAATAAAAAAATCACAGCATTTATCTTTATAATCCTTCCCCTGACCAATTGGAATTGAATTCTCCCCTGAAGTGTTGAGGGAGTGCGAAGCTTAGGTAACAACCCCGTTCCTGAGACATGATAAGCAATACAAGCAGCCTTAAGTGAGCTGTTCATCTCAGTGTTTTTCTTTACATATCAGACTGCCCAGTGGGGAATGAGTAGGGTACTACCTCTCTCCTCAAACTCTCATTAGGGAAAAAGACACCCTTTTATTTGCACCCCAAACACACTGTTAAGTCTTCCCCCATCATCGGGTGCTGCAAAATGTTTTCAAGGCTCTTTATGTCATGGCTTTGTTTAGTCAGATGTGCCCGTGGCCCATGGCAGGGGGGTTGAAACTGGATGATCTCAAGGCCCTTTCCAACCCTAACTATTCTGTGATTCTATGACTTGCTGGACACTGAATCTAAAACCTGTAAGGACATAATTTAGAGAAGGAATGATACAACAGATTTAATGGTTTCATTTTTGTAAGGCTTTGTCAGATTGCTGACATCTCTGTCTGTTATTTACTACCATTTATTGCTTTGTGAAATCAAGTACTCTATGGCAACTTCCTCATTCTGACACATAGAAGGCAAGAAAATCCGTATTAAGCATTGAACCAGTCACAGTGGATCAGTTCAGTGATGAGGAGCTCACACCCACCAGAACAAGCTTAAAACACACAAATAGAAGGATATTAATTTGATATGGAATATAAAAATATTCCTTAAGCCTATCTGAAAAATACCAAAAAGAAATAGAAGAAAGCATCCACATTCTGAAGCATACGTGCTTTTACCAAAGCAAAGTATCTGTGCAGCAGAAAACAAAACAAAAGGTCATGCTGCTGCAGCTCTTTACAACATATTTCTTAGGCATCTGAGGATCTTATGGTTGAACTCTGAGTTTCTGAAGAGGCTGAAATTAAATTATATTATTCAGAAGACTGTATTGGCATCACTAACTAAACACAGGCTACATAAATTAATAGTGTTTCAAGGAAGGAAAAAAACCCTGCTTTCTAAAGAAAAAAAAAACAGCTTTGTGCTTCTTTCACAACTTTAAAAAATGGAACAAACTTTACTGCATGGTTCTATAATATTTCAGAACATTAATCATATTGCTTCATCCCAAAAAATCCAGTAAAAACTTTCATCATTACTTACTAACAGGACAATCCCGAGGGGATTTGCTCTAGATGCTTTTCAATTGTATTGAATACAAAGTTTTGACCCAGCTACTTACACAGTTTATTAAGAACAATGGCATGAAATTAATTACTAGCGCTATAGCCCAAGGTAGAGCATGAGGCAAGGCAACATTTCTTCAATCAGACCAACCCTCTGAAAGAGCCTAGCATGCAACCCCAGATTTTCTTTGGACATATCAAATCCGACATATTTCACTTCTTCCCTTGTGATTTTTTTGATACCCAAACCAGTCCATGAGCACTCAGAAGTCAAAAGCGTTTACACATCAAAACTACATCCACATGGTTTCTAGTGCAACAGAGAGAGTTTAGATTTCCAAAGGACTTGAAGATGTCAGGGGACTGTTACAGAGCAGAATGACAGACTGGACTGAACTCTGTAACCGCTTGAACCTGAGAAAGGTCCTGGATGAAACAGTCTTTATTGAAATGACAACTCTCAAAATAGCCAATGTGGTCATTCCCCTTGTGTCTCTGCCTAGCTCCTTGCCCTAATGTCATCTTGTTTCCTAGAAACTGTACCACATACGGACAGGAAACATTAAAAACCAGGCTTCTCCTGGTTCTCATGGGCAAGTCCTCTGCCCCCATCACAGACATGTCTTGTTTGTTATTGGAAACTGTTTCCTGCCCTCACTGTTCCTGAGTTTCTCTGAGGAGAAACTGATAAAAACATCTTCCCACTCTTACAAAATAATTCCACCTCCCAAACCTCGCACTATTGCTCAATAAGTCCATTCCTTGCTACTTCCCTCCTTTTTCCATCGGCACAACAACAGCACAGACACGTCTTGCTGCCACGTTGGAGTTATGTCAGGAAAAGTTGGTTGCTTTTGTTTCAAATTGCATGCCATCCCGAATGTTGTTAACCATTTTGTATGCAAGTCCTGCAGGCTGTTACAAGAGAATAAGTAGCTACTTACTGATCAGCAAGTAAATAACTACATTAAGTAGAAAATGGTTTTCCATGTTCTTTCATGCTGTTATACTCGTCACCTATACTCATCAGTTATTTTGGTTACTGCCCTGACTCAGAGCTTTTCTTCTGTTCTTGCTATTAAGCCCTCCTCTGATGAGGCACTTCAGCTTCATGTTATATTTTATTCAGGCACAATTTACAGGATGTAAGCTGCTGAAATCTCATTCCAATTGCTCTGGTTTAAGAAATGCATTACTCATAATTCTTGAGAATAATAAAACAGCCCTTTAAATGAAAACTTACATAGCTTAATCGTCCTGTTCCCTGCCTGTACACATAACACAAAAGTCACATTAACATGCAAGATATTATTTAGGTGAAGGCTACTTATTTTCTAGTATTAGACGCTTTATGAAACTTAGGAAAGACTGACAACATGCCTGAATTGAGGGGAAAAAAATAAAGGACAAGAGGATAAAGCAGCCTCCTGACTTTTAACTAAAGCATTTCAAGTTTTTGTTGTTTACTTCAGACATTCATTACTGGCATAACAGCACAGGCATCAAGCTCTGAACCCAACTATGCACACATCTTACCATATGATCTACATACCTAACTGCACGAATCTCAATACTTACTGCATGTGAGATCTTAAATCATTTTTCCAGCCTCAACATGAATAGAATGCTGAGATCACCTCTTTTGTGAAGAAGTGATACATGCTCAGCTAGAATTTCATGAGGAAATCAAAGAAGTGCCCTTAGATCAATTCAAGTCTTCAGCATTTAGCAATGGCTAATGTTACCCAAACCTGAGAAAGGTTTTTATAAGTCTTAAGGATGAAGTAAAATGAGTTAAAGTTATACTTTAGTAAAACTCTTAATGAGGTCCTCCAGTGCCATTCAGTTGCTTGACATGTTAAGCCTGCCTAATGTTAGCTCACATCCTTTTAAATTTCAGAAAGAAACATACAAGGAGACAATAACTAAAAAGGTGTTAAGTACTACTAAACAATAGGGAAAGCTCAAAATGCAGTGAAACATCCTGGGCTTAAGCATCATCTCATTCATCTGCTTACTTAACAACATTACATGGCCTCAGTTGAAGCATATGCTAATGCTGAAGCATCTTCCCATTTCCAAAGATTTCTTCAGCAACCTCTACAGTTAGAGCTGTAGCATCCCAAAATCACCCTGTCTTGAAGAGCATCCGTTCAGTTCAGAAAAAATTCAACTTCATAGATATATCCTAGCAAGCCTGAGCACAGACAGCCTCCTGTGCAAAACTTTGTTTTTTAAATAGTTTCAATTAAAACTAGTCTAGAAAGACAGTTTCAAAAGCATGCAATTGGTTATTTTTGTGCTTTGAAATCTGAACTGAGTTTCCATACAGATGATTTGGTATTTTTTCAGCCAAACCAACCAGCTTTGGGAAATTTCAGATACCCTTATTTTAGGTACAATCCTCTCTTAATTTTCATGTTAAGTTACAAATACCTATATTATCATAGAAATCCACCTGGATTGAAAAACACACAGCACATTGATTTTACGATGCTACTTGAAGATATTTAAGTAATACTGTATCTCTAGCTGTTATTAACAGATGTGATCCTTTGCGAACTATAGCGCACACAAAAACAAACTTTTCTGAGATAAACAGCAACTACTTTCCAGCAACTTAAGGAATATATTCCAAAGTTAGGCAAAGAACATAACCATACCTGAAAAAATAAGAGATGGAAAAACCATTTAGAAGACTGAAGTAGCAAATGAATTCATAGCATAAGCGTAAAACTAACGCTGAATATTATGTCTTAATTGTCATGCCCACAGTATCCCAAAGCAGTGAGTTAAGATGTGACTATAGCAACCACTGTGCTAAAAGTGCAAGCAAACACATTTTTTTCTGCAGTATGATACAATGGTCTTGAAAAGGGCTTTTTCTGAAATGGAATACTGGTGGTATTGGGATATTGGAAACCATTATATTTTATATAAATGTTTCAAATTACAGGCTATAAATCTAATTTGTCAAATTTTGGGGTTGTTTTGTCATGTTCTCCAGGAAAGTGTCCATACATTCTTCATTTTCTTTTGAGAATGCCTGCCAATACTTGTAGCCATAGGCTTGCATTTGGTGAAACAGGTTCAGTTTCTCACATCATACCAGCCCCTTCAAAAAGTGAATGGCTTGAATGACTCAAAAAGATGGATGTGGTCAGGAGAAAAATTGATTTATGTCACATCTAGGGCTCAAATGTAGTGTAAGTAATAAAACCATATGGATCTTCATACAAGATGGTGGTAGCGCAGACAGCAGGTGCTTGCCCTTATTTCTCTTCTCAGAAGAGACCAGCAGATGAGCTGCACCTTTAAGCACCATCAAATCCAGCATTAGATTATCTGTGCAATTCCTTCAGCTATCATTACCTTTCAATAGCACCCAGAATAACCCTACAGATACCTGCTCCTACTCTAAGCAGAGAAAGGCTGGTCAATACCTTAAGCTAACACTTAGTGCCACCATGCTCAGGTGAAGGATGGCAGGTGCCCCATTCCCTCCTCCAGTAATAGAGATCCAACACAGAGAACTCACAAATCCAGAAGTCTAAAGCAGCAGTTGGTCAGTAAGTTTTAAACACATTTTAAAGGGCTTTACAACCTGCAAAAGCACTATCTGCTTGACACAGAAAGAAGACATCAGGAAGGTAGCTTTGTCAGGGCATGAGGAAAAGAAGCCTTGAATCTAATTTGTCTCTTAAAAGGTTGTTTCATGTGGGTAACTGAGTGGCTTAGATTTTCCAAGCCGGATCTCATCTACTCCCACTTGATGCCTATCATTTCAAAAACTAAAAATAGTATAAATAACTAAATGTAAAGAAATTTGGAGCAGACAGCAACTTTTCATTAACATTATTGACATATCTGTTTCCAGAAAGCAAAAAACCATAATTTAACATGAAATTTACACTTCAGTGCTGTTGGTCAGACTCTGTCCTCAGAAAGACAGATGTTAATCAAGATAAATGTGAATGAATAATGATGTTCTTAATACTCCATGGTTTAAGTCTATTTTAAGACTACCTATATGCTCTATGTGCTTCACTTGCAATTAGTCCTTTAATGTTGCTTTTATTGATATCTTCCTATTAGATTTCGTACAGGATTTACAAAAAGGAATTCAACTAAAGTAACCTCAAAACCTAGAATTCCATGGAATTACCACCTTGGTGCAAAAAATCCTGTAACATGGATTACAATACCTGCCAGACTGTCGAAAAGAGTAACACTGGATATAGATTTATGTTTCCGTAACTGTACAAAAAGTGCATTCCCATGATATGAGAGATAACCAATGTCAAAAATATGGTCCCAAACTCTCAAAGACATGCCAAAATCATAAAACCCCCACAATTTTACTTAAAAAAAAACACAACACCCCCCCCAAAATAAAACATGATCAAACCAACAAAGATTAATTCAAATTTAAAGTATATAAGAAAGCTGAGAAATCAAAAATAATATTTGACTTAGGAGATCTCAGCACAAGCATCAGTTTTGTTATTTATGGAAACAAGAAAACAGTAAGAGTAATGACTCATTCTGTCTTAGGTAAGATACCCTGTTCAATTCAAGTTACTTTTTATCTTTGTAGTAGCTCACTAAACACAGATGTTATTCTCATAGGACAGTCATGAGTAAAAGAATATGAGGAATCGAGAAGTTCAGTTCCTATTCAGCTTTTTCCTTTCCAACTTTTAAGTATTTTCTATATCATTTCTACATATTAATAAAGGCTTTCAGAGATCAGGTACGATGTTTCAAATACTCTTTGTTTCACTGCTTTTAACTAAACTAATTCACTATCCCTTTTCTGGAAAATATAGCAATTTATGCTCTTTTCTACTGTTCCTTAATTTGACCCCAAGTCTGAAATATGTAATAAATGATCTCAACATAAGAAACTGCATTTTACACTGGTTTTCTGATTCTGAGTTTTGTTAGCTTCTGTTGGACCATCAAACATCTTTTAAAATCCTATTTTAGAACTTCTTGGTTCTGCTTAATTCTTTTTAATAGGCCCCAATGTCATATGACATAAACTGTGATTAAGTTATTTCATTTGTTTATAAGTTTTTGTCACCATGCTCAACATCCAAAAACAACTAAAAGATAATGAAGTAAACTATAGCCATACACACAAAACAGCAAGTTCCAAATAAACAGAGCTCCATCTAAATGTTGATTTTAGCTAGCTTTCTGTAGGCAAGCTTCCAGTTAAAGAGGGGGGGAAGTGCCAAACCACTAGATTATATTGGGCAAAAGCTAAACAATCTTAGAAATATATATATTTGTATGAAGTTCATAAAAATTCATTGCCTCACTGGTGAGCAACTAGGAAACCACTGCAGGAGCATATAAAAAAGCATTCTTAAACTATGCCAGGCTGAAAACACACTTGGGGTTAGAACCAGATTAAAAAGAAAAAAAGCTTCAAGTCTCAGAGTTGATTTGGTTTGCATTTAAAACAGCTCATTTGTTCTTACTAAAAAGAAATAAAAATCAATTACACAGAAATCACTGATTTCCATGATTCATTTTGTATTAGGGCTCCACTACAAGCCTCTGACGAAGAAGGAAATTCATTTTATGAAGTCATTTTGACTTATTTCCTGATTGTATGCTTTAATGGTTTCCAAACATCTAATCTAGTTTAAACTCCACTTGGATTTTTTATTATATGTTATTTTGACATACACTATTCATTCCTGCTATGGAGAAAAACACTTTAAAATAGACATTTTAGTCATCCTCTGATAGAAACATGTACTGCAGGAAGCTGTCAACTATTTGTTCTGTCCTGTTCAACTAACAGCCTGCATAGACCCAGGAAAACAGAATTGCTACAGAAGAAGTCCAGTCAAAATTAAAACAATGAAAAAACCAACTAAATTAAAACAAAATACATGCCTTATTCCACCTATAAGTGTATATGTGCATTTTAATTTTACATTTTCTAATTTCAAGGTTTCCACTAACTTCCTAATAGGTATGAAAATTGTCTATAAAAGTCAAAATTTACCTAAGTCTACTGATCTTTAACAGTGTGAAGTGTGATGAATATCCCTGTTTTGTCTCACTGGTGCTCTTAGGAAATGTGTTTTTTGGTTCCTTCATCATTATTGGCATTGGATTTGTTTGATGTAGTCATATCAGGTTAGGCTACCACTTCAGAAGAATAAGCCTTTTTCTCCTTGAAAAGTTATTAGACATAAACCTGGAAATACAATAATTTTCTAAACTTCACTTACTAGCTCCTACTTTAACGGCAAATAATGAATTGAAAAGTGGATCCATGAGTAGATTCGATAGTACTGATGCTGATCTCAAACACCATTTTGCAGAAAAACCTTATCACCATCAAAGCATCAGATTCTAGGGGATAGCTAGCTTCCCACGTGTTTGCAAGAGTTGACAATATGATTTTCCACTCAGCATACCCAAGGAAATACCTATTTACATGTATGAAGAGTTTCTACATACCTTAATCATATCACAGGGGCAAAATATGCATTCTTTTCCTGCTGTACTTAGTAAGCTTATCTAATTTGTATTTTCCATTATCATATTTTCCAATTTGTCAATAACTGAGTTAAACATTTCATTCAAACCTTTTACATTAAAGCAGTCAAGTCACAGAAGAGCTGGTTTTCTGTTTATTTTTCACATTTCAATTCTATTACACAGAATAAAAATAAAAAACATGGATTTTCTTAGTCAGCACTTGGATTCTACCCAGTCATCCATAAATACATATTTCCACTTAAAAACTATCAGGAGCCTCCACAACCTATTAGCATTAAATCAGGACAAAATTCTGCAGGACAGGACCATGTAATTCCTGTAAGTGACAGGAAAGCAATACATTCATTTTTAACTCTATCCCAAGTAAAGGGCTTTTTTCCTGAATGCTTCCCTTTCTGTGACCAGAACAGTCCTCTCTGCTCTCTTTTAGACATAGTTATTATTCTGATCTCTGATGGAAAAGCTTCCTGAAATAAACAACCTCCATCAAGGCATAGCCCAAACTATGACATAAGATTTTAAGTAAGCATTTAATTACTGGACAGGTCTCTAAGTGGTTTCATGGGAAGACAGAACAGATAAAGCTCAGTTTTTTCTATTCTGGCTGCTAGCAATGTAGCAGAGCATCTTGGTAAGTGACATCCATGTACTTACTCAAGGTAAGTGAAATGCAGTCTGCCTTATGGGCACATAAAGTTCTGTACCTACTTTAAGGATGCTGTGCTAAGTTTTAGCAACAGTATAATCCATTTATACATTTCTTGCCTTCCCAAACAGCCTCATAAGCCTTAATTGCATCCAATGGTCTCATTTGCCTCAAGCAAATACAATCAGAAGCGTGTTTTCACATTATTCCTTTGGACTTGCTGACAATTAGGCTCATCTGCGCTGCTATTAAAAGCAATGTTGCTATGTTATTGAAATTTTGCCTATACACGTTATCAAGCCAAACCAATATATGAAATTTGAACTCATACAGCTCTCATTTGGAGAAATACTAAGAGCATGAAACAGCCACATGCAGCAATGTGGGTCAAAGCAAACAAAGCCCAAATCCTTTTTCTTAAACCATTTAAACAGAGCATAGGAACTGTTTTTTGTTGATCTAAAGAACACAAACTTAGGTTAGAAAGACATGACAAACATGTCAAAGCAAAGGGGTCTGGTTTGATTTATGGCCTTACAGCCAGTGTATTTGCTTCTTCCTTGCTGAAGATTTAAGGCAGCTAATAACTTCATTCACTATGCGAATCAATTATTCAGAGCAATTTATTTCACAGGAATATTGTAACTACCAATGCATATTTCAGATTTGTTCTAAACACAAAACCAGATGACTGGAAAAAGGGAAATAAAACCCCCTTTTTCAAGAAGGGTAAATTGAAAACCTGAAGAACTATAGACCAGTCAGTCTCACCTCTGTGCCTGGCAAAATCCTGGAGCAGATTCTCCTGGAAGGCATGCTAAGGCACATGAAAAACAACAAGGTGGCTAGTAACAGCCAGCATGGCTTCACTAAGGGGAAATCCTGCCTGACCAATTTGGTGGCCGTCTGTGATGGGGCTACAGAACTGATGGATAGGGGCAAAGCAGCTGACATAATCTACCTGGATTTGTACAATGTGTTTGACACTGTCCCACACAACATTCTTGTCTCTAAACTGGAGAGACATCAATTTGATGGATGGACCACTCAGTGGATAAAGAACTGGCTGGAGGGCCGCACACAAACGGTTGTGGTCAATGGCTCAATGTCCAGCTGGAGACCTGTAATGAGTGGCATTCCTCAGGGATCAGTGTTGGGACCAATCTTGTTTAACATCTTCGTTGCTGACATAGACAGTGGGATTGAGTGCGCCCTCAGCAAGTTTGCCGATGACACCAAGCTGTGTGGTTTGGTTGATCCGCTGGAGGGAAGGAATGCCATCCAGAGGGACCTTGACACGCTTGTGAGGTGGGCTGATGCCAACCTTATGAAGTTCAAGAAGGCCAACTGCAAGGTCCTACACCTGGGTCGGAGCAATCCCAGGCACAGCTACAGGCTGGGCAGAGAAGAGATTCAGAGCAGATGTGTGGAGAAGGACTTGGGGCTATTTATGGAAGGAAAATTGAACATGAGCCTGCTTCAGTGTGCGCTTGCAGCCCAGAAAGCAACTGTGTCCTGGGCTGCATCAAAAGGAGCATGACCAGCAGGTCAAAGGAGGTGATCCTGCTCTTCTACTCTGCTCTTGTGAGACCTCACCTGGAGAACTGTGTGCAGTTCTGGTGTCCTCAACATAAAAAGGACATGGAGCTGTTGAATCAAGAAGGATCACAAGGATGATCAGGGGGCTGGAGCATCTCCCATATGAAGACAGGCTGAGAAAGTTGGGGCTGTTCAGCCTGGAGAAGAGAAGGCTGCGTGGAGACCTCAGAGCAGCCTTCCAGTATCTGAACAGGGGTTATAAGGATGCTGGGGAGGGACTCTTCATCAGGACTTCAGCAATAGAATAAGGGGTAATGAGTTCAAACTTAAACAGGGGAAGTTCAAGTTACATCCATAAGGAAGAAGTTCTTTGCTGTGAGGGTGGTGACGAACTGGAACAAGTTGCCCAAATAAATGGTAAAAGCTCCATCCCTGGCAGTGTTCAAGTCCAGGTGGGACAGAGCCTTGGGTGATGTGGTCTAGCCTGAGCTGTCCCTGTCCATGGCAGGGGGCTTGGAACTGGGTGATCTTAAGGTCCTTTCCAACTTGAAGCATTCTATGATTTTAGTTCTATATCTACTCAACAGCTTCAAATTACCCAGTGGTGCAAAGATGCTGGAGCACTAAAGTTAAACTTGGTTGGTTTTTATTCCAGGGGATTTCTCTATTTAACCTTTCAGTGTAATTCAGCTATGCCTGAAAAGCTTAAGTTAGAATTTGTGTAAAGTTGCATCAAATTCAATTCTGAAAGGTTAAAAGATAATATTATATAAAACAATACCACTGGGTTTGTTTTTTCCTTCAGTGACAACAAGCAGCTTGTATTTTGTTTGGCCTGGAGCCACAGTCATATTTCATGCATGATCAAAACTGACTCAGGAAAATAAGTTAGTAAAACAGTTGAGAAAGTGTTCTTTGAAGGGAAAAGACACACAGCTTTTACCTCAGTAGTTTTCCACTACCAATTTTCACAAAATAAAACTTAGATAGGAATTTTGTTCAGGTTTTTATACCTCAAGTTCCTAAAAGTATATACAGTAAAAGACAGGTGGGAATTTTGACTTAAGGTATTAATAGGTAAGGGATGGATGTCACTTTTTTCAGCTAAACCTTTTGGTTTTGGAACCTTATTTTATTGGTTAAGTTATGACCAGTGCAATGTGACCACAACGCTGTTGGGAAACAGGGAAGCCTCTGCACACTGTGAGGACTGCTGTTTACACCCTGGCACCAGCAGCTAGCTCTGCAGCTATCTACTTTAAGACAAAGCTTACTCAAGCCTTCCTCAGCTAGACCCAAGCATGGGACTCTGCTTTCCAATTCTAATATAGTGGATTCAGAGCAGCTGCTGAGCTCCCAAGTACTCCACAATGCAGGCTGAATAGTCTCACCCTGAGCCATTGAAGTTTCAAGCACTGGTTCATTTACTTGATATTGAGGCTGTAACTAGGTCCTCAAGTGCGTTGTCACAATAAGGAAGTTTGCCAAACATGAGGGTTCTCCCAAATTTGCATAGCCACAAAGGCTGTAACTCTGCAGTAGAATTTACTACCAGGAACACAAAGTATTGTGTCACAATAAGCGTGAAAATATTCAACCAGGCTATAAACTCAACATATTTTTCTATATGATGACTCTACTTGAATTTCATGGAAAGAAGTAAAAAGATCCTCCTAATGTTTTAAAGCACCAAAACACAGCACTTTTCTCCTTTCAGCTCCACTTTATATAGTGTCATTGATGAAACTTGTCAAGTTATTACAACCGAACACACACAATTCACAACTAACACTGCACCAAAGACTATGCTGAAATTGGCGCAGGAAAAAAGGTTAAAACAAGGGAACACCTTGGAGAAAAAAAAACAAATATGAAGCATCTCATACATGGGAATGTAATGTTCAAGTAAGTAAAAATGTAATGCTTTCTTCTGCTTGTAGTTCTTAAGTTAACATAAACATCTTCTAAGCTTAAGAGCAGAGGCCCTGATCTTGGAGAGGATGATTAAAGTAGCAAGAGAAATGATATGCAGCTTTGGAAGATATCCCAGTGCAATTCTCAACTTGGGACTAGCCATGCACATTCAAACCACTGGTGGGAACACTCCCACCCAATCCAGGGGGAGCACAGCCTTTTCTCCCACTGATTTTACTGGAAATTGTACCAGCTCTAGAGAATCCCTAATTCCATGTTGAATGTTTCAGACCTCATGTGATCTTCATTTATTCCAGCAAATATCTGTGAAGTGCTCATCAGTATTAACCCTCTAAAACACAAGATTAGAAAAAAAGAAGTTGGGAAGGAGTTGATAATAGCTAACTACTTCTATTACTTCACTTGTTCTGCTTCTCAATGCAACTTACAGAGGATGATAGAGCAATACAAAAGACTTCTGTAGGAGAACCTCCTTGCTGGCTAAACTATCCCCAACTCACAGAGAATGGTAGTTCAGATAGATGTCACTCAAGCTACTGGGAAAAGCTTCAAAGTGGCTATAGTAGAAAAACCCTGCAATATTAGCAAGCTTGTTCTCTTTCCTTCCCTATCCCCAGTGTTCATCTTGCATTCCAAACCCGAGTATCTCCTCCCACTTCAGCTACAGCCATCCTAAAGAAAGTCCACATCAGCCTGAAGAACACAGCACATGGTATGTTTCTGAACATGTTTGTCCAGATCTGTCCTGCCATTTCAATACATATGTTATTGCATGGCATTGCTCTTCTCAACCAGGAATGTTTTTAGTAAGCAACCAAGACAATTTTCTACAAGCATTCTCTTTTTAATTAATTAGAACTACTGATATTTGGGAATAGAAACCTAGAAGTTCCTATGTGAACACCATAGTCCATGTATTTATTCTCTAAGCACCTGTTTCAAACCCAGAACGCTGTCAGGAACAAGAACACCTTGCCAAGACCACACGGTATGTTATCGCCTATGAGACCCGCCAGCTTCATCAGCCTACTCCATTTACTGAGTGAAGTAGGGCCTGATGGCAGGACCACCTGCCTTGGACTGCTGACTGGAGTTGGGGCTAATGGCTGTACATCTACAAAAGGATTAATTCTTTCATGTTTAAAAGCCTGGCTCATTAGATAAAGCCCTCATTTCAGGCTGCTTGTTGGCAACCTCTGGAACTATTTATTTCACAATACACTTGGTCTCTTCTATTCGTATTTCGTACTGAGTATATTGAATTTGCTTGTTTTTTAATTGAAACCCCTTACACTGGTGATCAGAAGGGAATATAGTCATGAACTCAAAGAGAAACCATGATTTCTTGTGAGACCCCTGATTCATTGTGCTTTACTACTATTACTCTGGGAACGAACCTGTCTCTTCCATAAGTATTATGAAGTTCAGTAAAATTAGATACAAAACCTTGGGCATTTCTGAGCAGAAGGTGAGCTCCTTCAAGTAACCTCCACAAAGCTTATCTTTTGACTTGCTGGTCAGATTACCCTATCTAAGAAAAACTTGCTTTATAATATACCTTCACAGCAGTTAGGAAACCTATTTCCTTTTTAGTTGTCATTCATTACTATTTTGTTTTCCAGTCATACAGTTGTTGCCCTGGAGAGATTAAATACAAACTTTGGGTTTCAGAAACTGTAGCTTCAGGTCCAGTTGAAGAGAAAACTCCTACGTTGCACAAACCATATAGAGAAAGTATAGGAGGGTAAGAAATAATTCATTCAACAATGAACTACTTGACTATTGGGAATGTAAGGAGCCAGCTATTCATATGTTCCAGTGTGTGACTGCATAAACCGAAGTAGTAGGTACTACCTATATGGAAGGGAAAAAGGGTTAGAAAAAAATGTGAAGTCCAGAAGTGTTCAGACTATAAAAGCCTCATTTACTTCAATAAGCATCCTCACAGGAGCTGTTTAGGGAAAGTGAACTATTTCACTAACTTCTCTCAGGTTTTCATCTGGGTTTATCTTTAATAACTCTTAACTTGATACTGATGGATTTTAGCAGTATAATTCAAACCTTTGATAGGAACCTCTCTGACCCTATTTCTCATTTAGAGGAGAACTGACACCAATACAAAATTGACATTGTCTGCTTTCTTGCTTTTAATAAGATTCTGCTTCCTTTATAGCCTAATTTCCAGGATGACTTCAAAAGGTGACAAGTGGCATTAGACCTGTATTGCATCAATATTAATATATACTGTTCTCTTCACCTCAAGTCAAAGTGACCCTAACAAGTGTAGCTCTCTGTACTGCTAACTCTGAGACAGTAAGTCCAGCAGTCATATGGTTCAGACTGACTAGAACTGCAGGTCTAGAGTCTCAATTTCTTTTCTCAGCAAGCACTATATAAGTACAGTTGAAAGGAGTGGTTTCAGTGTTTCAGATTAGTGTCGTGGACAATTAAAGACTATTATAAGGTAGAAACCATCAAAATCAAAACATTCCCATCTGTCTAAGACCTGTTTTGTCTTGCACTATAGCCTACTTCAGTTCAAGCAGCCCACCTTTCATTGAACCAGTAGAAATCATCTCAGAATCATAAAGGAAACAGAGCATTGTCTGAGAAATTTAAAGTTACATACCATGATCCTCAAGACACAGTTTTCCCTCCTGCCAAACCCCCTATATGACATTCCATTGGTGTAGGCCTCTGCTGATGCCAGGCTTCACACTTGCCCAGGATCTTGTTTTGTTGGACAGTTCATGAATATACAAAGTCCAGGCCAAAACCTTGCTGTCTGAGAATGCAGCTTTGATGCCCATGTCTGGAACCTGTGGCATTTAGCACCACACAGAAAGGTGATGCTGAATTCAAAACTTGGTCATGAAAGCAACAGAATAGAGCATGCTAAATACCTCTATCCTCCAAATAATTTCTAATCCCATTAAATTACATGATAGCTCACATAGTGTTTCACTATTAAAGGCATCCATAATAAAATATCTTGGAAAAATTGCTAGCAACTAACAAAAAACCCTTGTTCAAGCATCTACACTTGACCTAGTGGCAGCAATTCCACTTCTAGCTGCTGTCTTTACTGCATGGTGATACAAGGCAGCTTGCCCATTCAGTCACCTGGCAGCACAACTTTCCAAAGTTGATGACTTGGATTTATTCCTCTAGCAGTCATTTAATTATGGGAGTTCCATTGCATCAGTAAATAGCTAAAGGAATAATTTCCCAGTTGTCTTCTCTGTAATTCCCACAGTTAATGCTGTATTGGCATTTTCATTGTAGCCATCATTTTTCAAATGCACACAATTTAATAGTAAACATTTGCCTTTGACACACAAAGGTTTGGCCAAATAGCAGCATTAGTTGTTTTGCCTTTAAATCCCGTTATTTTACATCTGCATACACTTGACTTTTCAAAGCAATTGAAGGACAACCAAAAAAAGATAAAAAGATGTTTTTATCATCACACAGCACTTTGTTTTTCTCTGGTTTTAAACTGATACACTATACCTATTTCTATAGGCATATATGAAGGTCAGAGATCTTAGAGAACCTCAAAAACCTTTTCAACTGCCACAGAAAAGAACTGCCACCAGCTCCTATTTGACTGAAAGCATAAACTCATGAGGTGAGATAGAAATGAAAAGATTAATAAAGCAAAGAAACCCAGTGAGAACAGCAACTGATAGCATCAGCATTTAATTCTAAGTCATTTATGGATAAATGCAATTCCATGGATTTAGTAGGCTATCATTTTTTTGACATTTTGTAATGTTTATCACAGAAGAAGTGAGCGTTTACAGTGGTTAAATGAGGAAAAAAAATCTTTTTGATTACTTTTAAGTCAAGATTGAATCCCTGTTACATACAGTGCTCCCCAAGATAGGGGTACAACACCAAACACTTGGCTCCTCATCCATCATAGATGAGTGCGACGATACTCAGTATTCACGACAAGATTGAAAAGCCCCATGTAACTCACATTTCTAACTTCAGATAAATGATGGAGACAGCCAGATGCATGCAGCTAAGGGTATAATTGCTTTACAAACAGTCAGTTACCTTCAAATGGTGTAATTCTTTTTCATTGTAATGAAAACTGAGTCACAGTTGTGTCGTATCAGTGTGTATTTTAAAACATACATTATGCATGCAGGTTCTGCATCTAACAATTGGCAACAAACTATTTATATTGCTCATTGGTAGACATTTCTGTTTTCAGCAGAGGGAAAACAGTTTCTCTCCTGCCCTTCCTTCTCTCCTCTTTTTAGAGTAGAGAGCTTTACTATGGCTGTGTATGCCAGAAACCTGTTGGGGAAAAAAGTTTCATTTATCTTCTCAACACAATGTTATAGTAGAAAGACCTTCAGGTAAGAATAACTTTTAGTACAAAATTTAATAGGAACATATCTAAGTCACCATTTTGGTGATTGGAGGAATTCTAAACAGACAAGCCAGAACTCATTTATCCATCAGGTTTCATGAAGAGGTCAGGCTGCCAGAATAGAGTATAATTTGGAGCAATTTATTTCTTGCTTTTCCATTGGCTCCGTATTAACTAACAGGGTATTTGTGCAAGGGTATTAGGAGAGACTTTAATGTGCCCTGAGAAAGAGAAGAGATAACACAACTTGAACTTTGTCTTTCCTTGCATGCTATCATTATCCTCACTTTTCACTGGATTTTCCTCCATCTATTCCATTCCAATCAAACCCCTTTTTCTCTCCCACCACACATCAACTGAAAAACAGTGGGGTATTATTTCTGCTTCTTAAACACTCTCATTTAAAGCTTTTTAAATTGTTCAAGCAGTACAAGAATAGCATAGAAGACTGACAATTGTTCACCTAAGACACCACAGAAGTTTTAGGCAGAAAGCTAGGTATCTTAAGTAACCTCAAGAGATTTGGCAAGCCTTCCTGCTTCAGCATAACCCAAAGTTAAAATAGAAATAGGAATAAGAACTAAACAGAACTCAGTCCCTACCAATAGTAGACAAAGTCTGCTACAAGAAGTTATTGGCCATTCTTTGACTGACCCACTGTTTTAGTGTTGAGGTTTACACCAAATACCAGTGCAAAAATCCTTACTACTCCCTTGAGGCCCTAGTTCTTTCCTGTTCATCAGTTGTATTGAGCACAAGCAACTAAACCTATATTGCAACATTCACCTACTACTAGTCTTTTACTCAGCAAGTCTCTCCCTGTACTGCTGATTATCTGTTAGCTGCTTATAACACTGAGCAAAGACAGCAAGATATCGCTGAATACTACCACTTGTACAACTTCCCAGGAACAAGTACAACTGATATCATATTGCTTAGATCCCAATCTGTAGGGGTTCATCTGCATGTCAGTTTTTGCTTAGAAGGAGTAGCAAATAAGCTCCATAATCTTGTCCATATGGCTTCTGGGAAACCAGAACAATAGCTCTTCACTGCGCTGCAGCATTCAGTACCTCGTAAAACCTACTCACTGTCCAAAGCAGGCTTACTGGCTCATTTCTGCTTGAAATGCTCCCCACAAAGATGCTTTGGTAACCAGCAAAGACTGGTTTGGTTTTCATGAAGCATCAGTAACCTAAACAGACATTGCATAAGTTACAAGAAGCTGTATTTCTAATCACTAGCTGCTGTTGGCAAAAGCAAAGGAACACTGTCACAACTCCTTCTTATTTTTAGTAGATGGTTGGTATTACTCACTTGTCATTCACTGAATGGCAAAATAGAGCTTCTTCAGATATTAATCAATATCAGCATTGGTTCATCTCAGCAATACTTAAGATTTCTAAAAGGCTTTCTTTTTGGGTTGTTTGGTTTTTGGTTAACTTTCTCTCACATAAATTTATCCTTAACTCTTACAAAGTTGATGTTTTATAGTGTTACTGCCAGTTCAAGTATTGGAACTGACATTGAAATCAGGACAGATCAGCTGAATTACTTTAAGAAGCACCACCTCTATCTCCTTCCCTAATCCTGTTCCTGAAGGGTACACACACGTAAAGGTGTAATGCCCATCCTGCCATTGTTCTGATTTACAACAGATTAGCCTCCATCAGGTTTACAAGGTCCAATATACCCTTACTTAAAATACACCCAAGCAAAATCATTTTTGTCATTAATATCCTATTATTCTAAGCAACACTAAAAGATTCAACCTTTCTCCACTCTTCTCCTTATGAAAATTACAATATTGACCTGTTAATGTGACAATTTAAGTATTAACCTGCATATTTTCCCCCACCAGAAGCTCAATATATGCTCAGACCTTCTCAAGATCTCTAATCCTGTAATCCTTCTTCCCTTTATATTCTGTTTTTAGTTGTTTATAAGGCTGCTGTTTCTTACTTCTGGTCATTTATTTTCCTCTCTTCTCTTGCATTTGAAGCAGTGAGCTTATATTTTACTTTCTCTTTCCCAAATGTCCCATGTGTAATGGCTAGTCTATTTTCCATATTTTAACACAAACTTACCTAAGGTTTATCTCCCAGAGGTTTGCCATAGAAAAACATCTCACTACCTCAGAAAAAAGAATTTACAGAGACAGCACAGCTCATAGAAATACACATGGCAAAAGATCCACAGCCTGAATAGGCAACAGCCAGAGGGGCATTTTTGGATTAGATCATTAAACATCAAAAGCATCATCCCGAATAAAAGGTTCTGATATTCAGGGACTTTAAGAATACAAACAGCCACCAAAATATACCACTGAGTACCCTTATTTGTACTGAAGGGCTATAAAACTGAGCAGAAAGGCTTAACAGGAGAAACTCAGGAAGATTACTTCTCTCACTACACAGAGAAGGGATCATTTCACATAAAATCTTATTAAGTTCTGTAAAGGTACATCACTTCTGTAGCTAACCAGCAAAGATTTTCTTCACCTAAATATAGGACCACAGCTTGCCACATAACATCAGCTGGTTTGAGCCTTTATTTTTGTTTACTTTAGTTTTACTAACTGTTAATTTGTCTCAATGTTAAATGGTATCCCCAATTCCCTGCTGGGCTCCTAGTGAGGAGGAGCAGGTTTTGGCAGTACTTCAAAAGAGAAAATCAAATAAAGCATTTCTAGAACTCAGGTCTCCATTTCTCTTCCCATACAGCCATCAAGTTGGCATCAATAAGGTACCATAAAGCCAAGGAAGGTGTTAGAGTTTGTTTGGTTTGGCTTGGTTTTTTGCTCATGTTTTTTGGTTTTCTTGCTTGTTTTGTGTCTGATTTAGGGGGTTTTTGTTTTGTTTCTTGGTGTTGTTTATTTTAGGGGTGGTTTGCTTGGGTTTGTTAAGTGTTTAAAGCACCAACGTGAGGTTTGTGTTTGGGGTTAAAACTGCAAACATGACCTTAGCAGAAGATGTGGCACTGCCTCGGATCACCAAGCAAGATGAAATCCTTTATCTTCCTTGGCAGTTCAGATCTCTGACCTTGAAAAGTCTACCACAATTCACTAAACGGTCTCATATTGGCTCAAGAATGCAAGTAATACAGTAGCAGTCTCCTGCTGAGGTTTCCTCACCTAGCTGAAACCTCCTCACAAGCTATTTAAAATACAACATACCACTAGAAAAATGGTTTAACCTTATGTATGATACGGGCTCAATACCCATTTCAAAATCCAGAGTTTTCAGATATTATGGGGGTTTTTTTCCATTGTCTGACATGCTGCTTAGCACATCACAACCATACATTGGCCACCGCTTTTACTCTCTCATCTGTTCATTCTGCATTGTAAAGCAGCTCAGTAGTTCCTGAGGATATCCTCAGCCTAGATGCATTTGAATTTCACCTTCATTTTGCTGATACTTAAATACATCCTCCTTTGGATACATGAAGTCACAGCTCATTTCATGCTTCATTAACAGAACAGGTAAGCTTCTGGATTTACAAGATACATGCAAGCACAGAGAGCTATCCTAACCAATGCTTTTAGTTACCCAAACCATTTTATTTAGATTCTTACTCCCCCTCCCCTTTCTCCCCACAGAAAGTGCTGTAAATAGAAATTGCAGTAAGTGATTGGGCATAGAATCATTGAATGGTTAGGGTTGAAAATGACCTTAAGATCATCCGGTTCCAATCCCCCTGCCACAGGCAAGGACACCTCACACTAGACCACATCGTCCAAAGCTCTGTTCAACCTGGCCTTGAACACTGCCAGTGATGGAGCATTTACCACTTATCATGACAGCACAAACAGCTTTGAGGTAGCATCTTTTAAAGTCCTATAATGTCTCATTTGAAAGAATATCAGGTAGCTAATGAAGAAACTTTGCATGAAGCATGCCTGCTCTGTACCATGACAATTCATCCAAATTAGATGACATCTAACAGTGTGTGTATCCCATTATGACTGTTTATAGATAAAGTTTCTTCCTCCAAGTTCATTGTGCATTTATGAAGATGAGAATCTGTTTCACTAGTAACCAAGTGGCGTGTGTTCTTCCTCTGTGTATTTTGTCTCAAAAATGAAACAGTAATTGAGGCACCACTATTACACAGTGACTAGTATTACAGAAAGAATTTTGTACTCTAGCTTTTCACAATTATCTCAGCTGTTCAAGGTACACTCATTTCAATCCTAGAAACCTAACAAAGATAAATAACTTTTAGCAGATGATTAACAATCACAAGGCATTCAAATAAGTCTCCACTGGTTCATAACTTCCCACCTTCTTATTGCAGCTGCCAGCACTATAGATTTTATCCTTCATTTTGCAAGATCTGTAGGTATTTCTCTATTAAATGTCCAAAGCTAATGACAAGAAAACAACTTAACTGCATTATAAAGCTTTAGCTTTTCACAGTTCTTACTTGTCTCCTAGTATCAGAAGCAGAGCAATAGCAAGGTCAGTGTTCTTTGTGACAACTCTAAGTCACCCATGTTATAAATCACAACATATTCTGAAACATTCACAAGGCTTTTCAATGCTGTTCCTTTTAAATCACTGATGTTTTAAGTACTAGATATGATTTATGTCTTAATATCAGTAGTTTATTTTTAATTTTGCTCCTATAGAGTTAATGCCAGGTGAGCTTTATGAGTCCATGATGTAATTTCCCTCCCATGAGCTGAAAGTTATTTGCATATCTTCAAGCTCTTTCATTTTATCTTCATCTAGTATTCATCAATACGTAATATACCTTTGCAAGATCTTCATTACTAAACTGTATAAACTTCCTTCATTAGACTTGAAATAAAGAGCCAAGTCTTTCAGCCATCTTCAAGTTATGCATGTCATAAACTGGATTCATACTCTTTTTTTTCACTTCTGACAAATTAGAAAAGCTAGGATTCCTTTTTACACCTTACATTACCCTTCACTCCTAATTTCTTGCAGCATCTATCTTTTTCCTAGAAGACTAACTGACTAAATTGCTTCCTTCCCCTATCCCATTTCTAAAAATATGAACATTTGTCATAAGGGTCCTGTGCATTTCAGCAAGAAATTTAGGGATTTTGTGCAAGGTAAATAAAGAATTTATCTCTGATACAGTTTGGAGTTTGGACTGCTAATCTGCCTGTAGATGCTGTTTCACTGAAGAAGTACACTATCACACCATACTTTAGCTGCAAGCCATTGTCTTCTGTTTGGTAATTTCCCACACAATTCCTCTTTAACTACGAGCAACATGTTGCAAACACCTTAAACTAATGAGGCTAATCTGAAGTTACTCATAGTGAAAACAGGACTGCTTCTTTTTTTTACTTTCATCATCAAATCTTAAATACCTCTTACTACTTATTTAATCTTTAAACAAACAGGGTTTAGGTCAGCAAGGAGTAAATAACACTGTCTGGAGATATGACTATGCAAACAAGTACAAATCTGCTCCCAAGACTGTCAAGTACAATATATTCATGCTTTTTGTCCTATACTGTCAGTGGTTCAACAGTGGCACACTTTCTGCTTTCAGTGAAAGGTGGCAGACAGTGCTTACATCTTTGACTTCTGCTACACAAATCAAGAAAGTGAAAGATCCTTCCTTCATCAAGTCATTGTCTGTCTTCAACATCATTTTGCTGCACTTAAATTCTAGACAAACAGGACGAAAAATCTTTATTTTAGTGAGAAAATACCCAATCCATGCCAGATGTTTTTAGGTGCACAAAGACTAACATTCAATTAAAATGAAGAAGCCAGCTCAAGTGACTAACACACATTCAAGCCAGTAGCCCTTTGGATACCTTTTGTGATCATGCCCAAAAGCACAAAGAGCCACTAATAATAAGCAGCTTCTCTTCAAGAAGGAAAACTTGGTTACATTTACAAGTTTACTGAAGTTTACTCAAGTTTACTCTGCAAGCCTGTTGGATCAACCAATCCATGATCTCTGCTGGTCTCCTGCCAAAAGTGTGCTTTTGTACAGCAGCTTCTACTGCTATTAGTACTAGCAATCTTGTTTTATGGCCACAGTTATGCATCACAAGCTGTCTTTTAGTCACATTCAACTCTTGCTTCAGTTTACCTTTGTATAGGAATCTTTCATTCACATTTACATAGTTCCAATTATCATTTGACAACAATTTTAACACCTGTATTCTCTATCATACAGAGCTAAACCAGAAAGTTCAAACTTACAGTATTTCATTAACTATTTATTTTTTACTAGCATTACTCGTGAATTAGCGTTCCATGAAGAGAACAAATTACTTCTAGTTACATTACCAGGATCATCAGGTAATACTATAAAATGGCAAGTTTTATTTAAAATAATGAGAAAAGTGTACATCAATAAAGATCAAGTCAGCTTTTAGTTCAGATTAAAATTACCAGCAACTTGTGTGCAGAACTAATTATCCTGAACAATATTTTCATCTATAGATTCCCATCTGCCTTTTTATTTTTTGTGGGGTTTTATTGTACTTGCTATTAAAAATAGAACAGCAGCAGCATAACTATGAGTTTTCAGGGTTGGGGTTTTCCTCCTCCTCCTCCCAAGGTAGATTTAAATAGACTTTTTACAACTAAAGGTATCATAAACCTTTAGGTAGGACTGTTGCCAATGTATTTTGTGCATTAATAGTTCTAATTTCCTTAGGTCTTTGTTTAAGACTAGAGGTGCCTAGGTATAAAATGCTAATAACTAGGAACTCAACCTGCAGAAAAATCAGAATGAAATTGCTTTTCCTAGAGTGCATGGTTCTAAAAGGGTTTCTTTTCACTAGAGGTTTAATTTTTCCAATAGTATTATTTTTGTGTTGATTCCTCAAATGAAGATATTTTGACTATGTCAAAAGTCGAGTGACATTGATAGGATGATCCCATGGTCTTATACTTTTTTTACTCATAACTGTGATAGTCTTCACAAAAATTGAAGCTGTACATTCATTTCAATTAGCTCTATCCAAGTCAAGCTAAAAGCTTTTTGTTACACACTCTTGAATGAGCAAGTTCCCAATCAGTGCATAATTTCACTTTTTTAGAAAGCTGCAGCCTACATGGTTTGACACAGTATTATCAGCTATCTGCATGACAATCACACCAAAGCTGGCCAAAAAACCAAGGGTAACCAATTTCTGTTGGGTAAACAGGGTTGCAAGATGCTGCAGGCCACTAGCTATGCAATTAATTACTGGCAGCTATGTGATCATTATAAGTAATAACAGACTCAAGTTAATTCTCTTTGCATCATGGCTAGGTTTCTTGAAATCCGAAACGGAAAGTGAAGGCTTAGTTTACACTGGGTGACTATTAAGAACTGAATCATCTCTAGTACTCCTTGGCTGTACCATTTTGGTTGCAAAAGGTCACAGTCCTTCCAGAGGTCTGACTGCCTTTCTGACCGCTTTTACTATCCACATGGATGGTACCAATGGAACACAGATCTGGCTGATCATTTTTTGAAGTACTTCAAGAAATGAAACTAATCACAGCGTAAGCCATATGCCACAGCTATTTTATACCTCTGAGTGCTGAACAAAAATAATTAAGGACTTGGAAGAACTTTCATGTTCTAGACCCTTCCTTGAAATATGACAGTCTGAAATATCAGCGTTTGTACCTTAATATTCTTACTAGTCATTCTTATTTCTTCAAGTCCATTTTTCAAACATTAGAGCGACAAATTTATTGCTCTTTTTATCTCAACTGGTTAGTGCATTAGACATGGCTAAACACAGTTTCTGTCCTGGTATTAAAACCAGAAGCTATTTACTTCCAAGCATCATGTTAGGATGGGGGTTTTGCTGTTGGCTTTTTGTCCTTTTGGGGGTGGGAGGGGGTGGATTTTTTTTTAAGCTAGGTAAGATGCATACAGCAAGATGTTACAACTTACATTTTTCAGATGCCTTTACTTCCTGAACTTCCAACAAATTCAGTGAGAACCAAAGACTTGTGGAATTTTCCTATAAACTACTATTCTACCTATTTGCCAGCATTTAAATTTTGGTCTGAGTTATCACTGTGCAAGTTTTTGTTTGATAGAATTTCATTAGATCATTAGCATTTTCTGAAAAAGTAAGTATCAGGTGAGTACTGTTATCTGAGAGTCTAAAGACCAGTGAATATCTCTTTATTCACCAGGCACAGGAAGAATGAATATATGTCATTGTGAATGCCACAACCCACTCTATACCTGACTTTCTATAACAGTTAATTCCCATTAACATAAATATGTATGTTGGGCTTTGTTCCTTTTTGGTTTAACTCTGCTAAGGCACAAAGGGAAATTAAAAATACACGTTGATCTTAGAGACATCCTTAAAATGTTCATTTCACACTGGCTTTTCTCCAGCAAGAGAGCAATCCTTTCATTTGTCTCACCTAGGGAGATCTGTCCCTTCAGGGACCCAATCATTTTCTTAATTAGGTGATGTTGTGATTTAAGCCCAGCCGGAAACAAGAACCACGTAGCTGCTCCCTCACTCCCACCCCTTCCTCCCCCCTGCTCCCAGAGGGATGGGGAGGAGAAGCAAAAGAACACAACACCCACGGATTGAGATAAGAGCAGTCCAGTAACTAAGGTATAACACAAACCACTGCTGCTACCACCAATGATAATAATGATAAGGGAAATACAAGGGAAGAGAATACAACTGCTCACCACCTGCCAACCGATACCCAGACTGACCCAGCACTGATCTAACCCTTCCGGGTAACTGCCCCCAGTTTCTATACTGG
Source organism: Neopsephotus bourkii (assembly GCF_033783945.1). Classification (NCBI taxonomy): domain Eukaryota; kingdom Metazoa; phylum Chordata; class Aves; order Psittaciformes; family Psittacidae; genus Neopsephotus; species Neopsephotus bourkii. The sequence goes on from NW_026901033.1 coordinate 2,071,236, forward strand.
GCATGACGTGCTGTGGTATGGAATACCTCTTTGGTCAGTTTGCGTCAGGTGTCCTGTCTCTGCTTCCTCCTAGCTTCCCCTCTTCCCTGGCACAGCAAGAGACTGGGGAGGTCTTTGATCGAAGTAATCATTACTTAGCAACAACTGAAGACATCGGTGTTGTTCCCATGCTTGAAGTCAAAACCACAGCACTGCACCAGCTACTAAGAAGGAGAAAAATGACTGCTACTGCTGAACCCAGGACAGGTGAGCAGGCAACAGCATTAAAAATATCTCTCAAGTACATCAGCAAAGATTTGGCCGTCAGGGAGTGAGAGGCTAAGGAGAAACGTTAAAACCAAATACTTCTGATTAGAGGCCTCTTTATAACACTTGATTGAGGATTAGGTACAAATGTTGAACAACATTAGGTGACTCACAAAGCAAAGATAGCATATTAAAGTTATCACTACATATGAACTTAATTTCTTTACTGAGCAAGAGGTAGTTCAGTCCAGCTTTTATTACTGCTGCAAAGTCAAGAATCCCATAAATAATCATCACTTTTGAAGGCTGTCAAACACCCTATGGGAAAGTGCTAGCCTCAAATGTCATTAATTTTGCACCTCTTTCACCCACCCTCTCAACCCCCCCCCCCCCCCCTTATTTTAGGGAGCTTTAGATTGACAAGTGATTCTGCTTTACCCTTTATTCATTGCAGCTCCTTCACTCTTCTACCCACGGAAACCTCATCATCTTCACCCACCTCTTCCTCCCTTTTCTTCGCTTAGAGAAAATATTTTCCATATCTGTGGCCCCTCACACACACACCAGCATTCAAAGCACCCTTGCTTGTCCAGAAAACCACATATTTTGTCCCATATCTGCCTATCTGCCAGTTGTTTTTCTACTTGAATAGCACTACAATAAAGAGATGAACACTGAATTAGGAAAGCTAACCAATGGCAGCAAAGCTCTTCACTCAAGGCATTTTTAGTTCAAAGCAAGTAGCAATTTCTAAAAACAAAAAAAAAAAACCCCAAACAAACAAAAAACCACCCAAAATAACCCCCTCCCCCCAAAAAACCCACACCAAACAAAAAAAAACACCCCCAAAAAGCCAAACCCACTATCACAAGCAAAAAACATGCAAACAGTTAAAAAAGATACACATAAAAATGTTCCAGCAGTTCATCTTAATAGGTCCTATCACATAATTTACTTATATCAATGACCATTTTCTTGATCCACCCAGAATAAATGGGACTGCTTAACAGGTGTGACGTGTAGATGCATTTCTTGCTGTTGAGTTAACTGGATATGACAGAGACATAGCTGTCTTTTCATATACCTGGGCTGTATAAGGAAAGCTGTACAAGGAAACTTACCCCCCTGCTAATATCTTATCACTTAAAAAAGAAGAACAGACTTAATCAAGAAGCATTAATCACCATACAGACTTCAGCAAGTTTTTGCAACATAACAGTAATATGGGTAAGCATCTTAAAATTCAATTTAATCTTCAAACTAGCAAGCTTTTCTGTTAGATTTTAGATGTATGAGCTTGCCTTTAAGTCATTCTTTCCAATGAATCTAGATGTCAAACTGACACCTTCAGTTTGTACATCAAGTATCAGTTTAAAGGTCCTTGCTTGTAAGCTGAACCATTAAATCACTTTTGAAGGCTAAAAAAGCAAGAATTATAGTTATTTTTATTTGTTCTGCCTGTTGTAGAGCATGTACCAGCCACAGTATCAAGGTAGATCCCACCACTTGACAATTGCAAATCAATGTTGCTTTGTTACACGTGCCTAGAAAAGTCAGTCATAGGTAATAATGCCAGGTTTTCAAAAGCTAAGTCTTTGGATGACCTTTAAGGGCTTAAATTATTTCCAATGTCTTAAACTTAAAGCCTGTCTAGGCACTACAATTACTCTTGTTTGCCTTTTTTCCATATGCTGTTAACTTCACTTATTTCACACATTTCTTACTCAGTTAAGTACCTCAAACAATGAAGACAAAGACTAACAGCTTGTACTTGAAAGGGATAAAAATGCAGGACTGGCATCCAAAGTGTGCTGTCACTGATGCCTGGACACTGCACCACTTGCCACTCTCCCTGCGCTGCAGCCCCCACCGGTTTGCAGCATAGGACTCTTACCATTCAAGGCCACACAGCACTTACTACATGCAGGTTGCCATTTCTTCCTAAGAAATTCCTAATGCCTTTCAAGACACCTATGGTCTGTTCAGACCATGAGTGGCTGTTACTTGTCAGTCCATAGGCTATAAATCAGTCCATGTTCTGGAGGGACTAATTAACATAAGGCATATGAGAAAAGTGACAGCTAAAAGACTGAGATCATTAATAGTCAATTATACAACCTATAAAAAATAGCTGAAATATTCACAATGATAGATTACAGTCAAGTAACCTGGTATTATATAGGGATCAGCTGATCTCAGAGATGCAGTATACAAATAGCCATATCTTTGTACCATCATTGCAATTCATAAAGCCAAGAGTCAGACTGATGCACCTTTAAACCCATGAGCTTCTTCACAGGTGGCTGCATGCAAAATCCTGAAATGCTAATTAGAAAACCCCATCTTCTTGGCAGGAAATGCTCTAAAGGTGAAAAACAAAACCCCAACCCAGAAACTGGATGAAAAGTTCAGCTGCTGGTACTTGGGAAGGGGCTACATACAGCTATTTAACCCTACTTGAACACACTGCGCTCTCATGGTAAACTTAAGAATTGAAGGAGCTATGGTCAGCCTTTCAGGACTTAAGACCCGTTCAGACACAGGCAGCAATTCCTTTTCACTCCATTTTCACTACTTTTCACTGAAATGACAATACTCTACATTTTTAAAGCAATCTTCTGTGGTCTCCCAAACTTCTCCTGAGATTCTGGACCCATTTCCAACAAGTTTGGTTTGACAGTATCTCTATTTCTTATGTCAGAAACCCACACCCATACTTTATATTTAATCAAGGATTTTATAGTCTATTACTCTTCCTGCCTGCTATCTTCCTTGAACAGAAGCTATATAAAAGCTTTCCTATATTTTGCAGTATTCCTTGACTTGTGACTCATCCTGTGAAAATTAACATTACTCTTAAGTAAATTATGCTTCTGTGACAAGCAAAGATACAGTACTTGGATTTTATTTAAGTATCAGTTCTCTTTTCCCAACTATGTAATAGGCCCACAGTAGGCAGAGCAGTTTGAACACCATTTATTATTACCTGAGAGTCAGTGGCTGGCTATTTTTTACACAGACCACACTGCTGAAAATAGAAACAGAACGCTGCCCATTGAGAAATCAAAATCTAAGGGGGTTTTTGTCATTCCTATAACACTAGCACAGATCAGCAATGAGCCTGGTTAATAACTGCCTGTTGCAACCCACCCACCTTCTCCCTTTAAAGCTGTTTACCTGCAGAGGGATGCATGCCACAAGACCTTTGAGCAGAAGTGACTTCACAAGCTTGGCCAACTGCTATTGAACTTAACTGGTAACAGCTGAGGTAGAGGAAAATGTAACATTTACATCCTCTCCTAAAACAAGAAGCAATCATGTAGAGTAGGAGAGTGATAAAGCAGTCAATGAAATGGACAATAGCAGGGGATAGTCTACAGCCTCGCAAATAGTTTGGGGAATAGATCTATATTGTATATTGATGCCAAAACAAATGTCTCAGTAACAACATCTACCCCCAGCAACAATGTGGGTTAGAAGTACTTTACACTCCTTAAGATCAATCTGATTGATTAATTCAGAGCTGAGAAAGCTTCAGGGTGGACTTCTGGCTATGTTATTTGCCCATTTTACAGCATCAGTAAACAAACCCTCTGTTAGCAATCAAAAACTCTGTCAAGTCATATTCCATACAGGCTTACATTATTACTAATAGAAATATCCTTTGATTCATCTTGAAATCTCAGACTACAGATCTATTTCAAGTTTCCAGCAGCACAGTTCAGCTGATACTTGCTTTGAAATCTCTCCTTGACTTTACCTATATTATTTGCACACTTTCAAAATCACTAAGGAGCGGTTAACTGATTCTCTGACACAAATAAAAGGCTTCACTGCTATGAAATGAAACTTGCAAGGCTCCAGCGAAATAAAAACCAGATGAATAAAATTACTTTATTCTTCTTGTGAGGGCTCCTAACACCTACCCAGCTTACTGTCATAGATCCTCCTGAAAGCAGGAAGAGGGCATTATCGAAAGCTAGCCTATGTGAGGCTTTACAATTTAATCACAACATACAATAGCCTTGGAAGAACTGTCTAATTCACTAGCCATATTTCTAAAGCAGAGAAGCTAATAACGAATTCCATTATAAAACATTCACACATAGGATCTTTCCCATCCGTTTCCTTTGCTCTAGCATCAGTCTCATTATGTGTCAAAGCAAGCCATAACGGCCATACAGGCAAAAGCATATAATTAATGGCTGCAAAGGCCCCCCTACAGAAACCTGTGGAAGAGGAGAGAAAATTCGTTTAACTAAAAAACAACAAAAAACCCACCACAAGACACCAAAACAAGAAGTCTCCCACACCCCAGTTACAGTTAGATGTTATAACACACCATCTGCCCGTTTCAAAACAGGAAAGTGTCAGTTGCTTCATTATTTGTCACATAGGGGATAAAAACCTAGCAGTTATTCCTACATGCAATAACAATTTACATCATTTAAGAGACTTCAAAAGAAAAACTTTTATGATTAAGCCTTCCAATTATGTTCCTGTGAACTCTTTCTACCCCTCTATAAAACACTTAGATCAGAAAACCAAAATCTATTATAGAATTTTTTGTCCAAAAGTCACCGAAATAGATAATCCATCTGCTTTCAAAGACTGAAAAGAAGTACACAGATGCCCAGGTACCTATGTGGCAAAATCTCATATTCTTCTTGTTGTTGTTCAAAGAAAGGCAACATGTGTGATTAACGGGTTTATCTTTTGTGTACAACTTGTTCTAGCTGTAACACGCTGGCTTTTGCCAAAAGGATAACTTAGCATCCCCCACATCACACAATAAAATGCAGCACATCACTTTATCAGACTCATTCTTTCTTCAAGAAGCTTTATATCTTGAACTCCTTTGAAGAATATAATGCTCATAAGTAGACTTATTCAGCACACTGGTTAAGTAACAATTTAGCTTACAGTAGAAAGAAAATTATATAGCATGCTAGAGTTATCCACGTCTATGGATACAAGCACAGAATGCTTGTTTACTGGCATAACTGGGCTGCTTCCAATCCAAGTCACATAGAGATTGTTTTCCATATATAAAGGTGCTGCTTTCTGGTTTGCTAAAGCTTCTCAAGCACCCCCCTAAAAAAATTGGTATAATGACTTCTGCCTAAATGCTAGTGCTGCTAAATGTGATTGCAAATCCAAAATGGCAACACAGATATATTCTTGTGAATCACACAGCTGGGGGCACTTAAGATATCAAGAATAGAATAAAACTCAGTCTTGGTGTTAGCAGTTCCTCTTAAAGAAGGTATAAATTTAAATGTAGGCTGTCTAATCTCAGAGAGATGGAGCACTCTACATGAGAAGGTGGTTAATCATTTATATTTTGATACATACAATTTTGATTTTTAATAGTTTATCATCTTCAGTTTTGGTAAAAAAAGAATATTAAAGAAAAAGCAGATCCTTATAACCATACCTAAAGTACCAAGTGACGTAACACGGTCCAAAGCCCCTCAGTTTCCAGCGTTCTCTAAAAGCTTGTTCAAACCTAGTTTTATAATGCATTTAAAATTGTGTAGTGCAAATTAAAACCCTGGTTCCAACAGACATCTAGAAAATTCAGACTCAAAATTATGTTTGACCTGCAAGAAATAAAGACTGTTTATACCAGTGCACCATACCCAAAAAGAGCTTCAATAGCAGCCTTCAATGTGTCAGTACCAGCAGTGCTTCCCTGTGTCTGTGAACTAATGTGTTTTATGCAAATTGATGAAAGTTTGGGAAATAGATTTCTGCTGATTCTAATATAGCACGTCAACAGTGTAATACAAACCCTTCCAACAGCTATTTTGTTGTTAATTAATAGTCCTCAGAGGTGTTCTTCTCAGACTTCCTCTCAGTTTCTATTTCTATCCTACCCCAAGACAGTCGTCTATACACACTTAGAAATCTAGCAGTGTTGCTCAAAGCCGTATGCTCAGGTCACATTACTTCATTTTCACCCTAACCTCTAGGTAAACCTTTTTAAGCAAGGCAATGAACATTATTTTAACCACTGCTCAGTTTCACTTCTGATGCAAGTCAGACAAAGAATTTAAAATATAGCAAAAAAATGTTAGTGAAATTTAGCCAGTGCCTCCATGCCGACTATTTCATTCACCACAAATAATCTTGGACCAATTTGAGTGAGAATTTTCAGAAGAACTGAAATATTATTAAGAAATTACAAGCTGGAAGCAAATGAAGAAAAAATATGAGCCCAACTGATTTCTAATGTCAAAGACAATGCATTTGGAAACTCAATTCTTACCCAACTCAACCGCCATGTGGGATTTCCTGATGAGACTGGCAGTGGGAAAAACGTTCAGTTATACTGAGTAAAAGAGGTGTAATATATGGCATTTTTATAGCATATAAAAATATTGTACCACCCAAATTTTTTCATTTTTGGTTTAAAGCCTGCTAAATGATTCACACTGGGAGTAGAATTAGACACTGATCCAGACAGTCGCTGGTTTGGTTCTATTTTTCACTCTTGCAAAAGCATCTGTGACCAGGTAGTTAGGCTGTCTGTAAAAGATAGAAGGCTGAAAGCCCAAACACCAGGTCATTTATTAACAGTGCAACTTTTACCTCTATTTTGTGGCAGTAAACTTAGTCTTTCAGGTGCACGTCCACACTCAGTACAGCCTACCTGCTACGGTACTCTGTTTCAACAGCAGGGAAGGGAAAAGAGCAACATGCCTATTGAGTATTATAATAAAACATTAAGCCTTTTAATATTATAAAACCTTGTTTAAGTAATCCCTCATGGCTTCATACACTTCTTAAAACACAAGTATGCATATAGAAGTTTTGTCAGTTTAGAGCCACAGATTTTTTTCCCCTTGAGGAAGGCTGAAACAACAGCTCCTCATGTGTGTTATTAATGAGGTGAGCTCCATGCACCAAGACAGTGACATGACATTTAAAGAAGACTTTAGTCTAATGTCAAGCCTGGGAATGGCTAATACCTGAAGTATACAAGTCAGGGAACTAACCATAGATCAGCTTCTATCATCTCCAGTTTTTGCATGTTTAGATAGTGGCATTAGTTACTTCCTCTCAAAAGGAGAGTGGGCAGCCTGATAAAAGCTTTTTATTTTCTCCAGAACAGCACCAAGCCAGTATTCCCCACATTAAAAAATCCTCCTGCTTTTCCAAGTATACAATCTATTTCCATTCATGCACCACAAAGATCATTGCATTCTTTCCAAGCACTACAAGTGTAGCTTGGGTTGACAGCGTATACTTAGCCTAAACCTTTGAAGCATCGCAGGATAATATGATAGCTTCACCTAGGTCAGTTGAGTCTTCCATTCTGAAAAAGCTCTTGGGGAAACCATGATAATTACTATATTTTTAAGTAAATAGAAACATAGAATCAGCTAGGTAAGAAGAGACCTTTAAGATTGTCATGTCCAACCTTGACCCCAGGACTGCCAAGTCTGCCACTAAGAACATGATTAAGGGCCTCATGTACACAGTTTTTGAATGCTTCCAAGGATGTGATTTCACCACTTCCCTGGGCAGCCTGTTCCAATGCTTGAGCACTTATCAATCAAGAAATATTTCCAGTCTAGAACTCCCCTGATGCAGCTTGAGGCTGTTTCCTCTTCTGTTATCTGTTGTTACTTGGGAGAACAGAAAAACCTTACCTCACTACAACGCCTTCTATCTGTCAGGCAGCTGTAGGGAGCAAAAGGTCCCCCCAGGCCTTCTCTTCTTCAGACTAAACAACCCCAGGTCCCTCAGCCATTCCCTGTAAGACCTGTTCTCCAGACCCTTCACCAGCTTCAGTGCCTTTCTCTGGACCTGCTCCAGCACCTCAATGTCTCTCTTGCAGTGAGTAGCACAGAACTAAACACAGGATTCAATGTGCAGCCTCGCCAATGCCCAGCACAGGGGGATGATCACTGCCCTGGTCCTGGTGCTAACGCTATTTCTGATACAGGCCAGGATGCTGTTGGCCTTCCTGGCTGCCTGGACACAAGCTGGCTCATGTTCAGTGGCTATCAATCAGCAAAGTAAATTCAGTAGAAGTAAATATCTTTACCAAAATTTAATTTCTTTTTTTCTTTTAGAGAGACTTCTGTTGATGGCTTCCTAATCAATTCCACAACTAGTCAGGGTGACTATAAATTACATTTTCCTTCTGTCTTCCTCCATCACAGACTAACAGGTGGAGGTGGCTACATATGGCACGCAGGGTTTTAGGTTTGCCTCACTGTTGTGTCTTATTATAATGTAGATTAAAAACCAAAAAATACCCCCCCCCCAAAAAAAAAGAAAGAAGAACTGTTGCATAGGAAGTTTGCTGTTAAGTTTCTGTCCTGTGGAATCAGTCCTACAAACAAAGGAGGAGCTTGCACCTGAAAAGAAGAGGGAAGTCTTTGAAACTCAGATATAAGTTTAAGCACCACTGTAGATGTGGACATTATATTCAACCTAAAGAAGAATATTTAGAGCCCTTATCAGATGTTTTTAGGAGTCAAGTGCAGACAAATAATTATTCTGCTCACTCAAGGAAGTTATATTACACCAAAGTAGAAACTTGAGGTCTTGGAAAGCCACACTCCTGTTACCAGTGTCATGCAGGACAGCTTTCCCTCAGTTTGGAGTATTAACCCACCAAAAGCTTCGAGACTTGCAATACGTCCCACAGAAACAAATGCTTCAAGTTTGATTTCCTCATTGTGATTAAGATACCTAGCTTTTAAGGGAGCATATTCTGTTACTGGCAGATAAATTCCTCTTTCTTCATTTACCCATTTAAGTTCAACATGAACTCTGTTTAGTCGTATTATATCACCAGTGGGCTTGCTGTGGATAAAGTGCACTTTGGTGTTGATGGGCTAAAACATGGGTGCAGCCTCATCATAAACTGAAACTACCCGAGATATACTTAACCAAGCATTGATGTAAGTTTGTGCCTCTCATCTGGATGACTGTTTTCTTGACTTGGAGTTCAGAGAGGCCAGCTGTAACTACAAACCCAGCAGGAACACTCAAGACTCTTGCTGCATGTCATTCCCATCACACATCTACATAGTCACTTCCCTTCCCAATAATCAATAACCTGACATTTAGCCCATTGTCAGAGTACATTGGTACTGACATACTCATCTTGGCCAATCTGTTCTGGCCTACAAAAACATGTCTTCTACTCATCCTGTTTTCATCATCTTTAAGGGCTTAGCTGTAGCTGTCGTTTTGTCTCAGCTAATGTTCCTTATTATTCACCTTGAGTAGTGATGGATGTAACAAACCCAACCCGGTTACCAATAACTGCCCTTATTTTTTACTTAAAAATGACTAAAGCTTAGACAATCAAATTATTTGCTCCTTAGCTGATATCAGCATTTATGTTACCTACTTTTTCTATTATTTTATGTTGGGAGACTTTTCACATCAATTTCAAATGCTATCCTGAAAAATTACCCATACAATTAAGTTTGAAAGATCTCTTTTCAGTTTAGATGTACCAAGTTATTTTATCCTCTTTAAGAATTTTATATATTAACAAGATAAAAACCTCTCTAAAACTACATTTGCTTATTCTTCAGGATTTGAACTGTCAGTGCTGTTTTGGTGATCAAAAAGAAGTATCTGCAATTCATAGAAACAGGGTGGTTTGGATTGGAAGGAATCTTAAAGATCACCTTGTTTCAAGTGCCCTGCAATGGCCAGGGACACCTTCCACTAGACCAAGTTGCTCCAAGCCCCATTCATCTTGGCCTTGACCACTTTGAGGGATGGAGCATCCACAGCTTCTCTTGGACACACTGTGTGCCAGTGCCTCACCACCCTCACCGCAATGAATTTCTTCCTTACAGCCAATCCAAATCTACTCTCAGTTCTTCAAGATTTACCAGTTCCTCTAAGATGCATGTTATAAACAAGATACTTTGCTACCCATGTTCCAGTAGTAGTTCTAACCAGCAACTCATGCAGAAAACCTCTGTTGGAAGTAAAGAGAGACCTGTGACACCAACTTATTTCAGAGCCTTCCACTTCAGAGGATTTTAATATCTGTGCCAGGCTCTTGCCCTTAATTACATATTTGAATTTTGAAAACAAAACCAAGGCAGGTAGAGCTTTTAGCTCAAACCCATAACTTCTTTTTTTCCCCTCTCCCCCAATTTTTTCAGTGTCCCACTCAAAAATATATACAGAACTTTTCTACCCTCCACCCTTCCATGTAGAGTGACTATTCACCAGCTATCTCAGGGCAAACACTCAGTATGTCCAAGTATCAGAAAAGTACCTTGCAAACACAACAGCAGCTCCTTCATGTTTATGCACTTATGCAAGTCATACATAGAAGAAAAAAATCAAGCAGTGAAACCCAAGTTGCAAGACAACATTGTGCTGCCTTATTTTGTCTTCCATTAACTAGGACTGCTTTCTGCCAAGATTTGGCAGCTGGGATGAAAGGTGCAAACACTTGTTTAGATTATGCAGATGGAAATCCATTTTGTCCTTAGGGGATTCTGTATCTCTATTGTAACCCCAAAGCCACTTAAGCATAAATCATACGATTCATTTCAAGGAACAGGTGTGACCCTGTAGCCTTCTCTCTCCAGGGACCACAGTGGAAACAACTAACACAGAAGCTCGACAAAGCTTTGAGATCAATTCTGAGGTTCCTTGAAGTCTTAAAATAGGACTTTGTATAGCTAACAGGTGCATACCTACTTACTGAAGGCATACAAAGCTTCATGGTAGACTACTTTGCCAAAATCCAGGACAGAATAATGGGAAAAAAAATACTTCATATAAACTACAGCTAAAAATTCTGAAGAGCATTTAGACCCTTGCAATTGTTTTGTAATTACCTTATTTAAAGCACTAAAATATACTTCTTGGAGTTTTCTCTTGCTTGTAAGCAAAACGCAAAGTCCCCAATTTGTCTGCAGCACTTGTTACCAAGGAGACTAGGTTTTAAAACGTAGGCCAGTAATGCTAACAATGCAAGTATAAAGAACTATTTATGTCAGTGTAATACTGAGGTTCCTTTTTAAAAGGTCTGCTTGGGTCTACCTGGAGAATTGGCAGAGCAATTCCAACAGTTTCACAATAAACATTAGTAGATTATGTCTGGAAGAATATATATACAGTTGTTCAAAATGCATTCAAGTCCCATGCTTTCTGGTGGTCCAAAACATAGTCAGTCTTCCTTTCCAGATGGCTCTCAAGCAAATACATGCTTTCTAGCAAGATTCTGAATGGCCTTGCCATGCCTGAAACATCCCTATCTTCTGAATGTAAGGTGTGTAATAAGTATAATGAAAACAACTTTTCAAGGAAAAAAAATATTGAACAACTTCAAACTTCATTTTTTCCTGTAGACAACAGACAAATTTAAATTTGAATATTCATAATACTTTACATGTTTAGTAACTAGGTTAGCTATATTATTCATCCTCACTCCAAGACACAGAATCATAGAACGGTTAGGGTTGGTAAGGACCTTCAGATCTTCAAGTTCTCCTTGCCATGGTAAAATTCGTATAAGACATTTGTTTCATCCACACAAGCTTCATTTCTATGAAGTCTGGAGTGTGGTGCCCTTTTACAGGGACTCATGTAAAACCAAGGGGCACATGCTTCCAGTACTGAAATAATTACATATGCAAGTTGCCAAACAACTTTCAATACCCCATTCTAGTGAGCTCCAGATGTGAATAACACGTTTCCACCCTGAGAGGAAAAGAAGTTCTAAAATCTGGGATTAACATCTACCACACAATGATCGTATGCATTCACAATTGGGAATACACAGATGTAACACACTAAATATGCTGCTTTTTTTTTTTTTTCCTTAAAGTTTCAATATTCAGAAATGAAATAAGCTTCTCCTGGGACTCAGGGATTGTGTATAAATAGTGGCTTCAGTCCCACCATGTGTCTTGCATTTCTTCCATAGCAGTAAGGGTGCATTTTAAGAAATAGCTTAACAGCTGTTGCAGTCTCCCTATCTGGTTTCAAGATACTTTGTTCAGTTTCTATCATTAAAGCACCTATTTGTCTATTGTAAGTAACTTCCTTAACACACAGCATGCCCAAGCTCCCACAGATTTCATTGCATGCATATGCTGTCACTTAAAAATGTGTATGCTGGTAGTTCATTGTAACTTCTTCCACTAGATCTTGCATTCATTATAGTGACAGACACGAATTGACATCCATGTAAAGCATACATGTTCTTACCCTATCTGCTGGGTAAGAGGTTTCCAATTTTAAGTTATGCTTATTCCCACTGATCACTTCAGAGTAACAAGAAAGCAGAAGACAACTTAGAAATCAGTCCTGCTTTGAGAAAGGCTGTGGACCAAAAAACCTCCAGAGATCCCCACATTACTCTCTCATTTTGCATTTCTAACTTCATGTATATTTGATAATTTCTTCAGTTATCTGCAAATGTTAGACTTGAATCTTCCAGAATGGGACCAGGGCTTTCCCCAGCTGTGCCTTCATGTCAAAATGTAAACATACCCTTTTTTTTTGTCCTTTGGGAAGCTAAAAAGAGGTTGTTTAAGTTTATTTCTTAACTAAATTAAGACCTCTGTTGTTAAGTGTCACTTACTGTCCAACCCAGATGACATCAAGAAGGGCCAAAGCCTGTTTTGCCAAACACTGACAAAATATCCTGTCACTCTTTTCTCCTAGATTCCTGCAGAAAAGACTCCCATTGAACAGTTATAGCTATCCTCCCTGTACAACAGATCCCTTAAATGCATGAGTATTTTGCTCCTTTTTGAACAGATGGCTATGACTTAACACCACGATATACTGAAATACTTCATTACCCTATCAATCGTGAACATCAGTATCTCGAGGGAAGGAGACAAGAAGGAAAGACCAGCAACTTCAACTCAGTATAAATGGATAATACAGACTGCAACAGCAAGCTCAAAATAATCAGTTTGATCTAAGACCACACACATGCCATCTCCTGGAACAAAACGTGCCCTTTGGAAACACCATCCTACCCTTAGTAGCCTGTCTCATCAGAAAAGACCATGTGCACAGCCAACACACCCTTATTTGATTAGAGCATGAGATACATTGAGAGCTGTTCTCAATGAAAACCAAGGAAAATCCTGCTCGTCTTACTAGAAGTATCCCAGGACATGTAGTAAGACAGTCATATTTACATTCCTGAAGGTGGCAGCCTACAGACCTGAGACATACGGAATTGATGGGAGGAGTGAGAAACAATGATTTGAACTTTATCCCTTGGTCACTGTTGCTTAATAGACGGAAAAACATGAGGCAGCAGAAAACCGACATGATGTCAAACTAAGGAATGCATTTATGGTCAGGGTAAACTAGCATAACCCCTGGGAAAAAGCCTTGCTCCCTCCCTAACCCAGTCACTCATCTTCATCCCTTCACTGCTTGTTCCTCTGTATTACTGTAGCCAACTCTGGAACAGTGAAATACATCATACTGGGAACACAACCCATGGTAAACTAAGTGCACCTCACACACAAAGACATAAGAGTAACCCAGCTTATTTCTCCATTTATGATGTAGGTGATCTTCCTGATGCAAAAAAAGGAAAACAATAGGGTGAGGACTAACGGCTGACAGGGGAAAAGGAAGACAGACTGTTCTTGCCTGTTTAAGTTGTAGTTGCGTTATTCTCCCAATTGCAAAGAGAATAGGATTAAAATTACTGACCATGATTAAGGACACATTTGCTTTTAAATCCCTAGATGCCTCCTGAATTTTAAACAAATAAGTTAATTATGGGCCAATGGATGGGGGAAATACCAGAAACCAAGAATAAAAAATGTGTTTGGAGCCTAATGCTATTGCTTCATTCCATTGTTCATTAAACTCAGCTGTTCAGATCTCAAGAGAAAACCCATATATTCTAATGGTAAGAGGACACTGCAGCATTCGATACACATTCAAAATCATTCATGTGCCTTGTGACCTGTCTCTTACTTATCTTAAACAGCACCAAACTCCTTCCCCTGCTCCACTCCATGTATTTCCAGAGGGGTCTCATGAGACCCCAACCTGGAGTATTACATTCAGTTCTGGGGTCCCCGCAACAAGGCAGATGGATCCAGAGGAGGGCCACAGGAAGTGATCAAAGGGCTGGAACATCCCCTCTGTGAAGGGAGACAGAAAGCTGGGTTGTTCAGCCTGAAGAAGAGGCAGCTTCAGGTATACCTTATTGCAGCCTCTCAACACATAAAGGGGGCTTGTAAGATGGACAGGCTTTTTACAAAGGTCTGTGGTAACAAGACAAGGGGCAATGCTTCTGAATAGAAAGAGGGTAGGTTTAGTTTGGGCATAAGAAGTTGCTTACGATGAGGGTGGCGAGGCACTGGAATAAGTTACCTAGAGAAATTCTAGATGCCCCATGAGTGGAAATGTTCAAGGTCAGGATCATCTTTTGACCTCTAAGGGCTCTGAGCAACTTTATCTAGTTGAAGACATCCCTGTCCATAGAAAGAGTTAGGAAAAGATGATCTTTAATGGTCCTTTACAGCTCAAGCCGTCTATGATTTCAGTATGCTTCCCAATTTCCAAAGTAAAGTTGCAGTTGCCTTTACTGGGTAAGTAGATACATGCATGTAAGTTAATTTGCATGTACCTGGTTGTTTTAGTGACTGTCACCAGAAAACCATCTGTTACCTATCAGTACTTCACTTAGTCATACCATTCTCACACTATATAAAAGACTTCAGAGATGGGCCTAGAACAGAAATCAGGATCCTGCAATTTAATTGCTTGATACTGATTACCATCCTAATTACTTGGGGTGTATTTCCTCAGAGTTATCAGAAGGTGTTTAACTCAAGACATGAGTTTCCTTCAAAGGAAAACTTGTAGTAACTTAACCACAGGCTATTGAGTCCTGCAAATAACTTGCTTGACCACCAACCGTTTCATCCCAGCAGTTATTTTCCTCTCCTATCATGAAACTGCACAGACAAGAGCTGAGACCAGAGGTGAACATATGCATGTTAATCACATGCTGACATGTCCCACAACTCAACTTAAACAGCAATGTACAAACAACTGAGCTGCATAACCCTTCATCATGAAATAAAGATTAGGGAACACAGAAGTGGGCAAGTTATTAGAAACCGACTTCTAAACATATGGCTTATCATAGACTCCATTGGTGTGTTGTAATCTACCAACTTTGGGAAGTGGTGCCTAATCACACCAGCTAGAACCACACAAAACCCTTCAGTAACAGCTTTGCCTTTGCTCCCTACTGTTTTTACTTCTCACATCGCCTTCAGTGCAAAGTCTCCATTAAAAGATTTACCATATTTTAATCAAATACAATAATTATGAAATATAATCGGCCACACATTTATGAGAAGTGCTAGTAATACGCAGTTTTATTGCACTATAATAAGCAGCCAGTAAATTACAGGAACTTTCAGCCAAGTCAAATGATCTGACTGTGCCTGATTAGTCAAGGACCTATGTTAAGAACAAAAGAAGAATGGTATCTGAATGTTAGACTTAAATTAGAAAGTTGCTGCTTTCTCTCACATAGCAACAAAACATGACAGCATTACAAGGCAAATACCAGGCTGTGCATTATTAGTTCACAAGAATCATTCCACTCAGGGCCATAGTGCATGGAATTACTCTGCATTTTAGGTGACATGTAGGAACATTCATCTTTGAAAGGCTACAGTAACTTCCAAGTCACTGTAATCATCCAGAGCAAAATCGAGTTCCAAATCTCCACGCTTCCTATTTTTCTCACCCACCAGAAACCCTTTTTGAATGCAATAGTTTCAATTAGCTCACTGAATAAATTCTGATATTAACCAGAAAACAGCTTTTTAATGCTCTGTATCAATTAGACTGGCTACCATGCACACAGAAGATTTAAAATCTCAGCTTTTATGAGCCAGTATTCTGTCCAATAGATTTATTGTCACATACCAAGTCTGACATTTCGTAAAAGCAAAAAAAGGTACTGTTTCCAACTACCTAAAGGAATATCCATAAATGATGCTTTTAAGATCTTGATCTAATATCAGAGCTGCTGATATAATTTAGTTTAGCACAAGGTATAATAAACCTAATTAGGTACAAACTTTACTGCCAGCAAGCCGTGGGGAATGAAGAGGGAGCAGTACTTTAACTGTCAGATACAAAAAGATCCAGCCTTGTCTGAAAGTAAAAGTACCCAAGAGCAAAGGATGTTTGACATCAGCATCTGCATTGCCACCTCAGGACTGCTGTGTACAGGCTACACCAAACAAATCTGCTGTGGTGACTCATTCAAATTACAGCAATATGAGCACTGCTCTGCTTCCTGCTGATTAACAAGACCTTGGTATTAGAAGAGTTTCC
Organism: Neopsephotus bourkii; assembly: GCF_033783945.1. NCBI lineage: Eukaryota > Metazoa > Chordata > Aves > Psittaciformes > Psittacidae > Neopsephotus > Neopsephotus bourkii. Next base: position 2,087,832 of record NW_026901033.1, read on the forward strand.
ACACTGCTATCAGACAGCTGGCATAAAGAATAGAAAACCTTCAAAAATACCTCAAACACTCTTTAGTCAGCTAAACCAAGCACATGATTTACAGCTCACATAGTCACTGTAAGCCCACAGTAACTTTTGCATCGAGTCAAATTTAACATCTCTCCAACAGCAAGCATCAACTAATTTTGAAATAAACATTATGGGTGGAGCACATGTACATAGAGTATATGTATATGAAATAATCTCTAGTCCATGGAATGATCACCTTCCCTTTCAAGCAAATAGTTAACTGAATAGTAGCCTAATTAAAGCCATAACTAAACTAGTTACACCTAAATACTTAAACTCCACCAAGGTACTCAATGCCATTCTAAATTAACTTCTCTATTTGACTTCATTCTATGACAATTGCCCTTTTCTGTACCTTAAGGTCTTCTTTCATTTGGAAAGACAGAGCCAATGGAGGCCCAAATCAGAACCAATATTCAAGACTAGAGTATGTAATAAGACACACAGCAAATGAAATAGAAAATACATTGATCCCTTTCCTTTTGATTCTGGTATTGAATTTGTTTTCCTGTTGACACTAACACTTTTAGGTAATGCACAATAAAACGTAAGAACTCTCCAAGTAGGAAGGCATCCATTTCATCATGTTTAATTCCAGTTGCTTCCTTTGGCCAATCTCACTTTCTTTTTCCCTAACTTGCCACTTGTCTGACCTGGAAACATACCATCACATTTGATCTACCATGGTAAGGCAATCAGTACTATAAGAACCCTCAGAGAATGCCAGTAGCTTTCTGAGAATGAGCTTCTTTTACAGAACTTCACCCCATTTTATATGCTTATGTCTACCAATTCTATTCTTTAATTACTACTTAACTGCTATTCTTGGTAGTTTCTACTTCTAGAGCCTCACATGCAATATCAGCCTCAGTTCTGTAGTTCTCAGTATTTCCATCTGCAACACTTTCAGAAAGATGTGGTTATCTGCAGCCTTCTGTGTATTTCTAGAATGAAAACCGCTTGTGCATGAGGTTACACGCAACACCAATGTTATACCTTCACACTTGAAGTGCATCTCTTCCTGTTCACACCACTGATATAACTGTTCCAGAGTAGAATTTAAAGAAAAAAAGACATGATATGAAAATACTTAATTGTACTTCAACAACTCAAAAGAGAGGCAAGAAACCCATTAATGCCAGACTCTAACATGATATTCACCCATATTCTGGCATGATATTACAATTATGATGTTCTCAAGGCACTGACCTGTTCATTACTGATGCCTACAGATTCTTTCCCAAACACTGGAAACAGGATGCATCTACTGCTCTAATCAGTTGCTAGGAGGGTAAGCAACCCACTATGCTGAACTGAAGAAACGATGCCAGTTCACTAAAACCCTGCAGCAGTGCACTAAACTAATCCCATTATCAACATCTTGACAAAAATCAAATGAACAAGTGTGCAATTATTTTAATTGTTTCCTTTTCACATAAGGCATGTCAAAAGCTATTAGACCAAATCTATTTACAAAACATTTACTGAATTAATAAGATTTTCTATTCACATAAAACATCAGAGGTTACAGCAATCACACTCTTAGCCCCTGATAGGGGGGCCAATAAAGCTTTTCAACCAGAATAACTTTCTGCCTATTAAAACAATTCTGTGAGACAGCTGTTGGTTAATATCAAACATTTTGCCTAAGACAGAATTTTGGAAGGCTGTGCTATTCACCTGGTTATCATGAAGGCATTAGAACTGCTTCCCCCACTGCTCTTCACTGACTCACCCAGCCTTGGGCAGGTCTTTCTGGAGGAGCTACACTGCTCACCAACACTTACCCAGCAGCAGCACCACACACTTCTGACACAGTGGCTACAGTGCTTTCTTGCCTCTTTTATAGAGCCTATCATATGTATAAGCAATGCTGTGCAGGACAAATATAGAAAGTTAAGAACTTCAGCAGCTCACCTGGAAGGAGAGAGGGCTTGAAAGTGCACTTAAAACAGCAATACTGTGTATTCGCCATTTTCAGTACATCTAGACCGAAAGACTAAATTCATTCTACCCATGTTACATGTAGTCTGCCTTTTTAAACAGAGTACTTCATGGTGTGAACATGCAAACGGCCAAGCGTCCAAATATCCTTTGCAATGCATTCAATCCATGTGATGGTAATGAAGTTTGGACCTCCAGCTTGTGCTTAAAGTGTGGATAAAATAATTAAGTAATAAGCACATTGAAATCATAATGGATGACAACTACAAAGTAACTTGCACTATTAGTTAACTATTTAATATACAAAAAAGGAAGATACAGAACAAAAAGACACATCATGTGGTCACCCAAGTACTTGCCATCCAAATGCAACTTGTGATCTCTCCTACTACTCAACTAATTCGGGACCTATTGAAGCACTTGTAAGATATACTCTTTTTGCAGGAAAAGACCAACTGAAAGGACCTAAGTTTCTGCTAGTGTTTACATAGGAGGCTAAGTGACTATGCAATATTTACACCGCTCTGTCCATTTTTATTTACTGAAGTTATTATTTGGGTCTTGCTGCAGTTTTGAATTAAAACGTCAGAACAAGAGCAGAATATTTTCACATACTGAAAGCACAAGTAAACCGGACTTACTTCTTCTTTTATTTTGTGACATTCAAAACTGCTATCGGATCTGTTTCACATCAGAACATAACTGGACACAGTTCAGAACTGGACAACTTCACATCTTGTCCATAACTGGACAAGAGTAAATAGTCTCACAAACCAAGTGAGATCAATGCCACTTAAGTAAAAAAATTCACATTGGAAAAGGTCCACTTCATTCCAGTTTCTTTCACAGCTCCAATTGCTCAATGAACCTGCTGTAGCATCAAATCTTCATTGGGCATCTTCTTCCACTACACCCTGTGAATTTGTCAGGCCCTTAAGACCTCCTATATCAACAGTGCCAAATGGGAAAAAAAAAGCCAAATATTCCTACAGCAGTCATCATGTCTAATTAACTCAACCCTAAATATATACATTTTTGCTGTATAATTATCCTTATTTCATCACTAAGCACTATGTGGTCACAAATATGAAAGTTCTAGAGGCAAATATTTTTGTTAGAGATTAATATCATAGAATCATAAAATAGTTAGGGTTGGAAAGGACCTTAAGATCATCCAGTTCCAACCCCCTTGCCATGGGCAGGGAATATGGAGCCTCCCAAAACAAAGCTCAAAACTTAAGACCCAAGAAGCAAATGACTACAGAGAAATAGATTCTCTAAAACCAAAATCATCTGTGGTGGTTTCAAAGGGAACTTTATACTAGCTTGCTCCTTATGCAGCAGACACTAGCATGTGACTCAGGTCAGCATTATACACTAGCAAAAAAGATAAACTACATGCTTATTTCTCATGAACACGTGCCGTCCAATACTATCATTTTACCTGTTCCCTTGGTATAACTGAACACATTAAGGCTTCGAAGATACAATGATCTCCCAATATGTATATATAAAGCATTTAAGTAAATCCCAGACATGTAATTTTGCATGTATTTTTAACAACCTGTAATTAACAACTGCTCAGCCTGTAACACGAGTGATTGTTTTTTTTCCTGATGGAAAACTTGAGATTTTTAAAGTTAAAATACATAATAATACTAGTTTTACAGCAGGGTTTATAGTAAACAGGGAGATCAGTGCACATAAACCTAAGGCAAAAATAGCAAAGGACAAGGAGTTCAGTAAGGACTAAGAGAAGAGATAAACTTGTTTTAAATGGGTTATTGACAGACAGATAGAATTAAAATTACATTGCTTACTCACTACTTCTCAGCCTAGACAGACACTTAAGGGTCTATATAAAGATGAAGATGCTTCTGAGATAAGCTACTTAGCAGTAACCTACAAAACTAGGAAATAAACATATCTAACTGCAATCAAGATGTATTTCACACTTGAGAAGCATCAAAACCAGGAAAATATTATATATTATTCTGCCAGGACAATTTTTTCCATGTGGTTGCTTTTATCTGCATGAAGTAGGCACATATGAACTCACAGCTCATGTGCTGTGAGATGCAGGCCAAATACTGATTTATTCATTTGCCTTGTTGCTCTTCTAAGTATGAAAACACCCATAGGTGCTATCAGAGTAGAGACTTGGAACATATTCAGATTTAGCAAGTGTTAATACAAAGCTGAAAAATTAATAGAATGATCTTATCACTACTTTAATATTAAAACTACAGTCTGAGAGTTGTGAGTGGTCTCAATTAGGGCAAAAAAAGGGAAAGCCACAGGTAAACAATATCACCACATACCCATTGCATTTTGTTGCAGTATAGGAAACAAAGGATTAATGTATCAAGGTACTACCTGGAATCAATACTCAGTGTCTTCATAGCAAGAGAGAAAACTGTTCTTCTTCTTATGAATTATACTATTAGTTTAGAATTATGCTATTAGATAATCTGTTTTCTTGGGTTTAATCATAAAATTACTAACAAAACCCCTCAGATCCATAGGAATATTCATCAGAAGAGTGTAGATAAACTAACAAAGGTATTTTTCATGAAGCCACATACAACTGAAATAGATCTTAAACAGCATATGCTTTCCTCAGGTTCAAAACTGCTGTTTTAAACTCTTGTGCATGTGTACAACATTCAGGGTAGAAAAAGAGTTTTTAGCAGCCCCATGCAATGCCTTGTGCACTCAAAGCTTATGAAACAGGAAGATAGATGCATATGCCTTTGGTCCTTTATGTGCGACACTCACATGACTTGCATTAACTCACATATGTAGCCATTCTAAATACCTCTGTTTCTTTGATTTAAACACAGAATTGGAAGTGTGCTTCTTTTTCCTTTTCCTAAGAAGTCCCCCAGAACTAATTCTTAGCACAAAAATCCCTGAGAATACTTCACAAGCTAATTTGTGCTGTGTCTGAAGATGTAACAGGCAGTTTCTAAGTCACACATAGGATTTCTGTGTACCTGCATTCAAATGCTTGCTCAAGATAAAGGTCTGTCTAACATATTAAGGAGAAATACCACAATTGCAAATGCAAACAATAACTTGAGAATTAAAAGAAATACTGTATTTATGGGACATCATCCAGTGGGTTCTGACTTTGATGACCTGCTCTTCATATTGAAGCTTGAATCATCCACACTTGTATAAATAAGAACACAAGTTAGTTTCAAGCAATAGAGGGCTGATGTGTGTTTTAAGCGGCCTCTGTGATTGCTTTAGATAGTCCTTTATGCTGACCAGCCAACATTCTTTCAGTCACAACACTAAGCTCAGTTCAAACCCCTGCAGATCAATGCTATTATGCAACACATGATTAAGCAGCATATTCAGCCCGAAGAAGCCGCATGTTCACAGAAAGCTCCCTGCAGATCTCAAAGCAACTGAACTTCTGTTAGTGCCTTAAGAAAAATCACATACCTGACAAAAACACTATGGATCTTATTTCATGCTTGAGGCTTCATGTTAGAATATATTGTCCTCCCAAGCCTTGCGTTTTTACATTTGTAACTCAGCTTCAGAACAGTGTTTAAGGAGAATAAATGCAAACAAAAGATGGGCTCCCTTATAATGTATAATAAAATACCTCAAGGTTCCTAAGGCGGAAAAAAAATCAGATAGCGGACTTATTCTAAATATTCCCTCAAAGGAAAGCAGAAATGGGTTGAAACTGAATTAAAAATATTAGGTATATATGAAATTATTATTGTATGAGCTAAATACTATTTCACTGGGTATACTGGTGAACATTTTGCCTTCACCTTGACATTATGCACATAAGCCAGCTTGCATTGATAACAGCACCAGGGATGGAGTACAGCCAAAGTCATGGAAGCCTCAGGATCAAGCACAAAACCGGACTGGAGAACACACAGCTACACAGCTGTATAACAACTAGCCACAGCACACACTGATTACTGATTCTGTGCAACAAGCTACTCCCATCTCAACAGTTTCTTGACTTTCTACTGGGTTTATGAGCCTCACTGGTGTACAAATATCATCATATGCTGAAAGTCATCACTCACTGCATGCTTCATTTCCCCTTTGGATGGGGGGAATCTAGCAGCTCTCCAATAGAAAGACAAAGTCTGTCTCTTGTTGTCAGTGAACCCCCCCACATTAACCTGCTAGCACCTATTAACATGGATTAGGCAATAGGAACAGGATGAGAGAATCTCTTTAAAGTGCACAAAAAGGCTCAATCTATCTTTTCCAGCAGCAGCTTTTTCCTGCAATTCTCCTTCCAAGGAAGGACCTTTAGGTAAGTAGCCATTTCTTCTTGCAAGTATAACAACTGTCTTTCAAATTCATTACAAGATAGTTCAATTGTGTTGAGTACAAGCAGAAGATAAAGGTATTTTCATACCTGCGTTATAAGATGTTTCAGATGCCCCTTTCCACTAGGGCCAATAAAGACTAAAATGGAAAGGAGACAACATGGCGAGGCTACCCTTGACTGCAAGGCAGGCCTCCAATCCAGAGGCCAAATAGTCAAAAAGATGCTTTGTTCCAAAAGAGATTATGTTTTAATCCTTACCATGTTCTCACCCACAAATTATCAGTCAGCCAGAGCTTCCTAGCATGAGAGCAAACACAGTCATGCACTTCACCAGGTAAACTAAAGAACTGCAGAGCCACAGGCAAGTAACAACACAGGCGCTTCCCTCTGGAAGGGAGCTATACCTTCTACTTGCATATAACCAGCTGAAGCCATACCTCAAGCCACAGCACCCTCCTGCTATTCTTTTTTGGCCTTTAGCCCTGACCTTGCATCTGTCTTGAGCTTCGAGTTGCCTCTCCAGATGCTATAGTCAAAAGTACATGTTGAATGCAGTCAGCCTCAGAAGTCTGAAGCGGCAGAGCAGCTGCTCACCCACGGGAGACTATAGCCCTCCCAGATAAGGCTATTTCATGTAGTTAAAGTCCTGAAGTCACGTGAAATTATTTTAGGTTAAGCAGGAGCATTGATTACAAGCATTTCTAAATGTATTAAAAACAAAACACACGCAGCATACTTGGAAAGAAAACACAGAAGTTTACTTACCTTCGGAGCATTTGCTGCCAGTCTACCACAAAGGTTCGGGAGCAGGTCAGTCCACAAACAACCCTCAACAGGGCATTACCTCAGGAGGGCTGAGCAGACTAGGCTAAGCAAGTCAAAGAGCAACAAAGCCCATAAACAATTCAGTGATGGCCAAACACAGGTCATCAGGTCCAAGACAGCCCAAGAAGACAAAGCCCAGCTCAGTAAGCGAGCTGGGCACAAACAGAGCTTAAAAAAGGAGCTACTGCCTGTGATGGACCTAAAATGGCTCTGGACAGGGCGGGGGCGTGGAGTCCCAGGTGCAATTGATTAGGGCAATTAAATCCTGGTAGTGCACTTAGAGCCATGACACAGTTCTTTAAGTATTTACAGGCAAAACAATACTAAAGTATAAGTAAAACATTGGGCTCTAGGGAAAGAGGAAGATCCTACACTTCAGATACACCCACTCCCCGTACCTCATCTATCGGAATATAGTTAAAGGCCAAAAAAGCTACATCCCTTCTCCTTCTATGGCTCCACTTTCACATGTAAGTGAATAATCATCGTTTCTATTTGTACTAATTTCCTTCTGAGAAAAAAAAAATCTTATAAAAAACAGTGGAAATAAAAACTACAGGATGCTTTAATACATTCACCTAAAATCCATTTTCATCTTAAGACTTTTACTTCATAAAACAAGCACTGATTACAACTTCGCAAAGATCAGTCATTATTTTCTTTCATCTAAGCCACCTGGGACCAGTTAAGCCAATCAGCCAGGAAAGCTTTGCTCATCACTGCTGCATTCCCAAGCCATTATTTTAAATCTGTTCCTCCTGTGGGTAAAGGCAAGATATTTGGGAGCACCTGGCACTTCCCCAGCTATGTAAAGGGGGCCAATAACCTCCAGGGACTTCTCTGTTAAGGTTATCATGTTTGTCTTACAAATCTCAGAGCTGTTCTTCCAGGTATCGGGATGGGTACCCTATCTTGTTCTCTGCTGCTTCTCCCTGCTAGGGCTGGTTCCTGTCAGCTGCCAGAAAAGCAGAGATATCCAGCAGCCTGTAAGACCTAGTGAAGAGGAACAGCAGGGTCAGTCTGGGTTTGTGGCTAATGCCCATTGTCCATGTTGGGGGGAAGAGGAAGGGGATGCAGCAAGGCAGGTTATCTTTGCCATCAGCAATTCTGTGGCTGTAGCCCTGAATCCAGCATTTGTGTGGCTGACCCAGGCAGGATGATGCACAGCAGCCCCAAAAGTGGGCACGCTACCCCTGTTCTCCAAACTTCAGTCCTTGCAGGCAAAGCTCCCAGTGCCCCCAGAATGGGAGAGATGGGGATGCTTTAGGGTAAGATAGCCAATAAGCTGGAAGTATCAGCATGAAATTATGCTTTTAAGGAGGTTTTTAAGGACTTTCTTCCACTTTATGCAAGGCTAGCCTTTCACCTGTGGGCTTTAGTGACCTTTCATTTTATTCACAGTCTCACAAATGATAATCAGGTGTTTACAAGGAGGGTATCAGAATGCTACAGATGTAGACACTGATGGTTTCACACGTGCAAAGTGCACCAATACCAATAGAAGCTCATAAAGTGTTTTTGCATCTGCAGCTGCGTTGCACGGCATATTGGTGCTTTGCTGCAATTTAACTGCTTTCTGTTATATTAAGTGCAAAAGATGGTAAAACATCACCTCACAGTTCTGCCTGTAAATAAATGCCTTTCACACCTCATCTGTGGACTGCTTTTTTTTTGCTTGGTCCCACACTTGTCCCTCTCCCATTCCTTCTGTCTCTAAAATGTGTGTAGCTCTCCATGGCTATGGAGGAGGAGGCATAGGCTGACTTTTATGTATGCATTTTGAATGCTTTCAGGTCACAAGCTATGAATGTTTTTAGGCAGTTACTCTACCCACTGTGATATGAGCTACCAGATGCTGAGAGTAGGACAATTTGCACAACTAATTATGGATACTAGCAAGTGTTAAGTAGCCATATAAGATTTTTAACAGCAAGGCTGTTTCTTGTGACTCCTTTTGATAGCCAGTGTCCATAGCGTGCTGCTTTTTAATTTATGGGTTTCAGAATGTCACTAATTCAATTGGGATCAGAAATCATCTCAGTTCAAAGAATACAATTTTTAGAAAGCCACAGTCTCCTTAGTTCTTCATATGCAATAATTAAACAGATTTTCACAAGGATTAGCTTGAAAATGATTGCTGAAGCTGTACCTTCTTTCTTTCTTCCTGCAATGAGATTAGGTTTTCCCCCCTGAATGTTCCTTGAGATTTTATCTAGTCATTCTCTCCTCAGCCATGTTGTCAAACAAAGCAGATTATCACCAAAGTATCACCAAATACTTCGTATATTGGGAAAATTAAACTGATAAACTGTTTTTAAGCAGGATTCTTTGAAAACAAAACAGCTAACCAAACTAAAGTTGGAATGCAAAATGAGTCATTTCTTCAGTGTAGTATGAGCATACCAGTGAAGGGCAGATGGCTCAAACAAGTTTTAATACCCCATAGTCTAAACATTTCATCAAAACCCACAAATTGTTAATTTAATAGATAACTTGTATCCCTATTAATGCATACATGCATATTATTGTGCATATATGTATCATATAATAATATGCATACATGTATATTATTAGATGATCTTAACGTCCTTTCAAACCCTACCTATTCTATGATTCTATGATTCTATTTGATACATGTGGCTCTGCAGCAGATTAGTAAACTGACATAATGGAGCTTGACATTCTTCTCCCCTTGCATTAGAAATTACAACGTTGGAATAAGCCTTCTCTTTTTGGTGTTTTTTAGGTTTTTGTTTGTTTTTTCCTTTTTTTATTTACAAGCTGATGATCAAACGTCACAATGTTAGTATTTCCACATGCCCATGTGGGGAACAGTGTGATCAAGCTGCTTCCCACTATCTGTGCTGAACTTTCTCCAATAGTAATAGAATAACCCATGCATCACACTGCACAGTTGAATAGCCCTGAGGTGTAGAGCAATGTGTGACATCTATGCCAACTAAAACATGCAGCAGAAATGTAATGTTATTGACAAATCTGCAATTCACATTGTTTTGCTTGGAGGAAGGAGGGAACTACTTCACCCAGTAGAAGCACAATTTATTACTTGCAAATTAAAGAGGCTATTAAGTACCTTTTGAGGTACATCAGGTCAATTGGACCTACTAGTAGCATCCCATTGGAGAAGTCCATGCGTTAATCCCTTTCACTTAAGCTAGTCCATCAGCACTTGAGCCATATTCACTCAGTACCTCATTGTCAGTCTTTAAGCATTTGTCTGCAGTAGAAATTTATGGCACCTGGGGTTATAGCAGATTTGATGTTAGGAAATACTCAGTTCTGCTTTGATTGCAATGTTTATTGTAATCATGGTGTTTGCGTAGTTGGCCTAGTGCCTCAGACTAAAATTTTCCAGAGCAGTGTTAAAGGCTTAGGAAGTTTTAGATTTAACATCTTAGTGAGGTGAAAGAATATATGTGTTGAATAAGTACACTTTACTAGCTATAAGAAAGGCCACCACTGCGGATTTTCAGGACAGACCCTTAAACGTGTTGCCTTTAAGTCAGCTTATATATTAGGTTTGATTTATGTGTCTGCAAGGTAGCGGTTAGAGCATTTTGCAGCAAACCATAAAAAATAAAAAGGAGATCAATGTGCATTTTTAACTCAGTAAGCTGAGATATTACAAATGGAAATTACTTGCTACTTACAGAATTGTTAAAGATCAGCTTGCAGGTACCTTCTTACTGACAAGCAACTTTGAAATGTCATCATCACCTTAAGTTTGTTTTCTTTCTTCTAAAGTTATTGCCTTTTTTTGAGGAAAGAAAAAGTCACAGGAATCCAAAGCAAGGTAATTTCCTTTTCTGTCCTGCCTCTCTCTTCCTTCCTTCCTTCCTTCCTTCCTTCCTTCCTTCCTTCCTTCCTTCCTTTCCTTCCTTCCCTCCCCTTTCCTTTCCTTTCCCTCCCTCCCCTTTCCTTTCCTTTCCCTCCCTCCCCTTTCCTTTCCTTTCCTTTCCTTTCCCTCCCTCCCCTTTCCCTCCCTCCCCTTTCCCTCCCTCCCCTTTCCTTTCCCTCCCTCCCCTTTCCCTCCCTCCCCTTTCCTTTCCTTTCCTTTCCTTTCCTTTCCTTTCCTTTCCTTTCCTTTCCTTTCCTTTCCTTTCCTTTCCTTTCCTTTCCTTTCCTTTCCTTTCCTTTCCTTTCCTTTCCTTTCCTTTCCTTTCCTTTCCTTTCCTTTCCTTTCCTTTCCTTTCCTTTCCTTTCCTTTCCTTTCCTTTCCTTTCCTCCATTCTTTCCTTTCTTCCATCCTTTCTTTCTTCCTTCCTTCCTTTCTTTTTTCCCCACTTTCTCAGCAGAATGCAATTCACTTTTCACTTATTTTTACCTGCACGGTGGACTTGAATGCACAAAAGCCATCTCACTAAAACTACACATCAGTATGCTTGACCAGCCCAGGCCAATGGGCCATTAATACTTTCCTAGCCAGAACTGAGGGTCAGCATCCTTAGCAAAGTAACTGAGATTCCCACTTTGGGATATGCTTTTATTCACTGAGACTATGGCAACTTGTTCTCTGCTCATGATCAAGAGCAATCTTGAAAATGAGTCACTTTTTTCACTTTACTTGTTTTCCAGCTAGATTGGTTTGCTGATCGCAGTGCAGGCAGTTGCAGTTGTGTCAGCCAACACAGCTTGGGATGGAAAAGGAAAATCAGACACCTTCACCTCCTACTCAGGCGATGCCAAAATCAAGTTAAACTGGCCAAACTACGGATAAATATAAACTAGGAAATGCTCTTGAGTAAATAGCATTCTCATAGCCCATGCCAGCATGAAGGACCAGAGGAGTGAAGAGGATAGGTGGTTTGAAGACTTCACTGTTAAAACCCACACTTTTACAGCAGCAAGGGGGGAAGCCTGCACACTACTGTTTCTCACACTGGAGAAGCTGTAATGTCTTCACACTTCTCCTAAATCCATTTTCATCAAGGAGTTTGCCAGCTTTGGATAAGTCTTTCCACAAGTAAAAAATGAGCTGACTTTGTTATTTATTTCCATCACAGGTCAGCTGTAACTGAATCGGAGCTCAAAAGCTACAACAAAAAGTAACTGAAGAACAAGTTCTTTTGTAGGTTGTCTTAAGTGGTGCTCTACAATTACTCCAGTCTTCAAAGCAACTGAGCTTTGATTTGAATTTCTCTACATCTGGAGGAGCTTTCTATAACACTAATAATTGAGATCTTAAGAAGTACCTCGTACAGCTTTTCACTTCCTCATTTAAATGCAGCCCACTGAAAAGAAGCATTAAGAATGAGCATCAATTCCCATAAAGACATTAATATTTTTCTCTGCCAGATCTTTGATCTGTTCCCATTCTTACAGAGTGAGGTGGTAGTCAAACCCCTTCCAACAATCACGCAGGGAGAACAAGATCCTGGGCTGACAACAGCGTATTTCCTTCAGAGTGGCAGCATATAGCCAGTCCAGGTAGTAGTAAGTAAACACATATGACAGTGCTGTCAATCCCATTTTTTTCCCTTTAAAAAATAAAGTGAAGCTCAAAATCTGTTAGCTATGACAACTACTAGCTGCAAGTGTGGTACTGTGCAAGGAAATATTAATTACATAACTGTAATGAATTGAATTTGACTGATGCAGCGCTGTGTAGAAAATCAGTACAGGTTTTAGTAGCCTCAGTGTATAGCATAGGAGGGCAATAAGTTAGAAGTTGCTCATCAACAGCACACTTTCCTAGTGGAATCTTGAAATACCTATTCTGTGCAAAAGCTTGTTGTGGTCCAGTGCCTCTGAAATGAAAAATGGACTTCGTTTAATGTACTGTTAGCTGTGAGAATTGCCATTTTAAAGCTTAAAAAGGCTTTTATTACTATGGGTTCCAATTCTGGTAAATGCTATTTGGTTGCCTATCAAAAGCCAATATAGTAGTTTTCATGATAATCTGAATATGTCACTGAATTTGGAACCTTTAGGTAAGGGCAGCATCATACCTAGGCAAGCTTAGAAGTGTGGATGCCTGAGTATCATTAAATTCTGGTGCAAAAATAGTAAAGCTTATCTAAACAGGGTTAGTAGTACCAAATATTTCCCCCCAAAGCCCTGCTCTGGCAGACACTAGGACTAAGAGGAATCCTGTTTCACTTCCTAATCGCTCTTCCAAGGGCCAGGCTAAAGCAGAAACAAGCAGCATGGAACAGGCAGTCAGTACATTTGCCATCTAGGGAATGGGCACAGTGTAAGTTGCGTTCCTCATAGGGACAGAAAAGCAGGAGCAAAGTTCCTACCCAGGGCTTGGTGCTGCTGTACAGACTTTAATTAATACATCTGACTGAGCGTTTTGTAGTCCATAATGAAGCAAACTTCTTGTCTGCTTTTCCCTAGCAGCTCAGTCTCTCCTTTTTCAGGTTTCAATTTCAGGGTATTTGTTTCCCCTGTCAAAGCTTAATTATATCCTCTCAGTTGTCTTTTAGAGATGGTGAGAAGCAATCAGAAAGCCTAGCAGGTATGAATAAGAAACCCCTGGAATACAAGGTAAGCCGTGGGATCTGGCAAATTTCAGAAGAAAACAATTTTCACATGAACCCATTTAGGTTTAACTGTGGCAGTTTGCACCCTCTTTTCCCACTCTCAGCTGTATATTCATTTAAATAGGGCATCTACTGAAATAGCTCAAAGCTAAAGTTATCATTGAAAACACGAGGGACTGAGGAAAGCTGGATACCCGCACGTATTCTGGAACATTATCTGGCAAGATGGTTGCAATTTGTTCAGCCTTTCAGATGCAACTTTTACTGACAAAGTAGAAAATAAATGCATAAAAACAGATTACCCCTTCTCATTTCCCAGCCTCGAACAGCAAGCAGCTGAGCTGATCTATTGAAAACATACACTATATTACCCTATTATCCTTTCCAAGTCATAACCACGGTTTCCAGCAGCTGTTATTTAACCTACTCAGAACAAACAGAAAACTGAAGATGGAAAATAACAGCTTTCAGTGATGCACCAATTTACTTATATAAATGAAAGATTAAGGATTTTTTTTTGGTCTTCCCACCACATCCGTGGTAAAAGAGGGTCTGAACCAGGGGAAACCATCTTCAGTGCAAACAATTGCAAACAATGCAAGCATTGTCAAACAGACATCTACTTGGTATAGATGAAGACAATGGTGAAGACATCACATTAATTAAAGTGCTCAAGAAAGTTACTTGATTTTTCACTTTAGACTTCATACTTACTAGAGATATTCCAAAGACCAGCTGTAATGAAATGAGTGTCAGAACAATGCGCACACAGTGCCACCAGGCTCTTCACTTTCATCACATATCCCCAGTTCTCTTTTCCATGATAGGTTTATCAAAATAATTTCATATTCAATGCAACAAACTATAAATCTTTACTTCTAATACATAGATCATCTCAGGAGCACCTCTTTAAGTAAATATTGACCCAATTTCCCCAATAACAAGTGGGGAAAGTGCTATGCAGAATGCCAATATGACCGATCATTTGTAAGAGTATTCTCTCAGATTAAAAAGCAAGGTTGCTTGAATAAGTGAAGAAAAGAGATCCAGTTGTTTTGTCTGATTTTTATCAGATGTCTCATTTATTACTGCTTCTCCTAAAATATGTCATGTTCATTTTTTTTTTACCACAGCTTAAACTTAAGGACTTCAAATTATGTTTTTACATAACATTCCAGAACATGCATAAATTATGAATGGTAAAAATCATTTCATGGCCAAGAATGTATCAATCACTGCAGGGTTTAATGTTTTCTAATGGCTGTCAAAAAGCACACACAGATAAAGACTTCACTGAGCAACCAATCAAAACATTTGTTTTAAGCTACTTACTGGATTTACACCAATTTTCCATTACATGTCAGTGAAATCATTGTCATTTCACAAGATCAATATGTTTATCACCTTTTGTTGACTTCTCCATAGGTAGCCTCCCTTCTCTTGATCATTATCTGTTGCTTGAATGGTTACTTTATTATTTTGATGCTTTTCTGCTTGCAAACATTCTTACCACCTACAGAGGCAGTTAGTATCTTTAAGTACCATAAGAATGAACATGGCAGAGTAAAAGGCAGAATTACATGAATGGAGACACTCAAAGTAACACAAATAATGGTCTGTGTTACTGAACCCCCATCTCTTTCTGCTAGCAGCCTTCCAGTTTTCACTGCATTACCTCCAAAGCACTGCTGGTTGGGTCTAATTTTGTTTTTCATTTTCATTCCTCAATCCCACTGTGGCCCACCAAATAGAAAAATGAGTTCCTATGTGTCTTTCCTCTCAGACTTGACAACTCAGTATGTGTGGTTAGCCCTTAGGTGACGCTATAATCACAAGGGGGTTCCTCTTGCTAGTGCCACCCTACATGGCTCCATATCCATTCAGCACATCCCACCTGCACTCTGCTTAAAGTGTTCTTTCCCTTCTGTGCCCTGTGTTTGGCAACACCAGAAGAAGTTTTTATCCTTGTCCAGCCTTTTGCAGCACAACACCCTCACAACAGAAATCACTCTCAGCTCAGCACAGTCTGAGCAGCATCAGGATATGGAGCATAAGCACAAAAAGGGCAGATGAAGCCACAGCAGTCACCCCCTCTTCTGTCTTACTTGCAACTTATCTTTAGCTTTATCAGGTTTGTCGATGAACATTCAATTAGAAAACCTGTCTTTCTGAAACCACCCTTTTGAAACACTTTTTAGCTTCCTCTCAACTCTAATCGATTTAAATCTATGGCCACCCTTTCCCTCTATTTCAGTTAGATTAATCAGTTCCTCTCTCTATTTCATTGTGCAATGATCCCTCAGGCCTGAATTCCACATCACGATTATCTCAAATGTGCAGATTTGTTTCCCCCCCTTGAGAAAGATACACACAGAATAAAGGTATTTTTAGTAAGGTAACATGAAAGACATTACAAAATTCCAGCTGTCTGTTCAAGTTTGTCCTCTTAGCCTCCAAGTCAGCATTTAAGAGATTATGAGGTTTATTTTATTATTATTATAGAAATTATACATCCATAATGCAACTATTCAACCAATTCATGGTGGTTAGCCACCAGATGTGGTAGTGTTAACTTCAAAAAAACTCGTTGTATGGCAAGAAAACAGAGAGCACTGTCTTATTCTATCTACCATGAGTTCATGCAAACACATTTACTTAAAGCAGTATGCAGGAAATGTGTCTAATTTAACATCCACAGAGCCTGCTCCGTGCTGCAGGCTAAACCCTGGACAAAGATTTGCAGTGCTATTGAAAACCCACAGAATGAGCATATTGCTTGTGTGTCTCATTCACTGTTCCTTCCAAATAGCCTTGAACTGCAATATTCAGTGTCACAAAGTTTTTTGATCAACAAGCAGGGTCATCCTCTCAGTTAACGCTGTGAACTGCTTAAGCGCTGAGCTGCACCTCCCCTGCAGAAACCTGTGAACCAATGTGTATCTCTCCAGCTCTGTGGCCCTGACTGCTGGAACTTATTAAATCCTGAGTGAATATCACATGTCTCAGAAAGCTCTCCCAAGGGTGAGTTACGCTTCCTGTGAAAAGTCCTATCTGCGTGATGCCTACAATGGGTTGATGTAACTTTAGTTCCACCTGTGTTTTCATTATCAATATTCAGGAGCCATCTAGTGAACTCAGGATGTCTCACCCTCAGTTTCTCTGATATTAAAGATGACAATATATTCAGCCAGTTGAGGTAAGGGAGGCTCTACTATGCAGCTACACATATACAGGGCATTCTCAATGCCAAGAGGGAAGTGTAATACCTAGCATTTAAATTCAGGCTCTACATATGATTTCAGGCTATGTCAAATACAAGACAGAATCACAGAAAGAGTGACCAAGTACTACCAATGTGGTTTTGAAATGGAAATATGATCACAATCGGAAGTGCCAAGCAATATTTGTCTGCAGCCACAGACAAGTAGGTCTTGCCAAGGTCCTTGAAAATAGGCCATGTTTGCTGTAACAACCTGAAAGGGAATCCATATTAATATAAAGCTCTTTATCACTCTGTCTCTGTTCGCAGTCAGTATAAATTCACAGTTTTTCAGCTTTTGTATTTATAGCACACAGGACTTGAGCCACAAGAAGCAACTTCCAGGTCTGCAACGGTGTCTGAACTGTGATGCTTCTGTTATCTGAGCAAGAGTTCCTAACTTTGATAGCCTTTGAATCCTAAAATAGCTTGAATATGATGCTCAATTGATTAGAATAAACCAGATATCAGCCTGACATGATACAGAAATAAAAATGATGGAGAACTGAGTATCTGACCTAGAAATTCAGTTTGAATATTATTTCAATGCTCTTCATTGTATTCAGTTACTCTCCTTTTTCACCTGAGGATAGTAATGACTCTGAATACTAAAACACGAGCAGTTACCACAAAAGCACAGCAAATCATCTTTCAAAACAAGTAATGCAGATCACACATTTAAAGTGCCCAGGTAAGGTGAGATACTGTGGGATCTTCAAGGGCTACATTTTGTCCAGAGCCCAGTTTCCTGTGAGTTTTGAGTGCATCAGTTGGAGGTACAGGGTCCTTTCCATCACATACCTCAAAGCTCATTTTCAGCTAGCTGTAACAGAATGGTTGAGTTGGGGTGTGTTTGAGGTTGATCCCACAGCCCATTCTGAAATGAACTAGGATCTTTCTACTAGTTAGTGGTCTGCTTTTGCTGCGGTAAAATCAATACACATGCCTCGTCTTAGTGGATGGGTAACAGCGGGCACATCGCCTTCCCCATTTTTTTGGGTACCAGATTTTGATGCATTTCTGACAGCCAACGTGAGTATACATAACAGGACATAACACCATCTGTTCAGAACTGAAACTGTATCTGCAAAATCAGTTTATGTTGTGCAGCTGATTCTTGTCATCTGTTATCTCAGAACTTCAGCTTTATCTATGGGCACACTCATGAGATGCATGTTTGTGACTCAAAGAAGCAGATCAACAGTTAACGACTGGCTGCAGTTTTACCTACAAGAAAAGCCAAGTCGTTACCACACAGCTCAGCCAGTAGCTCTTTGCAGCTTCCCTGTGTTAGTAGTATTTTCTAGCCTATCAACCCCACTAGAAAACATCACCTAGAAGGTTCTTCTGCATTGCTCTAGTTTATCCCCCAAAATATGTTCAGAAGATTGTTATTTTCACTCTATTAGAAACTACTTGACAAATGTTTGACTACCAGCATACACTCCCTAATCCTTACTATATAGGTTAAACAACTTAACAGTGTGTGGTGAATCTTTATCTTGCTCTTCTCCCTTTCCTTCTGATTTTTACAGATTTTATGTTTACAGGGACTGTAAACTCAGAACTGTGACTTGAGTTTGGTTTTGCAGACTTTAGGAGGGGTAAAAGTCTCAGTAAGATTGCCTAAACGGTACTGGCAATGTATTGGTGCAAGAAAGAATACTAACCAGTTTCTCTGAGTGTACCAATTACTCAGATAGGACAGTATCTCTACCCATCTATACAGTATCTCACCAGGCAAATATGTGTCTCTTCGAAAAAGTGAGACTAGAAAAATCAAAGGACTTGTATAGCTCGATTAAGTTGTTGCATTTGGGTAATCAGGCTTAAAACAGAGTGCTTGCCATAAATAGACTGACGCCTTCAGCAGAGCTTGGAGAGAAAGATTCATATTTCCCTGAACAACAGGGATTATTAATCCCAAATTCTCATTACAGGCATGTCCAGAGAGGTGAATGCTTGCTATTTAGACCTTCGCCTATGATTCATGTTAGTTTTATTATGACAGCATCAATCTTATCTGGGTAGCAGAAGTGCTGCTGCTCTGCAGGCTGAGTTTCAGGGAACTGATGAGGGCAAGCAGGCTGTACCCCTAGACAGAGAGCATTTTTCATTGTTAGCTGGGTTCGTGCTACAGTCCTTGGACTGCCCCACAGGCTGTATGCTATGAGCATGCCTCCTGCCTTTCCCTAAGTTTAGGAGGGCACCATTGCCACAATTAGTTTCACTGTCATCATGCCTGGTTGGCATTGTCAAGGCATTTGAAGAATGAATTTCATACATTTCTGTTTTAGGCCATACTGTCAAGACAGAACAGACAGATACCTACAGCTTCATCACTGCCAGCAGCAGACTGCTGGGTTGGCATTTACCGATCAAAAGAAACATTGCCTGAAGAATTTCCTCTGTCCAAAGATAAAAGGAAGACAATACTTTCATGGTAAATTTGTCTGAATGTGTTCAGTTACTACTCTTCAGCCATGAAAAAAGAAGCTGTTTGTACAGCTCAGGTTCCCAAACAAAGTATAGTGTGGGAAGAGCCAGATGCTCAAAGGTAGTTAAGTAACACATCTTTATCATAGCTGTCACAACATTCCCAATGGGAATATATTTTCACAGCTCCCTACATGCTGAACTAGCTTCTGCAGCTATTTATCACTTATTGGTCAAGCAAAGGCAGCCCCTCTCCAAGTGTACATAAAAGGCATACAGATGTAAGGTTTGTGCAATATGTTGTCCAGTGGGTCAGCAAGGGACCCCCCTCATTACATACTTGAAGCTGCAGCTGCTACAAGGATTAGGAAATCTTCAGCTGAAAGTCAGCTTCTGAAGGCAGTGTGAGTTTTCTTCTACTGAGTTCAAAGGGCTTTTGAAAGCCTAGGGGCTAAGTATGTCTCATAGCAATGACTTTTATACCAACAGTTAAACAAAGAAAGTTTGCTGAAATGTGGAGTATTTGCAACAGTGTCAGCACAACCGAGGACTGTCTCTTTTGCTGGGCATTGCTAGCAGTCCCTCTGAGAATCCCATCAGTGAGAAACTCAAGAAGGCGTTCAGTCCAGGGAGGATTTGGGGGAATGAGCACCTGTCACTCTGCCTCACTGCTGTGACTCAGGGCTTTGCTCCTCCAGCATTTTCACATATAATCTACATGCACTCAGGTCCACAACCTTTGAACCTTGGCATTGAGGCCAACTGCTTGAGTCATTTAATACCAGACAGGGACAGCAGAAATATTACCACCCCCGCCAACCGGAGACTTACTCAGTTCATGTGCACTTCATCTCAGCACATTACATTTTCAGGTAAGCCAGTCACACAGCAGAGGTGACATTTACCAGGTCATAATTTGTTTTTCCTCTTTCAAATCCCTTTGATTTCAAGACCTTTTGGTCCCCCACTTAAATACCTCAAGAGCTTGTCAATGGTCATGAGTACCCGTCTTCCAGCCCTCTGTCTTGCTGAGAGTGTTTGTGTGATGGTGCTGGTATATCTGTGCCTGTCAAACAGAAAAACGGCTGCTTGTAAAGAGTTAAACCAAGAATAAAACCAGCACGAGCAGCTCAGCCATCAATGTGACTGCTGCCTAATGTCATAGCAACCTGATTTAGGCATTTTAAAGCTTTCATGGAGACCTAAAGAGGAACTCTTAAACTTTAAACAGAGCAATGTTAATCGCAATTAGGTATGTTTAAACAATTCCTTATGTGTGATTCCCTTGCAACATCTTATCTGCTTGCTTGAAATTCTTCATGAGATCTAGGAGCAGCCTGCATTTGCATAGCAAAATAGACACACAGAAGTGAGTTTTATAATCTGCCTTTCCTAATTCCCATTTAGAACCTTTTGTAAGTTTTACTAATTTCATAGAATCATAGAATAGTTAGGGTTGGAAAGGACCTTAAGATCACCCAGTTCCAACCCCCCTGCCATGAGAAGGGAAACCTCACACTAAACCATGCCACCCAAGGCTCTGTCCAACCTGGCCTTGAACACTGCCAGGGATGGAGCATTCACAACCTCCCTGGGCAACCCATTCCAGTGCCTCACCACCCTAACAGGGAAGAATTTCCTCCTTATATCCAATCTAAACTTCCCCTGTTTAAGTTTTAACCCCTTACCCCTTGTCCTACCACTACAGTCCCTAATGAAGAGTCCCTCCCCAGCATCCCTATAGCCCCCCTTCAGACACTGGAAGGCTGCTATGAGGTCTCCACACATCCTTTATTTTACCTTCCATCTTCCTGCATATAGCTGGGAGACACATTACACACAAGGAGTAACAAACGTAAAGATATACTCCCAAACCAGCTCCAGCCTTCCTCAATCTGTACAAACACACTACAT
The DNA here is from genome assembly GCF_033783945.1 of Neopsephotus bourkii. Taxonomy (NCBI): domain Eukaryota; kingdom Metazoa; phylum Chordata; class Aves; order Psittaciformes; family Psittacidae; genus Neopsephotus; species Neopsephotus bourkii. The sequence goes on from NW_026901033.1 coordinate 2,109,091, forward strand.
AACACTTCTCAAATGCCTCAGTTGTATTGGCAGCAAAACGTTTATAAACATCTTACCAAGCTGCAATTATTTTGATACATATGGAACATAACATATCTTTGTGTAGCTTGCTCACTGGCATTGGGAAAACAAAGGGGGAAAATAGTTCAAACCTCATCATAATCAGAAAGCTTATCATTTATCAGTGCTTAAAGCCTCCCGATCACAAAAGCATGTGTTAAATCTTACCAGTTCATTGCCTTCCAAGTATTTTGACCTAAACAGCAGAAAACCGGAGTATTGTATGCAGTTCTGGTGTCCTCAACATAAAAAGGACATGGAACTGTTGGAACAAGTCCAGAGCAGGGCCACAAGAATGATCAGGGAACTGAAGCATCTCCCATATGAAGATAGGCTGAGAAAGTTAGGGCTGTTCAGCCTGGAGAAGAGAAGGCTACGTGGAGACCTCATAGCAGCCTTCCAGTTTCTGAAGGGGGGCTGCAGGGATGCTGGGGAGGGACTCTTCATTAGGGACTGTAGTGACAGGACAAGGGGTAACGGGTTAAAACTGAAACAGGGGAAGTTTAGATTGGATATAAGGAAAAAGTTCTTTCCTGTTAGGGTGCTGAGGCACTGGAATAGGTTGCCCAGGGAGGCTGTGAATGCTCCATCTCTGGCAGTGTTCAAGGCGAGGTTGGACAGAGCCTTGGGTGAGATGGTTTAGTGTGAGGTGTCCCTGCCCATGGCAGGGGGGTTGGAACTGGATGATCTTAAGGTCATTTCCAACCCTAACTATTCTATGATTCTATGATTCTAAAACCATTTAAAGATTTAGAAAGCCTGTCATTTTGATGACACCAATTCTTGTGTACACAGAAAGCAGGTTCTGTTGCATCAGGGGAACTTAACTCTTCTCGGTACAGGTTTAGTCAGATGCCTACAGCTGACACACATTTAACTCTTTTACCTTATCCCCACAGAAACAGTGCTTTGCTGTAAAAATAAAGCAATATTATTAAAGCAAATCCTGAGAGTATAATTTCTAAAATGTGGCTACTGAAGGCAGATGAGCTGTGTATTAGAAAAAAAAAAATCCAGCAAAAGATTAATCACATTTGGGTTAAAATAGGTACCGCTTGTACCTGTACAAGCACTATAATCCCACAGCTTTAAGTATTGTACATATATTTAAGTTTGGTACTGCAGTACACAGTTTCTGTTTCAATACTTCCATGGCCTTTTCTCCAACATGTAGCAGTTCCCCAGACCGCAGGTGTTTGCCCTAGACTATCTTTTTCTATTATTTCCATTCTGTTCTTGCCACAATTAATTTATTATAACTTTGATAATTACTCCTCCTTCCACCCTCCCACATGATGCATTTGAGCTCACTCTTGCAGATTCACAGGTGTAGGAAGAGTGTGCCCAATGCTTCCCACATCCCACCTGCTGCACATGAAGAGCCCAAAAAACTGTGGACACTGCTGCTGAAAATGCTCGTGTCAGCAGGTCCTTCCACAACAGACTGTTTAAGATCACACTGGGATGTAGACTGAGAGGATGCTCTTTACCATTACTTGTTACCTAACTGCATGTTTTTATCAGGACATTCTTTGCTCAACTATTCGATGTGATTACAGTGTTCTTTTGCATAGCAGACAGAGGTTGAAAAACCCAGTGCATAAACTCTTCTTTGTGTATGCCATTCTAGGCTTTGCACAGATTCAAGTACAGTGCTTTTGCAACGTATCCCTTTAAAACTATTGATTTTCTTATTTAAATTATATTGCTCCTCTGAGCATTAAGTGATTTTCCAACTCAGTGTAAACGCGTCCTGATGTGATGGAGAAGGAAGGAAGCAATGGAAACCGCAGTGCTAGCATCCTGTCTTACAGAAATCCCAAATAATGTTTTCAGGTTTTCTTGCACCAGACCTACACCAACTGCACAAGCACAAAAACTGGTTCCCTCCAGCACTGCTTAGCAATAATACTCATCAATAGTTTCTTTACTCTGACTTGTGCTTTGTTAAAGATGAAATTGTGTTGCTTCTATTTCTTCTGCAAAGTCAGTGTCTACAATTTAACCAGAGAGGACTGTTTCTGATAAAGAACACCTTGGTTCGGCTGACTGCCCCCCTTGGCTCTTTGGTATTTTGTAATTATCAGTTTCCAAAAACACAGTTGTGGAAGCAGAGCACTACTTTGAAACATTCTTCTTAATCACCATGAAACCTACAGAAGTGGTACCATAGTTCTCAATCACACAAGAGCGTTCTCTCTCAACATGCAGAGGCCTTTCTCCACTGAGGCAGATTAATACACTTTTCCAGTGCCTTTTGGGGTTTTCCTATAGAAGAAAGTAATTCTTTATGCATCCCTCTTTGTGATCAAAATTAAACCTGTCCAAGTTTTAAGATTCGGAATGACTTCATGTTTTAATTAAGACATTACACACAGGAGAAAAGGCTTTCCTTGGAAACATGGTTCAGTTTGTTGCTAGCCCAACAGGGCTCCTGAGATCTAATGAAGTGAAGGAGGTCCTAATTATATAGCCAAGTGACAAAATATCATTCCGTTCAGGGCAAAGCAGAGGGATGAAAAGGTCATCCTAACCCTTTCATCCCTTTCCTACACCAGCCTTAGATAACCTCCAAAAGGAGCGTTGAAGTCTGTATTGCTTCCAAAACGAACCAAACTGGAGGAAAAGAAGCAACCTTAAATGACCTTTTGTCGAGAAAGAGAAAGGTTATCAAACCAAAAGGTGAGAGGTTATTTACCTTTAGGTTTGAAACAAGACATGTGTAATTGGTTCAAATGATGCTTACAGAGGATTATCTCAACAGTTTACTTAAGACACTTTTGATCAGTATTTAACTGATCAAAGGATTAAGTCAAGTATTTAAATCTGCATTTGCAACATAAGGTATCTAACTAGTTAAAGAATTTCTTGCTGTGTGTAGCTTACATTTCTTTGCCATGAAATCATTTTTTCTACCTAGTGACAACAGTTCAAACATAGGTTAACACTGAAGCCCTGCCTGCCTTAAGCTTGGTGTGGGTAAGCTGCAGTGAAGGATCCTGCCCATTTCTGAGGGGAAAGAGGCAGAGAATTTAAGTACAGTTTGGAAAATACATAAAAATCAGAAATGTTGAAGTGATTTTTTACTCTTTTGACATACAACAGGAATATTCCCTCCCTTATGCTAGAGAATGCAGCTGCATTGATAAAAATCTGGCCAGAGAGACAATCATTAAGAATGTGTGAAAAGGCAGACAAAATGCTTCACTTTTACTGCAGAACTTTCAATGCAGTAAGCTGTGTGAAAGCAGAAGACTTCATGCACTATTTCATTTGTGGGGTATTTCAAAAGAGTAATTAATCCCAATGAACATTCCTGTAACTTGTCTTTTGCTTTTCTTTTGGTACATGTACAATTTCGGTGTGTTCATTTCCATATCTGCTATTATTCCTACACCAGTGCGTCGTTAATTAATGGCAACATGATTTTGAAATTGCAGAGTGAGAACTAACATGCAGTTAATCAGAATAGGCATAAGACATTTCCTTTCATTCAAACAATGCCTAAGGTATCATACTCAAGAAAGCAAAGAGCGCTTGCTAATTCAGACTTAAGATAACTGTTCATTAATTGCTGTCTGTGTGAGATACAGCAGAAGCTTTATTGGCTTTCGTGTAGCTTAAACTTTCTAATGAGTGTAATTAGGGAATAGCTTTTACTAAGTTCTTCATTTATTAAACATACCTGTTCGTTAGAAATGCCAGAGAAACTTGTTACATGGATAATAGTCTTAAAGTAATTAAAGTTGATAGGAGCCTATCAGAATTCATTCCCTAATGAGATAGTATTTACTCTGGTCCTAAGGGCTTTCTAGTTCATTTTCTGTTTAAGGTTTTCGTTCTGTGCTCTTATCAATTGGGAACATGCTTGAGCAGCCAGCTAGGAACACCTTTCATCAAAAGACTCACCTCATGTGGAAGCAGAACTGATTATTTTCTACTGCTCCTTCTATTGCTCAGAAGAAAATATGAAGCATGACGTAAAAGATCCACCTCTTCAGGCTTCAACAAACAATCTATGGCATGAGAATAATTCCTAGCTTCAACTTTCAGTTATTAGTTTCCACCTCTGTTTCTTGATTTTGCTACCAGTAAGAAAGGGAAAGTGCAGGGGAAAAAGGTTTCTCTGCGTATGTATTTCTTGATACACCTGCCAGTGGAGAGAGAATTCGTATGGCAGATATTTCTGGAGGTAAAGAATTTAAACCCTGGTCCTGTACAGACACACTGAAAGGAGGAGAAAGGGGGAAAAATGAGAAAAGGAAGAGCTTTCAGCACAGTCTGAAAACATCAGGCCTGTGGCAGCAGCTTGCAGGGAGACCAACTGCAACTACAAGCACCAGGAATGTGAAACAGTCTTTCAGTGGTTGCTTAAAGCATCCCATAGAGCCGGTGCATTAGCAAGCTGTTGTGGGACACCCCTCCACCACAGCAAAGAGGTGCCAGAAGCCTTGCTCTCACAGCTGGCTGTTAGCCAGGGGATCTGCAACCCTGTGAAAACCCATCTCCAAGAGAACATATCCCTGGCAGCTGCCCAAGGAACACGGTCCCCTGCCATACCTCAGGCTGAAATTATGCTCAGAGCTGTGTGAGGACTGGGCAACTGGATCAGCTATGCGCAGGATAGCGCCGGGAGCTCCAACAGACCTGAGGATACAGCACCTTTTTGATAAGTGTTCCTAAGATTCCATTCCTGAACAAATCTGTTGCACCTGTAGGCAGTAGAGATGAGCTTTCCCCATGGTGGAGACTGCAGTGCATGCTCACAGGCTGGCAAGACTGTAGTGTCATTGTCCCGGTTGCTCTGAAGAAAGGCTTTCTAGTGCCAGACGTGATGTGAAGTGATGTCTGCAGTACATAACTGCGCAGGGCTGGGGCCAAGAATGTAATTCCATCTTTGTTTGTGAGGCCCTGAGGAAGCTCCTATCCTTGCTCATCTCCAGCATTACCAAAAACCTCCATTAGCGGAGATTTCAACTAATTTTAGATAAGGTTGACAGTAATTTTCTAGCTACCTGACTGAGAATAGGAACTTCACCGCCCTTCCAGGTTCCCTATAGGCCTATTACACGTCACATTTGAAATCTACTTTTGCAAAGCCCTGGTATTTGCATACACTTCTTCCATCAGTCATTTCTTGCTGCTAAAAAGAATGAACTCTTAATTCAGGTTTTCTTTGAAGAGAAACATACAAGCTAATGACATTTTTGTTTCGGAGTATTATACGTGCCCAGTCAGCCACAAGGTCATTTTGCTCTCGCAGTCTATTGCACGGATATAGGGTTGCCTCCTGCAAGCTTCAAGATAAAAATAAAACATGCCCAGTCCCCATTAGTTTGCATAGTGACAGTATCTCATAGCTATCTATTTGCCTACCAACCCAGAAATTCTCCCAGTTAAAAGCACTTGCAGCATGTACAACAGTCACTACGGGAAAGAAAACAAACCCGAAGCTGTACTTACATACACTTACATACTTAGAGATTTCACAATAGCTGAATTGCAGAGAGTTTACACTATGAGGAGTGTACCTGAGGAAAATCGTGTACCAGAGCAGATTTACTGTGGCTTCCATGTCTCAGAAATAAAGTTCCTTCAATGCAGATATTTCTCCTGACAGGAACTAACACATTCCAGAAATCTGAATGTAAGCAGTGCTACACCAGGACACAATTTAGGATAAGGGCAGACTTGGGAATCCGGAATCCCTACATAGACATTATACATACACTTCAGTTTAAAATATTATACCCTTTAACCCTTTCAATGGCTTATTTGAAACTGTGCTTCTGAAAAAACATACACCTTTCATAACTGTGGATGTAAAGTCTGTGCCCCGTGATATACAGACTCCACTAGAACTGAGTTGACAGAGATGAGTCACGAGAGCCTAAGAACACAGTCATGATTATAGGAACTCAGAGAAAGGGTGCGTTTAAACCAGCATCTAGTCCCTAGCAGTGGTCATTTGTGGATACCAAAGCAATAAATTGCAAAGGAAGAATAAGAACAGGGCAAAACCAAGGACTGTAACTATTTCTTATTTCATTTACTTTGCTTATCAACAAGCAAAAATTGGAAGGAAACCCCTTCAAAACTTCCTTGCTACAGATGTTCCTGTAACTCCTGCCTAGTCCAAAGCCAGTACAGCTACCAAGTATACACTACATACTTTTATTCACTGCACTCATTTCACTGGGATATTATGGAGCACAAAGTCTCTGGGATGTGGTTGTGCTGCAAGAGGTGAATATTTGGCTTCTACCTGGTGCAATGTTTTCATCAAACTGGCCTTCTTTCTTGAAAACAAAGCAGCTTTATCTTTTGAGCAGACATTTCTTTAATGAGACATCATTTACTCATTTCATGCTCAGGGCAGTATCATCTGCTCTTGCATTTTGCTGAATTTAGAAGGGAGAAGCCTTTTAACACACTGGTTTTGTTTGCTTTTCACTCTTTAAACCTAGATTATAAACCTCATAAAGTCTAGTTTTAGCTGAATGGCACAAACTTTTCTCATTCAACTAGTACATACAAAGCAGAGCTTAGCAATTCCATGTCTTTAATCAACCTCACCAATACTTTTTCAGGCTAGATTTTCCCTCCATTCATGTGATTCCTTTTCCAAGTGTTTGCAATAAAAGCAGTTTTTAAAAATCACTTTCAAGAACTGCACTTCAAACTTTTTATTATGTTGCAAATGTCAAACATTTGCTATTGGTATTGGAAAATTACCCTTTGATTAAAAGTTTTGATGTGCTCCCTCTAGTTTTGTTTTCCCCTATGCTCTTGCAAAGGAGATTAAATAAAGAATAGGGAGAGCTGCTTGAAGAACAGTACATTTAAAAATTAGGCATTGTACATTATATGTTTTATCTTAACCTTTTATTCTAATGTTTGTTCATGACATTGCATTTCTATGTTCTCTGGTTTGTTCTAAAAGTAATCATTGTTACAACAATATAAAATATAATTTAATATGGTTTTAATTTAATGGCTTGTCTAGTTGTAATGCCTTTGCAATTGAAGACATCAGTTGCAATAGTCTCAAGGCTTCTATAGCAATCTATTACATTCTCATTCAAAGTCACAGTTCAAAAAATCATTTGGATGTCAGACTGAGTTTTGAAGCTATACTCACCCAAGAAGGTGGAAAAAAAGTAGTTGCTGTATTACAGAAGAGCTTGTGATTACAGATTGCTAAGGATGACTTGAAAGCAATGAGGTTGAACTGTCAGAAATAGAGGTGAGCATGCATGAATTATTCCCCAGGCAATTCCAGCTATACCTCTTTTCTGTTAGTCTGAATGATTTCCAATTTCTTTAATCTAAAAATCGTCCTTTCCCGCAGTTGTTAGGTCAGTATCTGTTACTACTAAAAAGAACCTTGTATTTGTCAGTTAGAAAGGAATTTGCTTGTTTAGCCAAGTAACATTTTAACGTTGGAACTTTCTGTCAGCCAGCATCTCATTAACACATGCACAACAAGCACAGCAGTATAATAAGACACAAATATGAAGATTTTAATTGGGATTTTTCTTCTGTCATTAGCAACTTTCTTGGGACCTACTTTATTGTAAGCCTGTATTATATTCTCATGAAGGGGTATGGAACACTAAACTCTGCCTTGCTATTACAATTGTCAGACAAAATCAAGACAAAGATCTAGCATATAACGCAGAACATTCAGCTCTAGCAAAATAGCAGGACAATTAGTAACCTAGTTGTAAGATGTACTGACAACTGTGCAACTGGGCTTATTAACAGGGAAAGGTAATTGTTTTAAATGCTTCACAATGTTTTTCATAAATCAAGACAGCTGCCAGAACTTGGGTAGCTTCTTCACTTTCATTGTCCGGAGAGTATACTGCTTTAATGTCAAATGCTGATAGTGGATTTCCCACTTCCCTACATCAAGAAGTAATCAAGATTTAATTAACCATTTGTTTTTTTTATTTATGGGCCACTGCTATGTGAAGTTCTAGAGGCATGAAGCTTTCCAGTCATCACAGTGTAAGAGGAGATTTCCTCGACTCCTGGAATCTTCTTGACTAGTTGCCTTTATCAGAAGGTACAAGACAATGTTCACCTGGAGAAATATTGCTCCGTATCCTGGCATTTGATGCACTCATCCTCATAGCTGGGTGAGAAAACTCCTCTGTCATGTCATTCTCGTAGTTTCTTAGATAACCAGCAAAGTAGATTTCTTCAAAACTCATGTTTCTTCAGAAACAGCTAATGTAAATGATATGTACTCTGCTTGCCAGGTTACCCCAGATAATTTGACACCAGGCAAGCTTAAGGCTGCGTTTATTCTAGGAAACAAGGGACTGAGTTCTTGATCACAGCTTGGAAACATTACAAAAGTGCCTCAAAGTGCTTTTTCACTTAGGGGAAACCTAAATATATAGCCAACATTAATCTATCTCCAGCTCCAGCTATCATTTCCATTTGAGACATCCCTTAGCCATGGAAACAGACGACCAACTCAACTGCAGTCTCTCCTCAGAGGGCTACTTTTAGAATAGGACCCCAGCTCCAGTTTTATAGCTCCCATTTGTCCAGGGGCATAGGTTTTCATTGCTATGGAAGCAAACAAATTTTCAAACATTGCTTGGCATTTGCTGTTATGCCAAGGAAATACTCTTAAAAGTTTGTCAGAGGCTGATTCCTTTCATATAGAGAGGGGATGCTTGTCGTGCTGCTACTCCTTCCCACATTTACCTTCTTTTAGGAAGACAGATGACACTACAACATGGTGACACTACAACACTGCAGCTATAATTAACAGTGTGCAAGCTGCATGGTACATTTCTTAGCAGATTTGGTCCTTTTGTCCACTAATTTTCACAGAAATTAAACATAACAGTGTAATGATGAATACCTAACTTCATTTTAAAGATTATTGTATTACAGATCGCATCGTTCTTTTGGGTTTCTTTTTCTGGCTTTGGCTCCTCTCTGTTTCTCTTAAAATTCCACTTCTTAACTGTGTGTTCTTATGGCCTTGTATTTTTCTTATTTACTTCCACGTTACAGTTGTCTGAAACCTAGTAACTTATTATATCTCTGAACCCTTGCCCCCTTAATTTATTTCTCATCCACCTGAGAGAAAGGGAACCTTTCTGAGCACCTCAGAGCTCAGGGAAGCTGCTGTTCAATTAGCCCGTGCCTGAGATAACAGGGTCCAAAGGTAGTGTGTTTAACTTGTTTTGCAGTGGCTTCCTTCATGCCCACAGCTTAAGCTGACCTACCTTGAACTCTTCTCAGCTCAAGACTGGTTATAAATCAGTGTAATCATACCTAAGAGGAGGTTTTGATTGAAAACTTCTCTTTCTGGTGGGCACCTGAATTACCTTAAGCCTCCACAAATTCTGCTGAGATCTTTTAACTGGTAATAATGAGTTAGTTTTTTACAATAAAACCGAAGTCACGATTCATTAATGGCATGCCTGGGATTGCTTCACTCTTCTTTCAGTTGATCATATCTATTACAGCTATCTGGTTTATAGGTACTCTATTTCAGGTCATTTTAATGTATTAATAAATAGCATTTAAGGTCTTAGTACTCCTGTAACATTTAGCAGCAGGTAGATTAGGTTATATTTTTATGCTAGAAAGCAAAGGTTTATCTATTTGATTTGACTGACAAATAGCAGCTTCAGGGACCCACTTTATAAATAGCGAAAGAGTTTTAAGGCATTTGACTTAACAACAAAGTCTTTCAGTATTACTTAATATTATTAATGATCTTAAACTAAACCAGTTTAACTTAAAATAGTTGGGCCCAGTTTATAAAAGGCATTAACTTGTGTGTGGTTTTTACTATAGGAAAGCTTGGTCACCAAACAGATTTTCTCTTCCTGTCTGGACAGGCTATTAGCCACTGTTTTCCTGCATTCCTCAGTTAGGAAAGCATGCTTTTACTCAGTGGTGATTTTTTCAGACATTCAGTTCACCAGGCTAATTTACCAGTCTTAAACAATAAATGGGTAGGTATGGCAACAGATAGTGTACATACTACAGATTAGCTCTGAGCAGGTGGTTTTCACAGTGTCAAGTCTTATTAAGTATTGCCAGGGTATCCAATTAATGAATATATTTTAATTAATAATAGATATTAATTAATTTAGAGCTTCACAGTGTGAAGTGGAGACTACTTGAGTGGAAAATAGCCATATAGGTACCATCACAGCTATGGTACAATATGTTATACCTTTATTCTAAGCTGTCCATACAGCCACAAGGACATTTCAGTACCAGTTTATATTATATTAGGCATTTATGCTATTTGGTTGGTTCAACCCTTAGCAGATTTTCATGTACCAAGAGCACTACTGTTCTCCAAGATGAGGGGCCTCTGTAAGTGCAAAACTGTACATCTGGCATGTTACACTATCAGCTTTTAATGAAATGAAGGCTCGGAACCTCCTGCAAATCTAGTTGCTTTGAGAAATGTTGTGTTCCTGATGTGAGTAGGTAAGGGCTGTTGATAAATGGTGGCTGATTCTAAGCATCCATCCTTCATCCGACAGCCTACAGGTTTTAAAATAAGGTCTTGAACAGCTAGCAGACAAAATGTGTGCACATATGTTTGTGTTGTGAGAGGAGGAGGGAAAGTGCATGGAATCAATATTATCAAGAAACAAGATGAATAATTAGAAGCAACAGTAGGAAAAGAAGGTGGAGCTTTTTTATCTCCTCCTCGGTGCTAAAGTACCATTATAATCCTCTATCAGGAGCTGAAGTTAACACAATACAACGAGGCTTTTCTGAAAGTTTACTAGCTTTCTAAAGGGTCACCTTCTTAAAGTCATTCCATGACTCTCTCAAGCATGAAAAGTACAGAACATAAAGGCTATAATATGAAGGTAATACTGTAGAGGGAAAAGTACAGAAAGGTCTTTTAAAGTAGTCTTTAAAGTGGTTACACAAGAATCACTGAACTAAAGGCAGGCTTTTATTCAGGAATGGGCTGATATGAAGAGTTTTCACTAAAATTTTGCTCTACTGTGCTCTGAGAGGAATTTCCTGTTGCTTATTCTCTGGGAGTCTGCATATCAGTATTTCATTAAGTAGCTTTTGTAAGCGGGCACTGCCTTCATAAGCTAGTATAATTGGTCTAGTTCGGGGGGAAGCACAAATAGCAAATTCAAATGGACTCTATAGTCCTCACTTATTAAGCACTCCTAAATGAGGTAATGCACTTACCTTAATATGAAGAAGATAAGATACATTTAGAAAGAGCTACCTATTTACACTGAAATCAACATACCTATAATTCCTATTTTCCTGGAAGAATGCATGGCTATGGAGAACACAATGAAAATGAATGCAATAAAAAATCTGGTAATACATTCAGAATGAAAGATAAAAGAAGAATAATACAGTGAAACTCTAGGTCTCCAGAGATGAGAACTGTTTCTTCAAAGTGGGAGTAGTACAGCAGTGAACCCAAACTGTTTTTGTCGTCAAACTGCAAAGGAATCACACATCTACTGATAGATCTTGGCTATAAAACAAGTTTTTATACGTGCATAGCACTGAGAATTCAAGCTGGAAAATAGAAATTAATAAACTAAAGATTTGGCAAGTTGAGTCAGCCTGAAGGGACATCCACTTGAATGAAGCTGGGTAAACAGTTTTTGCTCTAAAATTGAGCCAAAAGTTAAAGGAAAGTGGAAAGGGAGTGGAATAAGATAACTACGCTTTCAAGACCGGGTTAGAAGATGACAAACATTTGCTTATTGAAAAGTAAGGCAGAGCTGACATAACAATGAAACCAACAGACACAGTGAATTCACTTCAAGTTCCTTCGGGAAGGAGCTGGAAAAGCAACACAAGCTTCTGAACAGGCACACAGGTTGTCTAGTTTTATCAGACTAATGTTTCAGGGTTTTTAGTACAACGAAGGCTTTGGGTGGCCTTGAGGTGGAATTCTAATGGACAAATCCAGAAAAGAGAGTTAACCAGAAGTGCTAATTCTTCATAAAGCCCGTGTAATCCCCAAACTGCAGATGCTAAAATGCAGCCCTTGTAGTCTTGTGACAATTTATGTGCATTGATTATGGTCTTGACGGGTGACTGCAATTAAAGGAGAGACAGAGCACCAGAAACAGGATTTTCCTTTCAGCTTCTTAGGATGTCGTTTCTGCTGCATTCTTAAATTGATTCCAGTGCCTCCATTTGGCACCTGTCCTCCAAATCAAACCATGCAGGAGTGAAGGCTCAACTCCTTATATTCAAATGGGATAAAAAGCTTACACGATGGCCTCAAAAGACTCAAAATGAAATGGAAAAGTTGTGCCCTCCATTTCCTTTTGTGGATTGCTAAGCCATGTAACTAACTGTGCCTGTGGAAAAAGGCAGTGATACTGCTTTTTGAGAACGAGTAGCAAAGAATTTGATTTCCTAACAGATGAAGGGATGGCAAAGAAATACTTAGCAGAATCCATTAAATTTTCCTAACTGGGACAGAGTATTCTTGTTTCCAGTGTCTAAGCAACCAATTATAAAAGTGCCTGAAAAGCATAATGACAGAACTCTTCATTTAATTCAAGCGACTACATTTATGTATTAATGAAAAAGGCAAGTTAAAGTAGCAGCTGAAGTTGCACATCAGGTTTCTGATTTACAAGCAAATAAAACTGGAGATGTGAGGCACTTCTTCCCCTCTCATCTTGGTAATCTTAGTCAAACATGTTCGGTTCTTTACTCGCAAAACTTCAAGCAATCACTGCTTAGAACTATGCTATTGTAAATTGTTCTGGGATGGAGAATGTGTATTAAATTTTACCTTTAAGAAAAAAAGAACAAATTACAGAAGTTGGGAGCAAAATCTAACGCAGAAATGAGGTTAATTCAGTGATTCTGACTAGATTTATTTGGAAACTATTTGAATAAAAATTGAGGAGTTTAGTACCATTTTGTTTTGCATGTGGAAAAGGAAGAAACCCCTAGAAATAAAGTGCAATAGGTCTGTTAAATCTGTTGGCATAGTGAGATCACACAAATCCTTGATACAGATGTGCTACTGTAGGGGATGTACTAATACAGAATGCAAAAACAAAAAGGGAATGAAAAAATTCTAGGGTAATATTACTGTACTCTGACATTCCAATTTAAAACTTCTCTTTAATGGAAAAATAATCCTCATAAATGAGTGTGGGAGGAGCTTTCATCCTTTTCCTAATAATGTTCTGATTGACGGATTATTTCCAGTTTGGAAGAAAGGATGGGAATATCTTCTGCCTATTTGACATTTAAAGTGTCTCTTCATACAGCCTGAAATTATGCATATAGCCTTAGAAAGCAAGGTACGTTTTCTCTCCTCACTCCTTTGCTTTTACACATGCCTTCAGCTATGGGGAAGGCTCGGGAAACCTGGCCAAACTGGTTGTTTGTTTAGTGGAACTAACACGTTTCTAATTTGGGCAACAGAGCTGAGTCATGGTTCACGTAACTGATTAGCTCTATGTCTCTCTTTGTCATTTACAACTCAGGAGAGAGAAGCCCATGTGATGTTCTTTCGAATGATGCTCAAGATCAGACACCTGATCAGTGGGGCCCCAGCGGCGGGTACACCTTTAGCTGGGAAATTAAACCAAGCGATTATAGCTGTCACCACAACAGGCTCATAAAAATACTCTTACTAAATCTCTCCACAGGACTGAGGGACTAATAGGTCAGTTGGGTCCTTGTGTGAAAACTGACAAGGGTCAGACCCAAAAACCAACCTCACCAGTGAATTTGGGATTGTTTCTCCCACTCCAACAAAAAGTAAAGATCCTGAATATTTACTTCTCAGTCTATTCATGACATTCTATTATATGTCAATGATAGAATAAAGTTTCATAGAAACATAGAATAGTTAGGGTTGGAAAGGACCTTAAGATCATTCAGTTCCAACCCCCTGCCATGGGCAGGGACACCTCACACTAAACCATGGCACCCAAGGCTTCGTCCAACCTGGCCTTGAACGCTGCCAGGGATGGAGCATTCACAGCTTCCCTGGGCAACCCATTCCAGTGCCTCACCAACCTCACAGGAAAGAATTTGCTCCTTATATCCAATCTAAACTTCCCCTGTTTAAGTTTTAACTTAAGTTCAAACTTAAGTTTGAGTATGAAAATATTACTTTAAGGTTTGCTGAGCCTCAGGCTACCAATTGGATGTGCCACTGCACATGCAGCCACAGTGTACTAAAGAAGGGTAAGTATACGGAACTGGAGGAACTCAATATGCTGCCAAGTGATACCCAGAAATACCTCCTAGTGTTTTGTTTCAGAATAACAATGCAATGAAATATAAGTAAGTCAGAGTGAACAGGCTTGTTGCAGAGCTTGCTCAGAAATCAGTTCCACAAATATGTTCCAGGTCTGCAGAGCTGCACAAAAGCTCCTGAAGTAAGGAGGCTCTGCTCAGACAGCTGAAAAGAAGCAGTGTCAAGCTATTACATCTCTCTCTCAATATCTTCCCTGAATTTGCAAATGCAGGGACCAAAAAAACATAATAAAGAATTAAGAGATTACACAATATCAAAGGATTCTGGACATGAATGATTCCTTTTAGGAAGGTAATGGGCCAGTCAGGGAGACTGTGTCTAGCTGGTAAGACAGCCTCTTGAGCTGCTACATGTGTGGGGAAATAAAACCCACCAGGCAGTGGATAAGTGTCACGTTACCTGCTTTTAAAACCTTTCACAGTTTTCCCTGTTGGTGCCATTTTTAATGAGAGTCTCTTGTATTGTGTCAGGAGAAGAAAGGAGAAGAGCTTTTAGGCTGTTCAGGATGAGCTATAAATGAATCGGTATTACAAATAAAGCTATACGGCTTCAAGGTCTTGATATGGGTGACGTGTACATCATACAAGAGGTAGCAGATGGGAAGGGACTCTTGACTATAGGCAGGCTCCTGACAGTATCAAACAAGCCATGGCAAGGCTGCTTTTAGTTGTACTGCACTGCAGCACATAGCTGGCTTCACTTCTGGCTTGTGGGACTAAAGCACTGCGGGTACTGTCGGTAAAACAACTGCATATGCAGCATAACTGCTCTAGAGAAGAACAAGCATCCTTTTTATGCTGTTATTTCTTGCTTTCTGACTTAGGCTATCATTTGCTAGCGTTTTATAATACTGGTTGGTGCTAAAAGCATTACTAAAGGTCCTGTTGCAAAGTTTTGAATGATAGGAGTAAAAGAAGAAGAAAAGGTTAAAAGTGACCTTAAAAAGAGAATCTCCTGCTAGCATGCCAGAGGTGAATGATTTATGTGAGTGACTAGTCTTTGGTTTCTCCACAGAAAAGTACCTTGGTGTGCACATCACAGGGACCCCTGATGGATAGCTCGGTGTCATGCTTTTGGTTATGGAGGTTATCAGTCCATTACTTACTTGAACTCAATGGATATTATTAGCAGCTCACTACCACTAAAACAAGGCACATGTTATCAAAATGATCCAAGTACAGTGGGTGTATAGAGGTGCCTAAATCAATCACTGCAGGTATGCTGCAATGCACTGTGTCCTGTTACACAAGGATTGTCAGGAATGCGGAAGGCAGCCAACACCAAATTAGCTGACTACTCCTCCAGCGACCACTGCACGCAGTGAAATGGGAGGGCTAAATCAAACAGTTGAGATACAGGCTGGTCATGCATGCAAAGCATGGGGTCACAGTGACCAAAAGTCAGTCAGGTGTGCCTAAATCCAAGGATTGCTCAGAAATCCTGGACGCAGCTCTGACACATGGATTAGTGGACAAAAGGCATCAGAAAAATCAGAAGTTCAAAAGTGCATTTCACATAGCTCTGTACTGTGCTTGCCTGTAATTTTAATGTTTCCTTTCGTTAGTCCAGCTTTTTGCCCAAAGAAATCATATATTAATAGTGAAAATAATAGAAACTATTTTGATCCAAGGTATCCTATCATTCACTTGTATTCTACAACAATTACTAGCTCCTTTGTTCTCCTTATTGCTTATTTTAGCATGGATGAAAACAGTCATATTTTATTTTTATTCTGAGTGTGCCAGATTATTACAGCATTGTTAAAGAGAAAAATGCTTTCAACAACAAATGACCTTTAGATTCACCACCAGTACAGCAAAAAATTGAGACCAATAAAGCTCATTTTTAAACCAATTCATCATTAAAAAGCATATACAGGACATGGCCTTTCCCACACACAATGGTTTTGCATGCAGCTTTCATTTCTTTCCTTAGACACTTGATACTATTCTGTTTATAGGATCTCTTAAAACACCACTGCTAAAACAATTACAACATTTGCATGAAGAGCTGTGAGATGATACACTGGTTGCTTTTCTCAAAGTCAGTCTGCCTCCTTATTCCCTTACCCCACTGGAAAATCCTTGCAGATGGAGAAGACGGGAGGAAGGCAGAGGCTGAAGTTAACAGAAATTACAGCTAGCAGTAGACATTGGCAAGCACAAAAAGAAACCAATTTTAAAGAGGCTTTCATTAAAAATTTAAGTTAAGTCAAGCCTGCTTATAGTCCTGTAAAAGCCCAAACAGAGCTGTTGTCAACATTCTGTTAGTTTCAAGTCTATGCCTATTGTCTTGGTCTGGAGTTATGTGTATGTTACAATTTGCAGACTGAATTTTCACTTCTTTGCATGTACTTTATTTACTTGCATCCTGTACTTTAACATCTTTATTGGTACACTTAATAGTTACAGGTTTTTAAATGAAAGCTATCAAAATGTCTAGTATAAGCATTCTCATTTTATCTAGTGAGCACAATAGGAGGGAAGCTCATATTCCCACAGACTTCTGAAGGTGATCAGGATCAACAGGGAATTCTGTGTTAGTTTCTTCTGCTCTTCTATATGAACATATTTACCATAGGCTGTTTCTAGATCTACTAGAACAAGTGAACTTGATCTTTCCCTTGGCTTTCTTATATGAAGGGTATTCGGGCTTTTCCAAATCCAGCCTAGTTGGCTGGGTCTGTTTAACAAGACGGATTTAATGCTTCTTTATGTAACAAAAAATTACCTATTTATCTTTATTCAACAATATGGGCATAAAGTGAAAGCAGATGGAGCTTATTTCAGACATGTCCAAAATCCAGATCTAGGTTTCAATTGCCAAAGTGAGTTTTATAAAAGCACAGAAAGGCTATGAACCATCATGAAAGGCTGCCTAGGCTAAAGATACAAGTGGCCAAGCATCTGTGACATCAGTGCAAACTCATAGCTTTCCAAGTTTTACTTCTGTTAGCTATCCCCAACTGGTTAAACAAGTGCTTCATTCTGTATGACCTGCAGTGCTCTCTATGAAAAGTACAGATTATAGGCCTAGTTTAAGCTTTTAAGCTTTTAATTGCCAATAAACAACTCCTGGCTCTTTTGACTTCTTGCCACATTAGCAGACTTCCAAGTTTCACTTGAGCTTACCACTGATTCACAACCAACTGCTGTCAACAGGGTCGGTTTTGCTACACTGGCTCCAGAGAAGTATCTTAGGGGGGTTTTACAAGCAGGACTTCTGAAGAGCTGCACCAGCCCAATTACCCAAAAGGGTTATAAGGTGTTTGAGGTCTGAAGACCTGAATGGTTTGAGAAAGGGACCTCACGTCCACAGGCAGTAGGATGGTCATTTGGAGTTTATTGCAGGAGGCTACCCGAGAAGCCTGGTAACATCATTGCAATTCAAGCATAGTCAAAAGTTTTGTGTAAATCTTATATAGCAGAAAAATAGCCATGGAAAAATACCAGTGTCCATCAGGCCAGCACGCAGGGAAAAGGTCAGAAAATGATTCATTTTCTCGCCAGACCCAAGGGCGAGCCTCAGGTGATGATTTTACTCACAATAACAGAAGGACAATATTTTCTAATCTATGTAATCAAGAATCTAATCCTTTCTCTTTGCTGGTATAAAATGGGAGGTTTTTCACTGTAAGCTTGTGTAAATGTATAAACCAGGCTAAAGTAAAACTGACAGGCAGTAAGTATTCTCTGTGTTTCCGACACTACAAAACGCAAACCCTCAAGAACTGGCAACTCAAAACAAATTAGGGGCTCTCAAATGTTTGTTTGTCTCTCCAGAAAGGGACGAGAAGCATCCTGAAATGAAAGTTCATGAATAATTCTTATCTCCAGCTCAACCACGTACTCATCACTTGGGCAAGATGTCAAAGAGTAAGCATTGCTTTTGGATTCTTATTTAAATATTGTTAAAATGCTAACGTTTCACTTTTGCAGCTTTTTTAGGTACCACCTAAGGGACTGTCTATGGGTGCTCACACTGAACATGCTTAGTGTGTAACCGGGAGCCTGGCTAAAAACACTTATGGTTCTCCTCTTCTTAAGCATCAAGACCATATTTATGCACTTCATCTGACTTAGCCCAGTGCTAGAAGCCATCCAGGAAGGCTGTATTTTAGGATTCTGATTCCACCTTTCAGATCTTTCTGGACAGTTGTGCCACCCCTGATCTCTTTGTTCAGTTGGTTCTTCACTGTAAGCTTGGCGTTTCCCACTGAATGAGTAGGATAGGAAAGGTTACTGAGGCCTGTTAGCAGGATTTTCTTCCAAAACGTGGGAGCAGAGGAGCAGATGTGTTGAGGGGGAATGTGTTCCTAGGAACTGCACCACATTCACGATGACTTGTTTGTTGATTCCACTTTACAGTGTCAGAAGCTGTTTCTGGTAACACACCTCCTTTCAGCTCCATGCTAATAAGCCCTCCTAGTTCAAGCATGTTTTTGCTAGGGTTAGCTTATCAGCTCTAGTAACTTCTGCCAGCACAGCAGAAGCTTGTCACTAGTGACAAAGCAAGGAAGGATTTTCTAGCTATTAGCCTTCTGGGCCCCCTATTTATTGCCTCTGTAGAGTCCAACCTAAGATACACCTTCAGCACCTTGGATTGTGCTGGGGTCAGTGACGACGGACAGGGTTTAGAGTCTGGGTTTTGTTGTTTTGGTTTTGCTTGACTTGAAAGAGGCACCTGATGCTGAAGGAAAAAAAACAAACCAAACCAAAAATCAACAACCAAATAAAGAAAAAACCCACAAGAAACCTAGCCAGGACCGGCTTTTATTTATAGTTTTAGTGAATTAATTTATGCTATTGTCACTGCCTATAAAACTGTTTTTGCTTATATGCACGGCTATGAAAGCCCTTGTGTATCCTTCCTACATCAAATGATGGAGAAATAGCTGTCCTCTTCCTAACATCCAATCTACCTGCCCTTCTGGCAACTTGTATTTTAGCAACAAGTATAGATTTTTGACTTGGCATGCTCTTGAAAAGGAGAGTCACACCAGAGGGAGGCCATTAACAAGATTCTGCAGACTTAATCCATAAGTGTTTGCAGTGGGGCACTTTGAAATAAGGACAAGAATGAATCCTATACTTTTAAAAAGAGCTATAACTTCTGTACCACCTTAAACCATGCTCATTTCAGCTCATGAATCTTCAGTATGGTTAGTCCTTCTCTGGATTTCCCACTCAGTTTTGCAGTGTTTGTCCAGCCCTCATGTTCCAAACTTGAGTTGGGTTCTGAGGCTTATGAGTAACCCACCATCAGAAGGCTGTAGTTGCCGCCCTGATTTTACTGCGCATGGGCAGAACTGCTGTAGTATCACCTTTTCTCTTTAAAAGAGATACTTTTATTGCTTTCATAGTTTTACAGAAAGTGGATGTTCTTTTCCTGATACTTTTCAATTGCAGAAAGAAAATAACAGCAACAATTTCTTTTGCCTGGGACAAATGCTATGCAGTGACATCAACTTACTCTTAAGCCAGAGAGTCAGATGGCTGCACCCTTGGAGATCCATACAGAATCTCTTTACCATTACATTTCAAGTAGTCAATTTTTTTTCAATAGTGATTCTCTAATGAGAAACAGCATGTAGCATTGTTAAGCTTGATTAAGCAAATTTAATTGGCTATAGTTAATGTATTTGTGCAAAAGACAAATACTCAGCTTAAACATGGTTCTTAATCTTTCAGTAATTTAGAGTAATTTAACTAACCATGAAGCCTTTAACTTTTAATAGGCTGTATTTCAAGTAACTTCCTCTGTTTCCTCATTAGCTGTCTCTTAAACATTGCATACTTCCATTTCTGACAACTGTGATCCCCAGTTTTCATGTCTCAGGTAGACATGGCTATACCCCTTTCCCATACCTTGATGGTCTGGGTTTCTTTCCTATATACCCCAGTATGAAGCACATCTTTTATCAATACCTGGCATTCTCTAGTTTTAGAGTTTTACCATTGTGGATTACAGTCCCCCTCAAGATGTAATTAGTTTCCCAGCACACCAACAGTGCCTGCCCTGGTATTTATCTCCTTCCTCTCCCTGTTCATTAAGCTGCTGCATTTACATAGCTCCTTCCACCATAGGGGTCTGCAAGAACATGGTAATCACAACAATTGAACCTTGTACCATAGAGCTACCATAGAGCTATGACAGTATAATATACTTGTTTAAGGAGTATTTTAACCTTTCTAATCATCACTTTCCCTCCAGGAACTTATTTACCTTTTCCCTAAATAAACTCTGCTTTATTCCCAGGTTGTCAATCCTCAGCAGAGAGGTGGCAATTCAAGAGGACACTCAACATTTAAATAGTCAGTTACAAGCATCTCTCAAAAAACAACCCTCCTTATAAGCAATTGTTTTCTTGCTTGTTATTTCATACTTCCATCCTAGCTGTTATGGCACATCTCAGTACATATCTACTCTGGCTACTCAATTCTAGTTATTATTCCCTCTCAACAAATACCCATTATTCTTGTTCTGTTCACTGTTCTCCTATCTTCATTTTACAAGCTTGTGTTAATTCTGACTTAATGGTTAAAGGTGCCTAAATGCCTTCTGATACCTGTAATCTCATTTTCTATTGTACTTTATCAAATGAACACTTCAATCAATCAACTTAAACCTCGTAGTTTTCCAAGTATGCAACGTGGATGCTAAAGAACAAATAACTGTCTGAAAAATGGGACCCTGTTTCAACTTTGTGCATTTCAGCCCTAATCACATCTTGATTGAAATAACATATAAAACTACAGAATTCTGCTTCAATGCTATTAAATGCTATGTTCATGCCTATGGCTTTTGAAAGTGCACCTTTAGCACATGCGATCAAACTAGCCAAAGTTGACTGTTGTAAGTGGCTGAAGGCTTCAGTTAGATAGATCTACCCCCCTGCCCTTAAAAGGGAGCCCAAACATGACACTGCTAAAGGGCAAAAGTCCTTTAAATTCCCAGTGTTAAAACCAACACAGTTTTAATTCTAATCATGGTTGTTTGGGGTTGTTTTTTTTTTGTTTGTTTTGTTTTTTTAAATCAATTAAAAAGCAATACCAATGTACACTTACTAATGAGAGCAGCAGCCAAGTTACTAGATGTTCTGTCATTGCAGGTATGTTGTCCGTGTTCCTGTTATTTTCAACATGCTTCTTGTAAACCACAGTAAAAACTATGTCCATAAAACCCCCCAAACAAACAAAAAGAACAACAGGAGGCATCAAATCCAGCTTATGCTGTCACATACATGTGACAGAAAGCATTTCTATTCTCTCGTCTCATCCCTACTCTGTTTTGTGGTATGTTTTTTATATACCTGTGCATCAGAGACATATAATCCTATTATTTTTGCAAGGTTTTATTAGTATATGAAATAAAACTCCCCAGTATTATGCTGGTCATCCCTATCCTTGTGTAAATGAGCAACCTTTTGAAGCTATAGTGCCTAAGTTTGTCTAAATGAGGTTGAAGAAGTCTTCTAACTGCAATATACAGTGCCATTACTGCTTCATTCTCTACAAGGAACACCTATGGCAAATTCTAAGATTGTCTATAATGCTTTGCTACTGCCAGGTTTCTCTCCTTTCATGCCATAATAGCCTGGGACTATCAGCTTACAATATTGCCTATCATGCAAGTACAAGGCTTTGCCTTTTGTACTGTGAATTTTATTCCATTTTTGCTATGTCAATTTTCTCCACTGTTTCCTAATAAAGATGCCTCCAAGCTTTGTCTTAGTGCATCTCATCACCTTTCATGCTTCTCTTCAGTTTGCCAGATGAATCCTATATACATATTTATTGAAGATCTCATGACTGATCTTTGCAGAACTTGATCAGTTAACTCCTGATGACTTTTCTAACACTTTTGATATTTTTCCCATCAGTCAGGGCTACCTATTTTAGATTCCTTCTATTAATTTCTATCTTTTCTTGCCCTGCAACTTTGATTTCATTGCTTTGCCTTTTTGCACACCGACAACCGCAATGTGCCAGCACTAACCTATGTCCACTCCATTGTTATCACAGCACAAAAATGGCTCGAAAAACGATTTCTGTCAAGTGTCCAGCTTAGTCCCCTGATTTCTTACCCACCTTGGAAAGACAATGGGTTATTTGGTAAGGTTTGGTGGTTTAACTGTTGCTATTTGTTTAGAAAGAACTGCAATTTCTCTCAATAACAGCACTTCAATTTATGGTAGAAGTGCTTTCTAGAAAAAATAATAATAATTTGTATATTCTATTCCTTTCATACAAGACTTCACAAAAAAAAAGTGTTTCATTAATGGGCTTTGATGCCTGTGAAGAAAAATCCTTGTGCAGCTCAGCAACATCAAGGTGCTCTAAAAAAGCAAATCCTCTAAGAGAGCTACATGTTTCCCAAGAGAAATAACGAACATGCAACGACTCCTTTTCAAATACGCCAAGAAACTGTTTTGTGTCCTGTTAGAGAGTTAATAGGAATTCGATAGGTCATTTTAAAACTTCTGATGTGGATCACTTGTTCAGTCTTTAAAGGACTGAAGTATCCAGAAGCAAACCTTGACTTTATATTTCTTTGTAGCGTCACTGCATGGCCTATTGCCTGACACTGTAATGCCTTCCATAGTCCAAGGCTACATGAAGGTTACTGTCAGGCTATTCTTCCACTCGCTGCCTTCTCCATATTCATATTCATTCAGTTGAGCAATGAAATACAAACCCTGATTTTAAGCTACAAAACTAGTTTAAATCATGAAGCTGTTGTTTTCTAAAGAACTGTTCATTCTGTCAATCTCTTACACTTCACACCTTGTCGAAGGCAGTGATGCTTAATCAAACTATGTTCAGTGTATATGGCAGTGTATAGTCTCAAATTCTACATTTTCTTAAAACACATATCAGTTGCATATCCGATATCAAATAGTTGGCTATTAACAAGACTTTTTCCTTATTGGAGATTCCTGTTCAATTCCAACCTGCAGCATGAGTCACCTTGCTGTTTCCACTAAATGAGGTAAAGTTTTGTGTACAACTGTTGTCTATTATAGCATCAGTTCTCTATATTCCTCATACAAATAGACCTCACCCACATGATGACTTGTTAAGCAAAACGGTATTCTGAACAAGGTAACTTATCGAAGTGTCACAAATAAATCAAACAGGTGATTCCCCCTGAATGAGAATTGGATGTTTTCCTTAAAGGGAAGAAGAGAAAATATTCCTATAAAAGCTTATTTGGGCTCCACAAATCCAGGCACCATTTCAAGTGGTTTGTAAACCTCCCTTTCAAACTTTCCTTACTTATCCTTTTGTGGTCTCTAAAGCTAATGGAAAGTAGCCTAACTTTGAGCAACAAATCCCTGTTCTTGACAGGAAACTTACCAAGTCTGTATTTGAACTCATCCAATAGAAGTGAATTTTCCATAAACATATTAGGATTATATATTCAGCATTTTGTATGAAGTATGAAAGTGGACCCACATATTTCTAACAGAAAACATGGAACAAAATAAGCTGTTGCCCCCCTGTAGTAGTGTGGTGGTTTAAGCCCAGTTGGCAACTCAGCCACGCAGCCTGTTCGCTCCCTCCCGCCCTTCCTTCCTCAGCTCCCACAGGGATGGGGAGGAGAATCGAAAGAATGCAACTCCCACGGGTTGAGATAACAGCAGTCCAGTAACTAAGGTATAACACAAACCACTGCTGCTACCACCAATGATAATAATGATAAAGGAAATATTAAGGGAAGAGAATACAACCACTCACCACCCACCGACTGATACCCAGCCTGACTGAGCAGTGATCTAACCCTTCTGGGTAACTCCCCCCAGTTTATATAGTGGCAGTGACGTGCTGTGGTATGGAATACCTCTTTGGCTAGTTTGGGTCAGGTGTCCTGTCTCTGCTTCCTCCCGGCTTCCCCTCCTCCCTGGCAGAGCATGAGACTCACAAAGTCCTTGGTCAGAGAAAACATCACTTAACAACAACTAAAACCATCGGTGTTATCAGCGCTGTTCCCAGGCTGGAAGTCAAAACCACAGCACTGCACCAGCTACTAAGAAGGAGAAAAATGACTGCTGCTGCTGAACCCAGGACAAGAAGCATCTTCTGTATTTTTACTAGATTTCCAAATACTGTAGGGCAGAACTGACTGAGTGGCCTTCATCTGGCTACACTGCCACCATCTCTGAAGGCTTCAACTCATTCATCTGGGATGGTGGCAGGCTCAGGACCCTGCAGGATATATAAACACTTCTTCACTATTCAAGAAGACTGGGGGTTTAAAGCAAGCTTCCTTGTGCCATTGATGACCATTTGTCCTTGCAGTTGGGTCTCCCTTCTTATAACCCCAGCTGCTACGCTAGGAAAACACTCCTGATGCACTCTGCCAGGTCCCTCCCTACTGCCTGGCATGCCATATTGATCTACCTACTTTGTGCACAGATATTATAGTTAATGGATTAAATAGCATATTGTATATCCCACAGTCTCTATGTGTGATAAAACACTGAAGGTTTGCATTTCCACTCCTTTTGTCCTTCCCACTCCCAGTACAGCCCTTCTATTCATTCTCACTTTGCTCTGTTTACAATGTGTCCTAGAAAACCTGCTCAGCTAGTTTTTCAGTTTCTTCAATTGATTAACTTTTCTGTTACAACGCCAGGACCATGCCTGCTTTCTGGCAGTGCTATTCTGTCTTCCTGCTCACTAAACCTTGCAATAGGATCGATTACACTTGAATAAACTGAAGAATACCCATTGTTCGGTGCTGGGACACCTGACCACACCTTCTTTTTGTCTCAAGCTCCCATCAATCATGTATGGTCTTCTAGAACAATGAATTTAATATTCCAATTGGAATAAATAATGATATCTCTTTATAGAACATAAAGCTGTAGTTTTTAGTGCAGATCTTAACATATCATCTTGGAACTTGTCTAATTTTCTCCTTTGCCCCAGCCCACCTCTTTCATGCCAAGCATTAAATGACAATAATTGGTGTATTCCGGAAGCCTGAACAATATGGAATCGTTCCACAGGCAGCCTGACTCCTTACTTTTCCCTTTTTTCTGAGCAGGTTTCAAGCCAAGGCCATGTTGCTATCCAAGAAGACTGCAGCTAAACTTGGGATGCTGGCACTGCACAAAGGTGCCTCCATGACACTCAAAGCATGAAGGCAAACGGTATGGCCAGCTCTCTGAGCTCCTTTGCCTCCAAATCTGTGTAGCCATATCTTTCCAGAAGTGTGGACTAGCACTTATATAGGAGAAGCCACAATTTATATTCCCTCATCTTTTCCATTCCCATGCTTCCAGAAGTTAGTGCTCCCAAAGACAGTCAGCAACCTATCCCCATCGGTAGCCAACACTTACTACTTTTCCTTACAGATTTCTTATCACCCTCTGAGCCATGTTAAAGAAATTATTGTTCATGTTCAATAAAGTCTTTCCTGAAGAATTTGGGTTTAGTTTTGCTTAATGGCATAAAAGCTAGAAATGTATCTTTTTTCCTCTGTAGAGCTTTTAGGGCTGTCAGAGCTATCAGCTTTTAAATGCGCATTGCTCCAGGTATGTCATTTTCAAGAGTTAAAATTCAGCAATTCATCTTTGACAAAAAAATTCCTCTTTTGTTACCAGAAGCCTAAAACATTTGCACTGTCCTGCTCTATTCTGGTCTTCAAATTATGGTCAATTTGCTTCGCTTTTGTGTTAGTTACTTGCGCAAAGCTCTATATTTAACCTTTCCCAGAATCTGCCTTCGTGGAAAGTCACTTTTAAGTTCCAGTGCTCTATAGGATGGGAGGGCAATGTGTATTAATCTTTCAGTTTAACCTCTTTTCACAGAATTACAACGTGATTTTCATGACATTTTGTTGGGCAGGAGCAGTCATATTTTTTGCTCTTATTAAGTAACAGAAAAGCCAAACTATATGGTTCTTCTATTACTTCTACAGATGCAAGAACACAGAAAAAAATCTCATTTTTCAAGTCATTTGGGGGAGGCAAAGACTACTTTTTTTCTGATGCTTAGTGGTGACATTATGATCTGTAATCGGAATATTCTTTCCAAGAAATATTAAGTTGCAAAAACCTCTTAAAAAATCATGATGAACACAATAAATTCAAGTTTTTGTTTGTTCAGACATGCTCTATCGGAGAAGTCAACAAAGAAAACATAAGGTATGCTTACATTACCAAAACAGGAACAGAAATCTTTATTTATGAACTGCCTGCTCTTTGGGTATGGATCATTCATTACAACACAGCACCAGAATTTTTAATGAAGTCTGAATTTGTACTGACACATCTGGGTAATCTTTAATATAGTGCTGTGCTAACTAGACCACACTATGCCTAACATGTCATCCATTTCACTGGTTGTATATCTGAAAAGAATATGTTTTATGCTTCATCTGCATGCCCATACTGCTTTTACTTACACCTCTTTGTCTATAAGCCAAAAATATCTGTACCTTTCCATCCAACCAACATTGCTTTTCCTCTTTTTAGAGATGAAAATTTACATATGTTAAGTATCTTGACATTCAGTATTCCTCCATCTTTGGCACCCACATGATAACCCACTATATTTGGCACTATGATAATATAAAGAAAGGTTACTTTATTCAGCAACCTGTTTTGTGTACGTGAAACAAAGCTAATTAGCTATAGTGTTCAGTTTTCTTAAGTCATTATTGTACAGGTTTTCCTGAAGACCTTATTCCCTTTTCCAGCAAAATTCTTTTAGCCATTCACTTCTGGAAAACTTCTGGAGTTCACGATCCATCTAAAGCACTACAATAAGCACACTGCAGCTTTCATAGCCACAGGCTTGCCACTCACCACAGATGCACACTAAGGTAGAACATTTGCATGAGCCTTCTGTAACTCTAGATCACATTTCAGGTCTTAGGAACTCAAGAGAGAATTTCTGTATTTTAGCTTTGCTAGAGGCAATTCAGGTTCAATGGCTGCAATGACGCACTCATTCTGCTGCTTCTTTCCTCCTGTATTGACAATTCAAGCCATCTTCCTTACACTGCCTTGTCACCATCCCCATCCTCTAAGCTGCTTTGCTTACCTGTAGAGATTTTTCATGTTGGGAAAGAGACTGGATGTCTCATGCTATTTAAAGGCTAGTATATGCAGACCACTATTTTCTGGCTCTTTGCCTGTACCCCAAGTGTACTTCTTAGGTATCTGGGAGAGTGGGAGACAATTTTTCCAGTGCATGTATTTCAAACTTACAGTGCAATATGAATGCAGATCTTGGCTTCCTCCTTGCCTCTAAGGAGAGCAGGATGGCAGCAATGTCCCTCAGAAAAGAGACATCACGTACTGTGCTGTGAATACAACCACTGCACGAAGTCACCAGCAAGAGGACACACTCCCAAGAGCAGGGACAGCCTGTCCTAAGATGGGATTAAAACCCAAGAAGAACACAGCACACACTATACCACACAACACTGACAAGCAGAAAACATCGAGAGAAAGGACACAATACAAGGCTATGTGTAGCACAATACTCCCTCTGGTTATAGCCTCCTACCAGTCCTTAACCAGAAAACTGACATCAGCAATGGTCCCTGCGTGCTCAGTTGCACAAGTTGATCATCTCAAGGTTTAACCTTCTCCAGCAGAGTTATCCTCCATGACTTTGGCTATCTTTCTGAGCGCACTCCTATATATTTTCTTTGTTTACAGTATCCTATGCAAATGACTTACATACATCAGTGGTATTGTGGCATAAGTTCTTCCTTCAGACTGCTTTTTGAACATGCTGCCTGATGATTTCATTAGATGACCTGTAGTTCTGGTATCTAACAAACAAATAAGCATCAATTCCCTATCCTTTTTCTCCATTATGTCTGTAATTTTACAGGTCTGAACTGCTGTAGAAATAGGACAGAGACAACTGATGGAGAGCTGCTGAGGAAGAAATCCTGCTTCTCAAGGCTAGAGGTGTTAGAATATCATAGTAGTTCTAAAGTTACATTGATGAAGTTTGGCAGCATCAAATTTAACACAGAAATGCAAAACATTTTGAATGGTAGTCACTTACAAACACAATTTTCCCTACAGTATAGCTGCTGCAAGTTTTACTTGTCCTTTTCCTGTTCTGCAGGTTTCAGACCACTAACTTGAATGCCTTAGTGTGGAAACTAGCCTTTGGGAAGTACTAGGGGCTAAAATACCCTCAAAAGAAAAAGCATGTAATGATATACTATTCCAAGACAAAAGTAATAGTTCCACTATTATATGGCAACAGAGAACAAAAGTTGTAACAATTGTCTCTGAGCTGATTTATGAAGATGAACTACAGGAATTATTAGCATTTGCTTTCCCTCCCAGTTATTATCTATTTGCTGTCCTACGTTTTTCCTTTTTCAAAGTTGCTGACATGGCAGTTCTCAAAATGAAAAGAGTCACCCATTTCTTGAAGCCATCAGTTCAGCTTTTTACTGGCCCAGGTGCTTGCCATGCAGTGCATGCCTCATTTTTAACTTGCTTTACTACTAACAGACAATAATGCACTATTTCTGAGGTTTCAGCTGTCAAGGACAAACTGGCATTTAAGGGCTCGTGACTCCTTTGCATGCTTCTTTGTGCCAGCCCTGGAAAATCCTGTGAGCAAAGGAAAACTGAACTGCTACCTAACCAATGATCCTTTAACTTATAGCAAAAGTGACTTTCATCACATCCAGGAGGAGAGCTGTAACTCGTCATAATTCAGCAGGGCTTGCATTTTAATCTGAATATATGAAAATAATTTGAGGCTCTGTTTTATATTAAGGTGCAGCTTTCTACGCTTCTTTTACTGCATGGATTTGAACGGATCTTAGGCAGGCACTATCTGTCCCCTTTGTGCCTCAGGGTTTATTAATTGTGAACAATAGGACACTGTCTCTGAGAATGAAGAGAGGCTAATGCTTCCTAAATACATTATTGGCTATTCATTTGCCCCTAAAATCGTTTGGCTGAATTTCATCTGTTCTCCCATCTGTGAAATCATCATTTAGCTGAATGGTGATTATGCAGAGTTGCTTTTCAGTTCTTCATTACTGTTTAATAGCAGTGCTGTCTTTAAAAGATTGCTTATTTATACTATAGCTCAAATACTTGAACCAACCATGTCTTCATTTATAATGAACCCTCTCCTTCTCCCATGACCAAGTTGTACTGGTAGGAGCTTTCGAGTAGCTCTAGCACTGGAAAGCACTGGAGGGCTTTTTTGTCTCCCTGTATTCAGACCTGAAATGAGCAAGTTTAAGCCTGCCTTTCTACCCCAAAGCCACCACTTTGGGCACTGAACTATAAGTGAATCTGAACTAGGGTTTAGGAGGGTTGTAAGTGACAAAATTAAATTTTCCATCACTTCCATGTAATTTATCCATCATCCCATTTCTCCTTAATCACAGTGAGCTTCTCTGGCCATAGAAAAGCTTAGATGAAAAGAACATGAACTGCTATCTAATACTAAGCTTTACTGCTGCCAGAAGACCTCTCTGCGATGTTTCTTTCTCTCCTACATATATTAAAACCTTATCTGTACAGAGTATTTTATTGTATTCATACTTGGGATGTATCATTCTTTTGTCTTCTCTTGAAGCTACTTTAAATTTGTAATAAGTTTTTTTGCTGAAGTAAGCCTTTTAACAAAGAATTGCATGCCTCTATTAATAAAACTAATCTACCTTACAGCAGATTTCCTAGTACAAATAAAACTTAATAAGCAAGTGAAGGCTGTATTACCCTGCTAGTCCTAGAACAGGCAGTGCCAGGTCATTAAGTTGTTAACCATGGCCAGCTGGTAACAGGTACACTGTACTCCTAAGCCACAGTCCAACCTGAGCCAATACTATCTCCCTTATATTTGATACTCTCTTGTTTCATGGCTCATTTCCATCAGTGTTTTCAGGGTACTCTTTCTACACAGACAAAGATGAGTACTGTCTTCTAAAGCTCTTTGACCATTGGCAGGTATATCTCCATTTTCCAGATGTATGCTATTCATAACTAACAGAAAAGTCAGAAGAAAACTTAAAGTTGTATATATTTCACATTTCACCTGATCACTACATGCTCTCCCATTTGAGAAGCATGATAAGAAACCAACTGGTTTCAATGCCTGTCAAACAAATGAGCCACAGTTCTCAACTAGGTAAAAAAACAACCCCAAAGCATCTCCATTCAGAGAGGAAGAAAGGGTCACTTTGTTCCCTGCCACAGGCTTTCCTACTTAAATGGAATTGAGGTCTACATAGCAAAATCAAACAAAATCTGATTGCAGGGAAGTTAGGCGCATCTTATGAAGCATTGGTAGATGTCTTATGTCAGGCTTATAACTCACCAAGGATCCTGGAAACCTGCTCTGGGAACAGCCTCTGGCACCTGCATTTCACTGTGAAGTTACCATAGAGCTAGAGCAGCAGGTGTATAAATGACCCTGCTGCTTAAGGAGATCATTAGGGGTTTTCTCCCAGAAGGTATAAATGCAGATATGAACTTAACTGAGGTTTTGCTCAGATTGGATGTAATCTCAGGATAAAAAACATTACAAATATTAAAATCTTGTTAAATTTCATAGTTGGAAGCTTATGAAGCTTTTGGTAGAGAATAATGAAAGCTTCTCTTTTAGGTCACTGCTAAACCATCCCAAAATAGTTTTATGGTATTACATTAATGTAGATATTCATAAAGCAACCTTTTGAAACCTTTGAAAGTTGTCCTTGAATTTCAGACAGTCATGTCAATGGTCAACTGTATTTAAAAATATTTGCATATATCTTATATAATAAACTACAAGAGGGAAATGTATTTTATCTTTTCCCATAGTCCATCATAGGCCTGTGCAAAGTTGTTTTTCAAACGCAAACAGCCACATTCATGGGAATGATGCTTGACTACTTAGAGATAAGACAAAATTAATATCAGGGAGATTATTAAGGCATATTACAAGCTTCCTAATGCAAGGTTATTTGTGCTGCTTACCGACCATACTCTGGGGATGCATACAGATAAACACAATCTGCCCTGCAGCTTATAGTGGTATAAGATTGTATTTTCTTATGCATCGACATTACGATGCTGACCTCTGACCAAGCCAGGCCTCTAAGCAATCTGTCTTGCCGACTCAACAGCAAGAGGCTAAACAGGTTAAGTACACATTTTATCTTGATCAGCTGCTAGGAAAATTAACATCCAGTTTTACTTTATGGGATCAAAAGTTCTGCCCATAAAGAGAAACTGAATGTGGTAAAACTGCATATCTATCAGTGAGCCACAGTAAGAGTCAGTCAGCACCAGTAAGACCATAGGAGTCCTCTTCATATTTCCAGTGCAAACTAGGTGTAATCTAAGTGTAATTTCAACTCTATAATTCTATTTTTTACTCTATAAAGTATTGAAGTTTGAGGCATTGTGTCAGCACTTTTAAAACAACTAGCAATTAAATTACATTAGATAATTCCCTGTTGAAGCCAGAAGAGAACAGACACCAAAATATACGCTTGCCTTTCTTTTTCTTCCTATTTCTCTTGGAAACCCACTTTTTGGTCTTATCCTCTCAACTCTGCAGAAAACATACAGCTAACTGTAGGTCTGGCCTGGTACATGTGTAGCCTTTTAATAGGACAGTGGGATAAGACTCCAGTTGTTGAAATATAATATATAAAGTTGCATTTTACAGTGAAAACGGGCATCATTTTCCCTTTAGCCAAATGAAGCTGTATTGCTAGCTAAGTGTTTGCTCAGCCAAAGTCACACTGTGTGAGATATCAGATGAACTCAAGCTGTAAACTTGTTCATGAGGAACTGCTTGAAGACTTTAGGAGGCTGATAGGACTGGAGCTGCAATGTTCTTTCCATTATCTCAGCAGAGTTCTGAGAAGCACTAGATAAATCTACACATCAGGCTTGCACGAAGCACCTAATCCCTCACCTTCCAAAAGAACAATTGCATGGGGTTTATTAGCATTTCCTTACACACAGTGATAAAAATTAATAGAAAAACAACTTTTTCTTTTCCTGATAGAGTTATTTTCACTTCATTCTTTGCACTATAACGTTGATAAATGAATAAGAACCTTTGGCTTGTACATCACCCCAAGAGAAAGAGAGAATGAAAGACCATGATTTTCCACAAGATTAAAATAGACATCTTTCATTACAGGGGCCTGCCACCATGGTCTAGCTTTATAAAATCTACAAGATTTTGGTGGCCCCATTGCCAAACCAAATGCATCTCGTTTTTCTGGAGGAAGAATGAGAATGAAGGATGCCAGAAATAAAATCCTACCCCAAATCTCTTCACCACAGCTCAGCTTTGATTTCAACACTGATGCTTTGAAACTCCGAGGTAAGGGGAAACAAACAAGTTCTTTTTATTACTTTCAAAGAAAAGAACAAGAAGCCGTCTCTGTATTTCTGCCCTGCTATAGCCAAACAACCTTTCTGCACCTCAATGAAAAAGAGGTGTTCTTCTTGTGTCTGGTTTTTATGGTACAGGTACAGCTTGCCAGAGTGCATCCTGAGATCCGCTTGGAACTCTAATGTCAGATGATTTCTAATGAGAATTAGGCAGTATTTTCATAGCTAACTCTGCACATACTCTTTTGCCTTCTGATTCCAGTGGAGTATGATGCTCTTTGGGGTATTTTTATTTGGGTAACTTCTACGTTTGAGTCCGCAGCTTTCTCACCAGAAGCTTTGTTATTCTTCCAGGAAAATTTACAGAGCATAAGAAAATGTTTTAAATGTATTAGGAGGTGATAAATTACAATGTCTTTTTGACAGTCTTTGAAATACATGCAGACACCTCCAAGCACATGCTGAACTCAGGGCAAAAACCTACATATGTTTCTGATTCTAGGAACATTACTGTCTGTTTGAAGGCTGTATTTCCCAAACTAGCACATCTCTTCCAAACAAACTCGGACTGTGAACACAGGTTTTCACCACAAAATCCCAAAATGTTTATGTCCTGGAAGGCAAACTGTAGAACCAACTCATTCACCTCCAGTTTATATTACATCACTGTATAACTAATAAGTGAAGTCAGAAAACTGAGCTGCATTCCTGATTAATGCAGCAATTCAAAATAGTTCTGCAAATACATCACCACTGACTTCCCTGCCAGTTGTTTATATTTTAGTTGACCTGGTTTTATAGGCAAAGCAGTGATTCCACATCTGCTGTCTCCATCAGCCACCTCAGCTGTGTCAGTCATTCGTGGGCTGGGTACCACACGCAAGGTGCTCTGTGGGGTTGCAGGCAGCTCACCCCAGCATGTGCTTGTCCCCACTGCCAGCACTGTTAAGCTATCCACCTTGGCCCCAAACTCCAAGGGTCTCGATGATACACAAGAAAATACCTCACACTTCTGATAGCCTGAATTTTCTGCTTGCTTGTAAAATGAAATGGAGAGTTTAACTAAAATACTTTATAAGTGCTTTTTTTTTTTTAATGAAGAGCATGCAAATTTCATTAAAACTTGTATAAACCAACAACTTAAGGAGCTATTTGTACAAATAGCTCGAAGTGATTCCTAGGAGAACAGCTACTTTATCCCCAGATACAGATGGGAAAACTGTACATCAAAACCACCATGGGATTCTGTGTTTCATGTAGCAAGCCAGTACCACTGTGCCAGTGACCTTCAGCTGTGGAAGAGTCATACACAGTTACCTCTCAAAAGCTAGTATATAAAATGTTCATCAGTAAAGTACTTAACCTGTCATATGTGGCTTCCCTTTAATTTAGCTGGATTTAAGCATGTGCAACTACAGAAAGTCACCTGAACACAGGTATAATAGGCAGTACGTCCTTTCATAGTTGGGAAACAGGTTCTTTCAACCAGTGCACACACTGCATTCACTGACAGGACTGAAAGAAATAAAAAAATTAAGAACTTGAAAGAGGGCCATTCCATCACAAAATAATTCAGAATAGGAGATGGATAGCTCATTCAAGCAAAAATTACAGCTTTATAGGAGCATAAGATGAAAAGGGTTAGTTTAAACCAATATCTTGAACAGTGGGTAAAACCTTAGTATCTAAAAATTGACTTTGCATGTGGGACATTATTTGTAAGCAAGAGAAGTTTTCTGGCCCCCTTATTAATAAGTGGGGGCACAGCAATGTTGTAATTTTCTAACAGAAAGGACCTTGCCCTGACCTCATACAAAACACATGCAAGATTTCTTTCTCATGTAGTGAGATGTGTCAAGTCCACATTGCACTACTGAACCCAGTTGTATGGTACCTTTCATTAGGGATCAGCTCAAAGCTCTGGAGAGACTAGGAGGGGCTCATGCCTGGCTGCCTAGATTATGAGGAGAAGGTTGAACCTGTATGTATAGGTCTGTATGGAAGTACTCACAGAGTACTTGCATCTGTACTTAGAAATGTATGTTTGTATCAAAATGCCCTGTGTTATGTCTATGGAAAACCCCTGACCCTACAATGAATCATTCCACCCATCTAAAAAGCTTTCTTTGCCAAAGCGTGGACAGCCATCCTTTACATTTACACTATATTTCACCCAACTGATCCAAAACTACACGTGTTGGTGCAGAGTAATGCTCCTTCAGGTGTATGAGGCAGCCCTTGGGAAGGAGGAGCTGCATGGCACCCGGGGTGGTGGCCAGAGAAGAAAGGAGACCTGGGCTTTGGGCTGAGAGGTTAAGCAGCTTACCCAAGGCCAGCCACAGCATGCAGGGCAGGAGGCGATGGAGAAGGAGGGTTTCACCAGGGTGCACTGCTGCAGCCCTGGAAGCTACCCAAGCATAGATGGATGAAGAGAGAGCCTGAGCGGGCAGACCCACCCCTCCCTATCTCAGTGAGCACTGCTTGTCTGCCTCTTTCTGTTCTTTCTGTAACGTCTCGCCTGCTAACTTCGGGGTTTCTCTGTTTTTCAAATGAAATCCAGTTTTCTCCTTCCTGCTCTTGTCTGAGTCCACAAGCCATCCTGGCTCTTCCAGGGTGCTAGAAGGAAGGATGAGAGAGATTCCTATGACAGCTTTGGCCAACTTGGCATCCTGCCGGAGGCTGCAGCTGGAATCGAGGATCACTGGGAATAACAGGCTTCAGTGTGGGTAACCTGGGCAGCCACCACTGTCAGTGCTGCTGGCCTGCTTTCACTTTCTTGCCCTGTGTAGAGGCCAAGTGTGAGTGACAGGAGCACAAGACCCCTCTTTTCAGGTTTCTGTTGGAATTAGTCTGAATGAGGAGGAATATTATTCAATTCAAACCTGAACTGGCTGCAAGTCTTCATCTATGCACAGATCGTATCACGTTCCTTGTCTGAACACACACCACGCAGAAATCTCCCAGGCAGATTAACAACCATGTTTTAATGTCCCAGATCAACAGTCTGAAAAGCAAATGTTATATAAATATCCTTCCCAAATTAGCAGAAACAGAGCTTCCCAAATTCACAAGACTTACATAGACCAAGCAAGCAACATAAATGAGAAAAAAAAAGTTTTATGCCATTTACGTTGTCAGAAATGTCCAATTCCATTTTGGAAAGATAGTGACATATTTAATGGGTCTGTCAGAATGCACAGACAAGTGAAAATCCCATGTAATTGAATATCTCTGTTTGTACTGGAGCTCCGTTTGATCTTATCAGGACTGATTTATCAGTTGACATCAGAGAAGTCTGCAGTCCTCTTGGAACAATGTGGTGTCTTTTATTATCTGCGTGAGCACATATGGTATCTCACAAAACTCAAGATGAGACGAGTGTTTTACTACTGTGCATCACCGATGATCCATCTGTTTGCAGCGAGAGTGTGGCAGATTACCCAACAAACCAAACTCTTCTAAGCAGGCTTCACTTTGGAATTCGGATTTAATGAAAAGCATAACCAACCAACTTGTAGAACAGGAAAATGCCTAACACCAGGGTCAGACCCTCTCCTACCACTCACTGATGAGGTCTATGACAGAGCATGATACTTTTAACTAAAGGGGGTAAAGTTAAGAACTGCACGTGGTATTACTCAGAAGCTGTTAGAGGATGTTTTTTTTCCCCCAGGGGAAAATCTCCATTACTGTTTGATTCCTCCTTCAGATCCTTTTGAGGTCAGTGTGAATCTTTATGATTTTGGGGACTTTTTCTGTCTTCCCATTTATGAATATCTGCAGCCCTTTTATTTACTGGTGACTGTGAGAACTCTGGAAAACTTCACATCATTGGCTTGAGATCCTGTATGCACAAGTTGCAATTCCAAGGATACCAAAGAACTGTTGAAGCAGTGAAAGAAAATCTTCAAATAATAGAAAGTAAAATTTAAGCTAAGACAAAGACCAAAACAGGAAAAACTTCCTGGTCCTTCATCCACGTGCAGCTGTGAAATAGATAGCCAAGGGAAACAATGGTAACTCCATTGACTAGAAAAAAAGTAACAATAAGATGAAGTGATCACAAGTGATTTTGGTTCACACCTTGTTCCATATCCTACAGTACTTTAGGTCAGGCTAGGTCTACATTCACAAAGGTCTGCTGATGCCCTAAAGGACAAGGGAGCTGCCAGACAAATTTGGCCAAAAGTAAGCATCTCCTGTCTACCTGGTCTGGGTCTACACGAGGGGTTCTCTCAGTGAAGATACATGAATGTTTGTAGACAAGGTTTCAGCAGTTCAACCCTTCAGGGTAGCTGAGCTCACAGGCCACAGTGCTGACCCATGGATAAAATCAATGAGACTACACATAGACTTACCAGCATGGGACAGTTATTTGTGCACCGAGTTTCACTTTCTTTGTTAACACAATGAGAAAAGTATGTCTTGTTTTATGCAGTCCTGAAATTCACCTTCAGCAGAACTACACCTTTGTTTTTGCACATGAACAAATGCCAAGCCCTGGCATTTTAACATAATCGTTTCTATCTGGTTGTGATTTTAGCAAGACTGGTAAATGTGTGCACATTTCACACACAAGCAATGAAACACTGGCGAGAGCTTATGAACACAGTGATGAATTTGTAATCTTAAGGCAAGCTACGGTGTAATAATGCAACAAGAGTTCATCATTCTTTATGCAGGCTACGGAATGTCAATAGGCTGCTTCATAAAGTAATGAATGTTTGTAGTAATAATTTCATGGGTTGACTGCAATTTAATAGCTTTTATTTCCAATACAAGTTCATGAAGGATATCGGTGGTAAACAGGTTCTTATGAAATATGTTCTGTCAGAATTGCTATTAAGCTGCTGTTGGTGTCTTTGTTGCAGTTTTTACATGCTTTACTGTTTATATGATGATCTGGTTTCATAAAACTTTATGTGTCACTTAAAAGCTGGACATTTGCAATGGCTTTACTGAATATTCTTATTGATCAGTTAGGAGCTGGCATGACTCTGGGTTGCATCAGTTTTATGCTTATCCAATACAAATTACTTCTGAGTGGCTTTTGATTTACGCAGTGCAAATCTATCGACACTTTGCATTCTTTCCCTCCATCTGCCTGTGCGAATTTGTGGTGTCAGAGGGTGTCACGTTCACTTCCCAAGGGATTAATTTCCTAGTTATTCAACAGGGATAAAGCAAGTAACAGCATCCTACACACTGACATGCCAATGTGCTCAGCCTTGACCCGTCTCTAGGGCAGAGCAGGTAATGCATTCCTTCTGCTGTTGCCTCTCTAATAAGAGCACTGAGAAGAGTGAAAATCAGTGCTATTGCACTCTTCTGCTAAGAAATGGACCGCAGGTCTTTTACTTGTGATTTGAACTAGTGACATAAAGACTTTGTGTGGTTTTATTGAACCACTGAGATATCCAGGTTCAGTGTTTAAAATACATATTTATTTTATATTCAGCGAATTCAGTGATATATTCATGGATTAGTTTTCAGTAGCAAAGCTGGCCAGGGCAGTAGTCATTGCCCATTGCCGCTCCTCCCCTTACATCACACTCCATTGTGTATCAACAACTCTTTGTGCACTGAACCCTATTTAAAAATGGAGTGCCATGAGAAAAATCATATGAGAGAACAAAGCAAGAGCTTCGTAAGCCAGTGCTGGTGCCAAGAGACAAATACGTGCTACCATGTTTTTTGTTCTTTTTCTTCTAGTTCTGTTGAAGCTGGTCCTAAGTATTTCTAAGTTAGCTATACTGGATAGTACAGAAATCATGTTTACATACCAAAGGTTGCAGGAAAACACCTACAGAACAAAGTCACAAATCATTCTGCAACTGCCATAAACTTCTCCTCTATATGCAAGCAACAAGAAGAATAAACAATAAACTATTGGATTGGCAGTGAGGAGCAATGTACGACAATGACAGCAGGAGACTGACCTGAGTTCTGACTCAACTCTGTGCAAGTCATTTACAAGTGCTTCAATTTTTCCTTTAAAATGTAAGTAAAGAAAAAAAATCACCTTTCACTGTGAAAAAGCTCTGGAGGAGATGAAAGGAGTTATATAAGTGCAAATTACTGTGCTTACTCATTTATATTAAGAGAACGTCAGTTTTCCATTAGATGTTGTGCTTTGTTCAGAAGAATGAGATCCATATCTTGACGTAACAAACCTTATTCAGCCCACTCAAATAACCAGAATGTGTGATTCATTCGCTGTGTGCAGCAGCATTAAGCTTTGCAATAGCTTTGTCTGTGCCCCATGGCGAGATGGGCTATGACCTCAAAGTCTGGCAGCGTAGGGCATGATTCGAGCTTGGATGGGAGATCCTTATGAATGCATGTTATATAGCCTTTTTGCTTCAGCAGGTGTCACATTTCCTTAAACCAGTATTGAATTAAGACCTTAACATGGCATTAGGAAGAAGTGTGCTTTTGGAGGTGTCCTTTATCCAATAATAATACCAGGAACCCAGCTACACGGGCAGACTCCATTTTCTGCAATGGTGTTTCATCAGGGGGTACATGTAGGGCTCATAACCCTTACTAGCTGCAAAGCAACATCTGGTACTTGTTTTCTGTTAGAGAAACACCAAATATGACAAGGTCTTAGGTACTTTATCTTATCTTAATCCCTTTAGGATTTCTACACCTCCCAGCTGTAAGACTAGCCAGCCTGCTAATTCTTACACAGTGTGCCTGTCTAGCCTGTTGCTTAGTATTTCAGAGGTTGATATCCATTCTCTCTTGGTCTGTTCCATTTTTACTGCTGTCTTTCATCTCCACTCCTATCGACAAACCTTAGCTTTCTTCCTCCCAATCCACTTTGATGTAACACCATCCACTAAATGACTCAGCAGTTAGCAACCACTAAGGTCCTGTTTTCAGGGCAGCTGTTTCCAGCTGCCTGAAGTAGGATTATCAGTAGGGCCAGTCCAGAAATGTTTATAGATGGTGCATTCCAAGTAGTTGCACATTGCCTACACATACCTATCTTAATTTACTCTTCAGCATCCTCTAACATGATGAATACTAATATTGCCAACAGTAAAAATGAGCTGTACTTACTCTAATGGGGACAAGAGGTTGAAAAATTGAGCAGAGGATCTTCCACACCAGTTATAAAGTGCTAAAGACAACAGCAGGAAAGGGAAAATAGTCTCAGCCTGTTTGAAGTGGGTTTGTGACCTTCCCCATCCAGATGCTGATCTCAACCCTAGTGCATCAGAATAGTCTCAGAGCTGCTAACATCAGCTGCTCATAGCTGAGGGGTGCACGTACCCTCACTGGTGACATCCTGCTAACTTAAGATGTGCCCATTGGGCTGGTGACAGAAAACCAGTATCTGGAAGCAGTGTGGTAGCTCTGGATCACCTGGAAATCCAGCAGGGGAGGGAGATGCTTTGAGGGCACAGACACAGGGGAGTCAGGAAAAGGAGTTTGTAAAACAGTCTGTACGTGGGCTATAAATCTCTAATGCAACAAATTTTCATCAAAAAATGTCAAATAAATGTAATGTGTTGTCAGGTTTCGTCTAGTGTTACTTAATTTCTCAATTTTCTGTTGTTTATGTTGTAAAAGGTATTAGATGTGCTCAGTATGCTAACAAGAGTAATTAATGCCTACTTGTCATTTCCAGTGACTTGCATTTGGCATCCAAAAGCACATCCTGTTCCATGAGTTCTAGAAATTGTATACATTACCAAAGACTTCCCTATAGAAATCTTGTTTTTCGGAGCAAATAACGCTTAGCTGCTTAACACTTGCTGTGCAAGCTGTCGAGCTTCCTAGTTCTTTTATAGCAAGCTCAAGAGAGGTCTAAAATCTAACCTAACAAAGACCAAGCACCTGCAAAATGTTCAGTGTCTTAAACCAGTTGTATTGGCATAGTCTCCTCTGGATCCACTGGTGAGGTTTTTGCAAAGAGATCAGACAGAAGGCACTGCTCACTTTTCCCTCCTTAGACTTGCAAAGTACTCGTGTGCTATGGCTGATGGCCTCCTTGAGATGCTCAGATGAAAATTAACAAGACCATCCATGAGAGGATCTTCTACACTTTGTGTGACTGCGTGTATCATTTCTGAGGTTGGAGAGGGGATTTATACTTGAGCTTTGAACCCAGCTATGGGGAATTGTGTTTGTCTGTCTCAGTGATGATATATGTCATCACAAGGGATTCTGAACGTGAAATACATTAGTGGCAAATGTAAACAAATCTTTCAAAAGGATAAATGGAGATAAAGATACACAGGAATAGTGCCATGACCCTTAGCTGCACGGAGATCCAAGTCTGGATTTACAAGTGAAGCTCTGTATCGGTTGCCAACTGAAGAGGACTCTGAACTGAATCCACAGGTGAGAGGTTTCATTTTATCCTTCCCCACGTATGCTTTTGTGTCTGAAATTCTGTGAAGTAGGTGTCAGCATCACTGAACCCAAGGCTATATCCCAAATAGGCTTCAGACTCGGGCTCCTTACTCCAGAACAGCAGAGCTACAAACGCTGACTCGATGTGCCAGAAACACCACCAATATTGCGAGCAAAGTGGGATTGCTTCTATCAGAGCTGGGGCTTATTTATGGGAGTTCAAACTGATCACAGAATTACAGCAGCTTTCAAAATGTAGTCTTCGGTAGCTGTAAAGTTAAATGTATTGTATGAGTCAGGTCAATGGTTTGGTAAAGATCTAAATAGCTGAGCTTTGGCTCAAGACTGTTAACTTGTGTTAAGAAATTGAGTTAGCCAGTTCGAGTTCAGCGGGACAAAACAAGTATGAATGAAAACACCTAAATGGGTACTAGAAACAGTCCTGTCCCAAGAGATATAAGTCTTCATGTGCCAAGTGACCCACGAAGTCCATGTTCATTCAGTCCATGACTGAAATTGCTGAACACAGGGACAGTTGTTAAGCACAGCTACAAGTTGCGAAACTGTTAAGCTGATCCCCTCTGCTAAACCTTTGGGACATATTTTGGGCTAGAAAAGAAATTGGCTTTAGAAAAGAAGCCTGAGGCCATCTGACATGGATAAAAAATGGTTTTCAAGCACATGCGACTTCGCTGACTTCTCTTTCATTCATACTGCCAGCAGGAATTTGTCAAATCAGTATGATTCAGAAGTATCAGCCCATAGCCTTGTGGGGTTTATACTTTTATTAGGAATACATATGTGTGCTCCTTTGTCCTCTCCTTAGCTCATTTTTCTCACAGTAGGAATTCTCTCAGTGTATTTGGCGTGGAGGCACATCAGCACAGTACCACCTCCAGGGAGTACCAAGTGGCTTTCCAACATGAAGCTGATGAATCCACAGGTCTGGAAGAAATGAATGTGAGAGGGGAAGCACTGTTCTGTTCCATCATGCCACTCACTTCGGAGATCATTTCCCAGGCAGTGTTTCCAAGAGGAAACAGCCCCATCTCCCCTGCTGCTGGAGCAGTGGTGCCAAGCTGGCTCTGCAGCTCCCACAGGATCAGCCTCCTGCCGGGGCATCAGAGCAGGCTGTGATACAGGCTGTGGCAGCCAGGCGGATGAGGGCAATTACTCATTAGCAGCAAGGGAAATGTCCATGGAGAGACTGCTTTCCAGCAATTGGAGCTGTCCTGTAGCAGTCAGTGCACTGGAGGCTTAATTTATTGCTTCCCTTAGGATGAGTATTTCTGCCAGGGGAATGATGTTTGCTCCCCACAGTCCAAGAGAAAACACAGAAGATGGGTACCAGCTTCACCTTTAGTCAGTTCTTTCAAGTGTCACCACGCTCAGTGTGTGCTTCTCTGCCAAAACAGTCCTTGGGAGCTTCTGGAAATCTCAGTCACTCACTTCCCATGCTTTGCCAGCTCTTTTTGTTTCTAGTCTGGTGTCACCGCTTCATTCTTTGTACTGATTTATGCAGTGAGTGGAAAAGGCATGTTACCCTGCAAGCTAAAGGTGGCACAGGCTGTTCTCAGCAACATCACTTTAACATAAACCTATAGAGATAGAGGTTTTGTTGTTTTGTTTTGAGCTGCAGGGAACTTTCCTGGTTTTGCTGCTGCTGCTGCTACAAAGGGCACAGCGCTCTGAAACGGCTCTGCCTGCTAGAAGCTTGCTTTCAGGAGACAGGAACTGGCATTTAGCATTCATTCCAGCACAAGACTTTAAAGGAAAAGGTACTTTTTATTCTCATTTTCACATACAGCTTTTTTGTTTGTCCTCCTGGACTGAAGAAAAGGTTAAAATTAGGCACTGGCAAGGCAAACATGCCACTTCACTTGCATGAATGCTGTATTATGCTTCCATCACTTACAGCACGCATTTTTCTGTTGGCCATGTCACATGAAAACCTACTAGAAAATAAATGACTGCCTTTTTTTGATTGAAATTGTAGGGGTTTTTTTCCTATTTTCTTTTTTTCCCGTGTGTTTTCCTTTAATAGGGAAAGGAGGATAGAAAGAGGGAAATGAAAATGAGTCAGAAAATGATGAATGACATCTAAATGAGCTGCATGGGAAAGCTAGAAAGTTCCAAAAATAAGGGAACTGAATTAGGATCACATGTGTTGAGTGTAGTAGAATTAAAGCAAGCTGTAGATTAGAAGTTCACATTCCTGGGTATAACACACAGGAGATGATAAGTGGGACAAAGATTTGAGGGAGCAGCAATTAAAGTTAATATTGGTTGAAGAGAGAAAATCAACAGCTAGGCTGAGTTTGTTTGGACTGAGGTAAATAAAGAAGGAAAGAAAGTGATTTCTGCCTGTGGAATACCTTCCACAGGAATGCAGACAATTGTAGATCTGAAAAAGCTGCTACACTGACGACAAGGCAGGAGGATATAAAAGAAATTGCTGTATTCTACTTGCCTGTCTTTGCCATTGAGTGCAGGAGCTTTGGCTGATCCCTTAGCATCACAGCTTCAGTGCAGCTGTGAAGATGTGAAGGAGGAAAACAAGCCTGAGCTCTGAAAACACATGAAGTGCTCAGGGGGCACATGCCCCCTGACGTGAATCAGGTCTTTTTTAAGTCAGAAAAAGCAACATTGGTCAGGGCAGGGAATGACGTTCATTTATTTTGTTGCTGGATGACAGTTCTTTTTAATCTATGGTTAATGTAAAAACCTCAGACAATGTTCTC
This sequence comes from Neopsephotus bourkii, assembly GCF_033783945.1. NCBI lineage: Eukaryota > Metazoa > Chordata > Aves > Psittaciformes > Psittacidae > Neopsephotus > Neopsephotus bourkii. Next base: position 2,152,886 of record NW_026901033.1, read on the forward strand.
AATCATCTCGGGTGCTTAAATGAATGCTTTAAGTTCTTTTTCAGCACAGAAAAGAAGGAGGCCTGGTTTGCAAAGGTGATGACTTCAGTGAGGCTTATTGGTGCTCTGTCAGTTCCCAGCTGGCTGCCAAAATACGGATTGAGGAGCCCAGCCATAGTCAGTCAAGTACAAAAAGTCTGGCCACAAAATCTACTGTCATAGTCTGACTGGGTGCTGTAAGAGTTTACTGCAAAGCTTTGAAGAAAACTACAACACAACAGCTTTTTGCTTGTTGTTGAACTAGCTGGACTGATTGAGATGGATATTCTATGCCTGTATTATACCATTTTATCAGTACGTGGTGTGCAGCAAAGCTCTGATCATCCACTGTTCCTTCTGAACTGTTGGGTTGTCTGTCCCCCTGCTAAGTCACCTTGAAACTTAGGATGCATTTATTTGTGAGATAAATGAAATTATCAATCCTTGTTGACTCATGACCTTTTCATATCATTGGCAAAAGCTCTCAGCTGAAACAAAAATGTATGAAGCCTTTTCTTACAGGTATTTCTAAGGTTTACCTGAAAGCGGTGTCCAGTTCGACACTTTCTGATATTAATCTGTCTGAAAATCATCAAAGAACATTCAGCCAGTTAAAGTTAACAGCAGGTATGCTGAGGGACCCCAGCTAAAAAACAGAATTTACTCCTTAGGAGACAAGGAGCATTGCATGCACTGTTATTCCCTGGCAAATTATGAGATGATACCTTACTTACACGTTCCTAGCAACACTGTAAAGGACCTCATGGGAGTTATGAAGCCAGCTGCAGAACTGCCTTATTGAGCGTGATGTATTTGATCAATGAAAAGCTGGCAGCTTCATACTACGAATTACACTGGTGTTGCTGTATCTGGGCACATCTTCTATGATCCCTTAAAGGTCCAGATTAACATCTTGCTTTTACATACCAGTATTTGAACAGCTCTTCACGAAAGGGACAGGAGAAAGTGAAGCGCACCAGAAAAAGGAAACAAAGTCCAAAGAGCAGATATAATTGTCCTGTAAATATCTGATAGAGGGTTTTGACAACAACATTGTCCACATAAGTGCATTAAAAGCCATGCTGAATACTCTTCAGTGTATCTAGCTGCAGGATGAATTGAAGTACCACTTGAACAAATGGTTTAGCCAAGACACGATATCCATGTTCGAATCCCCGGATTAGTACTTCAGTTTACACGAGGCAATCCCTGAGGTCCACTTTGTAACTGTTTCCCATCATCCAGGGATTTCCTCTGGATTAATTAAAAGATTACTGCCTGGAAATCCTTTGAATTTCCTTTCAGCACCATAAGGAAGCAGTGATGTTATTTGCCCAATTAAAGATCTCTGTTTGACTTTCCACCCTTATTTTAAAAGTGGTGATTTGGCAATACAGATAAATGAATATTAATGGCAGTTGTCTGCCCTTCCTTGGCTTATCCGTGCTTCATCCTCGGCTGCTGCTGTTATAATCATTTGGGATTTTATTTGTATTTAAACGTATGTAAATGAACGTGCAAATTGGACACGGTGTTGCAGTTCCTGACATGCAGCCTATAAACCCCTCATTCCAGAGATGCTTCTTATTAAATGCACTAATGTGAAATCCTTTCTCTTCCCAAAGTCCTCCCTAGACAGTGAGCTACTGCTCTCCTTCACAGATCTCTATCAGAGGATCTTTCAAACAGCTGACTGCTTTAAAACCCTCCTATTCTCCATCCTTGCTACGAATAGCTTAGCCAACTTTGAACAAAACCCAGTCTTTTCGCTGGATTATGCATTGCAAAAGGCTTTGGATTATTTTGTATGACTGGACCCCTTATTTATAACAAGAAGATTATGGTATTAAGCAATAAAGAATTTTTGGACTCCTGAGGGCTCAGATCTTTTAATTAATTTGCTCAGAACTTCAGGATGGAAGGCTCCTGATAATCTCCCAGTGCAATTGATACCATAGTAATTGGTACATTTGGAACACTTCAAAAAACACTACATGCAGCCCCTCTGATACTCTAGGTGGCAAAACAAGTCCCACACACTTATGGTGTGTAGATACTGATGGCAGCACTGAGGTTTCTAGTTAAAAAAACAAAACAAAAAAGCCCAAATGCTTGAGAACTGGTAAATTGTAGAACTAGTTATTATTCTGGTATTATCAGCAGTTACATATGGCCAGCTGTCTCACAATCTTTCCATTTATTCATGGTTATTTACCCATGGGATGGGTAAATCGGATGAATTTTACAGTGGTAGAAGAGGGTCCCCAGTGAGAAATCCATCACACAAGAGGTTCCACAAGCACCAGACTGATAAGGCTTTAGTTTTTGTGTTGTCTCATGGTTGACTGTCTTTGGCTTTTTCATTCTGAGCTCAAGGTGAAATTTCTGCCATGGATAGACATTTATCACACCCCCTGATGTGTGCATTCTCATGTTCTTAGGGTAGGAGCTTAAATGGTAGGATTTACCATTAAAAGACACAAAACCGGTCTTGTTCACCTTTGTGACCATTTATTTTCTTTACATTTGTAGGAACTGAACTGCTTTTTAAAACAGGTTTGAAGATGATTGAAATTGGACAACTAGTTCAAGTCTTCTCAATGGAGAGACTGCTTATACGTAACCTGATTGGATCAGTACCCACAAAGGGATAAGTACTTGAGCGGTGGCAGGAAATGATGGGTTGTTTTCTTTCTCCAAGAGAGCCAACTACTTTATTTATACCACCATTAAATTCAGCTCATGACCCCTATCTCCATAGGAGTTTTGGTCCAGCCTCACTTTAATGGGCATAGGACAGTAGCCTCAAGGAATTCCTATTTACTTGCAGTAACTTGCTGTTGCGCTGTGCAATCTGCATTGCCTCACATTGTCTTATTGTAATAGCCAACAACCTCAGAGTGATTTGAACTGTAAATAACTGCTGGGGCTTATCAGACAAGGAACAGCGTGAAGGATGATGAAACTGTTATTGTACTTGATACTCCGAGAGCTCCAGGTCAGCCTCACCTCCAGTGAGGCAACTACCTTCTCACAAGAAACAACAGCAGCTCCCTTCCCTGAGACAAGGATCCATGCTTCGAGAACAGATGGTGCTGCTTTTTATGCCAAGCATTCTGCACTTCACTATTTATTAAATTGGCCAGAGAAGACCATAAGACCAGCTTTGAAATAATACATGTGAGCTGCGATGTATGCACTGCTCTCGCTGAACCCCCATTTACTCTGAGGACCTTTTATGCTGTTAAGAAGTGGAATATGCGCATGAATGGAAATCAGGCCTTCTGTGATTTTTTTCCCCCAGCTGGTTTGTTTTCAACTCTGTTTTTGTTTTATTCCTTGCTCCTTTTTATTTATATAATTCCTGAAAGATTACAGCAATTGTTTTATTATGCCCCCAGTACAGATGGTGTCAGTGTCTAAAGCTGATGGAGAGGAAGCACTACTGCTTTGACTCCATGTCTTCCTGGCAAGCCTTTTGAATCCCTCCTGTGACTTAGATACATACTTGTTTATGATTGCTCTACTTCCTCCTAAAATAAGTGCCAAAACTCCAGTGTCCTCATCACTATCATGCCTGCAGTTTCCAGCAGAGCAGAAAGCAAACCTAGCTTTTCCTTGACTTGTTTCCCCAATAGTGACCCAATATGCTGAAGTCTGGGACCCCAACATGGGTTACAAATATTTGCCTTTCTAGAGGGAGCAACTGAGATGTTTAGATGGTTAGTATTTCTTAGGATTCAGAGTAGCTGCTGCCACACTCATCTTCTCAGTTTCAGCCACCTTTTCAGCACTGTAATATACCACGGTATTATGATCCATACAGAAAAAAGAGGCCAAACCGAGTTAATCTCTGTGAACCTGCAGGTTCCGGAAAGAACAATTCCTATTATTGATTTTGGCTATTTGATATTTTTACGTCTTAAAGATTGCTCTGAAAGGAACGTACGACCCTGAAATAGAAGTTTAAGGCACTTCACAACGGCCTCAAGTACTTGACAAATGCAGTTATGCATAACCTGTAATCACCATCTACAGGGGGGCCAACTCTGCCCTCCGCTGTGAAAAATCACACACCATGTTTCTTTACGAATGCCTGCAGTTGCAGTGGCAAGGCTCCTGAGAGAGGCAATATGAGCCAGAGGCACTGGAGCTCCAGCATGTGAGTGTTCACTGCCAGAAGATGAAAGTGGTTTAACAGAGCCTATGCCCTCTGACCACTTTCGCACTCACTCTCTGGGCTTCTCTTCTTTTTCCTTTTTTTTCCTCGAAATAAAAAGGCAAGGCCTTGTGCTGCATTAAATACCATGTCTGTGGTTTCAGTCTGAAGACTGAGAACAGACAGCTTTACAAATACATCTCAATACAACACAGCTCCTCAAGTAAAGGGATCCCAAGCCTGCAAAGATCAAAGTGGCGAAGAAAACGTTAAGTTGGGGAAGTTGTTTAGTGGTCAAAGTCCGAGATTTACAAGCCAGCAGATCCTGTATAATCAAATAAGTTGGCTCCAAAGTCACATTGGCATGAGGGTTGGAAGACCTGCAATATGAGTTTATTGAAAATCCACTGCCTCTGGAAAGAGCAAGCAGCAGTGAGAAGGCAGGGAGAATGGAACCAGCTGAGCTAGCAGGGAAGCCATAGAGGACCCCTGACCTAAGATCACTCATCTTGCTCTCTGTGCAGCTGGAAGCCATGGTTATTTCAGATTCATTAGTCCTCACTAGCCGGAAGAGGGAAACCAGCTCTTTTCTTCTTAATCAGACCTTGGCTAATGCACAGACAGAGCACTGGGCAGTGTGCTTGTTATGTTAACAGGAAACAATATGTACTAGGATGTTGGCATAGGGCTGCGTTTGCATGGGGAGTCAAATCAGTCATTGCCCAGAGGCTATAAGGGTGCTTGCTGAAAGGGTTCTAGCAGTGGCACTTTCAGCTGGATCAGAAGACTGCTCAAACCACTCTTTTGTTCAGTTCTTATAATGCAGCAGGCCATGGACCTACATGACCAGCACAGCACATGCACCGCTACTTATACACCTTAACTACTTAAAAACCATCTCCTAAGTAGCCTAGCTACAGACATAACACTATCCTACATGGCCACTTCTGCAGGAATGCTTTCTACTGTCTGTTTACAAATGTTTCATCTACAACCCAATAACTTCTGCACTGAGAACACTTTGGGACACTACATCCAGGATGTTAATAGGTACATTTAGGCATAGAAATTAGACTAGACACTAGCAGGAGTTTCCCTGTGGCAATTTCTAGAAGTGTCCAAAATTCCTATGAGCTGGCTTCCTATAACCAATCAGTCTACGGTATTAGAAAGGTCCAGTCAATCACCTAGATTTAAGCTGGGCCATTGACTCAAGCCAGTACATTATCTCCTCCATAAGATGCTTGGGATATTCCTGAACCACCAAGGTATGAAAGATTTGAGAGTACTTCATGTGCACCCAGGCGTAGGCCTGCTGCACAGCTAAACCATAATTGTGACTAAAGAACAAGCTTGATTTTCCTATTTATATATTACACCTTAAGTCTCATAGCTCTTGCCACACTGAGCTTGGATGTGGGATGGAGAAGATGTGGAATGCTTTTCCTGCTCTTGATAATGCAGCCTTTTCTGAATTAGAATTTTTTGTTTGCTAAAGCTGAGGGTAATCACCCCAGAATTTGTCTGCTCTCCTTCTAGACAGTGGCAGGGAACTAAACTCTGAGCTGCAAATGGAGTATGGTTTCTGACTTTTGTATTTTGAAGGGAAGATAGCAGTTGTAGCATACCTGTTCCTTCCTCTACTTTGAGAAAAGAAGGAATCGAGGCTTGATCTGGGCTTCTATTAGGCTGCTTTAAATAAAAACATCTTGAATCTTTCAGTTCTCAGCGAGGCTGAAAGAAAACTCAGATTCAGTCTGATCATTTTTCTTCTGCAGGTGTGATTGATTAGTATGAATTTAGCTTCTCCATATTTAAGAATTACAGTACCCTATAAAGTCTATTACTTTTAATACTCTTATCATAATGGGTACATTTCAAAAAAGGCAGGGGACAAGGCATTTTCTAGATATTCCAATTTAGTAACACTTATTCCAGTAAAACTACACTGGTTAACAGTAAACGAGAATCTAAACTGATGTGACTAAATCAGTGTGCAAACCCCTTCCTCACCTAAAACCAGAAAAACCTAACCACCTTTCCTGGTACTTTCTTTTTATGTAAAAACAATTGTTAAGGTTTTTTACAACTTTCTTTTTTCTTGTTTTTTTTTTGCATTTCATATCAATGCATTTACAGATTTCTCTCCAAATAATGACATTCCCATGGTAACCTTTCTTATCCTCAAAGCTGTAGGAAAAATGTAGTGAATGAGAAAATAATATATGCTTCCCTTGGATCCAGATCCTGCAAACTCCTGAGCACCCTTGATATTAACTGATCGATACAAGAACATACAGTACTCAGTTTGCTGCTGGAAAAGATCTGCAGCTTACAGAATCACGCCCCTTGTTTTAATGTTGAAGTGGCTGGAGTAATGCACATTTAGCCAAATAATGTCCCCTATTTCCAAATTATATGATTGATTTGTATCAAAAAAACCCATAAAATATTTACTTACAAAGTCTTAACCATAGGTATTCAGACACTTTTGTCTTTTTACATGAATATTCATCAGAATGTCCAGTAGCTTCCCTGGCAGATTAGTGATATTTTACTGTGTGGTTAGCTAATAAAGCATTCAAATAATTGCTGAATGTAAAATAAAAGCAAGATTAATTGTCTAAGGGAACATACTGCAGCAATAAGTATAGCATTTAACGGGAGGAGAAGATTCCTGATACAGTTCTGGAGGAATAACTTCACTTCCTTCTTCCTTCTGAACAGTACACCAGTCTGTGTGCAGTGTTACATGTGATTTCACAGGACATAGCATCAGCTTCTTGTTTTTACTTATTGCCAACACCAAATGATGGGATCCATACATTCACGTAAAACACAAACCTATTGGAAGTGATTCTTAACTTGATCATTGTCAATATAGTCATACAAGAAATAAGCAGCTAAAGCTACATAACTCACTTTCTAAACATGCCTGTGTTTGTCCAGCTACGGAGAAATTACATTGAGATTTATTAAATCACTTCAGATAAGCAGATGAAGTTTGCTGGAATGAACAAACATGATCTCAGTAAAACATAACCGAGTTCACTGTGTATCTGAAAAGATGCTTTTATTATTTTAATGTTTATATTCTGTCACTATACCTTTTCTTATTACACATTTTATACTCACAAATGGTTTAAGTGAAGGAGATCAGAGTCCTAGATAGCTAGCTGTCTTAACTCAAATTTTTGCACAAAGGTTTGGGTTTCTGCTTTTCTGGCCTTGTTATAACAAGCATCTTCACATCTGAAGTAATAAAATGCTGTGCATTCCCGTGGACAAAACCAGGGCTTAAAAAAGCTCAGAAACGATTTTGCACAGTTCACATGTCACACAAACTTGTACCGGCTCAGATGGCAACAGAAGACAAAGATCACAAATTCCTATTGGTCTCTACATACACATCCACTAAACTCGTCTGTAGTTCCTGAGTAATATTGGTACAATGCTGTACAGTCACAGAGGAAACACAGGCGTTTGAGACAAAAGCAAGCAAAGACAATGAGAAGCCTGCATGCAGATTCCAGAGCTGTTTCAGTCATGGGAATGCAAACATGGGTCAGTCTTGGTTTTCAGCAAGATGTAATGAAGTGACTCACAATACAGAGGCCAAGCACAAATTAGCATGGTATCACAATGACATGGACAGTGAAAATGCGAGAATTCCATACAAATGTTACTAGGTGACAGAAAAATCTCAAATTACTTTAACATTATCTGCATAAATAAATGAATACATATGAATATGTGCTTATGTGCATCACATGCAGCCTCCCTCCCCCTGATGTCTAGCACAGAAAAGCTTAAACATTATGTATATTTTCTTCTAGTCTTTTACTTCTACTTTTTCTTATGCTGGGTAACTGTGTGCTCCTCCCTGCCCCCAATTCCCACAGAAAGATGGAAAAGGATTTTCCACCAAGAAAATCCAGTCACATTAAACTGAATGGTGAAGAGAAGTGATTTTCATCTAGCAAAGAATTCACCCAAGAGGTTTACTTCCTATGGACACCAGTTCTGCAATAAACATTGTTCAAATGATAAGGGGGAAGAGGAGGGACACAGTCTTTTCTGCGACTATTTTAAGTGTCTGTGACTATATTAAGTCTGCTTAAAAACCACAGTTCATTATCAGGCTGAGTTCTCTCCACTTTGCTTGGTTCCCAAATTTATGGCTTCTAGGAGAGTTTCAAAGGATGAAATCTTAAGCTTTGCCTCTGTTCTGGCCCTGGCCTGTTGGGCATCCCCTCCTCACTGCTAGCATCACTGGGTGAGGTGACCTGCCACTAACTCCCATGCTTCCATGCTGCAGGAAATACTGCACGCTATTGCTGCTGCACACTGCACAAGCTGCTTTGTACATCTCCTGGGTCTTGGTGAATGGCATGATAATAAAGTGTTTTTCTATAGAGTGCTTGAGTATTTCCTACACTTACTCTGGAACTCTGGACTCAACTGAGATGCAATTGATGGTGATGGCAACATAAATTACAGTCTGGATCGAACTTAAAATATCCAAGCTAGAGATTATGTTCATGACTGATGCAGCTTCAAAATTATATCAATATGGTTTCAGAGGTATGATAAATATCAAGACTAATACTGAAAATCTAATGCCTGCAGTGGCTTTTTAGGTCTGGCTTTTTAGCACAAGGATTGCGAGAGGAACATGAACTGAATTCCTGAACTGCACTTTTTCCTTCCATACATACGGACATTAAGCAGTCAGAAACACAGAATTTCATTTTCAAAACAGTAATGCTGTCATTTGGTCACTTATTACTTCATCATGAGTAGCATAAATTAGACTCGGAGATTGGTATTCACCTTAAAACCCATTATGAAAACAGTTTCTTCTTTTCAGTTACCATCACCATGTGGAAGGTTGCAATTCTGTACAGTCAGTACTGTGAACAGTAAAAAAACATTCTGAAAATATATTATTTTTAATTAATATTTCTTAAATAATAAAGATTTTAGCTGCTCTGCATGAGAAGTAATAACCCAAGTTGCAATAATGAAAATAAGCATCTGATGTGATGCACATACCAGAATGATTTTAATGTACCTTGTCAAGACACTGATTTAGCATGAATTCAGGGGTGAATATGACATCTATTGAAACATCAGTATTCTCTATTTATTTTTTTCTAAGTCTACCCTTTAGATTCCTCAGTAAGCAGGGACCACAAATAGTAACAGGATAAAAGATGCTAGAGCATACTTAAGTAGCTGTAAGATATTAAACCAAGATATCTTTGTGGGTCAATAGTTAATTAATTCTTTGTCATGGCAACAGGCTATATTTTCTGCTTAAGCTGCCATACTGTTCAGACAAGCTTTTCCAAAGAACACAAGCTTTTTGTCACCAATGATCATAAAAGTACCTAATTAATTAATTACAAGCCTAAATGTCATTATTCTGGTCAAACCCTATTTTAGAAAAATACATTTCCATGAAGTCCTTTCGAATTTTCCCTTGGGTTTTTGTTTTTCCCTCTCTCTTTTAAAATACCTCAACCATGCCACCCCTTCCAAACACCCTAGCTTTAACTCTGTATCTCTATCTGCACTCTATTCGAATGTCAAGACACACCATTGTTAATCTCAATATACATCTCAGTTGCTGTAAAATAGGGGAAACGCTCACTTTTGGCAAATCCAGAGAAGATGTTAAACAGTCAGTGAAGTCAGGTGATACTGAATCACCACCGTTTGGTATGGGTGCAAGTTTCCATGATGATCTGACAAGTGTTACATGGTTCAGGTTTGGGAATTACAGCTCAGCATCATGCCAGAGGTTTCTTTGTATGGCACTAAGCTGGAAAAGAAATCATTAGGAGGTCAATAAAAAATGACTGTGACTGTATGTCAGTGTGCATAGGTCTCCAAAATGTTGATGTCTTGTAAACTTTACCTTCCAGTGGAACTAAAGGGTTTGTCATGTGGATAAAAGTGTAGGGGTGTTTTGTAAATCGCTTCCCTAGTGGGGTGCCAGAAAACAGAGAAAATAGCATCAAGATGTCACACTTGAAATGGATGCCTCTGAAGGGAGAAGTCTCAGAGTGGAAAATGGTTTTGTAGCACCACTTTTGTAATTAGTTAAGGGCAAATCTCAGGAAAGAGTGATTTTACACATTGACTCATGTGGATGCATATGCTTATGTCCTCATACACATGGAGAGAACAGAAACAGCACACACCATTATATCAACATCCAAACAAGCCTGTGTGTCCTTTAGAGCCTGACACCCCTGAAGCTGTGTCATTTTTAGGAGATGCATATACATAGTTACACTAGGGATTCATGTCAGAGAACACCTCAGCATGGAAAGGAGACTGATGGTGATTACAAGACACTTCCTTCAGTTGTCCCTGCTGTCACCCTGAACTTTGGGGTCTTTACATACAATCCATGTGACAATTTAGTGAGCTTAGTTGGGTTTTTCTTATCCTGTTGTGATTTTTTTTTTCCTGGAAGATTATGCTGGGGGGAGGAGGGGACACTCCTTGTTAAATTACTAAACTTTTCAAGAAGTTATCACTGGTTACATGACTTCCATAAAGCCATATAATATACTTCCAAGAGAGGTTGTCATAAACCTCTGATAGGATGCTGGCCATAAGCTGCGTCCACATTGCCAAGCACCTTTGCAAGGTTTCCTAGCGGCAGCTGGATATGCTGTAGGGATGCAGTCCTTATGTGGGCAAGCGCAGCTTCTCTAGCTCTGTGTTCTGCTTCATCCCAGGAGGAAGAAGCTGTCTCAGCCATTCAAAGACTGAAACCAGATCTGTTTGTGCTGCTGTTTAGGCTCCATCCATTAATTACCCCAAGGATTATGCCTAAGGCCTTCAGTTGACTTTGGAAAATGGTCTGGAGCCAAAAGAAGGAAAGAACTGTCAACATCTTTCATTTGCAAAAGTCTGAAGCTAGTCAGTAGTAGGTGCTACACTTCACAAAACATGAATCATAGAATCATAGAATGGTTTGGTTTGGAAAGGACCTTTAGATCATCCAGTTCCAACCCCCTGCCGTGGGCAGGGACACCACACTGTAAACCATGTCACACAAGGCTCTGTCCAACCTGGCCTTGAACACTGCCAGGGATGGAGCATTCACAACTTCCCTGGGCAACCCATTCCAGTGCCTCACCACCTTTATATTAAAGAACTTCTAAAGACTAACTAAAGAACTAACTAAAGAATTTGGCATCCTGACCTACAGCTGTAAATTCCGTGAATTATAGTAACCCTACCCGCAGGTGAAAGGTGCAAAAATCGTTGTTCTATGCTTTTCTTAATAAGTCCAGTAACATTTACTTATATAAAATATTAGAAAGTTATACATTTGCACTTACATGCCTATTTTAATACAATTTGCTATCTACCCTGAATGAATCTGTTTAACTACCAGCTGCATTTCATATGGAGAGCAACAATGAAGTTCTTTTTTGCTAGGAGGAGGACTGGTTTTGAATGTCCACATTCTTGTTTGGAGTGATCTATGGGTAGCATGGATTCCTACATAGGAAGGATTTCGTAGAAAACAGCTGGCTGCCTGACAGAGTCAAAAAGCAGCAGTAAAGTTTTGCATAAAAGCATACGTAAATGGGAAAACTGAGTGTTATATTTAAGAAACACATATGAGAAATGAAAGCATCTTAAGTGATGAAACATAGCGATTTCACCTGGGAAGGGACACATATAAAATCAAAGTGTGCCATGAAATAGGACTCTATGATACATTTCAAAACGGGTTAAAAACCAGCAGGTTAATGTCGTTTGTATATTTGCAGCAGTCCTGCAGTCACCTTGTACTTAGCATTGGCCATGAAATGATGGCAGAATCAAACTTAGTCAATATTTACTTAGCTCAAAGGTATTAAGACTAATCCCCTCTGTTTTCCTTTCACACAAATGTGGAAAAGTTGCACAAGCAAACTTTAATTCACCAGTGGTAACCCAAGGGGATACAGAGTCATTTCAACTTACGGAAATGTTTGCTATATAAGCAGTTACAATATCATTATAGTTTTGCTATGATATAGGAGAGAAGGTTTAAACTTTGCAGTGTAGTGGCTCTTAACTGGTGGAACAGAGGTCTTTGGTACAAAGGCCTGAACCTCATCATTTCCATGGGAGGATTTTGGACTGAGGATTTCCGTGCTGCAATCAGGAGCGAACAGATGCTGGGTGGGGATTCACTGGATCAGCTTTACATCAGTGCAAGAGAAAAGAAAGAAAAAGTGAAAGAACATGGTCCAAACAACTTTTTCTTTTGCATCAGCACAGCTTCTTTAATAGTTAACACTTGTACACCCGGGAATCATGCCATGCATCTTAACTCTTCTTTGCCCAGTTTATGAGATATGCGTGTCATACTCCCATGCCAAAGCTCTGAAGTGGGGTCTGTTTCAAACCAGTCTTCCAGATGCCCACTTCTGAGTGCAACAAGCTTTCTGCTCCTGTAGCTGTCCCAGTCTGCTTCTTCAGCAGATCTCCAAGACTTAAGGAAATAAAGCAAGCCAGTGTGTTCCCTTATATCTATCTATACAGGATGGCCTTAACCCAGAATTTCAGTGAACACTGTGGGCTCTTGATGAGGTCCTTACTATGACTACTTTTTCCTACAAACCTGCCTCATCACACCCTGTACATCTTTCAAAGGGCAGAGTGAATTAAGCCTGGGCTCCTCAGAGCCCTGGCCTTGTTATATGCCACAATATACTTCAGTTCTCAGTACCTAGTTAGGCTAGTCATACATTCACACTTGGTATAGCCACCTTCACTTCATTGTGTTAGCTGTGAACACTGAAAAAACACATTAATTGCATTGTCACACAGTTATGTGGGTCTTTTTTCTTTCCAAAATGTAACTAGATCTAAATTGATATGCATGCACTAGGTTATTGACACCTACAGTCATTACTAATACCGCAGAGCAAATTGTGATTCTTTTTAGTTAAATAATCACAGTAAAAATAAGGGGGAAAATAAATCTGCTGCACTGAAATCAAAATGGACTTTTTCTGTGTATTTTTTCATTGAAATGTTGCATTTTGTTCTCAGATTATGTACCTCTAATTATTTTGTCTTTAAAAAACAGAGACCACTCTCCAATGAAAAGTGGTGTTTGAATGGAAAAGCCAAAATGATTCATTAAAAAAATGTCAAAATAAACAGTTGGTGTTTCTGAAATGAAGCATTTCAGGTCTTTTTATACTGCTTCCATATTTTTTCAGTCGTCATTATTTGCCAAATTGCACTCATTGGTGTGAACAATTTTGGTCACTTTAAACCATACTTCAAGTGACTTTTCCAGTAATTGGAGAAAAAATTATCTATCCCTGCTGTTATAACAACAAAGGATGTAAAAATATTCACTGTAAAGTGGAACAGGAACAATAGACACAGTCATAACAACTGAATAAGAAACAGTATTTCTGTTGCATGAAAGTAATCCAGTAGGCATTTTCCAAGCTGTCTACACTTCTAGCACCTCATGTAAAACAGTCCTTCGTCTCCCAGGTTGAGGTTCCTCTCTTGCCATAGTTAGATTCTGCATTTGGGTACCCAATACCATATCCCTCCATCAGTACTTTAGTGATTTCTTTCTTTGTTAGTGCTCATGCCACCTTCTCTGTCTACTGAAGATGTTCAGTGCGGTTAACATAACTCAGTAAATAGGGGTTTACACGTTTCAGCTCACTTTTAGTCTTGGAGAGTGTAACTTGCATGAGAAATGCAAGCATTTCTGAAAAGGGTGTGTACTCTCTTTTGAGACAGACCGGCTCAAATTCACCTACATTTTTGAATTAGAAGAAAAAAATTGTTTCAGTGGGATTTCCCAATTCACTGTAATCAAATAAAATGAGGGCTTCTATATGTCTAATGCTAACACACAGATTGAACTCTACATGTGTCAATGACATTGTTTTGGTTACACGAGGCATATATAATAAAGTGTATGCATAAGTCTTTGTGGGATCTTGTCATTCATAAGACAAGTTGCATCTAATATACCTATTTAGACAAATATACCCATACATAGGCAGATAAATCTTAACGTATTAGAATGACAACTGGGTTGCAACCATAATTCTATTTTGCTTAGAACACAAGAAATGTTTTTCTAGCAATATATAACTAGAAAATCATAAATTACTATCTGTGTTCTACCTTTATGTCCTTCACTCTTAAAAGAAATACTTATGTTTTACTGGTCAGGGACATATAAATATTTAATGGCATAAATCTCTGCTCATAATAGACTGGAATTAAGGACTATAGCTTTTTTCCTTCTGCAAAGGAGTTTCACAGCACATAATTAATACCATTATCCACACATATGAGAGAGTCAGGGGCAGTACCAAAATCACCTTTTCTTCTCCTACAACCTGCCAGAATGCCAGCACCCCAGTTCTTACACAGTTTTTATATCCTTACAAGTGAAATTGTTCAATACTGTCTCACGTAAGTCAGTTTCCTTCCTCATTTCCAAGATTATGAATAAGAATATCATCTATAGGAATAGAAGTCATTCTGATTTTGGAGAGGGTTTTTTATTCACCTGTCTTTCCTGGAGCTTATGACCTTGATGAAGGCTTCTCATGGGAAGCTGAAGTGCTACAACCAATAAACGATGCAGCTAAAAATGGCTGTCAAGGTTTCAACTGGGTATTTTAGATCAGTCACAGCCACGGATCCATGGAAAATTTGATTACAATTGGTTATACATTTTGTGCTATTGAGGTCTGAATATTTTCTGTTCTGGTGAAAACGTATTTGATTTCTCTCTGAAATTCTACATATTTTGGAGGGCTAATTTTTTCCTGTATAACCGATCTCCCCTACAAGATCTGTTAGAATCACTATCCTCCTCCTATCCTCATAACTATTTATGCATTTTATGTAACCCCCATGCTAGTAAAACCTTTATAAAGCATTGCACCATTATTCAGCTCACGGGAAAGGATCCGTTTCTGAAATGCCCAAAAGAGTCAGACTTCAGGAGGCAGGGGTTAAAGACGATCAGGAGCAGCTGCTAACATCTCAGTATGAACTATTTAATTTATGGAGTTTCACTTCAATATATTGCAAGCAGAGGAAGAACACAACTGATAAAATTAAAGGCGCTCTAAAACTAACATAAAATGGACATTTCAGCTTGAAATGACTAAGTTAAATACACAGTCCGCTCGAGGCTAACAGCAGAAGTCTATAGAAGTCTCAGAGTCTTAGTTTCTATAGAAGTCTTCTATAGAAGTCTCTCTGAAAACGCAGCTTATGAACTGGACACTGCCCTTCCTGAACCACACAAGTCACTTACACAGCCAAACTGTAAATACTAACATTTTTTGTGTTCATATAACTATAAAAAGGCAGCAAAAAGAAAACCCTAACAGAAAAATCCTCAAACTCGCTTCTAGCCTGGCAGAACCAGGACATAATGGGGCTGACGGCTCTCACTGCCCCAAAAGTGAATACAGCCACCGCCGTGGTGCTTCATGAACGGGTAGCTCCGGGAGAAAAATCCGAGAAACAGGATTTGTCAGGTTGGCATCATTCTTCACGCTCATCAAATTGTTTAGAGAGCTTGGCTGAAGCAAAAAAGTGAAACAGGATAGCAGCTGGTGCAAAAAAGATCCTTAAACAACATTCGATAGACGATGTACGTGAGAGAAAGCCTAGCTCTCTGGCTGAGGGAGGGAGCATTGCAACAAAGACCTCAATTTGTTTTTGCCATTCCACCTATTATACCTAGGATTACTGCAGAAAACAAAGAAATAATGGCGTTGTTCCTCTCAAGTGCAAAGCGTGACTGACTGTGTTTCATTCTGCTCTATTCCTTCCGCAGATTAAAGCCCAAGAGTTATGACTATGTTTTCACACCAAAATGTAGATACATGAATAAATCAGTAAATAAAAACAATCATCTGCTGCAGGACAGATGTTATCAAAGCCCTTGTGGTGCAGAAGTGAAATTGATATCAAAAACATTTGCAAACAACTTTAGGATTGGCAGCCATCAAAAGCCAAGAGATTGACATTTAAATGCTGGTACTTTTCTCTAATTCAGATGTATTAAAATAAAAGAGACACCATATGCGCACGGGTGGGAACAGGGTGGATATACCAAAGTAACATTATACAGAAACTATAATAAAATCACTGTTGAAGAATTGATCCCAGATGACATGCTGTTGAGTGTACTTGGATGCAAATGAGCTGACAAAAAATAGATAATTAAATATATAATTAGGCCTTGGAACTTGCTCTTGAAGGATAGTATTGAGGATGCTACTAATTCTACCAGGCATTAGCAGGTGTGAGGTTTGGGCAGGAGAAATACCTTATACAGACTTTTGCTTCTCAAGGTATCTACATAGATGCAATTAGAATAAGTTGTCGTTCTTTTAATTGAGTTCTCATTTTAATTGAGTTCTTCTCACACTTAAAGTTACATAGGTGTGTGTTTTACTAGTTAAGCTTGTATTCTTCCTTGATTGTGCCTGCTAAAGAATGACATTAGAGGAATGCCAGGTGTTACAGAGCTGCAGACATCAGATAAAATATTCCTTTAACCTGATTTATTTTGTGTAGGCTGAAAAGAGGACTTTTGTATTTCTGTTAGAGGGTGGCCTGTTTTGGATTACTTAATCCTCCCTGAGTGGATTACTATAAACTAAATGCCTTGTGAAATCTTAGGTAAGGTGTAGGTGCACCCTTGCTCCCTTCTTCCTCCTCCCCTGACAGTATTATATTACTCCAAACCCCAATTTTGTGGAGCCTGAAAACATTTATGACTATGGGACAGTTTCCAGCAAAAGGCAGAATGTCTCCTTCTGGAGGACTGAAACAACTCAACAGTAAATACTTCCAAAAGGAAACCTTGATTCTTTACCTTTAAAGGATCTTTTATTTAGAAACTGACCTTATTTGAAGGGGTCAGAAATGGTTATAAAAGATAACAACTTGAACAATTGGAGGGGGGTATTTTCCTCACATTTTGGCTAGACAACCAAAGGAAAGAAATCCACTATACGTGTGCCCTTAATCTACACAGATTTTGTCCTTGTTATGTAACAATTTTGATCATGAGACGATTCCTAGGTAGAACAGTTATATAATGGCAATTTCAGGCATAGTTATTATCAATAAAGGCACTCTTTTCCCTCACAGGAATAAGGGTATTAATTTCTCTACAAAGGCAGCTTTCTGTTTTATATGGGGAATACTGGAAGCAGTGCAAGGTATTCACACAGATGAAGACTTCAACCTCAGCAACGCTTTCCACCTGCACCAATGTCCAGGTCATGTAAAGACACACCTTGAGACAGGCCAATGAATGCTCAGGTTATAGCAGAGATTCAGAGATTTTCTGTATGCTTCCAAGTCTATCTATTAAAAAAAGCTGTACGGAAAAGGAGCACAGGGACTTGTGTTTAAAGTTTAATAAGACTCCTTCAGTGTTCAAATTGTCTTTTCAAAGGATCAACAGCTTGTAAGTGCATTCTGGGCTACTCTTTTCAGATAGAAAATAGAAGGGCAAATTCTGAATCCGATGATACATGTAAAAGCATAAAAATAGCGGTCTAAAATTAATATGCATTCCTCTGTGCCACTCAAAATTTTAAAATATTTGACCTGTAAATGACTTAAAATGTCTTCAAAAAACATTCAGAGACTGAAAACTTCATTTTGCTCCAGGCCAACACTGGTTTCTTTATATATATTCAAAAATGGCATAACAGAAACTGAAATGTACACAGGCTTCATACACCAGAAACCTACAGGTATAATAAGGCAACTTTTCCTAGTGAGCTATGGCATATTTCAGTCTTACTCAGTCTTACTCAGTTTTTGAATTCACAGAAGTTAACATGGTTTCAAGTAAAAACATGGATATAAGCAGCTGGAATACAGCATGTTTACTGAAGTTACCTTGTGACTTTACCCTGATGCATCTTTCATAAACTACATATCCAAGCTGTATCCCTAGGACACAAGTAGGCACAACCTTTGGGTTCATGCACTCCACTCATCCTACTGTGGAAAACCAGCTGCATTTAACAATCCCACAGGGGAAAAGAGAGTGTAAAAGAAGAAAAGCAAAGCTGTGAGAGGACATCATTTATAGTAGTTAAAATCTCATTGAGATGCACTCATTTCTAAGGATAAGAATAAGCACTCTCAAGGAAAATGGAAAGACTAAGGGAGGAGCAGTTGAGAACATGAAAAGAGTAAGTCTGAGAAGAGAAAAACAGCAAGTTCCTCCAGGGAATTCTAAACCTGCTTCTTCTCCTATAATTAAATGAAGCTGGTGTAACAGTGCTGATACTAAAAATGAATAAAGGTTCCCATTAAAATGAATGTTAAAGCTCCCTTTTCCTTGAATCAAGAACTAACCTCCTGCTGGGGCTGGGATCATGGCAGTGAATTGGTACAATGAAAACATCATTGTGAAATGTACGTATGCACTATAAAATCCTGACCTCAGTGGGATATATATATTTTTTTTTCCTGAGAGTCATCTCTCTTCTTTTTGACCCTGTAGAAAAGCAGATTCATTTCGGTTTTCTTTAGCCGTGATGGAAATATCTACTGAGACAGCAAGAATCCTCTTGCAGACCTGAACCAGGACTACCCTGAGTAATTATCCCTCCTCCGCCACTATACCATGCAGGGACTGGATGAAGCAGGTCAGCAGCTCTCTTTTGTGCAGGGAAATCAATCAGACCATGGAGATGTGCCTGGGGATGTCTTTTTGACCACTGAAGAGACCACTGTCAAGGGCAGCGACCACAGTATAAGGATGTCCAGCTGGCACCCAAGCAGACTGGCTTCTGGCTAATAGTCTTGGCTAGGGAGTGACCCAAGGGGGAGCAACACAATAAGTGAGATTTAGCATCCTCCCTCTGCTACTCCCCAGTTATAGATCGGGGTACCATCCTTTGCGTTTCTTCCTCTCTAACTGTCCCACTAAACTGCTTCTGAAAGGTCACGGTAACAGCCCCTGCTCTCTTATTCTTTCTTTTCCTTCTCTTCTCCACCTGTCCCCTTCACTTATCTCCTTCATCTCCCTGTGCTGAGAGTCTGCTCATCTCAAGTACCTAATGTTAGTGCCTAGAAAGAACTGTGGAAGTTTTAGAACAAATTAAGTAAACTGTGCATTTGTCCATACAGACACATATGAATGAAGGGTATTTTGTATTTATTGGTATAAAATGGCATAATTCAATATAAATGTACGTAAATAGGTGAAAAAAGAAAAGGCAAGAAAACAGGCATACTGAATGCAAGAGACTAGGGAAGGAGAGCAGAAAGAAAAAAGAGGAAGCACTATCCTGTAAACATTCTTCTGTGAGGAATCCTTAAGTTTTCTGTCCTCTTTCTCAACGAGGTAATAGGCAACCAGAGGCAATCTGACTGGAAACCATGCCATTTCCTCACCTATTATTTTTCATCTGTCAGAAACACATGAGGAATTCACTTAGTTGGCTGGGAGTCTTAAACCTCTTAGCTGAGACAAGGGGAATCTCAGTTGCCTTGTAGACTGGATGGTATGTACTCCTGACCATGGGAATGAAACATAATGTTGGAGGGTGATTACTGTCAGTAACTGCATTTCACTCTTAAGTGACAAAACCCCTGAGCTTTGGGACTTTTCTGAGTTGTGCAGAAGCTCTTGCACAGATCAGTGAGCGCAGGGCCACTCTGCGTGTGAGAGAACCAGTTTTCTAATTGTAGAAATTGCATTACTATGCAATGAAGAGAGAGTCAGTCACTCAGATTTCTCCTTAAAGGGATAGTCTTTGGTTAAAACAAGAGTTAATGATGTCATCTTCAATAAGCAAAGTACTGGACAAATATATATTTATACATATACCATGTGACTGTATGTATGTTATTCTTGGCTAAGCTTGCTTATGATTTGAATCAAAATATTATGATAGATTTTTCTATGAGATGACAACCCAGATAATTTTGCATTACACTGTATGCTGGGAAACACAATCTATTTATCCAAATTGACAATATAGTCTTAATCTTAGTCATTTCTTAATAATGTCATGGTTATAGAGCATACTTCCCCCCAAAATTCCTAAGTGCACCCAACACTATTAAAACCATAATTTACAAGCGATAAGCCAAAATCTGCACGGCGGGGTGTTGTCCAAGCCCTTCCCAAACACATTCATAGATGACCAGAGCACTGAGCCCACTGCTGGGTCAGGAGACGCATGCACATAAATACGCAGCCCACGCTGTTTGGTCTTGCTGGAACTGCTGTCAATCACGCCTGCTGCACACCCAGCAGAGATGCTTTGCCATGGCTTTCTAGACAAGGAATTGCACAAGCCCCTTTCTCCATACAGCACAAAAAGCAGGAACTCTGGCTGCAGTTTCACTGTGGCACAACTATACTGACTTAGGCTGGAGGAATGATGATGAAACACAATCACCTTTCGCAAACAGCAGTAACTCTGTATTAACAGGCTAAACAGGTCATCCAGATGGAAGCATGTGGAAAAAAGGCAGGGGTTTTGGGGTGTTGGGTTGGTGTGAGTTCATTTTAAAGGGTCATAATGGGCTGTGGTGCGCAAGTATTGACAGGGAGCCCTCGTCCCATCCATTCGAGTTTTCAGAAAAGCACATTGTTCTACAGGTCTATTTGCTGATTCCCACTGAAGTGAATAGCCCTTCATTCCAGCGGGAATTTGTGCCGTCACTTCAAATGTTATGCATATACGTTAATTTCACACTGCTTCAGGACTTGGTTTTCAAATGACCAAAAGGGTTAAGAATGGAGAAGCAAATGCTTGCCAGATACCCCAGTCTAAATTAAGAGTAAGGGCTTTCTTTCCTCTGGGGTGCGGGGGGGCAGGAGAGAGGGAAGGAAGGGGAGGCGGGTGGACAATGGTCAGAAAGAGAGGGAAATATGGACCAGAAATAAAGTACAGTCTTTTTTGTTTCTACAGCTCAAAGATGCTTTTGAACAGGACTGCTGCCAACTGTGGAAAACCATCTTTTTATGGAAAAAATATGCCAGTAACAACGGATTTACAAGAACTGAGACAGTGTGTCCTATACACATCTATTCAATATCATGCAAGATTAATTGTTTGGAGCATCATGCCTTCAGGAGTGTTCTAAGCATTGGGGAGCCAAATTTAGCCTTGATATCATGAAGTCAAATTTCCTTTTGTATCACAAAATCCCCAGGATGCCTGATTACAACAGTGCTGAATCTGGCACTGGAAGATGTTACCTCCAGACTGGGCACAGTTCTGCTTAAATATGACAAACTGCATTTGCTTCCCTAGCCTGCATGAATCGATGTACATATTTTGGTACTGGACCTTCAAAACATTTTATTTTTAACAGACTTAATGCCTTTGGCTGTTTTGGAATGAGAATAAATGAAAATATTACAGCAGATGACAATTTGATTATAGTTGTCACAAGCAGGATTTTAAGGGTTGCACTCCCAATTACACTATGGCCCCATTATATTTCCTGCCCATCCTAAGAGGGACTTAAACTTGGTGTAAATGTAATTATGAGATGTAATTTGCTTTGTCTGTTAACTATAAAAGGGGGTTTATCTATACAGGACTCATCTATTCAGGGAAATGGAATAATTACATCCAATTAAAGTATTCTCCTGGAATGTCATATCTGCAAAGACATATCGGTATAAATTATCCTGCTACAATTATGCTTATCAATTTTCCTGTGTAAAAAGGCTCTTAGCCTAAATAAAAATTGGGCTCTAATGATTAATTATGGTATTTATCCAGGTTTATTGTCATAGTGGAATATATACCAATTTCATTCTGGTTTCCACTGAATCAGAATGGTGAAGAGCCTAACAACAAGGCAAAAGACCAGGCTTCAAAAGGATTAGAGTGGAAGAAAACCTCTTTCATTTTCCTTTAAGCAGTCATACAGATCTGTTTACACGCTTTTGGACAACATCCTGGGTACCACACAAGCAATCCCGAGTCGCAGTCCCAGAGCAAATTGGCACATGAACAGTTTTGTACTAGCTGATGATCAGACTATCAAAATGACATTGATTTCACAGAACTCTGAGAGTCCTCTCAGTTACACTGGTCTGCACAGCCAAATGTTGATGAACACTGAATGTCCATCACAGCTAGCATTTTGCCTCTAGTAACTCTTTGCCTGAATTCTGTGGCTTTTTTACCACAGTAACAAATTAATGAGGCCAGTTAATTGGCAAACTTTCAGTGTAGCTGAAGACTGGATGAACGTACTATTGTGAGCATCTGATAAACTTAAAATGCGTAGCTTTGACAGAAACTGCTGTTCATGTCCACCATTGAAGGACAGTATCAATTATTACACTGTACTGCAGAAAATGCGGGGCTTGTACGGGATCTGCTCCCAGTAGATGTCTCAGCAGCAGGTAGGGGATATACAGCTACTCAGTGTGCATCTGAAATGAAAAAGCACACCTAGCTTGTAAAGAAGCAAGACTCACAATTGTTTCAAGCTTCCTTATTTTGCTGTCAAACACCTGATTTGGGGGCTACATCCATTCACACTGTGCCCACACCACTGGCGTTCAGATCAGTGCTGAGACGCAGCATTTCCTAGAGGAGTCACATTTAATTCTGCGAGCTGGTTGCAGCTTGCTCTAATTCCAAGGCAACCCTTGGCTGGACTCCTCGGACCTTGGGCAAACGCACAAATCCCCTTTGCCTGGAGAGCAGCCACCTTGCCCTGCCGCCTCATTTACAGTAGAGCTCTGCCCGTGGCTGGGGTACCACCGCTCCCTCCGGAGCTGCTCTGCCCTCATGGATGACAGCCCTTACCCAGGGCAAAGCTATGTGCTGTGCCACAGCCAAGAATCCCCCCCCGCAGGCGTGAGCGTGACAGGAGCCCTCCCCGCTGCCCCTCGGGCCCCCGCTGCCAAGGCTGTGCAGGGCCATATTCGGTATTCCTCGGTGGTTTCTTTCTCCCACATGGTTTCAGACCCCCGAGCTCTGCCGGAGCATGCCTCGGGGTGCAGTTTTCTCTTGCGGTCCCTGGGGTGCGGGGGGGGTTGGGGAGCTCCGCACCTTCTCGCACCCGTGTGGCTGCTTTTCCCCTTCGGCTGCTGCGATGCCGACGGGATCCTGGCGGAGAGGTGCTGGGCCAGCACGGTACCACATCCCTCTCACGGGGGGGTGCCAGTGGGTGGTGTAAGCGAAGAGGGGACACGGACAGGAAAGTTTCCTGCCGGCAGCACCGCGGGAGTGAAGCTGAGCGCCCACTGCCAAGGGCCCGGCGGTCCCTTCAGCACAGGACCTCAAGGCCAAAGCGGCAGGAAATGGCCTGTCCCGCCACGGAGGGAGCCGCGCCGGCCGGCCCTGCTACGCCTCCGGGGGGTGGCTGAAAGCAACCCCGACCGCCTCCTCCCAGCCTGGCGGAGCGGGATACGGCCAGTCCCCCACCACACCGAGGGGTCCCGGCCCGGGGCAGGCCCTGCTGACCAGTCCCCAGGCCGCGAACTAACAGCGGCCCGGCTCGGGGTGATCCCTTTTGGGCCGCACAGCTCCCGCCGCCTCAGCGGGCCCCTCAGCCGGCAACTGCAGGACAGTGGCTGGGAGGACGCGTGGCGGAGGCTCCCCTTCCCGCAAGGGAGAAACGAACCGGGAGAGGCCGGGGACACTGCCCGGGAAGGCGGGGGACGCGAGGACAACACTGCGAGAGCGGGAGCCGGACGGTGAATCAGAGCGGGCCGCCGGGGAACGCGGCGCCCCCGACCACGCTCGGGGCGGTGGCGGGCGGGGCAGGAGCAGGGGGGCGGACCGGGACGTACCAACAGCCCCCCGGGGGAGGACACTGTAGCACCCACTCCCACCAGCTACCAGCTCCCCACGCGTTGCCAAGGGGACACCCCCTCTCCGCCCCGGTGCGCGGGCGCGTCTGCGGGTCCGCAGAGCTGGTCGGGAGGAGAGGGGGGGCGAGGAGAGGGGAGCTGCTCCGGGCCGTGTGGAAATGGGTGGGGGGAGTGGGGTAGAGGTAGAAGAGCGCGGAACACGCCTGCCTCCCCCCCCTGCCCGCGGCGGGGTGGTGTGGCCCGCCCTGAGGAGGGCGGGGACCGGCGTGCAGCGCCTCCCTGCTCAGTGACACACACACCCGGTGCGGGGAGGCGGCGGCGGCTGCTCGGGAAGCGGGCGGGCGTCGTAGCGGCGGCGGCTGAGAGCCCGAGCCCCGAGCATGGCAGGGGCCGAAGCCGCTGCGGAGGCTGCCGATGGTTTCCTCGTTTCGCCGGCTTCTCCCGCCCGCCGGGAACTTTCTGCAGCGGTCTGTGGCGGTGCCTTCCCGCGGTGGTGGTGGTGGTGGCAGCGGCGGCGGCAGCAACACCGGCGGCGGCTCCGCTCGGCGGTGCCTCCCGGGCCGGGGCTGGGGCTGCTGGGGCTGGTTTTCTCTCGCTTCTGCTGCAGTAAGTGAAACTTTTTTCTCTTGTCGGCCGGGGCAGGGCGAGGGGGAGGGTGGTGGAGGAGGAGGAGAGAAATCCGAGCCCAGGCACTGCCGGGGGACTCGGCCGAGTTGAGGGAAACTTTGTGTGCGCGCCCGGCGTGGTGCCGGACGCCCTGCGGACGGGGCAGACCGGCGGGTGGGACGTGGCCGGGAGCGCGGAAGCTTCCTCCGGAACGAGTGGAGAGGCTGCGGGAAGGTCGGAGCCGGAGCTTGCACCGTGCCGGGGAGACCCCAGGACTCTTTCTCCCCGAGATCCCCCTCCGATGGCGGCGCGGACACGCCTCGCTGCCGCAGGCGGCCTGGCCGGTGGGAGCGGGTCCGGGCAGGGAGGGCCGTTGTGTTCGCTGGCCGTTGCGGGGACCGTTACTCGCGCTAACGGCCGGGGGCGGGAGCCGCCCTGCCGTGCGCCTCCGTGGAGTTGATGCCGCCTTCGGCCCCAAGGGAAGTTTATGGGCTGGTGGCGGGCGGCGGGTCGTGCGCCGTGATTGCCGTTCTGACCGGCGGGGGCTGGCGTGTTCGCGGGAGTACGCGGCTGTTCCCCGCCCCTAGCCTGCAGGAAGGGCAGCAGGGTGGGTCTGCTTGTTCTCCGGGAGTACTTCGCGGGAAGAATAGCACGCTCGTTGTTCCTGGTGCTGTCGGCTTGCGTCGTTGTCCCCTATTCGTTAAGGTGAAGCCGGTGTTAGTTACTAGGGGCTTAAGGTCGCTTATAACCCGTGGTGAGAGCGGGTTTGTGTGCTCGGCATCACCCTCATCCCGAGCAGCTACTGCCGGGGGCACGGCGGCGCGGGGCCCCCCTGTGGTTTGGAGTGACTGCTCCTAGGAAAATGCCATCGCCGCCACCACCAGCACCACCCCGTGCTTTTTCCTGCGGAAAACAAGCAGTCAGGAGCTAAATCAGAGCAGGATTTATTTTCCTCTTTTTTCCCCCTTTATTTCTCTTTTAACTGCATGCTGTGTAGTGCGCATAGTGTCGTCTTTACAGCAGTGGAAGGTGAGGGGAAAAAAAGTGTACTGGGGCAAAAGCACGTCGAAAACCATCCTCCTGCTGTTGTATTCCCAATGTAGTAATGAGTAGTTGGCAAGGGTATTTTATTATAGGATACACTGTGTCCTTTCCCTCTTGAAGGAAGGAGGACCAAGTTAGAGGAGGTAGTCTCTGGAGGTTCATGTGATAAAAATACCAAGGAACTTGCAAGGCATGCCACCATAAAGCAGTTGTAGAGTATCTGAGAAACCTTTTTTCTGGGAGGCAGTTGAGGCACTGCTGCTGAAAGATTGTGCTCCTGCATGTAATAGTCTCCCCCCTCCGGCAATGATGTAACTTTCCGAATAGATGATTATTACTAATTTCTCAATATTAAGGAGCTGCTACCCCTCAAAGCCTAAAGGCTTGAAGACATAGTTTTCACAGGGTTGACTAACTTTTTCACTAGCAGTTTTCCCACCTCGCTTTTTGTAGGGTGTTTTCCAGCCGTTTGCAATTAAAAAGGTGAAGTTGCAGTCTTCACCATAACCTTGACAAGCTGTTTTTGCAAGCAAATGTGAAGATAATAGTAAAAATGAAGTTAAGAGCGTCTGTGTGCTGTGTCATGGGGAGGCTTACTATTTTTGTCTTAATGAGTGTAATTCAGATGTCAGTCTTCCTAGATTCCTTTTGGCACACGTGGACTTTACTGATAACGCTTCTGAGCATCTGCCAGGAGTGGGAATGTTGTGTTGAAATAATGTCCTTTTTCAAGTGCAACGTTTTGAAGTATACTGTATGGATAAAAGGGGAAACTTAAACTATTGATGACTTCAGGACTGTGAGGTAAAGATTAGAAGATGCTTTTTCATCAGTATCTTAATTTTTAGATGCTTTTTTTTTTTTTCTCCTGAAGCTTCCCCACGATTGTTTTTTCCTTCTCTGTAAACTGTCACAGGCGAGTCTGAAAGAAAAATCATGTAATATTAGTGGCTTTTAAAAGTGCTCTTAAATACATTTGGAGCGTGATCAGATGTTAATGAAACCAAAACTGCTGACCACTTTTGGTCGTTATTCTTCCTACCAGTTGGTCAGTTCTGATAATGCTAGGAAAACAAGGCACCACAAATAAACTAAAAGAGAAAATCCCAGCAAAGCAAACACCCTCCTCCGGCCAAATCCCAAACAAACAGAAAGCTAGCAAAATAGCTTCACTATAAAAACAAATCAGTTTCTGTGCAGTCATTTTGACTGACTGCTGGAAATATTTTATTTGATCTATATTTCTTCAGAGAAGTATAACAAAAAAATCCCAAACACTCAAAGCAAAAAACTGCAGAGGGAATGAAGAGGGAAAATTTATTTGGTATCTGAAATAACAGAAACTTCTGGGTTTTTTAATAAAAACAGACCTACTTTAATTATTGCTCTTCTTGGGAAAGTGAGACTGGTAGGTTAGGCTTACATGTACAAGTAATTTTACTGCTCAGTTGAACAGTGCATGATGCGATGAAGCGTGTACTAAGCTTAATATCATCATATTAGTGTAGCTTTGAACTAGGAGATGTGTGCCCCATCTATAAGGAAAATCATAACCTTTACTAAATAGCTTAGTATGCGTTGTGGTCAATACTTTCAGCTTTGCTGTACGTGAGGACATGTGCTGCGAAGTAGCTAATTCCTTGTAATTTCCGTGCCTCATTAGTTTGCACACAGTGAAAAGGGTCGTTTTTGCCAAGTTTTATGGAATGTTAAGCATGAGTTAGAAACTAAGCAGAATTGTT
The DNA here is from genome assembly GCF_033783945.1 of Neopsephotus bourkii. Classification (NCBI taxonomy): domain Eukaryota; kingdom Metazoa; phylum Chordata; class Aves; order Psittaciformes; family Psittacidae; genus Neopsephotus; species Neopsephotus bourkii. The sequence goes on from NW_026901033.1 coordinate 2,180,316, forward strand.
ATGCGAGGTGAATAGAAAAATGTACAAGATGCATTTGTCAGGGACTTTGTTGCGGATTTTTTTTTCCCAATTCAAATTCTTGATTACTTTAAGCTTAGGAGAAAAGTGTGTGTGGGGCATGTGTCTTGAAATTCCCATTGCTTTTTGTTTATCTATTTATTTATTTCTTAAAGCAGCCTGGGATATTGAAGTCCAGACTGTAGTGGAGCTAGAAGAATTGGATTATGAAGAGGTGGATAATACAGGTATATAGAGTTGCATTTGCAAAAATGGCGTTGCAAATGAAAAGTAATTTTTAGCCTGAAAATCATGAATTTGTAGTCAGATAGTCTGTTCTGGTCAAGTGATAACAAAAACATGAGGTCAGACAAACCAGGTTACTACGTTAGAAATGTGAAAGTGTGGTAGTGTGTTTAAAATGACAACAATGCGGGGGTTTGCCTCCTCATTTTGTGTTTAAGGCAATGATAATAGTTCAGAAATTGATGTCTGAATATGCAGGTCTTTGGAAAATGGTATGGAGATAGGCTCACCTATTGTATTAGGTGAGCCAATACAATAGTAAGAAAAAATAGGAAAACTATACAGGTTAGTTGAGAAGTTGGAAAGAATGAAATGGTGAGCTATGTCTTAGGTAGGGCAGTATACAAAGCCGCTGCATGGAGAAACCAAATAACAAAGTAACTTCCAAGACGGGGAGAGTTAAACCTGGATTGTTAATTAGCAAAGCAGAAAAGAGAAGTCAAAAGTTTGTCAAGCTCATGCTTCAAGTTAACTCAATATAATACAGAGTGCGCTGTTCTGGAACAGCGCACCCAATAGTTCTTGGCTCGGTTTTGTTGTGGTAGGTCTGTCATGTTCAAGATGGCTGTAAAACTATGATGTTGATGTAAACATAAGATGTAGATGGCTAAGGTTTTAATAATATATATTGTATAGGCTCATAATTCTTGATTGCTGTTTAAATATTAGACAAGACAGTTTCAGTTTATCTGTAGCACTGCATGGAAGTAATGCAAGTTGGAGTTGCTCTGAAAGCAGTTGGTATGAAAGTGGGGATGGGATGAAAGCAGGTTGCAGGAATCAAATTATAGGTTGAATGGAAAGCAAGGGTGCCAGTTAGCACTTTGACTTCTGGTGTGCAAGAACTCCTGTGTGTATATGTGTCAAAGTATAATGTTGAGTTAATATCTGAATGCTTGGAGTATTAGAAAAGAATGGTGGTGATTTAGCCACTTAGGCTACATAAAGGTTGACCAGTTTGTATTGATTTGAGCCATGTGTTTCTCTCTTGCCTCCTTAAGTAACTTTGTCATGGAATATAAAGACTGATACTGGAAAGAAAAAAAAAAGGCTCTAGCATGATTAATTTCTTGTAAGATTACAGTTAAGTATCCTGTTTAGAAATACAGTCAAATCTAGGTTGGATTTTTCAATAAAAATTTAGAAATATAGTAAAATCCATCCCCTTTATGTAGTATCTCTCCTAGGATAATCTTGGGGAAACAAAGGACTGTTCTGTAGCAGGAGAAGCTAATATCTGTTGCCTTTACTGAGCATGTGTACCAGCTGATTGCCTTTCAGGTGCTGGTGGTAGAGCTTTTAAGGTATGTAAAATCACAGGTGTAAATGCATCTGCTATGAAAAAGGGAGGAGGAGCATGTTGCTTCAGTAAGCTGTGTGTGGGGTTAATGAATAGCATTTTTGTGGAGCTCAAAGAAGAATTGAGTTAGAAGCTCTAGAACTGAACATGTAAATCTCAAGTTTTAGAAACAAAATCAGTAGTGAATGTAAGTAGGGTAAGGGATACAAAACCTGGTATACAAACTGGTAGAAGGTCATCTTGCAAAGTGCCAAATACTTGTAATGCTGTTAGTAAATGTCCTTTTTTTTAGTGTTGGTTCAGTTATCTGTTGAAGAGCAATAAACTTGATGAGTATCACTTCCCAATATGTGGTGTACCAGTTGCAGTGGAGGTAGCTTGACCCGCTGTCCTGTAATTGAATGCAACTTTGTCCAGAGTTCTTTATCGGAATTTATGGCTACAGACTAGTTAGGTGAGTCTGAAAAGAAGTGAGAGTGCTGAGATTGCTTGTGTTGTCTGGCTGCTCTGGAGTCCTGATACATTGCCCCTTAAAGGTGAGCTGCGTGATGATGGATGACTTGGCTCTAGCACTGTTTGTACTTGGGCTTCTTGTCTCCAGCTTTGAATGAACCTGTTGTGTTGACTCTGTATTATTTGAACTTTCTTTAATCCTGATTGCTACCGTGAGTGGTGTGTAGCTACAAATGCAGTAGTTTTGGAGAGGAATTTTCTCACAGACCCGATAATCTAATACTAACTGAATGGCTGTGTTTTCTTAGTGAAGAAGAGCTATAGGTGCAATTCTTTAGCTATTATTTTGTTATGCCATGTGTTGTTGGGTATTGTAGCTGTTATTTGAAGGGGAGACAGAGTATGTGGTCTTTAAAGGTACCTTCTAACCCAAACCAGTTTATGGTTCCGTGTGCAGTTTTGTATGAGTTTTTTTGGTAGGGTTAGCCTATTAAACCACTGTTTTTGAAAAGTACTTACTTAAAGGACAGTTGTATTCAGTACCTCACATTATAGCTATTTGAAATGCAGTAACGTATTTTTATTGAGAGGATGGAGAAGAGGATGAGTGACTGGATTGCGCATGAGATAAGTTGATCCAGATTTTTTTGGTTATAGTGAAGGGGTCATTATTGCTGTTGTCTGTTTCTGGTTAGAAGCAGATAGATTTACGAGAAAAGAGTATCATATAAATTGGGGAAGAAATCCCAGGAATAGCTAAGAAAGAAAAGATGGGAAAAGCTGAATGTGGATAAAATACAAGGAAATAGATGAGAAGCCACTAAACAGTGAAATGTGTGGTAGAGATTATGTCAGGGATAACGTTTGTGTTCCTGCCTATAAAGTGATGAGAGATGAGAAAGTTGTTAGGTAAAAGCTTGTTTTACTCCACTGTGAACAGACAGTGAAGGTGTAAAACAGTGGGTTGAAATGAGGTGTAGATATGTATGAGTAAGATTCTTGAGGGTGCTGATGGCCAATATTTGGCTTGGTTCTGGAAAAGGTAGGCTAGTGGTTGCTTAGTACACAACTTACTACACAGGCTCGTGGTGGGGAGCTTCAAGGCATAGTGCAACTTCAAGTCATAGTCAAAGCACCCAACAAGCAAACTTTTTTAGTTATCCTATAGGTGAATACTTCAAGAGTTGTTTTTCTCCTCGTTCTTTTCACGTAATTAATTTCTAGGCTTGGAACTGCTTCAAATGTGAACTCAAAAGTTAGGGTTTTTTCTGTCCATGAATTGCCAATAGAATAACATTGGAATACAGCTGACAGAATGAAAATCTTCCTAAGTCTTGAAACTTTGATTTCCTAGCCTTTTACTTGTGTTCTCCCAGGTGTGGGGAACTGAGTGGGTCAAGTTTAACGTTGTCGTGTTATCCAGAAGGGTCAGTAGGAGTTCAAGTAGTGAAAAGTAACAAGCTTCCAGTCCATCCTCTTTAATCACTGCTGCATTCTGTACAACATTTTTGCTTCTTTTTGGTTATTTAAGTAGTGTATGAAAGTAAAGGTAATATTAAATTTGTAATACCTTAAAATGCCATGCTTTGGCATTCTCAGCATGAAGGCTAGCAAGCAGAGCTTGTCTTCAGTTCACTGGTGCACTAGCATTACTCGCAGCGGTAGACAGCTCTTGCTTATCTTTTCCTTCCTCCCATCACATTTTCATTATCTGTCATTTAAAATACCTTTGTATGTCTAGTGGGGATCATTGTTTTTTCCTGTCTATTAGTCAAGGCTGGTATTACATGGTGGTTCTTAAACTTGTCCATAGTAACTTTCTAGAATTAGTTTGAACAGAAGGTTTTCCTAAAGTGACTGTTTTCAATACTTGAAAGGTACCAGTTCTAGCACTGAAATGCAGTGGCATATGCAGAATTAGAGGTCATAGAAATGGCAGTTTCCTGCCAAAAAAAAACCCAACTTGCTAAAAGGTGAGTAAAGGTTAGTCAAACACATCTCAGTAGCTGGTGTGCATACAGATAAGTTAAAAAACCAAACTCGGCTAGCTTGAGGAATTTATTAGTTACTTTTGGATCTGTTATTTTCATTAGTCCTTGAGTCAGTAGATTAAAAATTAGTGTTTGACTTAAATTTGTCTTAATTCTGTTTGTGTGGGCATGCTTTGCTCACTTCTGTTGCTTCTTTCTTAATTGCAATACCACTCGTGCTGCATATGGTTAAGCTGAAAACTAATAGTTGCTGGGGCAACTACCCTTAAGAAAAGTGCAATGAAGGAAAGCTGGAGATAGAATGAAGAAGTTGAGATGATGGTCAAGTTGGTTAACTACCTTTACTTGTTTTGTTTTCAGTGTGCATAATCTGATAGAGCAATAGTCAGTTTAGTCAAGCATAAGTTAAATTTCATAAAATGCAAGGAGCTTCTTCATAGTAACTGAGGGGGCAAAACTTCTGACTTGCATTAACTTGGGGTATTTTTTTTGCCTGAAGTTACTTTGATTTTTCTTACATCATGTGTTGGCACTTGCCACAATAGAAAAAAAAAAGCTTACTCAACTCTACTAAGTATTATTACTAGAGGTCAGGGGAGCAAAGATCAAGAGCTGTTAAGCTTTGTGCCATTTTTGAACATGTTTGCAAAGGTTGCTAATATTTGCATTATGAAACCCTACTGCTCAGCCCTTCACCAGTGATGATGCTTCTGTGCTTTAAACGTTTTAATGCACTTTTGACTTCAAAAGGTAAATTTTCTTGAAACAGAGGTTACGTTATTATGACTTCATTAAGGTACTTCAACATTTAAAGCGGCGCTATAGATCTAAAGAAATCAACCATGAGAAGGTGATGGTTGTGACCATACCATTAATCAGCTCTTAGGAGATTTGAATGTGTCCTGTTTCAAGTTTCAATGTGTTAATAGTAGCTGAGGTATCATAAAAGTGTACATCTGATAATTAGCATGTGCAATATAACCTTAGCAAGTGCAGTGTAACCATTTATCCAGGTTACCTTGTATAGGAAGAAATACACAAAGTTCTTTGTGTCTCTATTTCAGCCGTTGGTGGTACTAGAGGTAGTTCGAGCTTCTGCACATAGTGTATATGGTGGGGGTTTGGAACGAGATGATCTTTAAGGTCCCTTCCAACTCAAACCACTCTGTGTTTCTATATAATTAAGACAACTGTTATGTTTGATGGCTGCAAAATAATAAGGCTTTTGACTATAACCAGATGAATTATCGCAGTTGATGCATCGGTGTTTTCACGTGGATGTTTAGTGGCCGATGTAACCTTCTGGCACATCCAAATGTAATCTGCTGTCAAGACATATTTTTGTGTAAGCTGTGTGTAAGATCTTTTATACGTTCTGCTGAGTGCTCTGCCTTAACAGGAAGAGGGAAGGACTATGGGACTATGCAGCTGTTAGGGAAAGGTCCCTTGGTGATGTATTTTGAGAGCAGCTCTACATTGTGTTTTCCAAGACCCCAGAGGTGTGGATTAGGTGTGATGAATTGATGTGGCTGCAAATAAGGTGAAAACTGAAGTGAAGAAAAGGAGATACTGTGTCTCCACCATTTGAGGCTGCTCTAGAAAGAGGTCCTGAACTGACAGCTCTAAGTATATAGGACAAAAGGAAGATGTGGAAAGAAAGAATACTGAGTGTTACTAACCTTGAGAGGCTTTTAACGAGATTTCCTATAATGTCCTTATAGCTGGGGAGAGGTGGTTTAGGTAAGTTTTAAATGGGTAATAAACTCTGTGTACTGGTAGATTTGAAAGGTTCTGATAAGCTGTACCAAGTCCAGCCGGAGGCTTGTTACTGGTGGCATGCCTGTATAGATCAGTGCAAGGGCAGCTTGTCTGCATTACAGCCCTTCTTCCAGGTCAGCAATGCACTTTCAGCAAGTCTGTGGATGCTGCCAGATTGTGAGAGGCATTTTATATGCTGGAGACTAGGGCTAACTGAGTGGGATGTCTATGGTCTGGAGAAATAGCTAGCAGGAACTTCATGAAAGTCTGTGCAAGTAGATGACAAGCCTTTCTGGGGTTGAATGACCCCTGCAACAGCATAGATGTGCTAACTGGTAAAAAGCAGCTTTACAGGATAGGAAGTATGATTTCTTGTGGATCTGTGAGTGCCTCCGTTATAAAAGAGCATACTGGGGATGGTCAGCCAATTGAAGCAATTAGTCTCTTATTCAGAGCTTGTGAGACTGCATTTGGATAGCATGTCCAGTTTTGTGCTCCCAAATACAAGGCAGATCCTGAGGTGTCTGTGGAAGGCCTCTAAGTAGGGAGTCAGTAGCACAATGATGTATGAAGAGAGGCTGAGAAGTGAGTTGTTCAGCTTTGAGACAAGTCTAAAGTGGGGATCTTAATTGCTGGGTAGGACTGTTGAATAGGAGTTGAGAGAGAAAATAGACAGTCTCCTTGGCTGTGCACGGGGAAAGGACAAGAGGCAAAGTCACGAGCTGCAACAAGGGAAACTCTAATAACATGTTAGCAGTATGGTTTCCCGCACAGAATGAAGAACTAAAACAGGCTGTAAAATCTCTGTCCTTGAAAACATTGAGAACCTGACTGTGGTATGACCCTGAGCAACTTGAGCGGACTTCAAAGCTGGCCCTGCTTTCAGTTGGGGATCAGATGGATAACCTCCAGAAGCCCCTTTCAGTCTAAATAAGCCTCATTTTGAGTATGGGTAGGTAAGAGCTAGTACACTACAGTTGCTAGCTCTGTGTCACGGTTTAAACCCAGCTGGTAACTCAGAACCACGTAGCTGCTCGCTCACTCCCCCTCTTTTTCCTCCCCCTGCTCCCAGAGGGATGGGGAGGAGAATTGAAAGACTGGAACTCCCACGGGTTGAGATCAGAGCAGTCCAGTAACTAAGGTATAACACAAACCACTGCTGCTACCACCAATGATAATAATGATAAGGGAAATAACAAGGGGAGAGAATACCACTGCTCACCACCCACAGACTGATACCCAGCCTGAGAAGTGATCTAACCCTTCCAGGTATAACTGCTCCCAGTTTATATAGTGGCCATGATGTGCTGTGGTATGGAATACCCCTTTGGCTAGTTTGGGTCAGGTGTCCTGTCTCTGCTTCCTCCCGGCTTCCCCTCCTCCCTGGCAGAGCATGAGACTCACGAAGTCCTTGGTCAGAGTAATCATTACTGAGCAGCAACTAAAACCATCGGTGTTATCAGCACTGTTCCCAGGCTGGAAGTCAAAACCACAGCACTGCACCAGCTACTAAGAAGGAGAAAAATGACTGCAATCGCTGAACCCAGGGCACACCCTGGAAGACAAGTCTCTTTCCATTAAGGATAAAATGTCTAAGCAAAGTCTGAAGCAAGTTTTTCCTGTAATTTGCCTGCTAGAAGCTTGCTTTAAAATTGGATCCGATTGTTAACTCCTAGCGTAAGTAATAACTTTTAGAGACTTAAGGAAAGATTTGCCTGCATTTCTTGTGTTACTTCAATAAGTAGCTGATAGGACTAGTCTCTTGCAGTACAGAGCCGAGTAGCAGTGTGACAGTTACTGAGAATGTAGTTGGGCAGTAAATTGAGCAGCTATTACACAGCATTAGTACGCTGGGCTATTGGTTACTAGGCTTATTGTCTAGATGCAGTTCCTGGACAAAAAAGGGTTAACTTCCAGGAATAGCTTGCAGTGGAGGATGGTCTATAAGAGCTATAACAAAAGAGCCAGCAGCATCAACAATGCGGAGGGCAGCAGGCATCTGCATAACTTTGTAGTGTTACTGGTAACTTACCTGATCCTGACATGAACAGCTGAGACATAAGCACTGCATTTAATGATTTGCTGCTCCTGACAAAATACGCTTATTTTATGTTTTGCTGTATGACTACAAATGACATTGGTGATGACATTCAAACTTTACAGGAAAGGGAAAACACGCAGTTAATGTTTAGCTGTCTCTATGAACTTCCTTGACTTTGCTGCTTCGTGTAGTGCAAAGTACAACATCCCTTCTCCCCCAGAGTTCAGTTCTTCCAAGAGTAAGTGGTATTTGGGAAGACAACTTACAATAAGTGAAGGAGTGGTCTGTTTAAGGGAATCAGGGATTTACTGGGGATTGCAGGTCTAGTCCCTTCATCTAGAAAGACATCACATTAATGTTTCTGACCAATCTTTAAAGGTTTCCTAATTTCAGTGTAGTAGGTACAGTTCTGAGGACAGGGAATGCTGAATGCTTACAACTGTTGCTATAGGCTTAGCTGAATCTCGGGTCCTTCCTTAAAATTTCACCAAAAAAAAACCCCAAAACCCAAACCAACCTTTCCCTAGCCCCAAGTCCTGATCCCTGGGTGTTTGTTGTAAGCAATTCCGAAGCTTTGCTTGTACAGAAGTTTTTGCTAGCTTATTCTTGAACATTCTGTAATGAATGTGTACACTAAAATCACCAAATGCATCTTAGAGAATGCCACGTTACTTTCTGCATTTAAAGCTGGACCCCTGGTTTTGCTTGACTTCAATTTTTGCCTTCATCTTACTATCTAAAAGTAATATCCTAATGAAGACAAAGATGTTAATACAACAGTATTTCTCTCCCTTTTTTGTCTTGTTCCCCAAAGTGGTTGAAATGCTCTTTGTTGTTATTTTTGGTTGTTTTTCCTCCATAGTTATCTGAGGTCAGGAGATGTTATTTGTGCTTAAAACTTCATTCTTGGCTAAGTTTAATAGGAATTTCATACACCTTACTTTTCAGTATGGCACACCTTTAAATGGGTAATTGTGAAAGTCAGAAATGAAGTTGTTTTTCAGAGTCCATAGATTAAGGTAAACTTAAGACATTGTTAATAATTGAATGGACAAGTGAAGTCTGACAAATGCAGTGTAGCATGGGAAGAACATGAAGTATGTACGTATGGAAAATGAAGCCCGCATCATCCAATGGGAAATGATCAGTGATCAGCTCTACCACTTAGACATTAATGGTTGGACTTAATGATCTTAAAGGTTTTTTCCAAACTAAATGATAGTATGATTTTAACTTGCACATCTGGATTGGAATAACCCCCATGCAACAGCACAGGCTGTGGTCGTGTGGGCTGGGCTTTGCAGCAAAGAAAGATAACCTCATCCTGGGCTGTGTTAAGCATGACCCCAGGTTGTGGGAAGGGATCCTTCACCTCTTTTTGATGCTGAAGCACTGTGCCCTGTCTGGGGCTCCCCAGTACCAGAGGGATGCTGAGATGCTGGAGCGAGCCTGGTAGTGGACCCCTGTTAGTTGATGGCTGGAGCTTGGGGTATGTGAGGAGACGCTGCAAAAGCTGGGCCTGATCAGCCTAGAAAAGGGAAGGCTGAAGGGAAGGAGCCCTTAATGCTGCTTGATGGGAGTGTGTCAAGAAGGCAGAGCAGGCCTTTCTTCAGAGGTGTGCCCCAGGAACAAGCTGGCATATGGGAAATTCAAAGCTAGTGTAAGGAAAGATGCATCTTTCTGAGGGAGATGAGACATTGGAGCAGGTGCCCAAAGTGGTTGAATGATCTAACTCATTTTATAGTGATTTTCAGAACTTAAGTGGATGTCTTCGAGTAGTCTGATGTAACTGGATCTTTGAGCAGGACTAAGTGACCTCTAGAGGTCCCTTGAGTCTTACCTACATGAAGTCATGATTCTCTAAATCAGTATTAGAGCTTGTGTACCTTTGCCAATGATAAATCCTTTTGAAAAACCTATACCTTGGATTTCACTTGTGTTTGTGGTAATTGGTAGGTGTCCTCATTCGAAACAGTTAATATAGCTTATACCTGTGTCAGAGAGATGACCTGTTGAACACCTTGGAGACATGGCAAGCTTTCTGTAAGTGCATTTCCTCTGTGAGCTGGTACTGGTAAATAGCGATTCCTGGGACTTGAGCATTCTCAGTGTCTCACAGATGTCTCACAGATGAAAGCTGGATGATTATGTGAAGACTGCCTTGCTGTTAGTAATTTATACTCTTGGGACAGACATGAGCTTTCTAGGTAATCCAGCAAGATAAACATGGCAGTTACCCTTATAATTAGTATGGCAGTGTGTGCTATCTATTGCTGTGTAGCAGAATAGAATCATGGAATCAACTAGGCTGGAAAAGACCTTTAAGATCATCGACTCTGACTTCAGTCCAGGACTGCCAAGTCCACTGCTAAACCATGTCACCAGGGGCCTATCTACATGGTTGCATTTTCCTGGGAAGACTGTTCCAATGTCTGAGCACCCTTTCGGTGAAGGAATTTTTCCTGATATCCAACCTAAACCTCCTCTGGCACAGCTTGAGGACGTTAACTCTTGCTCTGTCATTCTTTACCTGGGAAAAGAGTCTGAGCCCCACCTCGCTACAACCTCCTTTTGGGTAATTGTAGAGAGCGCTAAGGTTCCCCCAGAGCCTTCTCTTCTCCAGACTAAACCCCTAGGTCCCCCAGCCGTTCCCCATCACACTGTGCTTCAGGCCGTGCACCAGCTCCGTTGCCCTTTTCCAGACGCACTCCAGCACCTCAATGTCTCTCTTGTAGTGAGGGGCCCAGAACTGAACACAGGATTCAAGGTGCAGCCTCACCAGTGCTGAGTACAGGGGGATGATCACTGCCTTGGCCCTGCTGGCCACACTATTGCTGATACAGGCCAGGATGCTGTTGGTCTTCTTGGCTGCCTGGGCACAAGCTGGCTCACATTGAGCAGCCATCAGTCAGCACCCCAGGTCCTTCTCTGCTGAGCAGCTTTCCAGCCACTCTACCCCAAGCCTGTAGCGCTGTGTGGGGTTATTGTGGTCCAAGTGCAGGACCTGGTGTTTCACCTTGTTGGGTCTCATACCACTGGCCACAGCACATCTATCCAGCCTGTCCAGATCTCTCTGCAGAGCCTTTCTGTCCTCCTCCAGCAGATCAACACTCCCACACAACTTGGTGTCATCTGCAAAGTTATGGAGGATACATTTGATCCCCTCAATCAGATCTTAAATGAAGACACTAAACAACACTGACCTTAATACTGAGCCCTGAGGGACACCACTAGTGGCTTCCTACCCTACAATGGAAGACAGCAAATAGCAATGACAAAACTGCAATACTGATGACTTTCTATTGTATTTTTGGATTCTAATTGCAGTTGTATTCAGATTGCAGTTGCCTTGTGTTTCTGTTAGTCTCCGTAATGGCAAGCTTATTACATGGTAGTGCTGAAACAACAACCATGTAACTTGGAAGGGTAATTGTTTGTTGAACTTAGTGTGCATCTCCTGGAATACCAACCCACATTTTTACAAGTTGTGGCTGGGTGGGAGAGACCGTGCTGCTATAATAACTCCCTGATTTTGAAATGAAACAGGAGGGATGGGCAGTAACTCTTTGGACTTGTGATATTTAACGTCTGATCTCACACCTCCAATTGTCCGCTTCTTTCTCTCCCTCTGTTCCAAAAAAAAGTCTCCACAACCAAAAAATCCCACGACCAACCAACCAGAAAACCCCAAATGATATTGTGATGGCATTGAATAGCATTAACTTGCATTTCCAAACAGGGAGTTGGGAGGTTTGGAGTCTGGAGGGAAGTGTGGGAGGGTATTTATCTGACCAAGCCTTCTGTTAATAGCAGTCACAGTGGCAAAAGGTCTTGCTGGGACCTTTGTTTGGAGAGAAGTCATATGGTGGAAGCTACAGTTCTGGTGGTGTTGGAGGTTAGTAGGACCTTGTCTGTTGCATTTCCTGGAGCACGAGATGCCTCAATTATACATAATTACTTGTTCCCGGTAGCAAGTTGGAATAAAGATGGATTGCACAGAGTTAAGGAAGGATGCGATCAAACCGAGTGACGGAATAATGAAACAAGCTGACATACAGGTATCTGTTCAGTGATGCCAGTGAGGTCCCCTTTAAGAAGGGAAGGAGTAAACTTCTTATGTATTATTCACATTATATATTTGTGCACTTAGAAACAGGGCTCTTAGTATGCAGTAGTCTGTTCTGTGATGATTTTCTGTGTTACCTTGAGGCAAACCAGGTGTCGGAGTAAAAGAAAGGAACACGCTGTGCTAATGTGTAAATGGGTTGTTCTCATGTTCTTCAAATAGGCTAGTTTTGGTCCCTTGATAATAAAATCAAAACAAAATGCTAAGGCTGAAGTAAGTTCAGTGCAGAGCAACAACGGTCAAAAATATGAAGATGGGCTTCGAAATGAAGCCAGCTAAGACTTCTCAGTTGAGGAAAGAGGTGACTTCTTAGGAGAAGGGTAGGAGTGGGAGGAATATGGTGGGATGTGTGAAATAAGGAGCAATGTTGACAGTGTGCATGCAGATTAAGTCTTGCAGTGCAAAAATAGGTGTTCATCAGATGAAGCTTAAAAGGAGGCAAGTTGCAAGCAAAGAAGGTGCTTTCAGAGCTGAATGCAAGACATCTGGAACTCCTTGCCAGAGGATACTGTGGAAGCAGAAAGTTTGTGAAGTCAGTGGGGAATGGATGGGCATTTATGAGTTATCCGAGAGTGAAGTTGACAGGTCAGATCAGGTTTAAAGAATCACGGAATGGTTAGAGTTGGAAAGGACCTTAAGACCCTCTAGCTACAGCACTCCTGGCGTGGGCAGGGATGCCTCATGCTAGGCCGTGTTGCCCAAGGCTCTGTCCAGCCTGGCCTTGAACACTGCCAGGGATGGAGCATTCACCGCTTCCTTGGGCAACCCATTCCAGTGCCTCACCACCCTCACAGTAAAGAACTTCTTCCTTCCACCTAACCTTAGTTACCCCTGTTTAAGACCTGGGACAGCTGAAACCGTTAGGAGTAAATGTTTGTCCTGACAAACTCCCCCTGGACATTATTGCCTGTATTTCTGCATGTGACTACTCTTGGTAATTGTTTCCTTGGAGCGCAAATCCTGAGGTGGTGTTTGGTTTCCAGGTGATGACTAAGTATATGTAGCATACAGGGAAGGAATATCAAACTAGAACTGGCATAGTTTAGAAGTTTTTTATCTAAGTGTTACTGAAAGGTAAGGCTACAGATTAACACCCCACCCCATTCTACAATAAACTATATCAAATATTCAGGTCACACAATTATTTTGTAGTCAAATATTTTTTGATGCCTTGCTTTCATCTGTATAGTCAGCCAGTTGTATAGGCTATCCTGCTCAGGTCAGATGTGTCTTTGACTCAAGTGCAACTCTCACCTGAAGGAAAATCCTACAGTAAGCCTTGCCTCCTCTGGTTTGTTCTTCACTGGCACAGCTGAGCATCTTGCATACAATTCTGAATGTGGTAGAAAAATGGGATTTATAGCAGCCTGAATGCCTCTTGCTTACCTCTGACTTTTGCATTGTAGACAAAGCTGTGTGGTCTTAGTTTTGTACTCTTAAGGGGAAAGACTACTAACTTTGCCAGAGGTCTTGCATGAAAGCAGCTGCACTTAGTGGTGTGAAGTAGGCAGCATACAGTTTTGAAGCATGTACTCTGTCATGGTATGACGTTGGCATCTGCTTTGAACTTAAGGCTTTGTAATGCCAGTTCTGGAACTACTGGACTTAGCTTTGAAGAGCTGGAGTAGTTATTTTGCTTCTTCCTAGTAGCTGGTGCAGTGTTGTATTTGGGCTTTTGGCTGAGAGCAATGCTGATAACACATGGACATTTTAGGTGTTGTGGATTGAAACCTTGTAAGAATGAATTAATGTCCAGAAAATCGTAGTTTTTTTGTTTAATCCAAGTAATTGTCTCTATATCATGAGAGGCAGTTGGTAGTAGGTGATGGGGCTGACTTAAAAGCTGATGTACTTCTATCGACTTGATTTATAGAAGGCAGGGAAGTTGAAGTGCTAGCTAGCTAAAACTAAGCCATTAGGTGTTAGTCTAAGTTACTTATCTCAAAGCTGAAGGCTGTCATTTATGCAGCTCTTACATGTGGCTGAGAATGAGAAAGGTCATTTCTAATGAGTGATTTGAGTATGTCACGGTGACTCTGTTGAGAACAAACTGATCTGAGTAGAGATTTCATGAGGATTCATGTATGTGGCTTTGAAGAGTTAAATGCATTTAAAAAAAATCTATGGCAAAAGCTGAGTATCTGCCTTTGGGTGCAAATATAAGAAATGAGTAATAGAGAAGACTGATTATATGCAGTGAGATGGCTGTCCCTCTGAAGAAGACAACCTTTACTGGGAAGGAGACAAATAGAAGAAGCAAATGGTGAAAAATGTTTGGTGAGAAGACAGCTATCTATTTGAACAGGTTGAGTTCATAACTGTTAGTTCCTTGATTTGAAAAGCATGTGAGGGTAGTCTTGAAACACAGGTGAAAAACGTGTATATTGGCAGGTTGCTAGTGAGAGGACTTGGGAGGAGGTTTCTAAAAGCAAGGTAGTCTGCAATTATCTTAGAATAGTTGGGTGTGGGTGAACCAAATAGTCATGAGGAGGGAGCAAGTGATGTAAGTGTATTGAATGGATTGTTGGAAATAAGCTCCAGGAAGGAGAACTTGTAATTGAGTCTATCCAATGTGTATCATACCAACTAACAAGAATTTAAAGGAACACCAGATCATCACTTTGATAAAAATGTCTGCTAATAATCTTACAGTAATTAGGCTGGCAAAATCCTTGAGAAGCAGATAGTGTCTCTACCCCAGTGCAGGCTCAGCTGAAGCTAGTTTGGGTGCTTGTTGTTTTAAAGCTAAACATCAAAGCTTTCTGAAGGCCATGGAGGTTTTCCCATCTTGACCAGGGTGTTCATTTGAGGGATTAACTTTCTGGAGCACCAAAGGTTTCCTTGATCTCAGGGAGATTTTTTGTTGTTTCAGTTTATCTCCTTGCTAATTTCCACTGGCATATTTGGCAGTGCAGGAATTCTCTTTTTGCAGTGTAAGTACTTCAGGACCTTTATTGCGTTGCCTTTGAGAACCACAATCAGTTCTTCCAGTCCTTCCTTGTAGGTCATGTTTTCTGGGCCTTTGAGCCCCCTTCATTTCAGACTTCTTAGACAGCTAATAGCTGAAGTATGGTGTTCAAGCTGAGTGACTCCTTTTGGAACCTCAGTGATGTAGGCTAGAGCAGGGAGTTTCCTTCTGTATCTGCATATTCTGGAGTGGCACTTTAAATTCTTGAAACATAATCACCATATATTTATATTTGCTGTAACTTTCAGAACAGTCTCAGCTCTCTAATCAGCTATTTAACATCCTGTAACTGCGACTTAACACTTGTTCCTGCTGACTACTATTCTAATTTGGCACAACTAGTACTTGAAGTTTATTTCAGACTGACTGGGAAAGAAATTTATGCTTTAATGTTATATAAAGATAATGTTATATAAAGTTAGGTATAACTTCAGTCTTTGTTTTTTCTGTATCTAATGCAGTTAGTTGGCAGCCCTGCCAAGATACAGAACAGAGGCACAATGCTCCTTTTGACCTGCCACTATATCTGTTGGATATTTTGGTTCTGTGTTTAAACTGGAGGACACAAAGGATGAGTTTGAACCTTTTCCTTCAAGTTGGCTTGTCAGAACCACTGACTCATCTTTCGTGTTCCAAAAGGTTTTGGATGCTGCTTGCAACTCTCTATAGCAAACTTTCCGATTAAAGGTTTGAGTTACATGAGTAACTGCTTGTTTTAAAAACATTTGCTCTTCTTTTAGTGTATTTGTGTCTGTTGGTCTAGTATTTGGGTGTTTAAATTGACTTGGATGGAAATGTGAGGCATTTTCTGGTGTTTAGGATAGGAAGTGGTGTATGTTTTCATGGACAACTTGTGAGCTACTGGTTTGTTAGTACTGTTTTTTTAAGGGACTAGGACTAAAGATGTTCTTCTCCAGTACTGCTTTAGAGCCTGACCCATTTGCTGGAAAAAGAGCACATCCTCTCGCTTGTTTCGTTTTAAAGGTGATGGGATTGGTAGATTTGTCTGCTTAAACTGAGGTTGTAATATTCATTGTGGAAGATAATCCAGCTGCCTCGTAGCTTGCATCACTTATTAATTCAGCATGTCTTGTAAACATCTGATGCTTAGTTATCAGGATAAACATGAATGTCTTTATTTACTATGTGTTAGCATACATAAAAGATAATGTAGGAGTTTGTTAAACAGACAATGATGCTGATGCTAACGCTGGTATGGTTTAAGTTTAAATTCTGGATGAAGTTTTAAAGTTCATGGGACTTTAAACCTTCTTGATGAGTAGTTAGATTTAAAGCTTTAACCTTATAAAATTGAATTTCTAAGAGTGTCCTTCACAACTCAGATTGAATCATGAGCCTAACCTTCTTTTAAACATTCCTCTAGAGTCTCAGACTATTTCGTTTCCCGCTGCTAGATACTATAGGTCTTTGCACCATGACAGGGAGTAGGCAAGGGCACAGTCTTTGCCCCGTGTGAAGACAGTGAAACTCAAAGAGAAACACCAGTTAACATGTAAAGAAGATGGCATTGTGGAATAATAGTGGGTAATAGCCATGCCTGACTTTAAGTGTCAAAAAAACCCTTTTTTGAAAGTTCCAACTCATTACTATATAAGTTGGGCTCAAGCTATGCTGATGTTACACTTTGAGTTTAACTACTTTACTAGTTTGACTTCATATTGCTCTAGAGTAAAATAATGTTTCCTTACTTTCTGTGATGAGAACGTTAGTATTGCTAATAAGTGTTTATTATGGCACTGTAGAGATTTGCATACTTTAGCATCTTGAGTCATTTGTATTGGGATAAGAGTATTTTGTCCAGTATTGTATTATCTGGCCTTTCAGCAGGCAGTATGGATTATCTCTCTGGGGCCTCTGGAAGCTATCTTGTGAATGGTAGCTGTAGGTTCCTCCAACATATCAGTGTTCTTTGATATCTATCTATATAGAGAGAGATATACATGTGATTCAGTGCTAGAGGAAGATAGCCTGCCCCTTCCATCAGCTGTGAGGAATGAAGGAGTTGAGTAATGTGAGCTTCTTGGCATGATGGTATGTTATATTGTCAGTGCTATCCTTAGGAGCAGCAGGGGGAGGTTCAAAGTACCTTAACAATTCTGCAGAGCATCCTACGATAGCACTTAAGTGAGAATCTGTTTAGAGCTTGATGTTTTAAGTAAAAGATCCTGCTTCAGCAACAGTTACGTTTTGAGACAGTACTGGCATTGAGACTGATCTTTTCATGCATTCCCATATTCAACCAGTTCTTTTGGCTTGTGTCTTAAATGTCTTAAGGTTACTTGAGGAAAAATAAGCTTTGTGCAACTTCTTACAGTTGTCAACTAGAAATCATGTTCCCTTTACTGTAGCCATTGTAAGCATGTAGGCTGTAGTCACCTAGAGGAGAGGTGCTTGTGTATTAGATGAAGATAAGACTGGAAGCTAGTTTTAACCTATTTGTAGGTATGAAAAGTTAACATCTGGAAGTTAATAGATGCATTTAAAAGTGATGAATGTGCCTGAGCTGCAGTAGTGATATATCAGTGCAATGGGAGAAATCTAGGAATATGTCATTATTAAAGCAATTGTTGTCGTAATGTTCTTAGTTTCCTTTTGGTATCAGTTGACCTCTGGATTCAAAGGCTTGAACATTGAGTCCCTTGAACATTAGTAAAATGAAAAAGCAGCCTGAGATAGCTGGCGAATGCACAGAAAGGCTGAGAGGATTTCAGGAGTGTCAGCTTCAGACTATTCAATTGCTATGCCTCATTTCACCTAAGTTTTTTGCCTTCTTGTAGGCTTTTGTATGCATCTTATACTGTTGTGATGAACGCTGAACAGGGTTGTAAGAATTGCTCTTCTAAGATGGAAATGACACACCTCTGGTTTGCTTTAAAAGGAGTGCAGTGCAAGAAAGGCAACTTGATCTGAGTCTTGTAAACGTTGTGCTTATAGAAGCCAACCTCATGACATGTTTCTCCTCCCAGCCCACTTCTGTGAAATAACTTTGTGGACAAAGCAGCACTCCACTTCAAGCAAGGATTGTGTTACAGCAGATCTTAGGTGAGAGCACCACTAGGTTATAATGCTATCTCTTTGATGCAAGTGCAGTGTTTTTCCCTCAAGTACTTGCTTAACCATTCAAATTGGAAACTAGTGTTGAAGCATTTTGTACTCAGTCTTGAATCTCATCCATTTTTGGTTCTGCTCCTATTTTTGAAACAGTAATTTGTGCTGTGGTACTCAAAAGACACACACTGACTTTTTCCCAGTAATTTAAGGGTATATTTTTATAAAGCCTCAAGTTGAGGTTTCAGGCACTTGGTTTCTGCAGTGTCCTTAAGTGATTTGATCTGCAAGCTAAAGAAATCTGAAAATGCCACTAGAATGTGTGGCTGTGCTCTTGTTGTCTCTGTTGCATTGCTACTTGTGACTGACTGAGCAGGGAGTGAGCCAATTCAGAAGGCTGAATCAGGAAGAAAACAAGTGAGTTATTGTAGCTTGGACTGTCTTAGGTACCTGATGAATGCTCATGCAGGAGGGCTCTAAGAATGAGTCTTAAGTTTTCTGATGGCAGCTAAAACTAAACTGACCTGACAGTGATGCTTAGGCTGGACTTAAGAGTGTTTCATGCTAAGTTGTGCTGACATAGCAGTTAGCTATCACCGAAATGGGATGCTTTGTGTTCCTCTGCTCGACTCTTGCTTGAAACTCTTCTTAGATCCCTGTGTTAATGCCTGCTAAAGCTCAATACACCCATGAATAACTTGCAAAGGTAGGGAGAAACTTCAGGTGTTCTGCAGTTTGGCTTTACTGTCCTGTGGAAACAGTTGACAGCAAGTACAAAGTAAGTGGCTAGGAAGTGTCAGTGTGGTCTCTGACTTGCCAATAGTGTGTTGTTAAGCAGGCCACAGTTGTATAGCCCATAACTGAATAGATAGCTTCTGTAATTAGCTTTGTGCATGGCTGTTATGTGTAGAAAAATCTGTTTATTACAACAAGTAACAAGCCTGGAAGTGTGGGGAGTACTCTGTTGTATTAAGAATGTCATTATATTTTCAAGACTGCAGATTTCCTCTGTATCTCTTTGCAGTTGGTGAGAAAAGCTTGGTATCAGAAGCTGTTCAGGAGCTGTTCTTAATCATGGTCAGCATTTGATAGCGGTTATTTGTGTGGCTTTTAATGCTAGAAGTGAGTTGTAAGGATTGTCATCGTTGTTTGCTTACTCACAAACTGCTTTCTGAGAGTTAAGTGGGAATGGTCAGTACCTTTCTGTTTTGAATGAGATTCCTGCAGTGGTCTGAAACTGGAGCGCTAGTGAACACAATGTAAACCCCATAATTTTATCTAAAAACATGGTGAAATGATGAAATACTGGAATTCATTTTGGAGAGGAAGCAGGAGGTGTCAGAACTCAAAGGCCAAAATGATGTTCCTCTAGAAGCTATGTGCCCAAAACCACTAGAACAAGAATCTCTATAAAGTAGGCTTCTTCTTTCTGGACACTCAAATGAAAGAACCCAGTGTTCAGCTTTGAATTTTACTTTTATTTTAAGACTTTGAGCTAGGATGGTCTCATGGTATTAAGTAGGGTGTGCAGCCAGGAATAGTAAATGACTGTGTGCTTTTTTTTCTTTAAAGTTATCTCAGTTGTTAAAATAGGATATAGAGAGGAATTGCTGCAGTTTGAGAAGCTGGTTTGTGGAGTGTCAGTGTCTTCTTGCAGTTGTTACCTGTGAAACAGGTTAAAAGTCTCATACATGTATAGGCAAAGAGACTGGAAAATTGATGTGTCAAGTAGATCAAGTAGGAGGAGTATCCACTTTGGTAACTTCTGTTAGCTTTAGACACAGGGTAGTTTTGTGATAGACTTGGGCTTGAAGTATTACCAGCATGAATCAGATCAGTCTGTGGTCAAAATACCAGTGCGTAGGGACTGAGCTGAAACTGAAACAATCTAAAGGTACTGTATGTAAGAACAATACCAGGCTGCATATGAAATGGTATGGGATGATCTTTTGCTGATCCAAACAAGGCAAATCACCTATCTGTTGCCTGTGAAACGTAAACAGTAGTATGAACCCTTCTGTTAAAGGAGGAACTCTGTCTGAGTGGTAGACAAGGAGTTTTAAAACATTTGTACAGGCTGAACAATACAGTTAGGTTCAAAGCTATGAAATGAACGAGACAGGGTGACATATCATGATATGATACTCAAATACTGTATTTCTCCAATATAATTCATCTGATAACGTCTTCAATTAAGTGGGTTATAGTTCAAAGACATGTTGGAACATACGACCTGTCAGACTGAGGAAATGAGAGGGAAGGCAAGCTATTTTTTGTGGCTCAAGTGAGCAAAAAGGGATAAATGATCCCCAAAACCTTGGTCAAATGTAAAGAAAAAAGTAAGGAAACTTTATGATGCTGTTTTTGCATTGGACTTACAAAATAAGATCTTGATTAGTAAGGGAATACAAATTGCTTCCTTAAGGGATGTTGAGAATGAGGATTGGCAAGGATTTCAATATTGTTAAAGTGCAAGGAAGGAAGGTCAGATTTCAGCAATAGATTTAAAGAGGAGGAGAGCCAGCCTTTATTACAAGAGTAAATGTGTCCTATTCATCAGTACCTTGGGTCAGCTAAGGAGATGAATAATGTGGCCTTGAAGTGCCTTGTTCTTCAGCATCTTGTGCATTGTAAGTGTCTAAAGGAGTACATGTGTAGCAGTTAACTCATTATTCACATACCATCTTTGAGTAAAATACTAACATCAAGTGGAAGACTCTGTCAAATGAAATACCTATCTTGAGGCCTGAGTCTTAGAGCCCTGAGTATTGGCATGGTATTTAATGTGCTAGTTGGAATCGTTCTCTTGACTGCTCAGCAACCAAAAGAAGTTAGTTAAATAACAAATGGCTGAAGATTAAAACCAGAGATGCTATTGCAAAATAAAGGTGGTGTTGTTCTCACTTGAGCTTTAGGCTATTTTGAAAACTTTAAATGCTTGGGAATATGTGTATGCTGTTCTATAAATGATATGAATATGTAAGTTTAAGTTAAATGATTAGCATAGATAAGTTGATTTTTGTGTGTCTGTCTTTGGAGCCTGAATATGTTTCAGAAGATGAGATAAACGTTTAAAATGCAGTGCAATGATCTATTGGCTGTACTTCCTTTAGAATGTCAATGAACAAGATACAACTGATTAATGTTTTATAGCTGCAAGTGTGTATATGTATATAAATACATATATCCGAGGTCTGCTCAGTTCAGTCTCTAAACCTTGAAAGCAGCAGAAATGAGAGTTAGACGTGTGAAAATATTCATGTGAGAACCCAATGGTTTCATGGTACACATGAGCTGTTGGAAGTATTCCTTGGTGGAAGAAATAGAGGTTTTTTTTCCACATCTTCAGATGTCTTAGCTTTGTATTGATTCTTTAAATGTGCTCTGGTCATCTTTATGTAGCTAAAGCTTCTAAATATTGGGAATACAGTTGTCAAAAAACCCCACCAACCAACCCTTGCAAGGGAACAAAACAGCTTGTGTATTCAACTAACTGGGTTAACTTTGCAATTCACTTTAACTTCCTAGAAGTCTGTGCAGCTTTTGTGGGAGTGTACTTGTAAGGCTTTTCTGTACCAAGTTTGCAGGAGTTATGTACAGCTGATCATTATGTTAAGGTTCAATATAGGTAAAGGTTCAGTAGGTTTAAATATTGCACAATGTTGATTTCTCAGCAAAAGTATGTTTTCTTTACTTCAGTGATGTTACAGAGTATATGTATTCTGAAATACTTTCCAGAGCTATACCTTGTGTGCCTTTAGTTAGAATGTGATAGGCAATTACTCCTTAAGAGCGCTTTACCTCCAGCTCATTAGTCTAAATATAGCAATGGTAAGGGGAGACAAAATTTGGGCAGAATTCTGCACATTTCAGTTAATGTGCAAATAGTTGCCCCCTTTCCAATGTCTGTCTCAACAGTTTGTATTATTAGCTCAGGAAGCATGAGGAGACTGGCCAGAATGTTCTTGCATGACTCATGGATTAGTCATGGTAGAGATTGTCTATATGAAACTGAAGTTTATTAGCTATTTTTGCCCCCTCACCAGCCCCTCTCAGTGATGGGCGTATCAACAGCCTTGGTATAAAGTTCTGCTTAGTCTGATTTATTTGTGCAGCTAAATGTTTGAATACTATTGACATTAGTTAGTAGATTTATACTGAAGAAATCTGTAGCTGAATCTGTACATTGCTTGTTTGGGTGACTTCATTGACTTGGTTATGGTGTGAAGGCTGAAAAATCAATTGATGGGAAACGAAAAGCTTTTAACAATGGACTGACACATAAAGGCATATAGGGAACTTTTTCCTGAGCACATGGCTTCTCTTTTGTAGGAGCCTGTTGACTAAAACTGCAGTTGATGTCTCAAGTTGAATGACCCCTTCATGTGTGTGAAATGGATCTACTAAAATTTACTCTTGCATCTCATTCCGTGGGTGTGTTTTCACAGTAACAGCTAGAGTACTGATTTGATAACTGAAGAGCCTTGTACTTAAGCAGCCTACTCCAAGAGAAGGAACGATTTAAGTTGCTCGAATATCTGTTTGGCAAAACAAGGCATGAACTGGGGGTTTAATGAACTACTTCGTCCTGGTGGATTTCTTTTCTTGATGGGAGGTGGTGTAAAATGCTGAGCTCAGAATGCAGTTGCTACTGTGGAAAGTATTTTAGGTATTGAATGGAATTATACAGAATATTAAGCACTTGGCTGTACTTTCTCTTGCCTATTTACTGTGTAAATACAAGGAGAAGTTCTGGTGTGAAGACACTGCGCTACAGTATAGCAGAAGGACTGCATATGTATGATGGAACATATCTCTATTGGAAACTAGTATCTGAAGTTAGGATTGATTTCTTAGATTGACTGTCATTATGAAGGTGGAGTAGTTAGAGGGGTTTTGCCATTTTTATTCGGTTTTATTCTTTGCTTTATAACTAGTTACTCGTGTGCTAAGTGGTAGAATTTACACTTAGGCATTTCTTCTTCAATTATCTTTATTAGGAATCATATCTTTTGGAAGTAAAAATCAGTGTAGTAATTTAAGTTATATTCGTACCTGATGCTCTGGATCAGCAATTAAACTGCTGAAGTAGCATGTCTGATTACGGTGTTTTTGTTTGGTTGGTTGGCTTTGTTTGTCCAGTAAATCTGAAAACATGCTATGCTCATACCTAGTTAAATTCCCCAAAGATAGATACACCAGTTACACAACTATCAGGTCATTTGTATAAGAAGTTGTATATTAGTGATAGTGTTCTCTGAAGAGTAGTTGAGCTGCTGTTACTGCTTAAAGCGTGCTTTTGCAATGTCTCCGCCCTGCTGTGAATAGGCTAGAATATGGTTATTCAGAATCAAGTACGAGTTCCTTTTGAGGAAGGCAAGCTAATTACTGGACAAGGCTTAATGTGAAGACTCGGAGGCCTAAGCTTCTTGTGTACTAACTAATAATTCTTTTGTTTTTAGGTGCCTTAGCTGGACCAATTGTTGATCCACATGTGACAGCAGTTTGGGGGAAGAAGGTTGCACTGAAATGCATTATTGATGTAAACGAAACAATAGCACAAGTTTCCTGGGAGAAGATACATGGGAAAAGTTCACAGACTATTGCTGTTCATCATCCTGAATACGGAATATCTGTTCAAGGAGAATACCAAGGAAGAGTGTCGTTTAAAAACTATTCACTTACTGATGCAACTATCATCTTAAAAAACGTAAGCTTTTCTGATGCAGGAGAGTATATTTGCAAGGCAGTTACATTCCCACTTGGAAATACCCAGTCATCAACAACTGTAACAGTACTAGGTAAGTCAGCCTCTATGAAAAGAGGTGAAATTAATATCACAAAGTTGTTAATGAACCTTAATTGCGTTTTACTTTTTCACTCAGTATCAATACAGACAATGTTATTTCATAACAGGTGTCTTGGTATTCTTACTAAAATCATTAAGGGGACTTCTTTTGGCCCTTGCTGCTTTAGAACTTGCTCTTTGATTGTCCAGATGTGGAAAAAATAAATAAGTTGTCCCTATTTAGGCATTGTTCTAATCTAAACATTTAGACAGTGCTTTAAAACTTAGACTTGGCAATGCTGATATTACAACCTGTGTATGTGTGTGCTGAGAAGCTGCCAAACACAGCTTCAGCTACCACCTTGGCTAAATTCCCTCCTAAATGTGCTCCTAATATGATAAGCTAATGTAGCTGCTAGGGGCTAGTGATGTACACTGTTCTTTGCACAGTGTAAATGTAAAGCAAAACTATCTAGACTACTACTGGGAGTTGTGGGAATGAAGAGGCAGTTCAAGCCCTTTACTGGTTGTGGGCTGTTATGATGTGAAGCTTGTATAAACTCAGTTTTTCACATGAAGTCATTTTGTCCATCTTGCTGAGGGTACAGTATTGCTGTCATAAAGGAGTAGTACTGAAGCACAGGTAGACTTTGGTGGTAGTGCAGTATGAGGTGAAATGATTACTGTTTGAAACTTGAAAGTGTATTGATGACTGACCCTTCCCTTACAGTATTATACCTTCTTGTAACAGAGAAAGTTGCCTGCAGCAGAAGCACAAGTAGTCAGGTGATTTTTTTCTAGAGCTGACATAGTCCTCAGCAAGTCTATTTTTGTAAAGTAATGTGCTTTTTAGTTTCTTCTTGGTTGTAGATCTCTGACTTCCATGGTAGTAGAACACTGTGAGATAGATGGCTACAGCACAGTACATAAACTGGTTTTCACCACAAGGTGGGGCAAAATAAATGCATCAAAGCAAGTGGCTTAATCCAATTTGAAACAAGTAACTTGACCAAAGAGATTCTGTGATCTTCTAAGCATGTATCCTTATGGCTGTCTTTTCCATATGTCTTCTGTCTGTACTGCAGATGGCTGTGTCTGAGGCTATTGCATCAGTCTTCTGACTTCAGGTTTCAGCTGCTGTGCTTTATCAACATACAGTGGAAGGCTCTTACTCCTTTCTGTCATCTCTTCTAGTCAGTTACTATTTCTGCAGTGGTTGTTTGGGGTGGGTTTTTTTTTTTCCAGATCCCGTTAGTAGTTGTGTCCGTTTTGCCCTTTAAATTGTAGTTTTATGGAGAACCTGAGGAGGAATTTGGGAAACAAGTGTATGGCCTATGTGTTATTCCACACCTGAAAAAAGTTGAAGGACCCCAAGTTGTTGCATGAGATATGTATTAGCAGAAATTGCAGTTTGAATAAGTGAAGTAGCATCTCATGCATATCGTGGTCCTCGTCATAGAGGTTTTATCACAGTTGATGTAGACGGATGCTGGTAGTTGTAAGCTTCTCAGTGACTTGGTATCAACCTCTGAATTGCAAAATCCAACTGCTGCTTGTAAACCAACTGGCTTGTATGTATAGCAGGGTAGCCAGCCCACTGTTGGACTTAAATGTGTTTAGTGGCCTTGGCAGCACATATTCTGTCATACTGATAACTTTTTGCTACACTGACATCTAGACTGACACAGTAAAAATAGTGGGGAAGGAATGGTTTTCAGAATATGCATGTAACTGAGTAATTTTTGAGCTTTTCTGGCCTGAGCTCAGCGGTTCCAAGCTCAGCAGTCTAAAAGCATGGAATAGCTCCAAACAAAACTTAAAACCTGATGTAACATAAAATCAGCTCTATTCTGACTGCTTTCTCCCACTGTTCTAAAACACTCTTCCCTAAGTGAGGGAAGCCAAGTTCATGTCTTAGGTCTGAAACTGTTTCCAGCCCAAGCAGCATCGCCTTTTTTCCTAGTCCCAGTTCCTATTTAGCAAAGACTTCATTTTCCTTCTATGTGTAGTAGACAGCTTAATTATGCTTGTACACCTTCAGGCAGAGACACTGAAGACAAATGAAGGGAGAAAAAATGACTACAGAATAAAATGTGGTTTTGCCACAGTACACTGATTGCTTAAGACCGTATTTAGAACCTCTGTCTTGCGCTACTTAAGCACCCAAGTTTGATGACTTTGCTCACTCAGATTGCTTCGTGTTTTCTTGAGGAAAAGCACTGTTAAAGAGGTTAAGGCAATTAAAATAAGAGAAACCTTTTTGGGTCAAACAGATGTATTGATCTTGTCTAAAACTTTGGCTCTTCAAACTTACCTTGTTAAACGAGGGCAAAAAATTGCAGAGAACTTTACATCAAGCTGTTTCTCAAGATGTTAAACTGGCCAAAATGGTGTTAGAAGGCAGAAGAGATGATGTGTGACAGGGTAGCTTGCAGAGCAAATATGACTTTAGTGTTGCTAGTTTGAGAGCTTCACACAAGTGCTTTAAAGACTTGGTTCAGTTTGACTTCACTGTGTTGCTAAGCTAGATTTGTCAGCAAGGGTACTGATAAAGTAGACGTTTTTCTTCTGCAGACTAGCTCTCAGCAGTGCTACAAGTGAAGAATGAGCTGCACAGGTAAGAATGTCCAAGGTGTAGGTCCATCACCATGGGTAGATCTTAGACACACCTATGTAGAAAGTCTTACAATAAAAAGAATTAAAGGTGAAGGTCAGTGTAGAAAAAAACGTACTCTCAGTTCTGATTAATGGTGTTTAAAAAAAGCTAGGTGATTAAATGTACACTTTTATGTTCAATACAAGACTAGGGGCCAAGCTATCAAGTAGATAACAAATTAGTAAACTGACTGGTCTTATAAAAGAAAACAAGCAAACCAAAGTCCATAATAAAGCTTTAGTTAGTGGGCTGGAGCAATTATGTGGAAATACAAGGCTGCTGGTTTAGAGGGGGAAAAGAAACCAAGTGGAAATACTGTTTTGGAAAGAAGTTAGTCAAGTAAATGTCAGTTGTGATGTAGAAGGGACTGACAATTCCCAGTGTCATGCTGTTGCCAAGGAATTAGTGAATTTAATGGTAAGTGGAAATAATACTGTTTGTGTTGTAATCCTGCCAGTTTCATCCAGACCTCCTGCACACAATGGCAGAAGAAAACCAGTTCTAAAACTAACAGGCAGTTGAAAAAGGTAAAAAGGTTTATGAAGTATTTAAAACCACAGAGAAGCTTTGAGGCCTGGAAAGCTAAAGCAATAGGATTTAAGGCTCTTTCTTTTCTGGATGCTTTGTTATTTTCTTTTTCTATAAAGTAGTACAAGGACTTGAGCAATAAGCGATCTGTCCATGTGAATGTAAGGTGAATCTAGAGTAAGTAGGGTTAAATTAGGTAGTGGTCATGAATCAATAAAAGGGCTAGCACAGATGTGCCTTAGTTGAGGCTTCCTAAGTTCATCTGCTGCTTGTAACTGAAGTATCATTGATGCTATAATAGATATATGGGTAGGATGACCCATGTGCAGTGACCCTTGGACATGCAGACTGAACAGACAGTTTATCTACTCTGATTACTTAAAGGGGATGGGGGAAACCAGCACTGCCTTTGAACTCTTGCATTGTGGAAGCCTTTTGATTTTGAATCTTTGTGGAGTGAGTGGCTTCCTTTCCCAACCTAAGCATTGTTCCCACCATCTTTGCTATTTGACCAGAATAGAGTGTAATGTTTCTGCTGGTGAAGCAGTTCTTTAATGCTTTAACAAACTTCTTCCTCTGTCACCTACCACCATCACTGTGATCTAGGGAGGTCTGTACGGCAACTTCAGTTACAATTTGAGGCAGAATAAAAGAAAGACCAGCCAAAAATCCACCAAACTTCCAAACCCCATTCTTTGGGTAATCTTTTTTCCAGGTTGAGAAAGTAAAACTTTCCCTGTGTGAGAGGTGAGATGCAGGTGGCCCCTTGTAATAAGGGGTGCATTCTGTAGATATTAATCAATGAGTGAAACCTTTAGACTGTAGAAATGAGTAGATGGGCTTCTGCTGGTTTTGCTTCAGTAGTTGGGATAAAGCAGCACTGAATAGACTACAGAAAGAAGAATGATAATAGCAGTTGATTTCCACTTCTTAGTATGTGGCTATTTGGTTATCTTATAGTGGGTGCGTAGTCTAATAATCATGATTTATGGGAATGTGACGGCAAAAGTCCAACCATTTCTGTAAGTATAAAACAACTGAAGCACCAAACCACATTGAAGTGGGAATAAGTTTATTATGAAATGGAGTAGTTTTGAATAGTTCAGGTTTGTGTCTTTCTGACAAGCATAAAGCTAAGAACTACACAGTGAGCTGAAAGCGGCCAATCTCACAGATTTCAGGTACCACTGGAGAAAGCAAAGGAGGACTTTTTCCTAGTAGTTAAAAGTAAATTTTCAGAAGAAAATTATCTTGGGAAAAATTAGGCTTTTACATGAGTTTATATTCTGTTCTCAGGCTACTGTTATTTAATGCTTTTAAAGAGCACGTCTTCAAGTACGGTAAGTGAAGCAGCATATGGAGTGTTCTGCTTTGGATCTGAAGATCTCTGCTACCTTAGTTAAGACTTGATGCCTTATACTTCCCTTTGCAGAGGGGTAAAGGAAAAATTCTGGAATAGTATACTTTCATTGGGGTTTTCGGTTGGTTTGTTTATTTTTAATTCAAGGAGTAAGATAAATGAGACTTAATTTCCAGTGGAGTGATTTGGGGTTTTGAGTTCTGCCTTGAAAAAGTAGTGATAGCTGCTGTTCTTAACTGATTTCACTGTGATGGAGGTCTTAGGTGCAGGGAGAAACAGTAAAAAATCCTATCATTATGCTTCTAAGACAACATGAATTGGTGTGCATACTTCTGCATCTTGTAATTCTGCAGAAGCTATTGGTAAGGTAACTAGTGATTTTGGGGTGAGCAAGGCAGTAATGTTTACATTTAATCAGGGAAGACAAATTGTGGGTCAAATTACTATGCAATATCAAGTTATTCACAGTAGGTTTTTAAAGGCTTTTTTCAATTGGTAGAACGTGTATGTACATCAGATTAAATATTGAAGCTCATTGCAGAAAGGTGTAGTTGTTGCTAGCAGGGAATAAAATATTCAAAGAAGCTCTGTTTGAGATGTTTTATATCTAGAAGGAAAGTGTAGAAGCTTGTAAGAAAACCCTGCTGTTGGTGTATTTACAGTAAGATCACTAGCACATCACAGAGGGTAGGGATTCAGGGAAACAAAGCAGAAAATAATCCACACTCAGGATCTGTGCAAGCAACCTTCAGTATTTAAGTGCTTCCAGGGGTAGAACAGAAAACACTGATTTTTATAAGGTTATCCATTTAGCAGTTGCCTTTCCTTTTAGTGAGCAAATGATAAATGACTTCACTCAGATGTGAGCAATGATCAGAGACTGAGCAGAAAACAACCAAAACCTGATTCTGACACTGAATTCACTCAAGCTGAAGATACTTGCTACCCAGTTACCTCTTGAAAGTATAGGTAGTTGAATTATCTTCCCAGGTATTGTGAACTCTACTGCATTTCGAGATATCAGCTTCTGGGGGAAAATATCCATGAACTAAATTTCTCCTTAAATACATGCTACTGAAAGCCACAGAAGTTGCAAGAATTGTCTGGTTTGTAATAGGTGAGGGCTAGTCGCTGAGGTGGACTCCAAAGCATTGTAGTTTGTAGTGATGATTTCATTTCTTATTGCATTGAAAGGCAAGGATCAAGTAATAGGCTGGTACGCTACCGGGGAGCATGTATCTACTACTACTGATTATAGAAATGGGCCATCCTTGGTTTGTATCTGGAGCACCACAGGGTATTTCTGACTTAGGCTGCAACTGGTACATGGCTTGCACAGGGCTGAAACAGATTTCTTATTGAAGGAGGAATCTTCATTTTAAAAAGCTTTTCATTCTGTGGCCCTCAACAGCAGACTTGTACATCAGGAATCCAACTTCATTTGGGAAGTAATCGTGTTCTTTAAGCCCTCAGAATTTACAAGCGTGAGCAATGCATTTACAAGGAGGTCAGATCCTTCTCTTGAGTCTTGGACATAGTATTAAGTTAAAATGTCTTGCTTCTCTAGGGATTCATTTACAAGAATATATATAGAGAGACAGGATTATATGTATATATAGAAAAAAAAATTGTATATCGAAACCATACAAATGTTATGTGTCTAATCTGTATATTTGTTTGTATGTATTCGATTTTAAATATGTGTATATATAATACTTTGGTAGAGGTTAAATGTCCTTTTCAGCATGGAATCAATTTATATTGTTGTACTGATCAACAGGAGCTTAAATTCTTAATGGCAGGTGTTACTTGATTCAGTGTTTTAACTTTGAAATGACCCAAACCTAGTAGTATAGATTAATACTTAAAGTGTAATGCTGTCAGTGCATTAACTGTAGTGAATGAGCAGCATGAAACTTTAATGTGGACAAAGGTGAACTGTATCAGAAGGCCAAAGCTTTGTAGAGTTATCTCTGGAATATGACATAATCTTATTTCTAGGATGTCTGATTCGAGTGGACTTTTGCAAATGGATTTGTTTTATCTAAGATGTGGAGTCTTGTTTAAACTTACTGTTTTTCCCCTCCCTAGTTGAACCTGTTGTGAGCTTAACGAAAGGACCAAACCCTCTAATAGATGGTGCAAATAGGACAGTAGCAGCCACTTGTACAGCAGCCACTGGAAAACCTGCTGCAGAGATTGACTGGGAAGGAGGTCTTGGTGAAATGGAATCCAGCTCTACGTTGTTTCCAAATGAAACGGTGACAGTTGTCAGTCAGTACATGATTGTCCCTACACGATTTGCAAGAGGAAGACGTATAACTTGTGTGGTGAGGCACCCTGCTTTGGAAAAGGAAATAAGATACCCGCAAGTGTTGGACATACAGTGTAAGTATTCTCTAAGGTAATTACTGCTTGGTATATATCCTATAACCACCCTCTTGATTTTGCTCTATGCCTTCCACAGAAGAAGATGAGCACTTAGTATAAGGCAAAGGAAAACTAAGCTGTGTAGGAAAGCAGGTGGTAAGAGGTAGGTCAGGTAGCAGTAGAAACCTAGGATGTCTATTAAAAAAATAGTTAAAAAGGTAGGCACAAAGCTGGAGTACTGTTGTTTCTACAGTTTATTTTGGATGTTGGCTGAAGGGTAAACAGAATTCACATTTATGTTTAACATTGAAAAGATAACAGACAAAATAACAAACTAATTATCTGTAAACTGCTCATAATGCCTTATGGTTTGAGCAGTACTAATGAAGATTGATGTTTGAGATAAGCTGAGAGTAGGTCTTATGGGGATCAGTGAGTTATTTTCAAATTGCTAAGGTTTTTTCCACTCTAATTTGCATAAGGAAACAAGAACATAATATGTAATGTCCTAACACTTGTTGCTTAGCTTCAGATTGCTTATATAATTCAAACCTGCACCAGGCTTGTTTAACAAATCTGTGGCTCTAAAACACATGAGTACAAAGTTAGGTGGCTTACAATGCTTAGCTAAAACAAGTAGAGATAAATAAGCTTTAAGCCTTTGATCTGGTTTTTGTTAGACAATGCATATGTGACCATAGTGACCAATTTACAAATTCTTCCTTCTTAGTACTTGGTCTTAGTTGTGTGCTGCTTTAAAATCCTCAACTCACAGAAGTCTGTCATTTCAATCAGAAGAAATGTAGTGGCTGGAAAATAATTAACTTTGCTGTTTTGGTTTGACTAGAATATGGTATGGGTTTGGTTTTTTTCTGTTTGTTAAATAATCACTTATTTGAGCATAAAACAGTGAGTAGTGCTGATTGAGTTGTCAGTGTTGAGATGAAGTTGTAGATTGAAGTGCCGTTGATACAGAAACAGAAACAAAGATGGTTTGTTCCCATTATTGTCTCAAACTGCGTAAGAGAATCAAGTTCCACATTTAAAGTGAAATGAGGGGGTAAGTTGATCTTAAACTTACTTGGAACTGAGTGCTAAGGCATGTTTCAGAACTTCTGGCAGAATGGTGTAGTCAGCAGCAAAGCAGCAAGAAGCAGAGATTACATGTCTTGGTTCTTTAGTCTTCCTTCAGTCCCTCCTGTATCCTTCCAGATTTTACAACTGCTCTATCTCTACATAGCAGATTATACCAAATCACTCTGGTAGTTCTGTTCTCTGGGTTCTGAGTCATGGAATATTGCAGCTAGGTCTCTCAGGCTTATCTAAAGTGGCTTCCTTGCTTTTTAGAGCCATAATGTAATTCTACATTATGATGCCAGTGGGTAACTGTTAACCTTTTTAACTGACATCTGTGAACTCTTTGATTTCCTAATAACCTGGCTTCTCAAAATGCTGACTCTGATCGTTTGCTTTATCTTGTTGGGAGAATTAGCTCAGAATTACCCCTCCTCATGTCCAAACAAAACCCCCATTAAACCGATTATTCTGAAGTCCTCTCACTTCCCCAAAGTGCTTTATGTTAGCAGAAAACACAGTAGGGACAGTTGCACAGACTGAAACAGCTTATTGTTCCCTATCTGTTCCACTGCTGCATATTGTACTGTAGTTTGGAACAGCGTTGGTGTTTTACTGTTGGCTTTCAGATTAAAAAACAAACTAAAGAAAACCCCTAAAACAACCAACAAGAACAAAAAAACCCCAGCACCACCACAAAAGAAAGCCCAACCAAGCTACTTCCCGGCAAGCCAAGTGACCAAAGCAAAACCCATCTTCTGCTCCACTGAGCTGAGCATAACACTCAGTTCATGTTTAACCAAAACACTGTGATTGTTGATAGGTTAAACCTTTTATTTTGTCAGATGCCCCAGAAGTTTCAGTAACTGGCTATGATGGAAACTGGTTCATTGGGAGAGAGAATGTTCAGCTCAGATGTAATGCCGATGCAAACCCATTACCTATGGAATTTATGTGGACCAGGTAAGTATTTATAAAAAGGGGCTTGGCACATGATTGGAGTGATATAATCTTTTAGCTTAAACACCTGTTTTGAAAACAAGAAGTATCTGACTTGTATTGGGTTGTAGTGGTGTTATCCAGCCTTTTAAAAGGATGCAAGATGTGTATGTGTATGTATGGAAATGAGTGAGTGGGCATCTTGTAAATATACAAGCCCGAACAGTTTGTTGTTACTGTCAGGATGAAATCTTCTGTAGGTACTTAATAAAATAGACTAAACTGTTCATCTTGCAGTATAGAGTGCAGCACCCAATAAATCTAGTAGGAATCCAACTATTATTAATTCTTTTTCATTATTAAAGTAGATTGTAAACACTTCAACAGACTTCTTTGTATCTATGTTTTAAAGTCTGGAAATTGCAGTTGAGATGGCAAATACTGTTCACTGAATTACAGTATTGTCATGTGCTTCAAAACTGCTCAAGCAGTTACCAAGGCAGATAAATGCATTGCTTTGCATAGTAATAGAAGCGAGGTTTAGGAAACGAACTTAAATAAGAGCTGCATTTCATGCATATATGGATTGAGTGGGTCCTACTCTTAAATATATTTCTTTGCTTCTGCAGCCATGGGTGCAGTTTGGGCAAGAGGCAGAGGAAGACAATAAAAGCAAGCTTAGATCAGAATCTGTCCTGTGAAGAAGAAAAAAAATGATATAAGCCTAGCTATTTTAAATTGATGTGTTGCATGTAGAAACACAGAAAATAACTTTGTTAAGGACAATAAAGCTATGTTGTGGTCTTTCTGTTGATAAAAATAAGGAATATTTACTGATGTGAAGCTGTAATTAAGTTCTCTACCTTCTCAATTTAGCATATAGGAACGGTAGTCATAATATGGTTTAAAAACATTGTATTGATAAATATAGGATTGCTTAATGGTTATTTCCCAGGAAAACAAAACAACTGGCTCCATCATAAAAGCAGCCACTGATACCTTAAATCATTGCAGCTGTCTCTAGTCAGAATGGTATGGCTGTGCTAAAGTAGGTTTAGTAACCTTTACCTACGTGCTGCAGTAGGCTGCCATCCCCATTCTGTCCTTAGCTCAAAATCCATGTGATGAGAGATCTCTACACACAGTTAATTCCTAGCTGTTAATAGATACTTAAATAAAAGCAAAATGGGAGCCAGTGAAATTACATAGGTGTTTAATGGGCAGTTGGCACGTCTGTTAAAAGAGTTCCAATGCCTTAGGCCATCCCCTTTCTCTGTTAACACAGTTGTTACTGCAGTCACATGCAGAATGCTATAGGAAAATTAGACTTCCCTCTTCCTGACAGTTCTTTCCCCAAGTATATGACCAAGCATCAAATATATGACCAAATTTGGTTTCACTGATGTAATTTAGGTGAGAAATTCTGGAGACTGAGAAAAGGCAGGTTGAGAGGGAAGAAACTGCTTGAATTTAGGCTTAAAAATCGTTGTCAGTGTCCTGTAAATTAAGTGTATACAGACAGAAGTTGTAGAAGGGTTGTGGAATAGCAGGTTGGAAGGGTACCTCAGGAGTCATCTGGTCCAACCTCTTTTGCAAAAGCAGAGTCTAGAAAAAATTACCCAGCACCCTGTCCAGCTGAACCTTAAAAGTATCTAACTTGGGGGAAACAACCGTTTACAGTGGTTGTATTTTCTCACTGTGAAAAATGTTCCCCTTGTGTCCAACTGGAGTGTCCCCAGTAGTACCCGTTAGCCCTTGTCTTTTCCATGTATCTCCTTGTTCACTCATATTGAGCTTGCTGTCTACCAGCACCCCCGGCTCCCTTTAGAGATGTGAGTGAGCTGAAGTTAGCTCTTCTGGAATCATCTTGGTACTATCCTGCCGGATCCCATACTCCACAGCATTGCGATCACCATAGTCAGGGTTATCACTAGCCCAGATACTACTAAGTGTTCTTAACTTGTGAATAGCAAGTCCAGTAGGGCCTGATTCTTGGTTGGCACATCTAATGTCTACATGAGGAACAGTTCTCCCTGCATATTCATTGCGAAAGCTAAACTGGATGCAAAAGAGCAGGCATGTAATTGACAGCACAGTCTTAAGTGCTGCTTACTTTGAGTGTTACTTCTAGAGCTTGAGTTGGGTTGTCCAAGTTCTTTTGAGATACTGGTTTCTTAACTGTAGTAGTGTTCATTTGTAGACTTTGTAGCTTTGCTGCTATCAGCAGATTTGACATTGAGAGGACAAATGTGATGCTGTATGATCAGATGGACACTGAGAACATCCAATGAAAGGCCACTGACTGCTGGAGCAGAGCTAAAAGTTCACTCTCTAGGTTATTGCAAATACTTTAAACTAGTTAAACTTTCAACTGGGAGTCTTTATGACTGAAGATATCTGTTCTGTTTTAGGTTGGATGGACAATGGCCTGAGGGATTGCTAACTGTTAACAATACTCTGCAGTTCAGCAGCCCGTTGTCTTACAACTACAGTGGGACTTATATCTGTAAGGTGACTAATGCCCTTGGTCAAAGAAGTGATCAGAAGACCATCTACATATTAGGTAAGTCTTATTTTCCAGCAAAGACAGTATGCTAACTTAGAATTTTTTTGGCCAGTGGTTGAAACAGCAAACTGAAGAGGCAGTTGATGTATAAAATGTTTACACATTTAAATTGCATGAAAAGCTATTGAAAAGATGGATTTGAGATATAGTAAAACTTGGGATTAAATTGACTCTTCCATAACAGCAATGTAACAGTGGAAATCCTGAAGGTTGAGGTAGTTCCCATAGTGCTTCTAAGATTACTGCTTTCTCTTGATGTGTGAACTTTGTGGGTTTTTTTCCAGGGTTAACCTGTGTTTGGCAATGGGTACTGACCTGAGTAAACAGTAACTTGGCTGTAATGAATTGAAAACACAGATGTTAGTGGGAGGGGAGCAAGTACACTTAGAAAAAGTCATAGGCTCAGCACGAAGGAGGTTATTTGCTTATTGTTCATTTATTATGGCTGTTTTCTCAATGTGTGTATCGTACTGCAGGTACTCATTGTCTCCTTTTCTTGGGATGCAGGTATCTGTGTTTACGCATAAAATTAAGTATCTCATGCAAACGGCTTGCTGATTTACTTAGTGTAAAATGTGAAATCTATGTGTCTGTTTAGCACCACATCTGCTGGAAAACATCCACATGTCTATTAACACAGTGTAATTAATGTTATACTATGACATCTTTGTGAAAGAATGACATGACTTAAGATACTTTTGAACAGTGCTGCACAAGTGTGAAATAGCTGTCTGGATTTCGTAATGGATTAGATAAATTAGCTAATACCTAGCTTGATTGGTAAATGCTGATATATATCATTTTTTAAGGATGATAAAAAACATTAAAAGTAAAACTTCATTCTGCTGTATGGTGTTGCTGCTATGCAGTAAGTTCTTTACATCAGTTGTTCCATAATGTGAATGGTTAGAGTATGTGCTGGCCAATTACAGGATACAAACGTGTGACTTCTTTGTAAAAGCTTAAAGCTAAATATGAACGCTTAAGAGTTGAAATTAGAATGAAGACTTAAGACTAAACCTGAAAGCTCAGGATGTCTGGCAGCACATCTGTCACACTTTACATTTGGTAGGGGTTTTTTGCATCTTTAGAAACAGAAGATGGCATTTCAGTCTGACTGACATAACTACACTGCGAGCCATTGTGGAAAACTCATCAGTTCTAATTAACTGACTAGTTAATGAGCTAGTTAACTGGGAACTTCTAAATAGTTTGGGACAGTGGAATTATTTGTACCAAATCATGTAAAATTCCTGCTAGTAAGACTGTTACATGCTGCAAATTAATACACAAGTCACTTATTCAATAAGTTGCTTTTGGGTGCTTGGTTTTAATGCTTCCTTCATGGAGAATTCATGGCTGTGTAACAGTCACAAAACAATCAAAAAGGGTGTCACGTGGTAAGAAGTATCAAGAAATAAAAATTAATCAATATCATCATGAAATAAGTTGAAAATTTCCTGGAATGTAACATTTAAACACACTTACTCAGAAAGTAACACTACAGTTTATAGCTCTGTTCTCAGCGCTATCCCAACTATCCTAATACAAGGATATATCCTTATATTATATCCTAATATAAGTTTTTTCAAGTCTACCACTTCTCAAGTTGGCAGTTCTATGATCTGCTGTTAGAAAAGCATGTAACTCATGCTTTTTATGACTCTGATGCATGATAATACAAGGCTATCATTTGAGTTATGTTAGTGACTAACAGATTTAAATAGATTAACAGTGGAATCCATGTATGATGCTTCCTAAAATGAATCAAGTTCTTGAATAAGCAGAATTAGACATACATGCTATTCGAGCTCTGGTGATTGCTCATGTTCTGTGGCAAATGCTAGGTAACTCACTGCAGATATAGGGTGCAGTAGTTGACCTTTGGCATGGACTGGTGGGTACTGTTCGTGTGCTGCTTTTCAGTTGTTCAGCAACTTTGTTTTGCTGCTTCATTGCAAATAGCAAAACTTAGCTGTTTTTAGGGAGTGCCAGAACTGAACCTTAGCTGGCTAGAGGTTATACAGGGTCATGCTTCAAGAAGTTATGTGCACCAGCAAAAACAGTTACTTTAGCTGACATGAATTTAGTTTTTGTACAACTTCATGTTAATCTTGGAGTATGTAGTGTGATCAATAGCTATGAAAAACACAGCTGATTTTTAGGCAGCTTACAGTAAATCTGCTGCTTTATCTGTGTGACTGCTCAGGCAAGTCATGCACATCAGGTTAATGTCAAGAGAAGCATCCAGCACTGTGCTCTAGGTACCTTAGAAATGGTAATACCAAAATGATTAAAAGCACTGTGATTAAGTTGATAAAATGAAAGAGGTATGGCAATTATATAAGTGTAAACACCTGTGTTATTTCATGCATCAATATTAAGCAAGTTTTATTGAGAAGAACTTCTCAGTGTGACTAGTTCTTTAACTGAAATGCCCTAAAATGAATGTAGGATGGGATAAGTGACTGCAGAATAGCAACAATGTCCATCATAAATAAGAACCATATTTATGATAACTAATATAGGAAATTTAGAGACTGATGCCAGGAGTACAGAAAACAGGACTAAAATAGGTAATTTATGTCATTATTTCCCAACTTAAGGGAACTCCCAACTTTTGCTTAATCAAGCAGATACCTAGTAATGGTGAACATGGCAATGCAGTCCTACAGAGCAATCATTTAGATTATATTTCTATCTTAGCTATTTTCCACTGTGTAAAACCTGGCAAAAGTA
Organism: Neopsephotus bourkii; assembly: GCF_033783945.1. Classification (NCBI taxonomy): domain Eukaryota; kingdom Metazoa; phylum Chordata; class Aves; order Psittaciformes; family Psittacidae; genus Neopsephotus; species Neopsephotus bourkii. Next base: position 2,218,345 of record NW_026901033.1, read on the forward strand.
TAAAGCCAAACTGGGAAATTAGCAGACAAATCTGTATGATCACACCATCTTCCAAATTGTAATTGTGAAGATGTCAGAAAGGATTCATGAAGTTAATTTTTCGGAGCAGTCATGGTGCTGGTACTTACAAAGCTTTTTAACTGTTGGGAAAAAAGTAACCACCAAGTTAAATTGTTGTCAGATTTCAGTGTTCAGCTGAGCAAAAAGTGCTTTTGGTCCTAATATGCATTGTTGGGGAAAAAAGGCTGTATTTTTGGTAAATTCTGTTTGCTTCTAACCTTTAGGTTAATACTCTTATAGTGGAATAGGGAAATATGAGTAGATGACAGGGACTAAACAGTACACACACTAGCTGTTTGTTACAGATGATACATCCTTGCATGGGTAGGGAAATACTAAAATGGTGTTTAAAGTTAGTTCTTTTAATGCTGGTTTTAAGGCACAGATATTCCTTACTACTTCAGCAGTGGTTTGAAAGGGTTGCTTTTATAATGTGGAGTTATCAAGCATCTGCTTAGCATCTAAGAGAAATTTAGCCATAACAGCAGGTTAAGTAGAGCTGTGTTTACACAGGGACATACCTGCCTGTAATGCATATACAGGCAGATGCTTTTCACTTGCTAAAATAAGAACTGCGAAGAGAGAAGTCTTGTAATTTGTGCAAAGCCAACTCACTTTTTGGATTATATGTAATTGATAGTAGATCCTTGTCTTGTAGAAAGCAGAGAAAGGGATTTGGGGCTTCATTTTGTTTGTTAAAATGGGAAGAACTAGAGTTTGTATAGTTTCAGAAGCCAAGGTAGACTTTAACTGTATTAATACGTAACTTGCTAATGCCCCTTCCCTTCCAGAACTTTTCTTTCTATAATGCTTTTGTGACAGATTTTAACCAAAGGAGATGTGTGCCAGTATTGATATTTTTTCCTTATTACAGAGCTGGTCACGTTATCCCTGAAATAATTCCTAGCAAGCTAAATGAAAAATAGTTTGTAATGTAAAAATACTGTATTCTCTAGTTGTTTTTTTACAATGGTGTGTGCTTCTTCATACTAAAACAGGATTTAACTTACATTTTGAAGCTAGTGGTCTTGTTCTGGTTCTAAGGATGATCCATCCATCTCCTTGCCCATTCGTCTCTCTGATACATGGCTTCTTGTTGGCTTTGAATTCCCATGGAAGCAAAGACGGGTCCTGGACATGTGAATGAGGATATACTGCAGGGAGATTGAGGTGGATAGATGTAGTGCCTGGGGACATGAGACACATCATGTGGTCAGGTATCTCTACTAAACTTAAATGTAGAAACTCATCTGCCCAAGATAAGCTGTTTGTATTGCAAGAACTGCGAAAACCTTACTGAAAATAGTGATTTAAGGAAAAAGTAAAAATACCAGACTGAAGCTGTTGAAAGTTTGTACTGGCTTTCATGGAGAACGTGGAAAATAAGTAATAGAAAGAAAACTTAAACTTATTTAACTTAAGCAAAACTTAAGTGCTTTGAGAAGAAATGAGTTTCGTGTGAAGTCAAGAGCAAATCTTGCTTTTCATGGTAGAAAACTATCAAGGGCTTTGCAGCAAACTAGGAAAACTTGTCATCTTTTTATGTATGGAGGGAACTGATGGATTTACTCTTTCATACCAGAAAATAGGCTTTTGCTTTCTTTAGTTATGTCTCCTATTCCCATTTCAGTGAGGTTGGTAGCCTAATAGTAGGTAAAAATTTTTGTGGGTCTGGACTTGTTCTCATCATTACTACAGGGTATGTGTAATAAGGATTTGAACATGGTAAGGGACAGAAATGGAAATCAAGAAGCTTTTAACCTAAAACCAGGTTTTTTTCAGCTTTTTTGCCACTTTGTCGCCTTGGCCTGTGTGGGTACTTTGGTATGTTGTTCTGGTTTGTGCAGCAGCACAAACCTCTATTAGTGAAAAAGATGACAGCTGTTAAGCACTGTTTCATAAGAAAAAAGCTGAAGAAAAAGAGTTGGAAACTGAGGTTTTTGAGCAACTTAATATTGAAATATGCTAAATATATTGTGCACAACATTCAGAATTCAGGTATTGGTGATGATGTGAAATGTTATAAATAGTTTGTTGAACAAGCAAGGGAGGTGTTTCCGTAATTGAGATAATAATTGAGGTAATAATTGAGATGCAATTTGCAAGCGAAATGTGGAGTAGAGGTAAGGAACTCTGCCTCTTCAGGTCTTGATGTTTTCTGTCTGGGAAACTTGCTTGGTGCAGGGAGTTAAAAAATGGGACACACACACACACCACCAAACACTAAAATAAAGAAACAAAACATCAGCACCGCAAGTAATTGACTTCATTCAGACAGGTCAGAAGCTAACCTCACATGAGTTTAGTTGCAATTGGCTCTATAAACAAGGAGGGGCAGTTTTGATTTGGTCACTGTTCAAGAGTAGGAAGTTCTGACAAAAATAGGTGGTAGAAGTATTCATGATACAGGAATCTTTTATACAGGGATATGTATATGTGCAATACTGATATTACATTTGCAATGGATTTGATCAATGTTAATTAGTGCTTGTAGATAATGCAGCTGGGCAACCTGACAACTGGTCGAAGGAGCAAGTGTTGAAGGAAAAGCTTTCTGTTAAACACTGATGTATTAATATATTAATAAGAGTGCAATTGCCACTGTGTTTTTCATGTATGTGCTTGTTAAACTTGCCAGGATGCAAATATTCCATACTTGAGAACAGTTACTTTATACGGTGGATGTGGAGGATAGGACTTGAGACCTCGTATCAGAGGGAAATAGACGGACAATTACAAAGTAGGTTTAAAAAAACCAAAGTGTATATATGGCCTGGAGGAAGATATTGCTGGTGCTGTCTGAAATTGTATCTTAAGCTAACAAATCCTGTGTCTAAAGCAAACACATTTTCAAGGAAAAGGGTATTGAGTTTAACTTCTTGACCTAATGGATTTGTGGGACATGGGAACCCTGGTAAACTTGGATTCCTTAATCTCTACTTCTTCGTTAAATTATTAAACTCACTTTAAATCAGTTTTTACTAAAATCATAATCTGAATTCCTCTCGTTCATTTTGGTAGTGCATCCTCCTTGTTCAGTTTTCTGTCTTCTGTCAAATTAATTTCATTTATGTATAGCTCCCTAACAAATCACCACTTTTACATAGTCAAGTAATATAATTACGTGCTTCAAAAATCTGCGTAAAACTTATGTCAAGCCTAAAATGTTGTGTTCAGCAGTGAAGTACAGTCTGAAGTATGATCTGTAGTGATCATGACCATTGTGGCAGTTCTGTCTGTTGTGAGAGAATTGTTTGTCTGTCTCCGAGTAAGATTAAAAATCATATTTATGAATCTTTAACGTTAGGATTTGTCAAATAACTGGAAACTTGACCTACCTCCAGTTCTGTTTTATTTTCAGTGGTGGTAAATCTAGAGTGCCTCTGCAATATGGTACTAGTAGTTCCATGAACCTTGCTTATGGGCATGTAACCAAATAATATGACATAATGAGCTACTTGGCTATCCATGTAATATTCTCTCTAAAAGATTCAAGCTATAACAACATGTTCAGTGTTTGCTGTACTGACTTTTAAATCACTTACATTGGGCAAGACAAAAAAGCCTGTTTTATGCAGTGCAGCACAGAAGTAGAAACTGGAGTTGCATGTAACACACAGTGATAGATTGGTATAATCTCAGGAGGCTTTCTGTGTCTTCAGCCCTTGGTTTCAATCTTGTCTTCAGTACAGATGCATACATCTCCAGTAGACCCTAAAGACCAAAGGAAAAAGCTGAGTGCTGGAGAAGCTTGTTATCTGTCAATCTCTTGTTTACGTGCATAACCTGACATGAAATCAGTTGATATTTTATATTGAGGAATTAATATGGAAATTTATTTGTGCAGGAGATATTAAATTGCTTTTAGGAGGAATGCATAGAAAAAAGATTGACTTCTAATGTTTCAGTGGGTTTCATTTTTAAATCTTGAAAGCTCTTTGCTCAACATAAATGTTACTTTGACATTAATACATGCCATTTTAACTATGCTTCTTTCACTAATCCCCAGGTGAAGCTGAGTAAGTTGTATTAATGCAACAAATGTTTTTGGAGAGAATAGCTTACAAATCAGTAGTTCATGTACTGCTGACTGAGCACAAAACTCATAGTTTTTCATTCTTATACTCAGAGCCCTGAACCATTTCTGAAGTGGGAATAATTGACCCTGTGGCATAATAAATTATTTTGATTCAGTATTCCCAACTGCTGGCTGGAAAGGTAAAGAATTGCTTGGATTTTTCCTAACAGCCAGCCTTGTTCCATGGGGGAGGTAAATAATGAACTTCAGTCAACATCTGAGAAGAAAAGCTGCATCTCCTTACTTTGAGGAGGACAAGATGTCTCATTCAAGATAATCTCTTATCTCCCCGTACATCCTATTTTGCTGCAGCATAGCTCAAACCCACAATCTTTTGGGAAGTGTAAGACTTCTGGTAGAGCTGTGAACTTGAGAATGAAAAACTAGTCCTGTAGAACATACCCATCAACTGCTTTCTTATAAACCCTTAACTGATTTAGCTTGCATTGACATTCTGTGCCTTTTCTGTGTCTTGTCTACTTCTTTGCTCTTTCCATTAGATCCTCCTACTACTACCACTCGACTGCCCACGGTTCCCTGGCATCCTTCGACTGATGGCATCACAGGTTTAGCAACAGAGCCTAGAATAATAGATTTCCCAGCATCAACCTTGCCAGCCATGCAGGAAGACACTTGGGGTACTGTCATCGGTAGTGCGGTGGGTGGGGCGCTCTTCCTCATACTTGTCAGTGTTCTGGTTGGAATTGTCTACTATAGAAGACGGACGTTCCGTGGTGACTACTTTGCTAAGAACTACATTCCACCATCAGATATGCAGAAAGAGTCTCAAATAGATGTTCTTCAGTCAGATGATGTGGATTCTTACCCTGACAGTATAAAAAAAGAAATAAAGCATCCAATGAACAGCTTAATATCTAAAGATTATTTAGAAGACCCTGAAAAACCAGAGTGGAACAATATAGACAATATTAACAGGTACCAGGAACGTTATGAAAGACCAATGGATTACTATGAAGGTGGAACATTGGGAATGAAGTATATGGGTGGTGAATGTTACGATGACAATGAAGAAGACTTTGTTTCTCACATAGATGGCTCGGTAATATCTCGGAGGGAGTGGTATGTGTAGTAACAACTGAAAACTAAACCGTGTACCTACAGTTCATTTCGTTGGGTGGTCGCTTTCAGATTGTTTATACTTAACAAGAGGAAGAATAAACTTTTTGAAACTGGGTTGGTTTTTCTTCTTTTCCCAAAAGTTTTTATATTGTGACTTGACACAATGGAAATACTGAATCTGGGGAAAATGTATTTGAGCTGCTTTCTTTCCCAATGCTGTACTACTGTTTGAGTTTTAATGCAGAGTGCTTATATTGGTCTATGTCGGAGGTAAAAATGGCTAAATTAAAGTTGCCATTCACATTGTTCAAGAATAAAAAAATGGCTGTCTTGGCTCTCTGATTTAAAAAGAAGTTTACCTAAGGCAGTGATCAAATATAATCTTCTGGGGGTTTTGCTTCACAGATCAAGTGAACTACTCCAATTTAGATAACATCCATGGTAAACTTAATGCTTCTGTATAGCACATACGTTACCAATTAAAATGAGTTACAGCAGAGTCAAAGCTTTATTTTTAGGTTTTTTTTTCTTGTGCACAAAAATGAATACCTCTTAGCATTTTAATGAGCCTTCTTGTAACTATGTACTTAAAACAAGTCATTGCACTGAAACTTAGGAACAGAAATTTGAGGAATAACTGTGTAAACAGGTCAAAGGCTACTCTTTGAATAAGATGAGAAATTATTTTTTTATAGTCTTTGATTTCTAAAGCTTATGCTAGTGTCTGTGTATATACAAACAGTAAGACATTTTGTTAGGCCTGTAATTGGCAGGATGTCAGAAGTCATTCATGAATACAAGAGTCTTTGCAAGTACCCAGGGTACAATTTTAGAGACCTTTTTCTGAGGCTTTGTGGCAATCTTAGCAGTGAATTTGCAAGCCCAAGAACTGGACACAGCTAAGAAGAAAAGTCTAATAGGTTTTGGAGCTGGAGGCTAATGTGAATTTGCTTATTTACCTAGGTGCCAATGAACAGTTGCTAGAATTTCGATTGACCTGAAGTTAAAACAGTGGTTTTATGCTGCTTCTGCATAAGTTACAATGCTTACTTTGAAGAGGGTAACTAGAATTTCCGATGATCAGTAGGGAAGTGGACACTTGCATTGCTACTTCATATAGTAGAAAATGTTCTCTGATGCTGCAATTATAGAATCTGTGAAACAGGAGTTTAGATTAACTCTGCAGTCAGTATGACAGTGGATGTGTTTTCCCTGCAAATAATTGATACTTACTGAATGATGCATTCTTCCTTAAAATGACACTGTAGGCATTCTGTGTAGGACATCTGACGTAGTTCTAAGTTGTCTTCAGCAGCTTCACCAAACCAGTTCTGATGAAATAACTTCAGATGAATTACACAGAAATGATAAATAATTGGGTAGTACATCCTTTGAAGTGCCATTTTTAGGGGTTTAGCTCGAGGAAAATGAAGCCAACAAGGCTATCAGTATTTGAAACGCGAAAAGGGACAAATCTCTGCTACCTTTGAAATAAAATAGGCTGTATAATTACAGCTGCTTTGTGAGCACTCATGCTGGAAGGTCTTTTCTATCTTCATGATCTTCGGTAGCTTAGGCCATTTAGAGCTTCACAAAAATAATTGTATTGAGCATTGTAGACAATACACTGTGATTGCTTATGACTGCATGTCTTTAAACAAAGAGTGACAACAGCTTTATTTGAAAATCAAATGGAAAACCATCCCTAAACAACTTAAGTTCATGTTTGGATTAATGGAGTGCTGATACATGACTGACCAAAGTCTCAAGAACAATGGCAAATGATACTGTGTGTATCTGTAGTTTGAATGCAAACACAAAGGAGTTAAATTTCTAGCAGAAGGTTCCAATCCAAATTATTTCTGGAATAAAGAGATCATACCTCTCTTCAAATAAAGAATACTTGATGTCTCATCTTTAAAAGATGGTGTTACTTAGAAATAAACAACCATAAACCTGTTCTCCACATGGGATATTTTGCTTTTGTCTCTGTGGATGTTTTTTTGTTTTAATTTTTAAAAATTATATATATTTAATTCCTATGGGTTAAGAAGTTGAAATGTTTTGGAGTTGATAATAGGAATAGGGCTTAACGCGTGTTGCCATGTTTTGTACATTATGACTGTTGTAAAAAGAATTGATTGTAAGTACAAATGGCTGTTGTGTGAATAAACTTTTTGTTACCTTCTGGAACATAGGTAGTGTACAGAAATGTTTGACAGATGCGCTCTTAAAGTTGGAGGTACAAAAGCATAATAAAACCAGAGGCTGGGTAGAAGCAACTGAAGTGTTTAAGATGGACTTTTTAGCATTTCCCCTTGGAGACCCTAAGCTTACGAAACAGGTGTCTTCAGAAACTATATTCAAAAGTATGGAACTTGAGAGTGATAAATAGGGATAGTTGCTATCCAAACAGCTTCACTTTAAGCACAGCTGATGCACTATGTGGGGTTAAGAGTCTTTCGAATAAAAGTAAATACAATACCTGTAGCTCTGCTTTAACCATATTTCCTTTTTAACCTATTCCTGTCTATTTCTAACCAGCTGGTTGATAAATGTTGTGTAGCTGGCACCATGCATCTTTGGTTCTGTCTGGCTTTTTTAGCTGGGCATAGGAGGCTAGGTTTCTTCTTTGTTCTTCTAGGAAGACTGGTAGCTTTTTTGTGACTATATTTTTTCTAAAGTAACTAAATAAAGCAGGTTAAGTGAACCCTGCATTAATTGCAGCTTAGTTCCTGTACATTGTTACATTTACTGGGATATCGCTGTTTTTCCTGCTGTTCAGAAGTAAATGGGCAGCTATTGTTATCTCATCCAAAATGGGATTCAGTGGCTGAGCTTTCATTGAAAGTGTGTTACTTTATGATGCTTCAACAGTTTAGCAAAAAAGGACTTTGAAAATTAGTGTGAGAGAGTCAAGGAAATCTTCGGGTGCAGTCACAAGAGCAAAGCCTCTTCATGAATCTGGACCTGACAGCGTATTTTAGTTATCTACAGCTTTCTTATTGGAGCAAGAGGACACTTACATAAACTACACTTAATCCAGTGCAGTGGTTTAAGTGATTTTTCTGCTGACTCATGTGCCTGTTGTCAGGAGGATGTCAACTGTGCTTCTTACATGCATAGGTCAGTATCTGATAGCCAACGGAGCTTATGTCAAGAAAGCTGTTTTGTAAAGGTGATGTGTTACCTTAATCTCCGAGAGTGGTTTATTTTCCTGCAAGTTGTTAATCTATCACTTTATCCCTTAAAGCAAGTCACCAAAAAATGTTTATTTCAGTTTTGTTCAGGGTACTTAATCATAGCTACATGAGCAATTGCAGGGGAGTATTGCTGTCAGGTCTTTCGTAAGAAGCAAGAGGACAGAAATCCTTTTATCAGATTGGAATTAAGGTGTTGGGTTTTTTTTTGGGGGGGGGTGTTGTTTTGTTTGGTTTTAAATGAGGCATGAGAAGATGATGATTTGGCCAGCTCCCCAGCATACAAAAGAAACAGCATTAGAATGATTAATAATTGGTAAAACATACTGCATAGTTTTCATCTGGTAGGAGAATCCAGAGAGGATGGTTGCATGGTATGGAGAGAGGCAGTGTGTGATTATTTCTTAGAGGAAATAGCTGAAGTAAACTGCATTAGAGATGTTACAAGTACAGAGCTATATTAATTTTAAGCTTCTTTGCTATTATGTTTCTGATTAAGTAGTTAGATCAGAGCAATATTTCTATATGCTACCTGTATTTTATGGGTAAAAGCAACTTTTTTGATAAGCCTGTTGGTGGAGGTTTGGAACATTGCGATTGGTAATACTGAATTAAAGTATGCTAGTAGGTTTCGTAGTCAAAGGTTTCAACTTTCTGAATCCCTAGCACAGCAAAGTGGTTGACCTTTATAGATTGACATGCGTTAACTCTACATAAAAGTTATTGAACATTAGGTTTGACAGTGTTGAGGTTAAAGGACAAACTCTTCTAAAGAAAACAACTAAACAAAAAACAACCAACAACAAAAATATAAAGAACAGAACAATTTTTCCCTCTTTCTTTCTCCCCTTCCCATGCTCAGTTAAAATCCGTTTGTAAAGATGACTGTTTCTTATGGCTTAAAGTGTGAAGTCCTGGCGATCATAGATGCCTTTAGGGATTGTTTTGATAACTGTGAGTCAAGCATTAGTGATTTTGTGTTCATTGCCCCTGGTACTATATCTTTCTTCCTCTGATTTTGAGTTTCCCTTTTTCCTTTTTGCAGACTTCAGTGGCTCTAAATAGAGATGGCAAATAAAGCCATAATTATCTATCTTTTTGAATTAACAACTTACTTGCTTTTCTAAGTGCAAAGTCTGTGTTCTGGAACTTCATCTTGCCCTGAAATTGAAATTAAAAACAATGCAGTATTTATTAAAGATAACTAATGGTATTTTTGAAATTATATTGGTGGTTCATGAGCTTTCTCTTTATAACTAGCTCTTTAATTGGGTGACTGGAGCCAATACTGCAAGAATGCTAGTGAAGGACAAGGCTTTCTGTTTGGTCATGGAAGGAAAAAACAGAGCAATGCTGAAATAGTTTATCTGGGTATTGAAAGCATGTGACCTTCTTGGAGGTGTAATCTATGCTATCACATTGCAGATGTGCCATTTAAGCAGACCTCTTCTGTTGCTGTAGCAGGGGCTGTGATTGGAGCAGTCCTTGCTCTTTTTATCATTACCATCTTTGTGACAGTGCTGCTGACCCCAAGGAAAAAAAGACCATCTTACCTTGACAAAGTGTGAGTATGTGTTGGATCTTACATTTTGTTTAATTGAAAGCAATAATCAGCCTTTGTTCTATACAGGGGTTTCAGTGTCTGAGTTTACTTAGCAGCTGTTCAGCTGTCATCATTTCAGGCTGCTGTTTTGGAATAGAAATCTGGTTTATGAAAAAATAAATGAGGAGGCTAGGCATGAGTTCAGAGGTAATGCAAGTCTTTATCCCTTCAGAAGTTTGTTGAGTGTTCTTAATGAAAACTGGTAATCAGTTAAACTGGAGGGCACAGGAGAGATCTGTCTTGACTGATGCCACAAACTTCTGGCTTACTGTAAAAGTAGGTTTAACATAGGAGCAGCTTGATTGTGCTTTGCAGCAGTAAAGGTCCACAAAGATGTGGAATAAAAGAAGCACCCATAGATGTGTGCTTAGAAATGACTGAGTCAGCGTGCTTTCTGGCGTGTTGGTTTTTGGAGGCTGTGGCACAGACATGGTTTACTTTAAGCATCCAGTATAGTCAAACAAAACCAAGTAAACAAAGCAAGTCTGAAAAGGTTTCAGCAGTTAAAGTTGATGTCTAGACCCTCTTTGGAATAGTGGCAATGGCTTTGAATATCTGTAAATACAAGTCTTTTCACACATACCTTATACTGGTAACACTTAAACTGAGTGAGGGAAAAAATGTCGTGTCTGTCTATATTGAATAAGGAGTATAGTATAAGAATAAAATCACAGCATTGAGCAGAAAGTAAACTGGAGCATTTGAATCTCTTGAGCTAGCAAAATGAGTCAAGTGTTTTCCTACAACTGAGTCATTTCTAACATTGTTAGAAATGCTGGTTTCTGGTTTGTTTCTGTTACATTCTGTGGCTGAAGCATAATTGTATGAATAGTTCTAAACATTCTCATTCTTTTAGAGCCATTTGCTTTCACTGAGAAAGTTACTATAGAGAAGTCTTGCGTGTCTGAATTAATTGTGAGGCTTTCTCAAAGACTTTACAAGGGAAGACTGTAGTAGTAAATGTTGGTATCTCATAACCTTAGAAATAACAGTAGATACCAGTAGTCTCTAATTCTGCCTGGGGGAGGTGGAGAGGTTCAGTCTTAACACCTCACAGGATAAATAACAAGTTATAGGTGGTGCTTTTCTACAGAAAGTATGTGGCTGAATCATGGCTAGTGGTGTATGTGTTAACATTATAGTATTGCGTATGTGTCATTGCTGACTGAAAGGTGTGTGTGTCCCTGAATGTTGTGTGTTGGATGATCTGCCAGCTGAAATAAAGTCTTTGCCCATTCAGTTGGACTTGGCAAACATGGCATGTCATATTTCATTCTTTACTACAGGATTGATCTTCCACCCACTCACAAACCATCTTCAAATGAGGAAAGAGCATTCTCTGTACCACAGAAAGAAGCCATGCTTCAGGTGAGTAAACAGTTTTATATATATATATATATATATCTGAAATTGAGGTAGGTAAAGTGTTACTTTGTCATATTAGTTTAGTCTGATTTTGCTTTTCTAGTCATGTCTTTCTTTCCTTGGTTTGTAACCAAGAGATTTCCCTCTTTATGCAGTATCTGAATCTTATATCCATGGTGTTAGTTGTCCTTAAACGCCAGGAAACTGGTAGATAGATTCTTTCTGTATCTCTTACAGTGTTTGACAGACTGTGCTCCTCCTGAATTAGAAAATGCTATAGTTTAATTTCTGTGGTGATTAAAAGAATATGCGTAGCTTTATAAAACAGTCTTCATGTGGGGGGAACAAGTTTAGTTGGTAAACTTCAGTGACTTCAGCAGCATCATCTTTGCTAGCAACAGCTGTCATTCTTTTAAGCTGTTAAAGTTTGTGTGGGTCATAGGATCATAGAGGTAATACTGGAAAGCTAATTCTAGCAAATGAGGAAATTAAGTGGGGAACAGGGAAGGATAAGACTGCTTTTCTTAGCTACAGCATGGTCTTGTGCTGCGTTGTACTGCTCGTGAAGCTCCAGGTAAATTCAGAAGGCTTCTTCTATATTAGACAACGCAGAAGGGACCTCTTCAAGGGAGACAAGCTATGATTAACAGCACTGATTGTTGCACTATGTATAATTGACTAGTCTGTTTGTCAACACTATGATGCTGACTGTAGCCATTAAAGTGTGTGTGTAGGAGTTGTATGTATTAAATCAGTCTGATTTTTTGTATTATTTCTGTTTACTCTGAAGGAAACATTAATCACCTATCGGTATTACTGAGAATTAGATTGTAATTGTTCTTAATGGGATTCTTGTTTCATGTTGAGTAGCTTGTATAAATAATGTGAGTCTAATAACTTGTGCTGAATTAAAAGACTGAGGTAATACGGGCAGTCGTTTGTTAATAACAAACAGTGGGTTTGCAGTAAACTGCTGTATCCTCACAGCTTTAAGGGCCATAGAAGCCTTTTTCCCTTACAGAGGGATGCCCTAGGAATAAAAATTCTTCACCCACCTTAAAGGCAGATGTTGATGCATTTCTTAGTAATGCTGAAAATACTCTTGCAGATTTTCTGAATGTGATTGCTGATTACTAAAGCTCAGTTGCTGATAGAAGCTTTCCTCTGTCTCATGCAAGTAATGCGTGAAAAAGGTATTGTGTATTACAGATATTACATTGAGTAATGCTTGCTTATGTTGTTGCTGAATGAAACACAAAACCTCGGAGATCTGTTGCTACTTCAGTAGCAACAGGATAATTATAAAGTTATGGAGGTATAAAGCATTTGGATGGCAAAAAGTATGGTAGATTTTTGTTTTCTGATCTTGGAGGTGGTATAGCACCCAAGATAACACAAAAGGAAATGCTTTTCTGTGCTCAGGTTGGGCATCTTGTGCTAACTCTGTAGTAACTCTTCTGTCACTACAGTACTCGACAAATGCATTATCAGTGAATCATGCTTCTGCCAAATCATTCCTGTGCTCTAGCTGTTATGGTACAAGATTATCTTGCTTATAGAATCAGAAAGTACTGACTGTTGTGTTATTTGTGCATCTGTAGTGTCGCTAAATGGCAAAATGACAGCGAAAGGGAATGTAATTATTTTTCCTTTACCGGGTTACACATGAAGTGTATACCTTATTGTTTTCCTCTTTGGAATTCTGCTGTCATTGAATTCTTTCTTGGTTTTGCTCACTGTGGCTTCTGTTAGTACTTACGAACTAAGAAAAGCTAAAGCTGACTGTAGTCTTTGTTTAGCATCAAATACAATTGGTTATCTAAACATACTTTATAAATAGAGGAAAAACCTTAAACTGACTGAACCACATACTCATTTCCCTCAGACTGGATAAATGCAGTTCTCAGTTGGTTTGGGTGGCAAAAGATGCAGTTCTTTTCCAGGTTAGATGTTAACTATGCTTGATTTAAAAATAATGGCATAATGTTGTTAGTGTACCTGTTATTTTTTACTTCTGTGGAACTCCAAATCTGAGAGAACTGGAGGCTGAGTCTTCTTATCTGATGCTACCTATGGCCAACATGTGCTCTGTTATGCTTGAGGCAAGAGCCTCTGCTTTATCTAACGCAAGTGTCAAAATGCTAGCTCTAGTCAAGAAGTGCTTGGTTGCATTGTTTTGGTGTAATAACCCACCAGTTGAGTAAGCAAACTAGCAGCCTGTCGCTATGTTTAGTGCTGTTAGACTGAAAGTGTGTACTGGCCATGTAATTCATATACCAGATAGCATTATTTAGTCATACATGAGAAGCAAGCTCATGAGCACCTCTCTAGATAAGACATAAAGTTCTGATAACACTGAAAAGAAATACAGGTGACGTATCACTACATCTTCAGCAGCAATAGATGATGAAATTCAACCTGAGTGGAAATAATAGGCTGCACGAAGGTGCAAAGTGAAGGTAAAGGGGAATTATTATAAATGGTGTCTTCTATATACTCAAATAACTGAGGGTTGAAAATGGAGTGGTTAATTTAATTCTGGTAAGTTGTTCTATGTAACGTGCAAATATTCCAATCAGGTCCTGTTCAAATCATGCACAGTAACTTTCTTGGTTCTTGCTAAGCATTCCAAGTGCAATTGAAAAAGCTGAAATCCTCCTGTCCCAGCAATCCATATTTAAGTAGATGTTACCCATGTGTGAGTAGATGGGTGTTGGTATTAAAATGAAGGGGGGTGGTGTAGGCATTTGATATTACTGAGTAGCTAATGACATTTATAGTTACTCCTTCATACTTGGAAGCTTTAAGTATACTTTAAGTATATGGTAATGTTAAATAATAAGCTACATGTGTGTAAAAGTACTGTGAACCTGGGTGCTCCTAAGAGTTTCTATGTACTGGTATTTGCAGATGCCCATTTATGTTTTAATTGAATCACTTAAGAATTGAGAGGAACCGGTTCACTTATGGCCCTGCAAGCGTGAGGCAAAAGTCCAAAGCATAGGAATATTAAGTGGAACGAAGGGAAAATTGCAGTGTAAAAAGTTATATTTACTGTCAAGATTGTAGGTATGTCTTTACCAATGTTTTTAGCAATGAATCTATAGCTTTTGTCAGGTAGCTTTTTAATAATCACTGTCATAGGAATACTCTTCTGTTACTCTGCACTACTTTTTGCATGTTACATTAAAGAGCGGTGAGCAGCCTGAAGGCTGTGTCTTTGCTGAGAGGGGAATCTCTGCTTGGCAACAAGTTCAGGAGCAAATCAAGAGGAAGCTGAACAATGGAGCCATTCCAGTGGCTTAAATAGGAATTCCTCTGTTGCATAATATTTATAAGAGGAGTGGAAGGAGAGGTGCTAATTTAGACAGTTGTTTGAATCATTAGAGTTAGTTTCATTAACTGAGAAGAGAAATACAGCCCAGTGGGTAATTCTAGCTGTGAGAAGACTGACTTTAGACTTGCAATTTTAAGAATACCTTATATACTTAGCTAAGCAACCCTGCTGTATTCTAAAGATCTTTAATGGTAACATTTGTATTCCTATTGAAAACAGAAAAGATGTTGTGTTTTAAACCCAGATGGTGACGTAAGTGCTGTGCAGCTCACCCTCTTCCTCTTTTCCCCTCCTGGGCAGGATGGGGAGGAGAATCAAAAGAGTGGCAAAACTGTGGGTTAAAAAAAGGAACAGTTTAATAATCAAAATAAAATACAATATTATAATAATAAGGGGAATAACAGAGAGATAAAAGTGAGGGGAAGAAAGGCAAATAAAAGCAATAAACAGAAGTGATGCACAAAACAATTGCTCACCACCCATCGGCCGATACCGAGCAGTGATTGGTACGTTCTGGCTGATTCCCCCCAGCTTACACACTGGCCATGGTGTACTGTGGTATGGAAGACCCCTTTAGCTACTTTGGGTCCAGTGTCTTGTCTCTGCTTCCACTTGGTTTCTTGTGCTCCTCCTCACTGGCAGAGCATGAGACTGAAAAGTCTTTGATCAGGGTGAGTGCTACAGAGCAACAACTAAACCATCGGTGTGTTATCAGTGCTGTTCTCTGACTAATGCCAAAACACAGCCATGCACCAGCTACTAGGAAGAAAATTAACTCCATCCCAGACAAAACAAGAACAAAGATGATGGTGAAATTGTATTAGCACAGTTAAAGACATATATCACCATTTACTGAATGGTGG
Source organism: Neopsephotus bourkii (assembly GCF_033783945.1). Taxonomy (NCBI): domain Eukaryota; kingdom Metazoa; phylum Chordata; class Aves; order Psittaciformes; family Psittacidae; genus Neopsephotus; species Neopsephotus bourkii. Next base: position 2,233,931 of record NW_026901033.1, read on the forward strand.
TATTTCTGAAACTGATTTGAAAAGATCACCCTCACTACTCTTAAAGATCACCCTCACTGCTCTTAAAAAGTCAAAATACTGATACATTTTATATTATGGATGTCTTATACTTTTCTAATTCTTTTCCTAATGGTCTTAATACAGGTGGGAACGTATCTTCCTTGATGAAAAAGGAATCATTATTGTTATAATTTGCCTTAGACTGGAGAGCTGTAAACAAGATTAAATGGGAGGGAAGCTCATCAATACTGATAAAGGATCTTACAGGGTTGGGGAGGGAGAAGAGGAAGGAATCCTACCACACAAACCCCACATTAACTAGATAGGGACCAAAATCGGGCGTGAGCTTTTTGTCAGTGCACACTTTTGTAATAGGGTTTCTAAACTGAAGAGGATGAGAAAATAAAAGATGAAGATGTTGGTGAGAGAGTTGCTTCAGACTTTTAAAGGAATAATTGAGAAGGATCATCTTTAGAGTAAAAATGCTTTTATGAAACTCTGCAGAATGGAAAAGACAGTGGAAACTATTTAAGTGCACAAAACCACAGAAACACGATATTCTCCTGCACAGAAACCCTGTAGCTGAGCACCAGTTTTCTTTGATAGACCTAATGATTTTATTTCAATCGCTTCCTTGCTGGCAGTAAACTCCTTTCTCTAGAAAAGGTGCTGTCTTCTTGTGGCATGTGAGATGATTTCCTTTGTCTCTAGTTGAATAAATGAACCCACTGGAATTTCCTTGTTCTAGTATACAGTGTTTGCCTAAATCATGTTTAAGTCCACTGACGGTAGAAATTCTTGAGCAGGCAGATTTTTTTGCTCACAGAACATGAGCCTTTGGTGATGATAGGACAAGGGGTAATGGGTTGAAACTTAAACAGGGGAAGTTTAGATTGGCTATAAGGAGGAAGTTCTTTACTGTTAGGGTGGTGAGGCACTGGAATGGGGTGCCCAGGGAAGTTGTGAATGCTCCATCCCTGGTGGTGTTCAAGGCCAGGTTGGATGAAGCCTTGGGTGCCATGGTTTACGTGTGAGGTGTCCCTGCCCATGGCAAGGGGATTGGAACTTGGATGATCTTAAGGTGCTTTCCAACCCTGAGTATTCTATGGTTCTGTGATTCTATGATGTGAGTGTTCTTGTTCCCCATGTGTGTGTTGCCTGCTTGTGTGTCAAAGTCATGCGCTTAGGTATGAAAGACCAATGTCTGTTTGTCAGCAATAAACTACCTATTCTCAGAATTGGCCTGAAGAATGCATTCTAGGACTTGAGAAACAAAAGGAGCATAACTTCAGGGGCAGGGGAGGAAAAAACGTTAAAATGGAATTACAAGAGAGAAAACAGGACAAGCAAAAGTTAGAAAAGAGGCCTGTGAAGACGGTGGAAAAGAACTGCTGGAAAGGGGAGATTTGTTTTGGTAACTGGTTTCACAATGCGTTTTTAGGTCATGTTCAAATAACTCAAAATTGCTTCAAAACCTGAACTGAATGGATGTGTAGAAGTACGAAAGTTAAGGGTAAGGAGGAGAAAATAATGGAATATTACTGAGATGGAGTTCTTTTGAAAAACACCTGTGAGGGCAAGAACATGGGTGTTTGACCACTGCAAATGTTACCTGCGTGTATGAGCACTTGTTGGGTGATGATGGAGTTTCTGCTGTAAGACCAGCAACTTAGGCACTTGGTGTTGCTGCTGCCACTGTGAGACTGTTGGGAAAAGCAGGAATTACGAAACAGTTGTGCTAAAGACATTGCTTTATTGTTTATTATGCCCCTATACTAGTAGCTAACTGTGGCATAGAGGAAAGAAGCTTAATGAGGGATGATTCAATAGCGTAAGCTGTATCCTAAATGATAATTCTCAGGTAGCATTGCTTGGTGTGGTTAAAATTGGCCATGCTTTAACCAGGCAGCTGGTGATGAACTGCATGTTTGGAAATAGGCCATTTTGCTAACAAAAGTACTCCCATCACAACAGTGTGAAAGACCCTTTCTTTTAGAAAAGGGGAGGGTTTGAGTCTTCTGTGTTAAGTAACTTACACTATAATCAGCATAACATATAGCGCTGTCTAATCTGAAAATTGAGATCAAAACCAACCCCTCTGACAGGAAGCTGACTCAATTGTAGGAAGGTTTACTCCTGATGAGGAAGTGTGTTCTGAATCTTTTCCTGCAATTAAATACCTTTTATTTGCAGAGATTCAAATGTATAGTTGCTGTAGAGTTTTTCTTTTTTAAAACTATGATTAAGAAGGGAAAGAGGAACATTTAGGTACTTTCTGCCATTTTTTATAGAGCTTAAAACCGTAAATGCCTAATAAAGAGCTGACTGCCTTGGCATTTGAAAACGTGTTTGAGTGTGTTCTGTGTAATGTGTGCAGTGTATTTATTACATGGAGCTCAGAAGAAAGGCAAGGAAGCATGTCTTCCTGAAAGATATAGTCAAATTAGAGGTAAGTATATAAACATGCACAAAATAGAAAGTTGTATTTCCTTTAATGGTTTTGTAAGTTAAGTGAGTTTTAGTTCAGCTGTTTGGAAGGTTCATGTATTGTTTGTCCTTGAAGATACAGTGCTGTGCTCTTGTGCTTTGGTAGGTTGTTTTGGGGAAAATGAGTGGGGTAGGTCAGGCCTGGGTTCTTTTGCTTAGTTCATATTCTGAGTTATGTTCAAGATGAATATGTAAGGTGATAGGTGCTGTAACTATTGTTTGCACAGAAATAATTCAGCAGTTTATGTGTGCAGGCAGGTGATGAAAATGATGACCTGTTTGGTGTAAGTAGTGAAGAAATACTATGTCCATCTATTCTCACTCTGAATGGGGTTATTTATGAACTGTATATAGTGTAGCTTGTTTGTATTTGATTCTGACATGAGCCCTCTTACAGAAGGAACTCTTCATGATGTATTGAGTCTTTGCCAGCTTTGATTGATGATTTTTCTTCATGCTGTTGCTCTTAATGCAGTGCAGTTGTACCCTCTTTGGAAACAATTACAGGCACCATATGTTTGTCTACTTCTTGTCTTCCATTTTGTCATATAATCTCATAACTCTTGTGGCTGTGTGCTGCTTGTCAATAAAGCTTCACCTTTCTAATCATTCTGATACTTCTTAGACCAGTGTCTACATAACCTCAAGGTACACGTTTGTTCCTCTTGGCTGTACCAGAGCCTGTTGTCTTCAGCTGCTATAATGTTAATTCCAGTGTTTTGCCTGCTTGGTCACCTGGAGATTGCTGATGGCAAAGCAATAATAGAGGTATGGAAGTGGCTAGTGACAGACTGGAGCTAAAACAAGCAGTATTAAGCTACAGTTGTCTGTTTTCTGCATAAATCTGATACCTAGGCAATGAGAACTCCCTGTTCTTGACCCAGATATACTTAGTTGGAAGTTACTATGAAGAAAGCTTCTTAAACTTACCATCTTTACATAGCTTAAATGGAAATTACTGGTTTTCCAGGAGTTTTGCTTTTTTTTCCAAGCCAATCCCAGATGGTTTTAGAGTGTTCATTCTTTGTTTAGAAGGAAGATGACTGAGGAAAGAGAATGGATTGGAGGTCTTGAGAGTTAAAGAATCAAGTTTAAGTTGGTGGAGGAAACTGCTTAGTTGAGAAGTGTTGCTAATGGATCGTGAGTTAAGCAATAAAGGTCCCAGGATTCCATTAGGGAGAGACCTGAGCAACACCTAGATGCCTCTTGTCTCCCATTGGATCAGTGCGGTGAAACTCAGATTATTCTTGTCTTCCAGCAGCTGCCAGATTTACCATAGCCTGCCTTTATGTACTTGTAATTTTACTGATATGCATTTGTTCCCTCAAATTGAGGGTTAACACGAGCACTTCTGTCAGGCCAAAGCGTAGTCATGCTGTTGGGAATACTAGTGTTCACTGTGTGTGTTCAGGCTCAATGCATCAGCTCATAAAGCTGCCACAGTTTTGTTTGGAAATATAAGAGGTATAAGGAGGGCAGGGAGCCATGACCATACTATCTGAGAACATCTCTTTTTAGTATGGAGTTTCTCCAAGACCTGACTGAAGAGTGAAGTGGTAGAGATACCTCCAATGCTTTTGGTCACTAGATTGCTGTCAGATTTAAGACTTATTCCAATAGCTGTGTGAAGCTAATGAGTTGTGAAACTTAGTGTTAAGGACTCAGTAAAACTGAGTAAATCTTGGTGGTGGGACTCTTCGTGGGGAACTAACACAGGACAAGTAACTGCAGAATAAATTGATACTCTAAGACTAGGAGAGGGAATCGGGTGGCAGAACCCGTCTGGATAGTAAGTTGGGTTTTTTCCTATGCTAACATGGCCAGTGTTCACAGGACTAATGGGCTTAATGAATCAAGCAGTGGACTCCTATGTGAGTTGCAGAAGAACTTCCTGCTGTATATGGCTATGTTTTAATTAGCAAGCCATGCTGAACAGTAGGAGCAGACCTACAGTTATTAAGATGCAGAATGTTCATGTTACATGTTTGGGAGGATTTGGTTGTTATTGTCTCTTGTCCTGTCCTGTGGATAGAATGCCAGTTAGTTCCTGATGTGCATCTAGCTATCAGGGCTTGCAGGACCTCCGAAACAGTGTTTTGGAGAGATACACTTTGAGGAACAGGTTTTAGGCCTCGCATCAAAAGTTAATGATAAAACATGTAGGAAATGTGGACTGTCACTTGGAAAATCCATCAGCGAAACAGACTGGGGTAGACAGTCTGTAAATACATCAGTGCTGCTTTAATTAATAAGGGGAAAATAAAATTAGTTTAATCGTACTGAAGAGCAATTGCTTTCATTTGTTTATCGTACTCTCAGTACACGTTTACTTGTTCAGTGGGAAGTACTGTGTTTAACGTTATCAAATTAAGAAACAAACACTCCCTTCTACTCTCAGTAGTGTACAAGTGAATTCCTTTTCTGTTAAATGCTTCAGAGCAATAGCAGACCGAGCATTTCTCCATATGATGCATGTGGTAACTGTGAATGATTTTTGCTTTTCCTTCAGTTTTAACCTGGGTTTTATCTAGAATTAGTCATGTTAAAATAAAGCTTTTTAATTTTCCTCAACCGTGCTTGTGCTGAAATAAAACTGCAAACTCAAACGTGCAAATAACACTTCTTAAATTGACAATAGGTTCTTTTGTTCCAGCAGAGATTAGCTTGTCCGTATTCCTATTAGTCCTCAGTTAAGGCCCTTCAGGCGGCAGAGTCTATTTTGTGATGGCTGGCATTTCTGTATGAACTGAACCTGTTCTGCAGTGTTGAATTTTGACTTGTTTCCCCTGTAACTTCTCTCATTTCAGAATGAAAGTTTTGCTTTGCAAAGCCAGTACAGAGAAAAGGATACTGTAAACTTTCATCACATGGTAAGTAATAAGATGCGTTGAATTCCTGATAGAAGCTTTGATTTCATCTTATTCCTGAAAAGAAGCTTATAAGGATGGCTTTCATAAAGAGATACTATAAATATTTGTCCATGCTAGTCAGTAACTGTTGGATGTGTGGGTTTGTTATCCATGAAGTGGGAAGTACCTAGGTAGTTTTTCTGGCTAATACGTTAGGCACTGTATCTCTGTAGGTTTTGTTGAATAATAAGTCAGCATTTCTGTGCTTTATTTTCATAGCTTTGATTTGCTTTTTAGATTTATTGAGCCTTAAAATCTAACTTACTTTGAAACAAGCATTTGGGGTTAACTCTGAGCAGCTACTAATGCTTTTGTCATGTCTGTTAGTGAATGCACTTTTTAAGTTCATAGTCCTTGATTCATAGGGCCATTTTACAGATCATGCACCTTCTGTTTTGCTTAACGCTTTAACAAAAACAGGAATTGCAGATTCTATACATGAACTACGAATCTGATTACTTCTTGTGTGTGTTTAGAACATTGTGAATGGAAGACAACTTACTTGTGAGGCTGAAGAGCCACAGGAAGAAGAAGGCATTCAGCATATGTATCCTGTTTATCAGCAAACATACTACAAAAGTTGGAGCAGCACGTACCCGGATAACTCAGGACCTGGAAGAGTCTACATCAATCCAAGGGAGCACTATGTATGATTCTGTACCCAGATGTCTTCAACTGTTAAGATACGAGGAGTTTATTACCTGTTGACATTAAGCCCAATGTGTCTTGTAGGCTTTCATCTCTGAAATAAGTCTTTTTGGGTTTTTTTTTCCTGTGGGAGCACATTGCATGGAGAATTTTATATAGATAAACCCTATGGAATTTGAAACTTTACTTGCTTCTAGCCTTATAGTTTTATCAGCCTGACAAAAGAGGAGAGCCATTTAGCTTTATTAACCTTTATAGTCATAAGATGTATAAACTTGATGAATTGGTTGACACAGGCCAAAATGTAGTTAAGCTGTTTCCCTGGTTATTTTTGGGAGCATTCTCTCTCTGAATGGATACTTTACACTAACCTATGTAAAACTATGTATAAGTAAGTAAATATGAGCAAGACAGCTGAATCCCTCATGATATAATCACTCTCAGCTGAGTAATTTTTTCACATCTTAGAAAAGTTGGGATAATTGTCATTTTGACTGGCATTAGCTATTGATTTCTCAACTAGCTCTACCTCTCCCAGTCAAATGAGCAACTAGACTACCTCTCAAATACTTTGTTTCATAGCAGAAGCTGTGTGTCTTCCCACCTTGTTAAAAGTGAAGCAGTTTCCTTACATCAGAAACTATTCTGTTTTATATTGATCCTGGCGGTTATTTGAAGTTACTTGTTGGCTGTAGTTGCATAGTAGCTCTTGTGTGAAACTTAGCTGTAGGAAGTAGATGACTAGACAGACCAAACTTCCTAAGAGAGTCTTAGGTATAGCTGCATCTTGCCTATAAATTGCTGTTCAGCTGTTTTTCCTGTATTAAATCTTGGTTACTCCCATAGTAACTTAAAGTGTTACTCCCTTATTACATCTTGCAGACTTGGTAATAAATACACTTGACATTCTTTGGTTTCTTCTCAGTTGCAGTAAAAGGGCCTGTGATGTGTTCTTACATCTTAGCAAGAAAAGGAAAACTTGAGTAGACTGTGAGTAGTTTTCAACACTGTCTTTTAATCTTAACCAGCAGTGTGCAGTAACTGGAGAATGGCCTGGTGTTACCAGTGCTAACATTATCCCATGTGAACTTCTGAGTATGGAGTGATGGTTGAAAATAGTGCTCAGGGTCTGTTTGTAAAAACAAAGTTTTCCTTTGGAGCAAAAAGTAAACGTTTAATAAATAAAATAATATGTATTCTGAAATGAGCTTTACAGGACAATCTTAAAGTTTTTTAAGACACCAGGAAACAAGACACTGACTAAAATTTGCTTGAGAAACTGAAATGGCTTGTGTGTTCTATACACACTAGTACAGAATAATGATTTTCAGTCAGATGATCTGCAGAAATGTTGAGAAGAATGGCTATGTCACGCTCAACTAGCTATTGTTACATTATTAAACATTACTTCTGTGATATTAGGGTTTTCTCTGAGGATGCTGGAATGTTCAGAGAGAAGAGTCACAGTTGCAGAAGCAATAGAATTGAAAGCCAGTATAGTTAAGTGTGCTACAGGCAGGATGCCATTTTAACCTGTATTCATCTCCATCATAGTAAAAGTTAATGAGATACTCCTATCCACAACATGACCAGGTAAGTATTTCTAGTTTGTTGCAGGTAGCAGCTACATTATGGCTTAGGTGCCCATATTCCTTTGTTAAGCAGCTTTATGTTGCATGATGTAGATGATGTTGGTGGGGGAAGAATGGCAAAGTAGAAGATCGGAGAGAACCTGTTTCTCATGAGCTTAATTCAAACCACTGTCGACTTGCTTTTTTCTTAGAGACTGGGCACGTTCCTGTTAACTGAGCAACTCTTTTCAACCTCAAAGTCTCCTGCTGTATTTGAGATGTAAATAAGCAATTCTGTGCCCCATAATATGTTTTCCAATAATGTCATTTTAAGCAGCTACCTCTTTCTACAGACATTGCCTTACCTGTCTTTGTATTACTGCAGCTGCAAAAATCATCTGCCAGAATAGGAGAAGAAAATAGTTTCTTGGACAAATGTTAAAGTAAATGGAAGGACAGAACATTGAGGTGAGCTGTATTGTGTGAGATAACTTCATAACATCACTGAGCAAAACTTGATACAAAACGTATTTGGATATATAGAGTGGTTCAAAACAGTGTTGTTGTGATGATGCTTCCACTACATTCATTAGTACAATGTGGTATTGAACAGATGATCGTTTCAGTTCCTATTGTGTTGGCAGGCGATGTAAAAACCAATTATTTGGGGTTCAGACCTCTTCTACCGCTTTTTATTCTTATTTGTGAATCCATTTTTGTTTGAATAGTTGAACCCTGGGGGGAAGGAGGAAGGCAGAAAGCTATCCACAAAGCTATCATGGCTTTTCTGAGTTGGTGAAAACAGTTCAAGCCAGGAAAATGGAGTCCAGCTGTGCTGCACAAGTTACGTATCCAGTTATATGTAGGAAGCTCGTATTGCGAACTACTCATCAGCCCTAAAGTCAGTAGGGAAATGTATTATCATGTTTATTACCTGGGAGAAATGGTTTGTTTGTCATCTATTCAGGGATATTTAGTGTGTTAGGGGGTTTTTGCCATGTTGCTTATAGTCTTCAGTCTGACTGGATTTGGGGGGGGGGGGGGGGGGATTTGGCATAGAATGCTCTGAAGAGCACATTAAATGTCTGCTGGTTAGAATTTCCCACGGAAAGGATTGCACAGATAGAAGTTTAATCTGCTTTTTTTTAAGACGTAGAATATGTCGTTTTGTATTTTTGTACATTTTCAAATGTTTGTATTTGTATTCTGATTTGAATAAACATATTTGAAATGCAGACTTTTGCTGTGGTGTTCAGGTTTAGGACTGCTTAAGCTATGGAAAATGTATCCATTTTCTTGGCGATATATTTCCTCCTCTCTGGTGTATACGTAGAGCACGTGTTCTTTTCTCTAGCAGTACCACTTTTGAATATCTGTGATGCTGGATGCTGGAATCAGATTTCCTTTCAACTTTGTTTTGTTTAACAGGGGTCTGTTAACTGAATACTTCGTGTAAACTGAGCACCCAAAATCACCCTTGAGGGAGGTGGGAATGGAGGGGAAGTGTAGAAGTTCACCTCTCTAGAGCTGATAAATGAGAATTGTCATCTGCTGAAGGATCTTTACATTCTACAAGCTACTCTAATAATAGGAAACATAAGATCTTGTGTTTGGCATATGTCCAAAATGCCTGTGGATGTAATAGGAAAACTAAGAAAACATGCTAAACAACAAAAAAGGGGAAACATTTAAGCTCATTAAATGACTACTGCTGTTCATCCAAAAAATATCTAAGGTATTGGGTATTCAGCTCAAAGAAAGCCAGTAAGAAGGTGTGATTCACAAAGAGCGGAGGGAAAGTTTGCTCATTCAGATTCCTTAACTTTAGCTGTTCTACGGCAGCATTGCTGCTGTTGCCTTCTCTGAGTGATACAAGTTCAGGTGCAGAATGCTGTGGCGTTGTATAGATAAACGCTTAAGACCTGAAGTTACTCTTCAGGAACCCACTGTGTCACTTGAAGGCTCTGCATGTAAGTGCGGTAGAACAGAGGGTACTGAGTTGTTTTGACAGCGTTGGGCACTGCAGAGATTACGGACTGGCAGAGCTAAAGCTCCAGGCAAAGAAGTCCAAAACGGCCTTAGTAGTTCTTACCTGCCTAGTTGCCCAGTGGGAGGGCAGCCAGCTGGTGGTATAGATCTCTGGAATACTTGGGGAAACCTGAAAGAACCAACTTGGTGTGCAAAGACATCAATGACCTGGCCAGTTGTGAAGGTGGTTAGATAGTTATGCTATAATGAAGTGCAAAAAAGGCAAGTAAAAGTTATGGTACCCTGTTAAGGTGGTGACAGCTAGTGGTTGTATCCCAGTAGGAGACCGCTTTGACTTTATTCCCCTGTGGAGGTAGATGGTTTAGAAAAATCAGTGGCATTAAAGCCTACCAACCTGCATTCTTCTTTCTGTTTGTCTTGCTGTGTAACTGGTACATATTTTGGCAATATTTGTCAGCACTGGAAAAATGCTAGGCAGGAGTGATTTCATTCAGAAACCAGTCTATAAAAGGACCAAACTGTGGAGCTCTTTGTGTCTAGTACCACCAGCTGCTCTAAAAAGTAGAGGCCTGTGATTTGATGCTTAGCCAAAAACCTGGACTTGTTAAGGAGTCTGCCTGTCCAAGTACTGGTTGAAAGCTCTAATAAACCTCAGAATTGGTTTCTAACAGTCAAGTTCCTGTATTTATTGAAAAGCATGGCGTTACTCTTGGTAATTAACTTGTAACTGATATTAAATGCACAAAAAAAGAGTTTTGAAGCGTAGTAATAATTATTCAAACACTGTGAAACCCAAGTCGAGATGCATTAGGCATTTTAATCTGCACTTTCCCTAGTCGTATGCTCTTCCTTGCATTGATTTTATGCTGTATCTAAATCTGGATCCTTCAATTGCCAGTGAAAATAAATTCTACTTAGGAGCCTACAAGACAAGCTGTGATTCTTCTGCCCTTTGTGTGACTAGTAATCAAGACTGTATAATTGGAATTCAGCTTCCTATTTTGAGACCAAGTTGGAGACAAAGTAGGCTCCAGCTTGCTCACCAGCTGAATTTCAATTTACTGTGCAGGGCTGCACACAGAATGCACAGATTAGGCTGCGTATAATAAAAAGACATTTTAACTGGAATTCAGCCACAGTTTTATTGTATTGCTACTTGAAATGTACACTTCTGCAGGGATAAACCAGAATTAGTTTGACAAGAAACAACTTTCTTAATGCTGATGGATGAAGGAAGAAGTTTAAGCATTTGCTGTTGCACCATACCTGAATTTGGTCCGTTTCTGGTACAAACGTAGTTCAATGGGTTCCAAGTTCTTTTATGATGTCTATGATGGTATCTCAGATACTTTCACTGCTCTTAATGTAACCTGATAATTTAGATGTCTTTGACTAAATCCTTGTCTGCCACTTTTGCCTCTGGTTCCAACCCAGTGCCAGCTGACTTTGGGCTAAATGTTGGGAAGTAACTTCATTTTGAAATCTGTATGAAATTAATAATCTGGCTGTATGGTAGATGAAAACATAGGGCAGTTGGGTTTGTCTTCTGACTAAATAGGCTCTTTCAAGACCAGATTCAGCTACTTCTGTGGCTGTTCTATTAGCAATAAAAACCTGAAGCTGTCTGAGTTTAATCCCACAACTAACAGAGACCTTTCTTTCCTTGATGTGAATTGAGAGCCAAGAGAGAAATTACCATGGACAAATCAAATACCTTTGTATTGATCCAGATAGGTTTAAAATCCAAATTTAGTAGATAGCATCCCTTGTAGATTGGTCCATCCAGGTAGGCTCTAAGCAAATGGACAAAAGACTTAAGGTTGCTGGAGGAAGACTTGCACCATTTCAGGGTATGGTGCTTTGTTTCTAATGCTTGTGACTTTAATTAATGTGTTTCTGTCAGCTGGATCCATTTCCTGTGGCTAGCAATATTCATAAGAGACCTGGATTAGTACCAAACAACAAATACTGGGTAAAGCGGAAAGTCTCACGTGTTTGGGAGTGTTTTGTGTTGGCTCTTCAAGCACTTCTAAAATTGGCTACTAAAAAATGGGGTCCTAAAAGTTTCCCACTACTTCTAACTATGCAGTCAAGCCATCTGCTTTACACTTCCCCTTACCTTGGAGAACAGGAATTCTTCCTGGCTGGGCTCGATGACTTAAGCCAAGAGGCACAGATGTGACCATTACCAAGGATCGTGTCTGGACAGAGAGATGACTTTAGGGAATCCCTCACTGTAGGGTTGTTCATTTGAGCAGCCAGCAAGCCCCCTGGTGTCCTGTGGCTTTGTGCACTGGATAGACTAGCCTTTACATAAACCAGAACCTGCAAGTTCTGCCTGCCCTTTGCAGTGTAGAGCTGCCTGATTTCTATTCTTTAAAAGGGAGCTTTACAGATTCACAGTGTTTCATTCACAGTTACATTCAGGGTTATTAAGAAATGAAACTTAATTCAGATTAGAAAGGCATCAGACACCTTAAAAACCCTGTTTTGTTTCTGTTAGTTCCATAGCTTGTCTGCCTCCTATCCGTTTCCTACATCCTTGCGCCTTCTGTATCCATAGGATGGTTGTTTGCTCAGTCATCTCAGATCTCAGGTTGTTTTCCAGCAGGGAGAGGCAACAGTTTCTCCCCTAGGATTTCCTTTCTCTTTATAATCTTGGCTAAATACCTTGCACTAAGGTAGCTACTTAGGGTTTTATTAAGGAGAAATTACTTAAGATGGAGAATACATCCTATGTTTTACCATAATTGTCTCTTTTGCTTCTGCTCTGGCTTCTTGGGACAGTTCAGTTTTGACTTTATAGAAATGGTTGAGATTGTGTTGTGCCATTTCCTCTTCCACCTCTTTAATGTTTCGTAATGGTGTGAGGTAATGCGTGTTCAGTAGTGGGATTTCATGGTAGAATAACTTGATCTCTTAATAGTAGAAATGAGCTCTATGCCTTGATTATACTAAAATAGTGCTACCAATCAACCAAAAAATGCAGTCCTCTCCCAAAGCAGTGACTGGCTTTTTAGTTTTCTGAAACCATGATAGATAAACCGAAGGTACCAACTGTTTGGGAAGCTCCTCAGTGTCTGCTGTGTCCTAATAGCAGGAAGAACCTGGTTAATTTGGATGTTGATGCTACTTAGCTGACTGTTGTAGGTTACTGTAGGTTATGCAAAAGCTCACAGTTTTGAGGCAAAGTGAGAGATGTAAAATTGTTACTTTCAAATGTGTTACTATGGAATCGCGTCCAAGTTTCGCCATCTGTTTAAGATCGGGTCTGTATGCAGATTTAAATAGCTGCATAGTTGTCCCCTAGTCCATCAAAAAGATTCATCGAAAAAGCCAAAGATAATTGAATTTCTAGTGTCGCTGATCAGGCTTGAGTGCACGATTCGCACAGCGAGTGTAATTGACCCCATGGATATCTATGTGAAATAAAATGCCTGGGGGATACTTGTATGCTTGTGAAAGCGTTGATTAAAGAGTAAGGAGTTGAGTTACTGTACTGGGAAATAACTCGGTACATTTGAAATAACTTGTTCTCTCTAACAAGACTGGGGGGGTGGCGAGAAGAAGTCAAGGTCGCAGAACACAGCGGCAGCTTAAAGGAGAAAGCAGCTTAAACTACAACTGAGTATGTGGGTAGTGGCAGTGGCTCCTTTTGTGATGGAAGCTTCAGGTTTCAGGGAAGCCTTTCTCTTGCAAGAGTGTGAAGGATCTTACCTTGAAAACCGTTTCAGAACTTTGCAAGCCTTTGTTTGAAAGGTACATTAGCCTTGTGTCTAAAGACAAAGCTGGGGGAGAGGGAGATGCAGGGATGGAGTGAGTGGTGATGTTATAGATGCTTACTGCACCTTTGAGCTCTCCTGCTAAACTGTTCCTTCAGCAGAAGGGCTTGTGCTGCAATTCAGGTTCTCTTGACATCAGCAGTTGTAGTTGGTACCAGATTTAACTGCGCTTTGCTATGCCTGTCCCCTTTCCCCTTCCATCCTCCCAATCCCCTTCTAACACATTTAGCAGCAGTTGGGGTTGTTTGGTTGGGGTTTTTATGCTAATGCTCTACAGTTAAAGGAACCGACACTGGTGCACTTCTGAGATGTTGATTTAAAGGCTCTCTGTAAACCCCAAGTATGATAATGTACTAGCAGACTAATGGGTGCCCTGAAAGTGTCTGAAGCTGCTTTGGACCTACTCCAGCACCATTAGCCAAGTAGCATCTGAAATAGTGTCAGCTTGCATTAGAAGGGAGAACTTCCTTATAAAACCACACAGAGTCATAAAGGTATTAGTGGGGGTTTTTCTGCTGTTGATTTTATTACAGGTCACAGCATTATGTTAATAGTCAGATGGCATCTCAATTGGTATGCTTACAATTCATGTCTTGTGGTTCCTGAAAAGACTTCCAGTAAAGAGGCGGGGGAAAAAACCCACCCAGGAGATACACAAGTAAAATTGAATCCAAAATCACCACATTAGGTGCTGTACTTGGTTAATGCAGTTTATATGTGAGCTTACTGAGCTACTCTCTGGGTATTTTAGGCAAGAGACTGAGACGCTTAGCACCTAAGCAGGATGTGCCCAGGTATAACTATGCTGAGGAGTGGGAGAGCACTTCCTTAAAGCTGTGTATCTGGAAGTCCCCTTAACTCCAGCTGGCCAAGTTGCTGCTAATGCAAATAAAAATAGTCCAAAAATTATTCCACAGCATCCATTGGTACCACACAGTAATACATCTTCTTTAAGGATGCGTGGAAATAAGTGAAAGAAGATTCTCCTAAGCTTCCTATGCACAATTTGCATAGCACAAGTTTCTTGGCTCCTTTGTTCATGTTGGTTGATGTAGGTTGGGAAACCATCTATTCCCTGTCACAAACTCCAGTGTTGCATTTCCTGCAAGTTTAATGTATCAATAATAGCACGCTCCAACTTGAAATACCTGCTGGCTTTTATAAGTGGAATTTTGGAATCCTCTAGGAAATCTATTCTTAATATTTCTTCTTTTACTCCTTGTTACAAGGATAGGCTTGCTGCTCCTCTGCATTTAACTGAGCATTGGTTTATTTCCTGGGAGATGGGAATTGCATCCTGAAAGATCAGACATGGTTGTCCATGTTTGGCTGACTTAATTAACAAGTCTGAAACAAGAGCCCTCTGTTTAGGGCTTTTTAATAACCCCTCCCCTTCCTTTTGTGACTTCAGTCAGAGCTTTGTGTTTTCTAGGTGCCTGTGCATGCATGACAGTTGATTTAGGCTGTCTTGCATATGTATTGTAGTCTGAAGGTACGGCCGGCCGTCTCTGGCAGTGTTCAAGGCCAGGTTGGATGGGGCTTGGAGCAACCTGCTCTAGTGGATGGTGTCCCTGCCCATGGTAGTGGGGTTGGAACTGGGTGAGCTTTAAGGTCTAACCCAAACCATTCTGTGATTCAATGATGATGTCGTACTTGGTGCAAAGTGAAAAGAAGCAAAGAAGAGCACCCAAACAAACTGACCCAATGGGAAGCTGAATGTGCTTCCATACAAGTGTCAAAAGCCAGTTTTAGAAGCTGTGGTTGAAGTCCCACAATGCTTTACTGGAGCACTAAACAAGTGAGGCTGAAGAGAATGGTGATTGAGGACTGCTGTGCATCTGGATAGAGCTCACTGTATCTCAGGATAGCTTCAGTTCTGTCAAAGAGCTTGTGTCTTGCCCTAATTAGTATCAGGAAATCATTAAAATATAATCTGCCTCTCTTCATTAGAAATGTTCTTGAATCCTTCTGTCATCAATGCTGAACGTTCCTATAAATAGACAGGAATATGTCCTCTCTGATAGTTCCTACGCTTGCTGGACTCTAATACCAGCAGAAGTACACACTTGGTTTTTAAATGCAGATGAACTAATAGTTCTGGATATTTATACAAACTCAGGGGCCAGCAAGGTGAGCTGCTCTTCCAGGAAGTCACCATAGGAAGTCAGTTGGTCAAGGAAGAAAAGATGGTTTTCAACCCAAGTGTAACATACATTGAACTCGGAGTAGCTGTTACATTAATGTAGGTGAACTTTTTGCTCTGCTGTTTGGACTTTGCCTACCTAGTCCCTAAACCTTAGTCTTTCCTTAGACAAGAAGTAGCTTCTTGTGTGTTTCCTGCTGTGAATTTCTTTGCTGTTAATGAAATGCTTTTTGTTCACAGAATATGAAGTGAACACATGGAGCTAATTACTATATAATAGGTTTTCTTTATCTTCAACTAAGTAAATACCAGGGCAAGGTGATGGCATCTTTCCCTGTAGGCCCGTACAGGTAGTTACAAAGGAAAGCTGTCTGTTATTGTCAGGTACATTGGCAATACTGCTGCCTTCATTATGTCTGTGATTGTCTGGTGTTACTATTGAGTGGTTTTCCATTCGTACAGCAGAGAGAACCTAGGCTTCTTTTTAGCCTCTGTGAAATCTGAAGATGCCTGGTTTTATTGGGATGAAGCCTGGTTGCATCTCAACAGTCTGGTGCAAATTCTGGGTATGAGATTCCAAGGGAAAAAGGCTCTGGAAGGGAAATAATCTTCCCTTTTATTCCTGTACTGCTTCAGGTTTGTGTTCTTCATCAGTATCCTCCACCACTTGTGGTTTTGCCTTCAATAGCTGTGTCTCAGAAACGTATTCAGCTGTAATATTTCCTAATAAGCCAGATTTTAGTCTGAATTTGAGTGGATTTTCTGGCTGATAAACGATAGCCAAGCCAGAGAACAGAGTTTTCTTTAGTTATACATTTGTTGATAATCCTGCTTCTCTCTGTTCATTTGTGTGAGTGCATCTTAGGATACAAGGGTGAACTGAGGAAAGAAAATGAGCCTTTTGCACTGGTATGGAACACCTTCAGCAGCTGAGAATGGTCTTGCAACAGGCTCTTTGTGCATTGAGATATGCTCATCCGTGTGGTGTAGTCTGTCACAGGTATAGTAGCTGTCAGACAGCCCAGGAAGTGCCTCTGCATGAAGCTGATAGCATAGCAGGTGCTTTTTGGGTAGTATGCTACCAGTGTGTGCTGTAGTGAATGCATATTGTTCATCCCTCAAGTCCATACTAAACACTGAGATGGGCTATCTGTCAGTCCTGAATCTGCCTCTATGCCTTTGAAGCTAACCAGATTGGGTGCAAATGTAATTAAAGGACTACTTCTTTTGCAATTGCTTGCCATTCCAGATGACTAAAAATACCCTGAATGCTTGAGGAATTGCTTTAAAAAGAGCGAGGATCATCATGGTGAGCACAGGAAAAGCTGATAGGATGCTGCTCTTGGATGGAATTGCATAGGGTGCCAGAATTGCCTCTGGTGACTGAACTGATGGACTGAATTCACATATGGGGAGAAGGTTTTCTGAAATAAGTGTCCTACTTCAGCTCCAACTCTGTTCTTGCTTCGTTTTGGAAGTTTGGAAGCTTTTTGTCACTCCTAGTCACTGCAAGAGACTTGGCAACCCCTGTCTTGTACTGGCAGAGCCAAGACTAGACAGAGTAATCCATGTGAGGCTTCACAAATACAGAGAGAAGGAGGCAATTGCTTCCCTCAACCTGCTGGCTGCACTTGCACTAACAGGGCCCCATGGGCAGGGAAGCCTCATCACTGCAAGGGGCACTCCGCTCACTCATGTCCAAGTAAGTAGTTATTGAAGAGGGTCCCAAGATGCTTTCCTGCAGAGGCCAACACTTGCTCTCTGCTTTCACAGTTCTCTTTGTTTTTAAGGCACAGATCAAGTTAAGCCTCTGTAACTAAGGAATTGAATCCTGCTGCATACATGGTTTAACACATACGTGCACTGTGCGTACAGGTAAGATGGGTAGTGTCACTCCATTTTGACCTTGATGAAAGCATTGACTCCTGTATGAAGTGAACATTTGCTTTGTGTTTGGTCATGCTGTAGGCTTGTGGTTTGCTTGTTGTCATACAGCATGGTTCACTCTTTGCTGCCACGGTAATGAACCAAAGGCCTTCTGCAAACCAGGTGGTTACGGTAGGTGCAGCTTGAGATGAGCTTGGTCTCTTAACAGTGCCTTTAATCCTACCTCATGATCTGTGGAGACCTGCTCCAGCTAAAATACTGTGCTGTATGTATTTGTGGGTAGCAAAAAGAGGAATGATGCAGTCACTTTTTGCCCCTCTTTCTTCATAAATTCTATTGTAAGGGCAGAATCAGTTTGGTGAGTGATCACAGTGTGGTTCATTGTGAGATAACAGGATAACTTCTAATAAATATGTCTATTAATCTGACTGGTCTTTTACCATTATCGCAGGTTTGGGGTAACTCATTTGTAACTCAGGCCTTTTACAGAACTTTTCCCGGTTTTGGGGAAGCTGTCTTTAGCTTGGAGGGCATATTAAACAGATTGTGCAATAAAATCCTCTTTCATATTGCTGTCCTAGAATCCTCTTGCTTATCACTGTGTTCAGGTCTGAAAGGGAAAGTAGCCTGACACAGTGAACTCTCCCTGCCGTCCTGCAGGCATCTTTCCTTGTTGTCAGAACCTGAATGTAACCTGTTTTAGGTTAAGACACAGGTGGGTTTTGCTCTCAGAGTCACCCAAGCACCCAGATTCAGGCATTACGGAAACACAAGTCCCGCTGAGGGTTGATGTTTATGAGTGAGAAAGGAGATGTCTTGCTGTTTGTCAGGACAAAGACTGATGGATCTCTCGTTGTGTGCCAGATCTAGTTAAAAACCAAAGCAGACAATGCTCCGCTCCCCGAGAACAGCTCCAGAAAGCAGCATGGTGAGGTCTGGTAACAAGCAGTGTATTCTTTGGCTCCAGTAGTAAACCAAGGGAGAGGTATGGCCTCCTTAGAACTGTGTAAACTGTGCTTTTCATTCTCTGCTTAGCTGCTGATCCATGCTGCTGTTGCTGGGGACACAAGATTTGATCTTCTGCTGCCTTGACCAGTGAGCAAAGAGAAAGTTAATAGTGCTGCTTGCTGCTTCGGGCTAGTGGCTGAGCCTGCAGCAGACACTTGGATCCTGTCTGTAATGCTAGCAGTGGGAGATGGCTGTGCCCAGGCCTTGCTAACACTGCCCGAAACTAACAGTGTAAACAAGCTTGCAAATGATAGGCTAAGCAGGGTGAGCTTTGTACTGTGTGTTAAACATCCTAATGTCCAAGCACACTTCTGCTGGACCCTCGCTTAGGCAGCGTTTACAAACCTGGGTGAAAATGATGTCTGAATTGACAGCAGCAAATTAAAGCAGGGCTGCCGAATTACCCAAGCTGCAAATGAAATCAGAGAGAACACAGGCTACTTGTTGCTTTAGGTGTAACAGATCTCACCCGATTGTTTCCTTCTCAAGGTTTATAAAGCGCTTAGAGCAACTTTGATTTTCTTTCGTGCGGTCCCAGCTATTTTATGTGTAGGGAACGTTAGAGGCTGTGCTTCCCAGGGAGATGAAATGCTTTTATCTTCCCGCTTTAGAGGATGGATAGATCAAAAGCCTGGAAGAGGAATCATTGCCCCGGTTTTTACACATGCTGCAGCTCTGAGATGCTGGTGGCTGCGGGAGGAGGTGGGTATGTGGAAAATGGCCCCGTGAAATCTGCTGGGACATATGGAGTGCTTAAGAACTCACACTTGAGACTAGAAGGATGTGTACCTCAGGCTGTGAAAGTAAGCTCCCCACTGACACATCGCGTTGCTCTTATATTGGCTTTCACAGGCTGGCATTGCGTCCTTTGTGAAGCTGTTGGTTTGTGAAAGGCTATTTAAACCCCTGATAGCTCTGCCGGCAGGGGACCTCCTGGTTGCTAGCTTACAGGTGTGTTTAGTAAATCCACCCTATTGACCCTGAAGGTGAATTGTCTTCAGTTTGCATTTTCCTTTCTGGTGTCATGGTCATCGCTTCTTCGTGCATCTGTTTGCAGCCCTTCACTGGGCTGGCTTGAAGAAGTTGAACTCTCAGTCTGTGATGCCATGCTATTGTATGTAACTGCCTAAGAGACAAGTAGTTCCTGAGCCTTCTTCTTGTTACTTAGGCTTTCAAATGGCATCCCAAATACCCCTTCCAGTCTCACGTATAGCATCCATGGTTTAGTTGTGTTATTACTCTTCTGTGAGATGCAGGAGAGTGGGGTGTTTTTCTTTCCCCATCCAGAGGCAGCATGGGGTTCCTTTGCCACATGTGGTGGCATTGTTAAGCGTTCCCAGTGGCTGGCGCAGTAATTAACCTGGCTTTGCTTACTTGAAATGCTGTTCTTGTAGCAGGAGGGTACATAACATGATCATTGAGGCATTAGGATGAAATGCATTCCATCAGAGTGGCCAGGAATTCCTGCAGAGCAGGCTCCTAGGGGACTCAAAATCCTACCAGTTGGTACTGTGATCCCTTTGGGCATTGCTGGTGTGGCTGGTTGGTAAGCTGGTAGCTGAACAGAGCCCTGCAAACAGGTCAGGCATTGCTGGAGCTGGGATTGCCTGTTTGCTCCCTCCCCATGCTCTGGTGTGGCCTGCCAAGGGACCTGTTGTCTGTGGGTTAGGTAATGCTTTGTGCTGATGAGTTTTGTATCCAAAATACTTCTGTGTTCCCCAACAGAAGGGGTGGGAAGCTGTAGCTGTAACTGCGATGATGTCTTTGGTTGGGACTTCAACAACACAAAGCAGAAGCTTTCTTGTGTTACTGGAACTCCTTTAGACAGCTCCACTGTTATCAGTGCACAGGGAGACTTAAGTTGTCTTCCCTCTCCCCCCACTCCAGCATGTGGCACAGCAGAGGTGCATCCAATGAAGAGCCAGGGATTAACCTGCACTGTGAGAGTCTGTATGGTTTCCCATGACAGGGGCAGGATTGGAGCCAAAAGGCCAAGGATCACTCCAAAATGGGAAGGTTTCTCCTGGTGGAGGTGTTTTATGCAAACAGCAAGGTGTCTGCTAGACAGGAGAGAGAATCCATCACCCCCACTGAGCTCTCTGGTGGGCAGAAAGCAAGGTTTCTCTTCTTGTTCCAGTTAGTTTTCCAAAACAGAAAACCTTCAATAGGGGATACTGATGGCCAGACTAGAACAGACTGAGTAGCCGGTATTAATCCCCATGTTAAAGCACCCTTGTACAATGGAGACGTAAGTTGAAGATGAAGAATTGGGGCTGGCTTTCTTTGGCTTCACATTAAGTATTATCATGTTCCTTTTGTATTCTCCTGAGGTTTTGTCATCTTACGATATAGCAGTAGATCCCCAGTTCACTTAAGGATGATGAAAAGCTGGCAACTTTAGACTTTTTCAACATCTAGAACTCTTTCCAACCCAGGTAACTCTGGTTCTCTTATGTCACTTTAACACTTCATGGGGGCTTTGATGGCTGCAGCTAAATGTTGTATCACTGTGCAACTCGGAGGATTTCACTGCATGGGAAGTTAATAGATGTCTTGAATGTGTTTCAGTGAATATACAGACTGTCTTTGGATCTTCCAACACAGAAAACAGTCTAAAGCATAGCTGCTGTTTCTTATTATTACTACAGAGTAGTAGGTGTCAGAGGCATGATCAGGCCTGGCAATGGGGAACATTTAAAGCAAGTCCTGCTGTTAACACAGCAAGAAATCAACGGCACCTCCCCGGTACCCCCCAGCTCTGTTTAGATGAGGATGGAACCTGCAATGTTATAAAGCCCATGCTGTTCCTTTGGGCTGGTTTTCTAGCCTGTCTGAAGTAATGAGTCAACACATGACTAATCAGCTGCAAGCCCCATCGCAGAGGGCCAGCTAAGCACTAGGCAAGGCGGAACCTGCCAGCGCTGAAGCACAGCAGAAGTTAGACCAACAGCTACTGTCTCATAGGATTTGCAGCCTGAGCGCTCTCGCTGCCGGTGTTGCCAGCGATGCTGGAACCTGTGGGCTTCTTCCCTTTCTGAAACCAAACTGCATGAATCAATGTTGCCATGGAGAAGAGACACGTAATCATCAAGGGGGGAGGATGAACTAATTAATTGTCGACAGCTGAGTGCAATAGCGATAATACCCCTGGGATGGAAATCAGTTACCGTTACTTTCAAATAGCCACTTGCAGCGTAGCAGTATTTCCTTCAGTGGAACAACACTGCTGGCTACCACACTATACTACATCAGCTATGACACATACAGTTTAGGCAGTGATGGATTTGTAACCCAATGGTCAGCCAGTTATGGGTGAAGAGACACATCTTACTTCTGCCTTTGCTTGTACAGATAGGTCAGTGGGCATAGGAAAGCGGAGATGAGGTTCTTTGATGCCCAGAAACACACAAGTGATTGGGTCACAAACTTGTCAGCTGTAGTAAGGTATATCAGATATATAATAAGATATGTAAAACCTTTTTCTTGTTTGCTGTTTCATTATGGGTCTGAACATGATAATCTGTTGAAAAGAGCTCACTGATTGCCATGGAATCTCTATGTAACAGTTCTCCCTCTTGTTCTGATTGTTTGCCCTATTCTTGTTCTTAGTCCTGTCTTCCTGTCCTAAGCTGCTTGCTGAAGAGCGTTATTAAGGAGTAGCATGTAACAAGTTTAAATAGAAGTGGTACTTCATTAGAAGTGCTGAAAAATAGATAGTTTACAAAATGCATGAAGATGTTAAATTAGTTTGGGAGACTGGGTAGAAAGTGTGAATTCTAAGGATTCAAAACCTTGCTAGTGGGAAGACACTGATCAGTCTTTTGATGCTAATGGTGCATCAAAAATAGGAAAAGGATGGAGAAAGACATAAAAAATCACGTTTCTTGTAAATTGAAAAGGAATGGTTAGTTGTTAAGGGAAGCAGTTAGGCACAGGAGAAAGCCTGCTTTACTCTGTGATGGATGAAGGAAGAGGACAAGGGGAGATGCTATAAGTGCATCTGGGCTGGTAGGTCACAAGGAAGCTGGGATGCCCTTCAGTGTACTCTGTGCAGCCCAGAACAGGTAAGCTCATCGGTCAGTGCAGAAAAGGGCAGAGAGCATTTCTTTACCTCATGTTCAGAAATGCTTTGGAACAAAGACCTGGGCTTTTTTAGAAGGATGCATGGATTTGTCCTTTCTGGCTGTAATCTAATTTGGCACATGCTCTGCTTATCCAGGCCTGGCTGTACCCCCTGCACCTCTGCTCCTGCACCTCAGTAAGAAATGTCACAGTGGAGCCTGGTTTGGCAGCATGGAAGGATCTGGGAAACAAGCATCTAGACCCATTAGTGAATAATAAAGGGAATCTGAACTTAATCAGAAGGCCTGCACGAAATCCCTCACAGTGCCATGGCATGTTGAGCGGGACACTTGTAATGCTCTTCCAAGTGGAAGATTGAGTGGGTACACTGAGAATACACTCAGGCTGTCTGAAGATGCATTTCTGCAGCTGCTTCATTTTCAATTCTAAAGGCGGATTTGCAAGTGCCTAATGAGATCTGCCTGGTCTCCAGCTGTGTGTGCTGTTACAGGGCTGACCTGTCTCAGCTCTCTGGCTGCGAGGAGGGGAGCAGTGTGCTAATGAGGGGCCTTGGCTGTGTTGCCTGCCTGCCTTCCCCAAGCAGGGGGGATGCCCAGGCAGGCAAGGATGTGTGCAGGAAGGGAAGCTGGGTGCTATGGGATGATGTGCGCTGAGAAGGGTGCTATGGGCAGATGTGAATCGTAGGGAGGAGGATGCCATCCTCACTAACATCTGTAACAGCTGCCTTGATTAGACTACTGGCTTTGGGGAAATGTGTTCAGCAGCCAGGGCAAGTCTGCTGTGTGTGGGCACTGCTAGGCTGCGGTTGTGAGCCCAGGATGGAGTGCACACAGGCTGATAGACTTCAGGTGACAAACCTGTTGTGCTTCTGCATGTGTCTGCAGTGGGAAGGCCTGGCTGTTGCTGTAGTGAGACTGTAGCCTTAATTGGAATGCTGCTTACTCAAGTCTGTCGTATGAGGGCTTTGTAGTGAAGTAGAGCTCAGGGGGCACGTAAGGAGAGCTGGCATTTGCACAGCAGCAGACCTTCCTCTTTGTAGGTCAGCCTACTTCTAATAAATGG
The DNA here is from genome assembly GCF_033783945.1 of Neopsephotus bourkii. NCBI lineage: Eukaryota > Metazoa > Chordata > Aves > Psittaciformes > Psittacidae > Neopsephotus > Neopsephotus bourkii. The sequence continues at coordinate 2,257,500 of NW_026901033.1, forward strand.
CTTTGACACTGAAAATAAAGAACAGCAGAGTTCTCTTTCTCATAGCTGTCTGCTCCTTTTGACCAGTTGCTGCTGAATGGAACTCTGCCAACGCCAGTTCATTTACCCAGGATTCCTGTTCCTTATCTTCTGAAGCAATGAGGTCAGATATTAGAGTACCCATTCCTGGTACAAGACTGAGCAGGATAATGCTTAAGAGCAAGTGAAAACCTAGTGGAGTCACTGAAACACTTCAGGGGTATTTTTGGTTGCAGACAACACCTGAATGCAGATGAGTAAATAAGAGAACAAGAAATTTGGAAGAGGCTGCTGCTTGTGGTTAAGGAACAGTGAAAAGTCAAATTAGCATGGAAATGAAAATGGATAGATACAAGGAAATGAGGAAACTAATGTTGCACCTGTGCTGAACTGAATTGGTTGGTTAAAGGGTTTCTATTGAGTGTGAGTTAAATAAATTAGAGTTCTAACTTAGGTGGTGATGGAAAGCATGTATTAGAGGCTAATACAGCCTTTGTGTTACCAGAACAGCTCTGTTGAATTCAAAGATAGGAATAAGGTAGCCTAGGTGAGCTCCTTATAGAGAAGAGCAACAGAAATGCTGAACATGAAAGTCACAGAGCATCGCATGATAATACAGTGAGAAAGGGAGGTAGCAGTCACTGCTGTTGTCCTGCCAGATGAGACTGAGAGGTTTGTACCATTGTGACCTCCGGAGGCTAAACCAAGCTCATCACTGTCTTGCTGTGCACTAGAGACATCTCCTGGAGACCTTCCCTCTCCCACCCTGTGTCACACCATATCTTAAAGCAGTCCAGTCCAGCAGGCTCACAGACATCTCCCACAGGAGCTCGAAGTCATCCTGTATGCTTTAGATGAGGCTTTGCATTGTATATGCTCTTCAGAGATTGTTCTCTGCATGGAGTATATTTGCACCAGCAGGCAGGAAAAGCTGAAGAGGGGAGCCATGGAGTTGTTAAGTATAGATGGTTTGTTTGCAGCTTATTTGGTTTGGTCCTTGGCATAATTTTCATAGTCATGTAACATCTTTAATTCAGATATGATTGACTTCTCAGCCCTTATCATTAAAAGCAAATAAAGCTCCTTCAGTAGAGAGCGGAAAGATAGGTGGTGTGTGAATAAGCTTGGATCTGAAGCACTGGGGTCTTTCTGTGGTGACGTGGGGATTTCTGAGTTCTGATGCTCACCCGTTAATACATTTCCCCTGTTTCCAATTTCTGCATATTTGTGACAAGACACCCCTAATTCATTTGACTGTGTAATACAGAAGTTGCTGTTTTTTCATGTTTCAAAAATGCTGGTTTTTCTAATATATGATTTCTCACATGTCAGGTTCAGTTGTCATCAGCTCTGTGGGAATACTCAGGATTTAGGCTTATTCTTCAATGTTTTTATTTCATGTAAATGTCATAGAACAATAATTAAAGCTAACAGGTTTATCTCCCTCTGTAGCTAATCAGCTTCCTATAGATTCTTTCATGGCCCCGCTCTTCCTCCCTACCACTTTTCCTATGGCAGCAAAAAATGAAGCAGGCTTCTTCATAATGTCATGGTTTAAGATCACCTCAAAGGAGGTGATCCTGCCCCTCTACTCTGCTCTTGTGAGACCTCACTTGGAGTATTGTGTGCAGTTCTGCTGTCCTCAACATAAAAAGGACATGGAACTGTTGGAACAAGTCCAGAGGAGGTCACAAGAATGATCAGGGGCTGGAGCACCTCCCATATGAAGACAGGCTGAGAAAGTTGGGGCTGTTCAGCCTGGAGAAGAGAAGGCTGCGTGGAGACCTCATAGCAGCCTTCCAGTATCTGAAGGGGGCCTATAGGGATGCTGGGGATGGACTCTTCATTAGGGACTGTAGTGATAGGACAAGGGGTAACGGGTTCACACTTAAACAGGGGAAGTTTAGATTGGATATAAGGAAGAAGTTCTTTACTGTGAGCGTGGTGAGGCACTGGAATAGGTTGCCCAAGGAAGTTGTGAATGCTCCATCCCTGGCAGTGTTCAAGGCCAGGTTGGACAGAGCCTTGGGTGAGATGGTTTAGTGTGAGGTGTCCCTGCCCATGGCAGGGGGGTTGGAACTGGATGATCTTATGGTCCTTTACAACCCTGACTATTCTATGATTCTATAGTTTTATCAGTCCTGCTGCTGGGCATTGACCCCTTACCACAAGAACCTGAAAACATCTTCCCTTTCCTGTCCATTTGGTGACTTGGCACATCATAAAAGCATAGTTTGAACTCAGCTGTAGAGTGGCTGATTTTTGGCAGCGGCTGTTTCAGTCTCACTGCTTGCTTCCACCATGCATCAAATCCAACAGCTCATCTTTGCTTGCTGTCAGGAAACAGACAGATAAGTCAGCTCCAATCTATTCACTGTCAGCTTAGGGGATGTTATCTTAGGGCTGGGTCAGTTTTGCACTGCAGCCACCTGACTGCTCAATCCAGCTGATAGGAAAGTGTGAGTACTTGGAATAGATATATTGGGAAAGCCAGAACACCCTTTTGTCAGTAGCCTCCTGTTTGGTTGCGTTAGGCATGTTCAGTCTGATAACTCTAACCATTGAAACGTAACACCTTGTATTCACCTGAAAATTAAAATATAGGATTAGTAAAATCACATCAATAGGATAAATGCAGACTTCCTTGCTGCTTCTTGACAAAGACAAAACACAAACTGATTAATTCTTATTGCAATGGTTGGCCCTCAAAACTTTTCTTATAGAGTGACCAGTAATTACTGAAAGATAAAATATGGGTTTGAGCAATACAGGTTAAAGAGCTAATCTAGTTAGTTAGTCTAGTTAGACTTTCAGGAAGTAATTATCTCTGCTATGGCAGCTCTTTAGAGGGCTACAAAATGGAGCTTCCTCTCAAAGTAAACCAACTTCACTGATACAGTAGTTGGTTTGGATTTGTGTTGCTGTACCCAAGATGAGAATCTATCCAGGAAACACAGTGCCTTGTGCAATAGGAAGGGACTGTGCAATGCAGAGACAGTTGGAAACAGGATTATGAAATCGGGAGGGAAAGGAAGTTTCTATGGGCAGTTTGGAATCCTTTTAGGAGTTCTGGTTGATTTCCTTACAGGGCATCAGTGGCAGAAAATCGAAGCATGTGTTGGTGGCTGAGATTTATTCCCCATGAAGATGTTAAAAGCTCACTGGACATTACAGAGAAGCACTTCAGAGGACAATAGTATCATGAGGTAATGTATTCTGCTGCATAGATGCTGGGTTTGAACTTAAGCCTGCTATCTGCATATGTTCCATTTAAAATCTCCTCTACCAAGGCAACAAAACTATTAACTTCAATCTGTAACAGTTATTATCTCTTGGAAAGCTCAGCAGAAGGATTTCTCAACTCAAGGGAACCCAGTCTGTGATTGCTGTTGTGGAGGACACTGTGGACCACATCCATAGTGCTCATGGTTATAGTACAGCATGCTAGAAACGTGAATGAGCAGCTGTGCATGTAAAGAGCTGCTTCTTTTTGACAGCTCTGAAATGCAATTTAACCAGTGCAGTCCTTGCACAAATCATTGGCTGATAGAAAACCTGTCCTCCAAAAAGTTTTCCCATAATCTCCAGTGAGCCTTTTTCTTTCATAATACAATATATCTTAGCTGAATGGCAGGGTTGCCAGCTCTCCTACTGAATTATTTATTCACTTCCAGCACTTACTTGCTCATTTGAAATCCTGTGCTGTCATGTATTCTGTCTTTGTTCAGTCTGAGCTGCTCAGACTGTCCATAACCAGGCAATTTACTCATCCTTGGAAAAAGGATAGTTTGGAAAAGACAAGCTTCTTCTTTTCCACCTCCTTTGGCCTCTTAGTTCAAGTTGGAACCAATGAGTAAAACAAGAGGAAAATGCAGTGCAGAAAAGTGAAAGACTTGATCTTAGAGTGAACATAGCAACTGTACAAGTGTTGGGTCCTGCAAAAGGCTGAGGCATTGGTAAATGCATGTGTGTCAGTGTTCTTGTAAAGCGGTTATGATGGCTGCATAGAGATGCCAAGGAAGGAATATTAAGTCCTGACGCATGAGAACTCACCCTGATGTCACAGTTGACATTGTGTCCTGGGTTTTGGCTGACGTTAGTGATAAATGAGTAACAGGAAAGGCTTCCTTTATAAAACTGATGCTGCTGTTGTGAATCCTTCTGTCCAGTTCTGTATTGCTGTGAGGTTGTCCCAGTAATTGTTGGACTAAAGCCTGAACCCACTTTCTAGTTTTCTGCTTGTTTATGACTTGATTTAGGCCTATTTACTGCCATGGACACCAATGGTTTTAGTTGCTGCTCAGTAATGTTTACTCTGACCAAGGACTGTGTGATTCTCATGCTCTGCCAGGGAGGAGGGGAAGCAGAGACAGGACACCTGACCCAAACTGACTAAAGAGGTATTCCATACCACAGCACATTATATACCACTATATAAACTGGGAGCAGTTACCCATCCCTATGGGAGCTGAGGAAGGAAGAAAGGGCAGGGGGGGAGTAGACTGCGTGGCTCTGATTTACGGCCTGGGATTAAACCACGACACTCATATACTGCGTACTCCTGTGCTTTGCAGCAAGGTAGGTCCAGGGGTGAGCTGTGTGTTATTACCCTGCTGCTGAGCTCTGCAGAGCCACCAAAGACTACAGAGGAAAGAAACAAAAGAGCTTAAATGACATGGCTTGAAGTGGGGAGGGGAGGAAAACAAGGAGCAAAGCAACAGGCCCTCTGTTCTTGTTGCTTCTGTGCTGTCATTTGAGCATGAGTGATCATTGCAGGCATTTAAAAGTCAAATGGGCTTGGAATAGTGGTCTGGGGAGGCTGACCTGCAGGCTGACAACCCTCCTTGATGTGGAGGCTGTAAACAGCCCTGGGTTGTTGTGGTATTGCAGGATGCCAGGGGTGCCTGTAGATGAAGTTACTGCTGCGTGAGCTGGTGAACAGCAAAATCTGCTATATGAATAGGAGTTAAAAAGAGGACATTAATAATCAATACTGTTGATTGTGAACTGTTGAAAGATGAGAGATTTCAGACTTCTTACAGCTATTTTGAAGGTTTTCTCCCTTGCTAGGAAAGGTGATGCCATCAATTAAACTTCACTGACACTCTGAATGCACTCCTTGGTATGCAGGGCTTGAAGCTAAGACTTCTGTGTAAAGATAGCAGTTTAAGTCCCATCTGAATAGTTTCATTCTGGAAGGACAGAAGGGTGATTATTTTTCTTTTCATTGAACTAAAAATCATTCCTTGCTAGAAATGGAAATGAGGAAAAATTATACTGGCATAAAAGCATCTTAAAATAGCTTCTACCTGGAGTTAGCAACCTTTTTGGTGTCCCAGATAACAGTTTGCCCTGCCGAATTATAGGTGAAGCATGCTCCTAAATGATGCTGGAAGCTGGAAGATTTCCTCTCGGAGGCAAAATGCCACTCAGCAGCTGATGAGCAGCGTGTTACCTCTAAAAGAAGACCGGGTTTCCAGGTAACCTGAGTTTAGAGCGTGCCCAAAGCTGAAGGCTGCTGCCTCTCCCCAGATATCACAGCTTCCATCAGTGTAGTGTGTCCCTCCAGCCGTCTCACAGGCTGTGCTGGGCAGATGCGCCAGAGGCTGTGAAGTGCATAGATAGCTTTAACTGATCCCTGTTGTGAAGCTGTATCAAGAACAAATTGCAGCTTAGGAGGACTCGCCAAAACCCAGGTGTTGGAGCTCACACATGTTGTTGCCTGTGTGGTTGCAAAGTCAAATAGATCTGAACACCTGAAGAAATCGTTTGGAGAGCTGTTGCCCAGGCTGGGATGAATTTTCCTATTAAACCTTAAAATTACTTTTTTTTGGGAGAAAGGTAAGCTTTTCAGTTGGTGGAAATAATTATATTAGAAATCATAAGAGGTAATTCCAAAGTCCAGGCACGTGTTTATACGAAATATTAAACAACAAGAAAATACAAATGGATGAATCACTGCATCTGGCTTCTTAAAAATTATTGTATTAATACTCAGTGTGTATTGACATAATCCCCAGGAAGTTTTCCAGCAGTGTTTTATCTCTAGCATTTCTGGATCAATAACACAAAATTAGAAATGGTGAAGCCTTTTTCTCTAATGGCAACTGCTGACTGGCTCAAAAAGGATTCCAGTCAACTAATTTTATTTAGAAGCCATTGTGTCTGACTGTAAGATGCTGATTAGTTATAATAACATGCTGCCGACAATTGATGAGTCATGCCAATAGTCAGATGAAGAGGACTGAACAGCAAACCGAAATAGAAAGATGCAAACAAATTGGAGATTCTGAAGTCTATTACCAAGGGCATTGCTGGCACAGCTGTTGGAATACCTGGGGGGAATATAATAAGAATTGTTTGCAATATGAAAATGTCAGTAAACCCCTGTTGTTGCTTCTTGTAGTGATTGATCTGACAAATAACTTGGAAACATCTTATTCCAGCATGCTTTCTCCTGTGCAATGCAGACCAGCGCCAGGGTGCTTACTGCTTGTGGAGTTGTGTTTCTGCTGCAGAAGCTCACATTGGATTCTTGAAAATCTGCGGTTATCTTCCCCTTTTCATTGTTTCCAGTAAGAGAAGAGGGCATGAAGGCCCCTTCCTTTGACTTTTCAACCTCAGGGCATGTACCAATATATCTGGTGTAGAGCCATGAGCAGTTGATAGGAGGACTCACTGGCTTTGGCATAGTTTAGCTGTTAAAAAAGGGGCACTGCGTCTGGACAGCAGCTCTCTAAAGCGGCAGAGGGAGAAAGCCTAGGTATGCAGATGTTTTATCCAGCTGTTGTCCCAGTCAGGTGGAAGAGGCTGCTGATGGATCTGTTGTGCACTGCCTGATAGCCTCCAGCTATAGAGGAATAAAGAAGCTGCAAAAATGCAAGCAAGAAGCCTGCAAGAAACCAAATCCAAATACAAGTTGGTTTAGAGAGGAGGAGCAGCTGAGCTGCAGGGCCATCTGGCAACTAAGGGAGGGAGATGAAGTCTGGAAGGGCTGTAGTGGTAGTGGCAGACTTGTGTAGTGGCATACTTGTGCGCGCAAGAGGCTGGAGCATATATATGCAAGAAAGCTTTATCTTTGGTGATGATGCCTTTGGTGACAATTCTTTCATATGTTTTGCAGGAAAGCTAAGGTCTTCATATGGCGATCATTTTCTTGAAACTGAGAGTGGATAAATGGCCCCTAAAGTTAACTGCACAGTTCCTTCGGATGCTGTTATTGTCTCAACCTTCAGCATCGTCACAGTGCAGTGTTCTAGGTGGTATACGAAGAGTAAGAGAAATCTCATTTTCAGGAATCCTTATTTCTTTTCCAGAGAAGATCTGCTTCTGATTTGTTTGCTGGTTTACCAACCTTCAGTGTGTGTGTGTTCTGTGATTTGTTTGTACCCTGCTTTGTAAAATAGTAATCAAAAAATCACAGCTGCTCAAATCATAAAGTGTGCTTTATTGGATTCCTCTCAGTTTGCACCTTCCACAAGCTATTCCATCTTGTAGTTTTGGTGCATTAGGAATCCCTTTCAGATTCTTATCTACAAAGGATGTCAAATCGTTTACAGCTCTGTTCTCGAGTCATGCCTCCAGCTTTCCAGTTCTCTCCTTTTTCCTTGTGCAAGCTACTCTGCTGATGGTCAAGTGTTATAGTGGGAGGAGGGGAACAATCAGGTATACCCTGAGTGCTCTGCAGCTGTAGCGGATTTCACAAGGTACACAGCCATGTAAACCTTCCATTTCAAGTTCAGGAAGGAGCTGCATGTACCTAACAGCTTTGTTAATGACCATAAAGAAAGAAGATTAGCTTCCAAATAAACTGAGAGCTTTATAAAGTAAGTGAGAAGTGCAGGAGAGAATAGATTAAAAACTTTGCAAAACATGATGACGTTCCTTGTAAAAGTAGATATCTAAAACTGTCTTGGCAAGTAAAGATGTTGCTAAACAGTAGCTTCACACTTTTGCTTATATGGCTGCAAGAGAAATATGTGGCTGTGGCAAAACTTTGCTGTGAGCATGTGTTAGCTCAGGTTATCTAGCATGGGTTTGTGCAGCCTCAGAGAGGGCTCAGAGAAGGCCTTCTGCTTCGAGAAAACATGCCAAAGCACGTGTTTGAACCGTGATTCTTTTAGCTCTAGAAAAAAGGGTTGCATCCCTCTTAGCTTTATTTAGAGGATGGGATTTACCTGGATTTGAGCCTCCGTTCTTACTGCAGGAGGGCAGATTTTCCATGCCTCTCCTCCCTCAGCTATTGTAGCTGACCAATATGGGCAGGATCACAGATGAATCAGAACTCTGAAGTGAAGCTGCCTCCAGAAAGAATGTGTCTCTGTGTACCGGAGCCTGGCTCAGCTGAGTGAATGTGAGATACCACAGTGTACAGTCAGCTGGCTGGTGCTCAGGGGTTGCCCCTGTCCTAAAAGGCAGGTTCTCTGAAGAGGCTCCCAGTATAGATGGTGACTGATGTACTGAAAAATGTTATTGAAGCAGGGCCCAGGCACTAAAGCAATGGAGGTTTCCTTGCTCAGCCCACTGGTTACATGCCAAGTGGTCAATGGCTTACTGAAGCTATTTCATGGCACGTTGTTCAAACAGCTGGGTTATATGGGAGAGATGAGAAATGATGACAGCTTCTACCAAATTGGTTTTGATCATGATGGGATTATTTCAGATGTCATATGACGTTAAAGGTTCAAAGGACTTGGGTGTGGAAAGTGTGATCATTTCAACCACATTGCTCCACTGAAGGGAGAGGAAACACTCTCACTGGATAGCCATGTGCCTCAGTAGGTCAAAACCATTTTTGTTTGATGGAGATACTGTTTAGCTTTGTAGATAGAAGGAAAAAATAGTACTAAAATATTTTCTTTAGTGTTACATCCAGTCCATTCAGTTGTATTCAGTGTTGCCTTGTATAAAGAAAAAAGGAAGACCTTAAGGCAATAAGACACATGTTAATCATAATTTTCTTTCTTGGATCACTGTTAAGCAGCTGTCTTATTCATTGCTTCATTGCCACTAGGGGCCAATATATTGGAATTACAGCGCTTTTATAGCTGCATCTGCCTAAGCCCACTTTGGAAATATTAGCTCATTAGCAGGAAAGCCAATCTAAAATGCTCCACCTTGCTTCTCCCTGGCTCAGCACAACCAGTGTGCAGAGAAAGCACAGCTTTTTATCTCAGATAAACTGAAACTGACTGATGTTGAGCTTTGTGCACATGCGGTCACACAGTGCAGACTTGGGACTTCATGGCTTGTGGTGCATTGCAGCTTGGCTTCACGGTGTCCTGGAGGGTGAGTACTGTCTGTGTGGGGGAGGATCCGTGTAGCTTAACTGGAAACTGAAGATCGAACTGATGCGAAGGGTTAACCGATGTACAGAGGGTTAGGGTTAAGCTGCTTGCTTAACAATGTTACTGCTTAATCGTGCTTACTCAACAAATGCCTGCTCAACACTGTGCTTGCCGGAACAGGGTGGGAGGACCAAGGCTATTGATAAGAGGTAGGAGCAGTAACTCCTGTTCTCTGGACCCCTAAACGATCTGAAATCAGCTTTGCAGTGACTAAATCACCAGGGAACATGCTCAATGACTAGAGATGGAAAGTTCAAGGAAGACCCGTTTACTTCATCTTGAGACCCTCACCCACGACCACCAGTAGGCACTGCGCAAGCGCAAAGGACCTTTTAGCTCATTATAATATGGAGCGGGGACAGGTCATGAATATGTATAGGCATGTTGTATAACCTCATGAATATGTAATAGTTTAGAGGATAAATATGAAGGAGAACAACGTTGAGGTGCGCATGCCTTTGGAGGAGCAATCCGCCATGCGCCTCAGCGCTGAATAAAGCGTACCTACTTTACAACTTTAACGAGTTGTGGAGTCTACCCGCGTATCAAAACTGCTTCATAAAGTGTCTGTTGGTTTTTTTTTCCAGCTGAGCTGTTTACATTCAGATCTCTTTTGTGGTATCGCAACATGTGTGTTTCCCCCATCGCCTTCCTCTTCTACCTCTGTGAATCAGCAAAGACTTGCATAAAAATGAAAAGAGAATCAACTCGGCAAGTACTCAGAGGCTCTTAAGGTTGAAGGAGGGATGGAAGCGGATGCTCAAATGTGAGTAATCCCGCTTTTTGTCCTTTGTTAGGAATGGATGCTGTCAGCCTGGTGTTGCATCTGAGTCTGAAGCACAGGAGATCAGCATACTGTGATGATGGTAGGCGTAAGGCCATACCAGTCGGGGAAGCTTTGGGATGAAATGTAGCTCCTTGATGGTTTCCAGGTAAAGTTCAAGGTGGTTTCAGTTGCTATTGGAAATTTCAAGAGATATTTTCAGCTTGTGAATCAAGAGGTTGAATTATTTCGCACACCTAGGATGCAGACAAGCAAGTGTTCTCAGACTCGCTGGAAACAGGACTTAAGAGTATGGAACAGTATAGCACATCTAAGGGAGGCTTAACCAATTGGTTGTGTTGAAAAGCTTCCCATCTGCTCCCTGCTGTTCTTCAGAAGAAAGCAAATGACACAAGATATCTTGAGGACAATCAATACAGTCTACTCAGTAATCCAGTCATCTTGTGCCATTGACCCAACTTGAGCAGGGGTTGGACTAGATGATCTCTAGAGTCTCTTTCCCACCTCTGTGAAAACAGAGTTGGTTTGTGTCTGACATGGAAGCTTGAATGAGAACGACTTCATTCAAGTACAATTTGGATTAAGGTGAATAGGTTCAGCTCAAAACAGAGCAACTGTTCTGGTTTCTTGAGTATATGTAACAGTAGAGGATATACTGACAATTTTCAGTCTTCTACAAGATGCACTCTGTGTGGTGCTTGGCATAATGAGGATGTAGCACTGCAGAGCCTGCTGAGCATAGAAGGGTATGTTCTTCACTGGCTTTTCTCTTTCCTTGGAGGTCTCAAAAGATAGCTGCAGGCAATTACTTGCTTTCACAAATTGAACTTTTCTGGATTGCATGAAATACTCCACTGTGCAGGCACTTCAATATGTATTAAGGGGCTGTTTTGCCTGGAAATGTGTTGGTTTTTTTTCTCTGCCAGAAGGTGGTAACATCTGCTTCTTCAAACTACATTATACTGGAAAAAAAGACTCTTTCATTTGGTTTATGCTGTCAGGACTTGACTGACTCTTTCACAGCCTAGGAGATTACGATCCACTATATTTAGTCTCTGCGAAAGCCACTTAGTCTAGGCAAAAGAGAGAAAAATCTGCAAGTGCTTTCCTGACATCAGACATTTTCTGTGAAGCATTATATTCAGGAGAAGAAAGTGGACCAGCAGCTTCCCTTCCCACTCCCACCTGGAGACAGACATTGAGGAGATGCTTGAAGAGTGGCAGAGGCTAGTTTTGTGCTCTGCTAAAGCTGCAGTTCGTTTTTCTCATCATTTCATGGTGTGTTTCAGAACCAATGACAAAGTTGAGTGAAATTTGGCCACAAACTGGTGTAAAGTGAGGCCACAACAGGGTGATAAAACTTGTGAATGCTCCATCTCTGGTGGTGTTCAAGGCCAGGTTGGACAGAGCCTTGGGTGCCATGGTTTAGTGTGTGGTGTCCCTGCCCATGGCAGGGGGGTTGGAACTGGATAATCTCAAGTTCCTTTCCAACACTAACTCCTCTATGATTCTAACTTACATAGATGAAACCTTGTCAAAATGAACACAAAAGAGTAATGATTTTATAAGCTTTCAATATCTTGAATCCAGCCATCAGCAGAAAACAAACCAAACCAAAACTCATTATAGGCTGACAAGCATAATGTGCACAGCCACAAATAGCAAAGGCTGACTGACTTGTGCTAGGTGTTTCTAGAACACCTACTTTTGAGGAGTTGCACAATTTCCCCATTTCCAGCAGCTGAACCCACAGTTCCTTACCTATAGCAATGTTCCTTACCTATAGCAAAGTTCCTTACCTATAGCAAATCTGGATGTAATATGAAGTTGCACGAGTGAAGAAAGATTTAATGGCTGAATTGTCCTAGAAAATGTATAAAAACACTCAAATATGAGTCCTGGAAAGAAAAGGAAGAAGCTATTGCAAGCATATTCCTGTGTGAAAGAGAGGAAGAAAAATCCCATCATGAACATGGGGCTCCTTCTAGCAAAGGATGATCAAAACTTGGTGCAACCTCGTCCTGCCTCTCCCAGCTGATTCTTGAGACAGATTTACTGTCACACTTGAGAGCCAGAGGGGCAGGGTAAGGGAGAGTATATGAGAGAATGCTTTTGTGTAGTAATCTTTGTATTACTGAGCTGTGCATTGTATTGCTTAGATAATTAGGACTCCAAAGGTTAGTATCATTTAAGTGCACTGTAATAAGTTTATTGTCTTTTACTTAGGCTGTAAAGATGTTAATTAGTCTAACAATAAATTGGCTTTTCAAATGAAGCGTTTCCCCTTTTGCCTGTAATAAGGCTTTGAGTGTAATAGCTTGTCACATAGGTCCTACAAGGATTGAAGAATGACGAGTGTGTTCACAGAGAACAAACAAAGGACTGTGCTGATGCACCAAAAGGAATCACTGGGAGAAGCAGACAAAGCCAGACTGATCTTCATCCCGATGACTAATGATGGAATACTTGCACTGTATTACTCATGTTATTTTAGCAATCTCCCAAGAAACCCAGTGGGAAGTGTTTCTGGTGATGTATGAAAGAAGCCAAAAAAGAACTCCCAAACCCAAACCCAGCTGTCTGAAAGAATTTTCCTGCATTAGGTAAAGCAGGGGTATGATGAGGGGAAAAAAGTGTTCAGTTGAGATAGCCTGCATAATTCATGCCAAGTTCTACTCTTTAGTTCACAGTTGATTTGCTTCATACCATTTGCAGGGAGGGGAAGCATGAAAGGCCTGATTCTTTAATGTTCCCAGTGTATTCTTGGTAAGTGTTGGGTTTTTTTTTTCCTTTCCAGCTGGATTATTTCAGCAATGTGATGGAATTGGGAAATTGCCATGAGTTTGGCATCAAGTAGAGCCAGCCACAAATCTGATCAAAGCCAACTGACAAATTAGGTACAGCACTGTGATAAGACAGTAAGGAGATGTGAAGGACACTGCTGCATGCTGTTTCTGACCTCCTTGAGAAGTCCTCCAGCTCTAGACCATGCATCTTTCTCATGAAAGCACTACTGTAAAGAGCTTCCAGTAGCTGTGATATCTAAGAACTGTTTAGGCTGTGCATGTTTGTCTTTACCTGGTGCTGGCACCTGAAATTACTGGGTAAACAGTTACGTCAAGCAATTTATAGATACGTATTGTGCTGATTCCTAAGGAGCAACGTTGTGTTACTTGGGTATAATATAAGGCCTTGGAGTTGTCAGTGAAGCTAGTTTTATGCTTTGAAGATTTACTGGTTTTCACTTAACAGAAACTGAAGATTGTTACTTGAGGCTATAGGGGGTGAAGGTCACTTTGGAAATCTTTGGAAACCAATTATTCCTTATATTCTCAAGATCTGATCTTGAATTTGGGGAGTGTTTTATCCATAGGGTATAGCTTAAAAAACCTCCCAAAACCCAAAAATGCCCAAGCCCAATCAACGACAACAGAAGCACAAGTGTAAAAAAACCCCTGAAAAGAACACAAAATCAAACCCCAATAAAACAAACACAAAAAGAACCCCCAAAACCAACCAACCAAGTCTAAAATAACCCCAAGAAGGGCAAAAGTAAGTAACTAAAAACTAATGAGAAAGTATTGGCTGGTAAGTGCAAAAGATGAACTGGAGTCTGTAACTTGCACAGATAGTTGGACACTTCCTTGCTTCTTGTAGTTAAATGAAATACATTTCATATTGTTTCTGAAAACCTTAACGTTTTTAAGAAACATTGAACTACAATTAAGATATTTGGTTTTCTTCCTCATGTTAAACATGGATGGGGAAAAAAAGCTTTTTGTGTGTTTGCAATAATTTCAGTTTCTTTTGAAACAAATTGTAGGGAAAAAGATTATGAAACTGATTGGCTCAAACTGTCATATTCTTTGTTCCTCCAGGAGAAATATTGTCCTGCAATAGGAACCACACAGCAGTGCGATAGCGTTTCACAGCTTCAAGCTTCCCATAAAGGTTAGCAGCAGTAGAAGTGTAACAGCAAGCTGTGACCCAGCTGCCAAGCAAGAGGAGAACTGAGGTTGGAACCAGCACATGAAACTCCTGTGGCTCTTCCACAGCATGCCAGTGCAGAGGGAACAGGTTTGGACCATGTTCTCCATGAGCATTGCTTCAGACCTTACCTTGCTGCTGGCCTGGAAGGCTCGTGCTTGGGGTATCAGTGGTCAGCTTCTCAAGCAGTGCATGAAGTGCCCCGCTGCTGCTCTGGGAAGAGGTGGGATGTGCTGCAGTGTTCCCAGGCCTTTCCCATGGTATTGACCCAGGAGCCCTTAGCACAGGGGAAGGATGAGATGTAGGAGGGGGGCAGCACCTCCCACTTTGGGGAGCTGGTAGGAACAGGGCTGAGAGCCCCTCCTGGCTGCAGTGACAGCCCCTGAGCTTGGGGCAGGGGTACCCCAGGAGCATCTCTTCCCCTAGGATGGGAGATGTCAGTGCCCCCCAGGAGGGTCTGGGGCACCCTAATGTTGTTCTGAATGCTGAGCGTGCAAAAGGGAGTGACTCTGGATCAAAAACAACATTTGCATTGCTGAGGCATATGGGCATAATGATGATAGGTACAAAAACCTGGTGAAGACCTTTGTGCTGCCATAGAGCTCTGTGTCATGCAGCACCCAGCACCCTGCATGCCAAAATGACCTGAGGTCCACAGGCAATGGAGACAGCACTTCAGGCTCTGCTCTTGGAGCAAAAGGGCTGCTAGGAGGTGAATTTTTCCTCTGCCTACAAAGCATTTACCTGAGACACGAAGGAATTGATCTGACCTAGCAGCAGGAGTTAGTAATTCCTTGTGCTGCACAGCAAAAACCTTTGTTCTGTGTGTGTGGAACAGAGTCAGGCAGATGTGCTTCACCGTCTGGAAACAAACCAGAGAATCCTGAATTCCTTTCACCTTACACTGAGCCCCATGACATGAGTGGTTGCGTTTTTGGCTTGGTTGGTTTTTTGCCCCTAATGCAGAGATGGACCCAGGTTGAAGCTGGGAGGTGAGCCCGTGCTGCTCTTCTATGAGATGAGGTGCAGACCTCAGAGTCTGGGGTGAGCTGATCCACAGAGGGGCCTCCTCGTGAATTTTCTTTAATCTAGACCAGAACTTTTGCCTTCCAGTGATGCATCTGTGTTGCTTTCCAAAGTTGACAGCCACACGGATGGAGTGTGTTATTTGGTGCTGTAGGAATGCAGTTTAAGAGGAAAGAATGCTTGGGAACTACTATTAATCCCTTGGCATCCACAGGTGCAGGTAGGTGGTAATTTGGTCTCCAAGGCATGAATTATACACAGATTTATTAGAACTTATAGGTACACATAGAATGATTCTTATGTGCCCAGGTAAGATGAATGGTTGAAATAAACCTAAACCCCAAGAAACAGTATATCCAAGCGTCTGCTTCAAAATGAAAAGTCAGTACCTCTAGTCATAATGATTTCGGTCATCATAATGTGTCTAGTGAATCTGAGGAATGGGAAGGGGTTTAACATGATGGGGAAACACTTATGAAAAATATAGAAGAATATTTACCAGCCATAAATGAGCTCAGTACTACATGGAGGCTGGTCTGACGCGGGTACATATCCCTCTTGCAGACAGTTTCTTGGAAAGGGTCTATTTTAGAGGGAGCTGGTTAGGCATAAAGTATAGCATTAAGACCTCAGCTTTGGAGGTATGGATTTATTTGGTGATTATGACTGATGATGTCCTAATGATGTTTTGGAAGACATGAAACGAAGTGCATTCCACTACATGGATGACCCTTGGCTCTGAATTCCAGCAGATGACAGTTACTGGGCACATCAGTGAAGGGACAGAGGGAAACCAGCACACTGTGCCAGTGTGATCACTGTGAAGCTGTGTCATCTGTTTGAGTTCAGTAGCACATTCCACAAGAAGCCAGAGGAAGCTGTAGCTAAGGGGTGGGTGGGAATGGATTAACCCAAGTGCCTTCATCATTCTTTCTGGAGGTAGCTTTGATGTTTTTAGACCTCCTGGTCTTTGCTGAGGAGCCGGATCATGCGAGGGATCTGTTCTGCCTTTGTGCATCTTCTGTGATTGATTTCTTCTGGTCTGTGATGCATGGGTAGGTTGGTTATCCACAGTTCAATTGCTGTGCCTCCTGCTGAGGCTGTTGTGCTGCTGTAAGAGAACCCGCTTTGCTTAGCAGCTCTGTGGCTGCTCCTCTTTCCCACCTTGGTTTCTGAGGACCAAGATGGCAAACAAGCAATAGTCATGATTCTTGGAGACATCTGGCCCTTTCTTACATAGGAGATACGCTTGAAGACATGATTTTCCTTTCAAAATAGCTTCAGAGCAGAGTATTAAAATATCAGCTGTACACACCTTGTAACTTTTACTGTGAGATCTGATTTCAGGTTGTGTAGATCTGTTGCATCTTCACTTGCACTAATTGCAACCAAGGTGCAATTGTCAGCAATGCAACCAGAAGTATTATCTGTAACGATGTTGGATGTTAGCAGCAAGAGTAGTTCATCCAGATTTGAACAGCACCCTTTTGGAAAGAGAAGGGTCAGTCAGATCTTGGGGTCTTGAGGAGGAAAATGAGAGGACAAGGTCTGGAAAACTCATGGTCACCCACAAGCACCTCAAAGAATAGACTGACAGGGAATGTAATAGTAGTCTTCTAATACGTAAAAGAATATCACTGTATAAGTGAATCCGTATCTTTTTTCTTCACGTCCTTGGTGGATAAGTGGGAACACATACTGCAACATAAGATGGACTTCAGTAAAGCTTGCTAGGGATCAAGGCAACCAAGCCTCAGCACAAGTGGCATACAGGGGCACAGCTGTGGAGTCTACATTCATGAAAGCTAAAAACAGGCAGGAAGGAACCTGCTCGGAATAGCTGTGATTTATAGGTGCTGTTAACTCTGCCTTGCTGCCTTCGGTCCCTTTTTAATATTTGGTGTGATATTTCTGTGGTTTATATAAAGTATTCTTCTGTTAGAGCATTGCTAGTAGATTGTGTGTGTTCGATTACTGCCATTTGCCAGTAAATTACCCTTCTGTGTTCTGTTAGTAAGAGTAATACGCAGCTCTAATACATGACGTTCATAATGCGTACTGGGAGGTTTAGCAGGCTGTAAAAGCCTGTAGGAAGTCCTCATGCTAACAAGCCTGCACCTGAATAATAACCAGGTGAGAAGTGTGAGGTAGAGTACAATAATCCTTGCAGAAGGGCACGTTTTCCTCACAGTGATGTGACCTGAAAGGCATCTACTGAGTCCAGGTATCACCTTCCTGTTTATGAGCAGAAGGAACTTACAGTAAGGCTGGAGATGGCAACTTCTACAGGGTTTCTTTCTGCTTAGAGATGGATTTTAGATAAATAGCTTAGCAAATTGGAGCTTGGAGATTATCTGTTGAGACACATGAGAGAAAGGGAGGCTTGCTTCTATCCTGTGAGAAAGAGAACAATGCAAGTCAGCCATATGGGCTTTGTGCTTCCACTTGGTTTGGCTCTTTGGGGACATCATTCTGCAGCATGTCAAAGCTCAGCGTACAGCAGAAAGTTCTGCTGTAACTGATAGTCTTTTTATGAGCAATCCATTTGTCTGGAGCCTGAGCATTTAAACCTGGCCAACAGGAGAATTCTCCATTAGGAGTGGACTGGCAGACAAACAGCACTGGAGTTTTGAGTATTTCTGTTTTATCTGAAGTATCTGGGTTTCCTTTATAATACCTTAATTATAAAATCTATGCTTTTAGGATTGCTCTTAATTAGATAACTTGTTTAGTTTCTGCCTGGCATGTGTATTTCCCAATTCCAGACAACACTGGCTAGCCAGAGGAGTTCTCTGCACACTGAAAATCATTTAGATAGTTTATCTTGCTGCAGGCTTAACTCTTTGTACATTAGTGCATGTATCAACCCATTGGTTTCAATCTATCAAATGGAGATATCAAATGTACTTAGACTTGGTGATCCTTATGGGTCCTTTCCAACTCAAGGCATTACATGATTCTCTTTTATACAGGTAGGTCTGTTACAAGGATGGCACTTAAAAGCTGGGCTGCAAGCTCCTCTTAAATGCTCTTTCACTGCTTGGGATTCCAGTTCAGAAAGATGGGAAGGGGAATTAGGACAACCTTTTACAGGAAGAACCTGCCCAATTTGCAAGCCCTTACAGTGCTGCTGAAACATGAGGGTAAAGAAATGCAGCCTATGCTTGAGACAAACGCTGCAGCCACAGTCAAATGCTCGTGGTGTCTTTCCTTGGCACAGCTTCCTCTGTGCTGGCACTAACATCTTATCAACAAGTGTCTGTAATCCCAGGGGTGAAATTCCCATCCCATATGGTGCAGCTCCAAAACCTTAAGTATGAAACAAGGGGGTAAAGGGTGCTGAGCAAGAGTGATTTGCCCATGGAGCTTTTCCTTGTTACGTAGGTTATTTGTCTTGCTACACCTTCAGCAAAGGCTGACCTCTAAAACACATTTTTAGCAGGTCCTTTATGGAGCAATAAACCAAATGTGGCTTTGAACAAATGTTTTGTCCTAAGATGGAGAGTCATGTCTGCTTCTTGTTCAGATCTCACCTTCTGGCCAGTTTGGAGGTTGTGTGCAGTTCTGATGAATATGCTGCTTTAAGTCCATCTTAGCAGGGTAAATATAGCTTTGTCTACTCATCAGTATATTGTCAGTGAAAGAAGTATTTGTCTTTCATGGTTGGGCATGCATGCTGAAGCCTTGGCTGAAAGCCTTTTGTTCTTGTTTTAAACATGGGGAAGAGATCAGAAGATGACAAAACCAAAGTAGGTTTGATTGCAGCAGAGTTGTGTGTTTTTATTGCTTTGCTTTTCCCCACAGATTGATCAAAATGGAAAGGAAAAATCACTGCTGTTTCCTAATGTCACCACTAACCTAAAAGAAGTTTCCTGAAGTTTCAGGTTTTGGGTAATGAATGCACACAGAAGCCTTGGAGTCAGTCATTCTTGTGTGATATTTTCTCGCTCCAATTTGCAATGAAAAAGAGTAATAAGAAAAAACTCACATCTAGCATTCAGTGCTGCTTCAGAGCCTTTTCCTTGAGCTCTGAATAGGGTACTAATTGCAGAGATTTGACAGCTCTTAGACATTCATCACTTGTACTTGCTCTCACTTTAGATGTTTCATTGAGTTGCAAAATAATTCTCCTTGAACTTGTTATTGTAATAATTGCCATTAATAACCTGGCAAGGTAGTTGTCCTTTGGCATTACATCAGGGCAAAAATGATAGCAAGATAGCTCTTGTCTGAAGACTTAGAAATCTGCTATAACCAGGGGACTGAACCAAGATGTCATGACAGGCACCTTGGGATGTTTGCAGTTGGGATTTATGCAATAGGCTTATGCAATATGGCCCTGCTTGTTTATAAAGGAAGATGACAAGGAGTCAGATGCAAAAGAAATAGTGAGGATGAGGAAGATGAAGGCAGAAGAGTGTGAAATTGCAGGTGGTAGGGAATACTTTGGAAGCAGAAAAAAGCAATGTGCTGAGAGTGGTATCAGTTGTGACTCATGTGACAGCAGAGCAAAAAGTGCTTTTCCATTGGTAGGCTGCCCGTTTCAGCTAGGTAAGTTATCTCTGTTAAGGTGCGATGCTCCATACACTGAAACATACTTCCTGAAGCAGTAAATCTCAAAGCCGCTGTCTCCCTTTCCACTGATGGTCTGCTTTTCATGCAGTGATGTGGTGGAAAGCACAGAAAGCAGCAATGACCTTGCTGCAGTGGCCCCAAGGTGATGCTCGGAGAGCCTGGTCAGGGCAGCAGGGCCTGGGACCAGGCACTATCATCCATGTGGCAGCCCTTGGGGTCTGGCCAAGCCAAAAGTGTGTCCTTGGGCCTGAAAAGAGCATGGGGCTGGAGGGAGGAGGGGGGCCAAGGTGGGGGGGAAAGTAGGTAGTCACAGAAATCAATGCTTGTCAGTGCCCCTGGGACCTGACAGGGTTGACCTTACCTTATGTTAGGAATAGTTAAAAGAGGCTGAGGCTTTTAGCAGTAAATCTGAACTACAGCTACCTAATATATTGTATTCCTTTTTTTTTTTCCCCCTGAAGGAATCCCTTTCTCTTTATTCCTTTCTCTTCCTCTGCTTTTCCCCTGGTGCTCTCTAAATTGCAGATGATTTCAAGAAGCCAAATCCGGGACGTGGCTATGAATAAAAGAATGTAGGGAGAGTTTGTGTGCCAAAGACAGACACTCCTGTGCCAGACAACTGCTGAGGCAGCAGGGCTGCCTATGCTGCGGCTGGATGTGAGTGTAGGTGAGCTGTAGAGACTGGCACTGTAAGCCAGCACGTCACTGGGCCAGTGAGCTTGCTCCTAGCTGTGTGCCTGCTAGTGTTCCTCATTGTTGAGGTGAAAGCACATCCAGCAACTAACCATGCAGCTGCTTGCTCACCCCCCACAGTGGTATGGGGAGGAGAACTGGAAAAGATAAAAACCTGCGGGTTGACATAAGAACAGTTTCATAATTAAAAGTAAATTATAATCCTACATTAATAATAATAATAATAACAACAACAGGAAATAGAGAAGAAGGAATAAACCCCACCCCCTAAAACAACCCAAAAACCCAAGTGATGCACAATACAATTGCTCACCACCCACTGACCAATACCCAGCCCAACCCATGCAATGATCAGTCCCCTCTGTATAACTCCCCCCAGTTTATGTACTGGGCATGATGTGCTGTGGTATGAAATACCCCTTTGGCTAGTTAGGGTTAGGTGTCCTGTCTCTGCTTCCTGACAGCTTTTTGTGTCCCTCCTCTCTGCAGAGCATGAGAGACTGGAAAGTCCTTCATCAGCAGTTGCTACTTAGCAACAACTAAACCATCAGCGTGTTATCAGCATTATTCTCACACCAAAATCAAACCACAACACTGCACCGGCTACTAGCAAGCAAATTAATGCTATCCCAGCTGAAATCAGGGCAGCCTTCTTAGGCACTGATTGACTGTCATGGCCTTTGAGCCAGCAGGTAATCTTTCTGGCTTGGGATACTTGTGTGTTGCATTTTTGTTCTAAGCAAGGATCAAGACTGCTTTTCTCCCCTTCTTGCTTGTCTTGCGTGCTGGTTACAAAAGCAGACTGAATACAGAGAGGAGGAGCACAAGAGTCCATTGCAAACACTTTATTTCACTGGTTCTCACAGGATTAGTATGTGTGTTGTGTGAGAGGTGAACAGAGGGCAGTGTTAGCAGGCTGGCACTGCAAGTTAAGCCTTACCTACAGCTAAGCCTTTCCCTGCCCACCCCTGTGAAGCAGTAGCTGGGGCTGCAGGTGGTGGAGGAGAGCTGCACAGCACCTTGGACATGCTGGCGTCTCAGAGTAACTTGTGTCTCTTAAGTCGAATGGGGAAGTGCCTTTACTTGCTTCTCAGTGGAACAGGAAAAGCATCTAGTATTTTATTCTGCCTGAGAGCAGACTTCAAACTCTACTCTAGTACTTAAAACAAGAGTTTGCATGTCATTCATAGAAATTAAAACCTTCCTTATTCACTCAGTGAGGGAAAAAATCAACTCTGCCTATCTAGAGCTGTCAAAGCATTCAAAAGGAGTATGTAGAGATTACAGGCACCATTAGAAAGCGTTGGTGTCTAACTGCTTCAGCATGGACCACAAGGGAAGATGAAAGTTATCTGTTCCTGGTGCTGTCATTACTTCATTTGAGCCCTTGGCACTCATTTTGGAGTGAAGAAGGAGGATTGATAAGTAAATGTGTGTTTCAGTGCAGACTGTTGCAAAATTTTGGAGTAGTTTTGCAACAGATTCTTACTGGGGAGTCTACACCCCCTTTTTTTTCTTACGAATGCAAGTGGAATAAAAATGTATTTCTAGCCTCCTCATTTTCAGTACTTGGGCTGCTAAAGCCTTTTTGTAACAACAGTCTTTTGAATATGTGACTTGCAAGATCTGTACACAAGTTGCAGCTTAAAACAGAACTGAAGTGATCCAGGGGCAAGACTGGACTACGTACAGTACAAATCAGTCCAAGCAATTCACTGGCTTTTTAAATCCAGACTGATGGCCTTCATTTTGCTGTTGAGCTTGTGAACAATGCGAAGTCAATGGTTTCGATTCACAAGGGGAGGCAACACCATGATGAAACATCCTAATGCATCATTCTTGATCTTGTGGAGCACAGTAAGTGCTTTTCTTCCATCTGAACATGGTCTTGCACACATGTGAATTGATTCTATGTAATTCCTCCTTCTCTGCTTCTACCCCATTCTCCTACATGTCAAGCATCCCTGGGTCACACAGGGTAGCTGTTGAAACAAGAATCTGATCAGGATCATAACTCCTTAAAGAATAAGACTTTATGTTATTGGAACAGATCAAAGCCTCAGTGCCAAGTCAATCAAGCCACAAAACAGAAAGCAAAGTCTTTGATTCCTACTGCTCCCGTTTGCCAGTGCACAATGGGATGGCTCTGCCCCACTGCTGTCCTTAAAGCTTCTTGAGCTGCCTTTCTGTTGGTGATTCCTACTTTTAGGAATAAACTTGCAATAAAGGCATTAATATGTACTTTGAAATCACGCTCATTAAACCATTATCCAGATAAAGAAGCAAGGTTTTAGAGGAACAAAGCTTTCTTTCCTGGACATCTGACACAAGATGCCTTGTGTGTCTTTGTAGGCTTTGATATTTCATCATTAGAAGAGATACATTTGTTTTCATTCTTTTCCCCCCACCAAGACAGTCAATCCTATCAGTTGATTTCTCTAGGTTATCAGGGACATAGTGAGATAGAAGCAGGTTTTGAAGGAAATCTACATATAAAATGTGTTGCTAGTGGCTGATCTCTGACATTCAGATAAAGAGAGTTTACAGGATCTATCTTTACCTTCAGAGTGATCCCTTTCACACCGTTTTTTATGTATTCTTTTTAGTTCTTGTGAAAGGAAAATGTGAGAAGTTTGTCAGAGGTATAAAACCAGCTCAAGTCAGCAGAAAAAGACTGAAATCACTGTGGCTCCTGAGATCCGTCTTAGCCCCAGCTTCATTTTGAAGGAGTGATGTAAAAAGCCCTTAACATTGTCATGTTTTGTGATAGTAAATCTGCTCCTGAGCAATCTCGCAGGGTAGACAAAGACTTGTTAGTGACTACTGATGTAAACAGTCACATTGCTGACTTGATACGTTGTTTGCCCCAGGCTTGGGGAGGGGGTAGTGTTACAAATCTATTTGGTTCTCTGAGAAGAAATCGAGGGTTTTGGCTGTCAGTCTCAGACCTTACTAAACAACCTGAGAGAGAAAAGGTACTTGGATTTGCTGCCTCTTTAAGAGAGGAGAAGGGAGTCACTGCAGTTCGAATGAGCTGTGGATGCTGTAGATGTCCAGTTTGGACCAGAGTTACTGGGCTAAGGCAGGCAGCCTGCAACAGTGCTGCTATGTGGATATGGTTTTGCATGTTTCACAGTATCACACGGAGAAAGGCTGATGGTGGAAGAGTCTTCTGGAGACCATTTCATCCACTCCTTTTCTCAAGCAGGATCAGCTCAAGCAGATCGTCCTGGGCTATGATTCCAAGGATGGAAGCTCCACAACTTCTATAGGCACCATCCTCTGATGTTTGACTGCCCTCACATTAAAGCAACTTCATTTCTTCTGTTCAAGTGTAATCTCCTGTGTTTATATTTGCACTCACTGGCTCTTGTTGGCAAATCTTGACAAACTTCTTCCATGTTCTGATGATTCTGCTGAGACTCTCTTTAGGTCCTACTTCTGTTTTTATCCTGCTTACACTCCTAATCTTTTAGTTGATTGCTGGGCTTACTCATGCTGTTTGTTCTTTGAGGCTGTAATCTTGTAGTTTTACTTTGCTGGGAATTTCTTGCCCTGTGAAGGCCATAGGATAATGGAAATTGTAAAACATCCTTTTCTCATTTAGAAGCAGCAGAACTTGAAGGTCTGGGGGCCTCGTATGTGTTGGTACCATGTAGGAAATAAATAGCTGTCTTGGTTATAGCCATCAAAGCTGCTTCTTTGCCACCATATTGCTTTCTTGCCCCTTATGTTTACATTTGTTTTCCCTTTAGTATTTGTCTGTCTGTCCCTGCTATGGTTTGATCTTTGTGTATAACAATTCCGTTTTTTCTTCAGACTAGAGGATATGTTTATTCTCACTAGCAATGCGGAGTGCCCCTTTAAATGTTTCTTATATAGAATCATAGAATAGGGGTGGAAAGGACCTTAAGATCATTCAGTTCCAACACCCCTGACTGTATATATTTTGAGAAGACTTCTAACAATGCAGAGATCACCTTGAAGACTGTGTATTCCAGGGATCTTACTCTTAAGGAATGCACAAAAGCCCCCATAGTTTAAAAAAATACCTGGAAAAATCCTACTTTTGCTCTTGAGAATTATTGGAAAACAGTTATCCTTTTTTGGAATGGTTGAAAAAATACCCCACTTAGATTTTTAGGCTTCATCAGAGTGCTTCTGCAATGTGCTAAATATGTTTAGAAAAGCAGGAACAGGTTCAGCCCTTATTCTAAGACCTGCCTCATCTTGAATGAATGTAAAAGTATATATCAATTAAAACAAAGGAAGTAATCATCCTAAAGGACTAACCAGTTAGCTTGGAACTACGCCGGTGTTTTCCAGCAATGCTGTTTCTTGTTGCAGAAGAAAGCAATTTGTGTGTGTGTGGTTGCACTGATACTTCCCCATCTGTGCTTTCCTTATGCACTGCCTTTGTGGGAAAACTGAAGCCACAACCCGTTGTGCCTGGCAACAGAAGCAATGGGTTTGATATTTATACTAGAGCTGTAACACACGGACATCTGTTCTCTCTACCCTTTAAAAGATATTGCTTCCAAAGACTAATATTTGGCTTTTTCAGCTGTGGGCTGTTGATGGGAGCCTGGGAAAGGACTTTGCTGTAGCCCATGGTGTGGCCCCTGCCCAGTCGGATGCCCCAGGGCAGATGGACAAGCAGAGGTGTGTCTGGCCAGCCCTGGGGCTGAGGCAGTGCTGGGGTAGAGCTGAGTGACTCAGAGCCCTCTTTCAAGTTTGCTGAGGGATCTTGAGAGCTTCATTCCTTCCGTCTCTGTTTCCTTATCCATAAAATGAGAATGTTGAAACTAATCAAATTTGATCAAATATTTTGAGCTCTGCTGGAGGAAATGGCAAAGCTATTGATACATGCACATGAAAGAGGACCAAAGTAATTTCAGTAGTACAGAACGATAACAACGGGAGGGGATGCATTAAGCCAGAGACTAGTACTCACCCTGAATATGTGTGTTTAATCAAGATAATGATTTTCTTCCCAGTTTAGGGTGAGATTCTGGGGGCACTCAGTATTATGTTCAAAAGCAGTTTTGAATGAACAGGTCGGGTGGCATGCCTGCGCTTTGCATTTTCCTTTGGGAGCTTACTGTCCGTTATCCCAAGATGTCAGTACCCTCTGTTAAAAGTCTTCACAGGAGTTAAGTCTCCCTAAACTCCTAAGCACACACATTCATATTACAGAGTGTTGCAGATGTGGATGTTGTGCTATTTCTTATCTCCTTCCTTCTTAAGCATACTTTAAAGGCTCAAATGCTGAGCCATGATGCTCAAAATGCCTCACAACTGATGGCAGGATGAGATGGAAATACCTGGTGGCTACTACTGAAATACTGTTTCCTGCCCTTAGAACAAATGCAGCAGAGATAAGCCTGTTCTCTTGCTAAAGAGGTGTTGGGTGGTTTACATACCTACTCCTGCCTGTGTTTTTATGCTGGGTAACAGGTTTGATTACCCAGATGGAAACCAAAAGCAGTTAGATGAGGGGTAAAAGGTAGCACAGGGGAAATGAACATTTTTTCACCCTGTTTTTTATTCCACAATTGCTTTATTTCGCTTTTAAAAGCCATCTAAGACAACGTTATGATTGTGGTGCTAGAATGTTTGTCTAGCAGGGGTTAGCTTGTACTACCTGTATTCCTTCCCTCCCAACTACAGCAGTGTTCTCTTCCACCAACTCTGCAGTATTCCCTGCCTAAAAATGGAAAACTGTCAGTCTTGAATGTATTTTAATGTGCTAAGCATGGGGATGAGAGGAGGCAGAATTATTTCTATGCACTGAGAGGTGGGAAAGTGAAACTGTTCCTGTATTGTAAGGCTTGCTTGCAGTGCTCAGACAACAGCACAAACAACAGTAGGAAGGAAAAGTGCCGTATGAAGTGAGACAAGGCATTTCACAATGACTATGGTTCATTTATAACCTTGAACTGAAAGGTCTGGGAACTGACTCATGGATCCATGACTTTTAAATCACTGGACAAACAGAAAGAGATCCAGGGTGTTCTGTTCTTGAAAGCCTTGCTGTGCTGCTTTTTACCTTGGAAAGTCTTTCTCTTCTCCCCTGAACACACCTATGCCAGCTGGTAATAATTGCCTGAGCTGGAGATGTGCCATAGCCTGTCACCTTGCGGTACTTCATCCAGTTCAGGGGTTATTCATCCCTTAAACGAGTGTCCTGGAAATCAGATCAAGCAATGCAACAAAGCACCAGGGTAACAACATGGTCCCTCCTCAGCTCAGAGCCTTAGGGAAGAAGAAGACAGTGGCAGTGAATCAGGGTGCTGCAATGGTCTGCTGAGATTGACAGCTCTAGCTAAGGCTCCCTTGTCAAGGGGAGACCTCATATACTCTGCAGCATGCAGCAGAAGGACTGCTGTGTTTCCCACTGGGCCCTCTAAAACATTGGTGGGAAGATTTCCTTCTGTATCTTGCTTGTGACAGCCAAGATCTGGACTCTGCCGTCTTCCTTTCCAAAGCCTATGCAAATGCCTAGGCTTACATCTCTGCACGTAGCAGACTTTGCAGGCAGCCTAGAGGGAGAAGTGAGAAGATGCTGCAGCTTTGTTTAAAAAGCATGGTATTTGGGGGATTTTTCATTGCTGTCTTGTTTCCTTCCCTTTCAGTGATAAGAAACAAATGTTTAATGAAATAGGCTGATGACTGTTTTTTCTGAAAAGCAGATTTTCTACCTTTCTACCTCTTTATTTAGTAGCTTATGAGTTATTTTTTGGGTTATTTCAGTGAATCACTTGCTGATTTTCTACAGTACAATTGTGACCTGCTTGATAGAAAAGGTTTTTTAGAGGGGTATGAACTCTCTGAAGCTGGCAACTGCAGCTTAGGGCCAGGCTGTTGCTGTGACGCGTGAAATACATCCTAGTCCATTAAGATCAAATGAACTGGGCACTTGCTCGCGGAGGCAGTGTCTGCAGCCAAAAGTATTTATACTGATTCACTGCTCTTTTAGAACCCTTTACTTGAATTGCTAGCCTTCAGATAAGTCACCCCTTGGGAGTTCATTGATGACACAGCCACTTGGCTCAAAATTCAGCTGTTTGATCTTGATTGAACTCGATGAGCAAACATTGAGATGATACTTGAGCCACTAATTAAATGTTGTGCCTGGCCTCCTGGTTCAGAATTGAAAGGGGAGACCAAATTATTTAATGACAATTTGGGGGATGACAGGTCCAAATCTTCATCAGACTTGTCAGAAAGAAGGGTTTGTGCAGATGGTTGAACTCTGTCTGCTGCTGCCTTCTCCGCATATCTCAGTTGATCCCCTGGCTTTAAAAGGGCATCCCTAAGATCCCGCTCAACAGAGTTGAGACATTATATTTGCTCTGGTTAGTGAAATGGAATTGCAGAGCATTGGGTTTGTTCCCTGCTTTCTTGTCATTCTCTTTGTGCAGTCTTGATGCTCTTAATCCATGTCTGCATTTGTAGGTTCTCCTGTCTTTGAGAAACATGATCCGGCTCCTGACTACAATTGAGTTCTTTGAATTTTATCTTTCAGATTCTCCCCTATTTATTTCATTCATTTCCATTCCTAATAAATTAGTTGCTTCTTCCTACATTTCCCGTCCTGCCCTGCATCCCTGCTCATGCACATCCTTGTATTTCTGCTCTTGTTCACTACAGACCATACTTATGGCACCTGTTAAGGTAGCTGGGATAATACATCTTATCAGAATTTCTCAAGCTCTTTAGGAAGTCATGCATAACTCTGTTCTCAAATGACAGTAGATGACTATTTCTCCCAACTTAGTCACATATCATTGCTACCCTGTCCAGGAACTGGAGAAGTGAGAATCATGCTTGGCACTTCACACAGGGATCTCGGAGGTAGGCAAAAATTCCATCATTGCCAGTGATCTGTGCCCTGTGCAGAGCAGATTTGTTCAACAGGGCCTACACAATGCTTAGGAGCTTGGTGGATTGCCAGCTTTGCTTCCTCCTTTCCTATCCTTTCAGACAGCGTGCAGCAGATCAATTTCCTTCGCTGGGGGGAGTCAGGAACTGCTTCAGGAACAGATGCTAGGGAAGCAGATGGGGCAAGAGTTGATTTGGAGCAGTGACAACTCCGTAACCTTTCGGTGTCAGCCTGAGATTGCAACTTTCCCTGTATTCCCTAGCAGAAGGCAAGTCCAGGCACAGGCAAAAGTACAGGCTTAGCACTGCACTCAAGCAGTGGCAGGTGGCAGCTGGGCTTCTCGAGTGCAGTGTGTTGGCCCTGAAAAGGCAGCTGGTGATGGAAAAGGGCTTTTTCTGTCTTGTGTCATATAGCAGCCTTTATTATGGAGAGTACCTCGGGCTCTTTGAAGAGTTTATCCTGGTGGGGCTTAACAGCCCCGCAGCAATGTAAACTCTCGTTTTACTTATGCTGAAACAGATTGAACTGGTCACAAGTTGCTTCTCTAGAAAGGGACATCAACTCCTACACTGTTCTGAAAGCTTGAGTGAGGAATGTGTGTGTGTCCCAGGCCATCCAGAAGATCAGGGACAGAGCAAGCCTCCCAGACACGCTGGAGAGAGGCAGCTCCCCATATGGAACATCACTGGGATCTCCCCCATTTCCACAGGGGCAAAGGCAGTCAGGGGTTTCGTTACCGTTTGTCTTTTGCTGGAGTGCTCCACTGGGCTATATCCAGATGGTTCATGATATAGTGGGGAAGTTCAAAAGCCTGACAAAGAATTCTATCTCCTGCAGCCTTTTAAGTGCTCGTCTGAAACCTCCATTGCCGCAACATGCAAACGTGTACTGTACGTGGTATAGAGGAGTCCTGAAACGGGGCTAAGGAAGTAAATCTTAAGTAGCTGTTTTAAATTTACTCTTTCAGCTGGGTAAAACCCCATTTAAACGTACTCAATTGAAAATGCAGGCTTAAAACTTCTAACAAGCCTACAGGGATTTCTTTCTTCCACAGTATGTATCCCAAATTCCCTGCGCAGTTTCTTCAGGATGCTTTATGGAAGTATAATTATGGCAAACTACAGGGTTTAGGCTGAATAAATGCTCTCTGAATCACGGATATATTCCTTCTGGTGATTGATAAGCAAGAAGATAGTGAGCTCTGAGAGGTCCCATGCCTTTTGTTTGGAAATGTACTGCAGACATGGCCAAGTGACCACCAAAATAACCTTTATTTTTCAACCCAGGCTTTACCTTGAAGTACGGTTTAGGTAATGGGATTTCCTATTTTGAAGTTGAATGCCTGTTAACATGGAATCTGACTCCAAAGCAGCTTTCCTATGCATGATTTATTTAGCTGGGAGCCAATAATAACATATTAGCACATCCTTGAAGATGCTTGCTCCCATTGTGATGAAAAGCCTTGAGAACAATGGTACGGATGTGATGGGACTCAAAATAAAATGAAACATGATTGTGCATTTAGTGCTCTTGTTCACAGAGCTCCCAGATATTTTCTTTATGAAGCGACTGTCACTTGAGAAGCAGCAGAAGAGCAAAACCAGAGTGTTTTGTACAGCAGATCTTGATTTGCTGTATTACTTTTCAGCATAAGATTTTTACCTCAGAACCACATGAACAGTAGAGAAGGGAAGCTGACAGCTTCCTAGTAGTCTTCTTATACTCTTCTTCCATGTGCTTTTTCCCTCCATTCATCCAAAGCCCAAAATTAAACTAAACAAAACCACAATCAGGTGCTTGGCTGGCATGGTTTTCTATATAAGTATTAAGAACTAAACTAGAGACTTTTTCCAGGGTGCTGTGTTGGGGAACTTGGAATAAAAATCTATCTAGCTGATGGCTTGTGCTGGTGGCACCTGTAGTCTGTATCAAGCTATAGGTTTTTTACAGTGCTGGATGGAAGGTGAATGCAAAATATGTCTGCATGTTGCTAGCTGTCAAGCTGAATTTGAGAACCATGATTAAGGTGTCTCACTGGAAGCTGTTCTGTCAGCTGGGGATGGGGATGTCAGCAGGTTGGGGATGCTGTGGTAACAGGGCCAGGCTCCTCTGAGGAGATGTAGCCAGAGCAGAGCTTTGCAGCTCACTGCAATGGTCAAGGTCCCTAATGGGATGCTTGTCACCAGCTGACTCAAACACAGTCTCCAAAATGGGAGAACCATTTAGAGGATTATTACAATAACACAGTATATGGCACTGTCACACATGCACTGTGATTTATAGCTTAAAAGATAATCTTTATTGCTTGAGGAGGTGGCTGATAGCAGCTGATAAAGATGAGGTGCCACAATCTGTGAATATGCTTTCTTCTGTCATGAGTACAGGGAGACAAAGATGAAAACCAGCTGATAGATTAAAGGCAATCTCTGCAGAGGAAATGCTGGTTGTCACAAGAGGGGAGGGAAGCAATGCCAAGGTCCAGAAGTACCTTTGGGTGCTGCTGGTATGTGGGTAGACTCCACAACTCGTTAAAGTTGTAAAGTAGGTATGCTTTATTCAGCGCTGAGGCGCATGGGGATCGCTCCTCCAAAGGCATGCGCACCTCAACATCGTTCTCCTTCATATATTATCCTCTAAACTATTACATATTCATGAGGTTATGCAGCACGCCTATACATATTCATGACCTGTCCCTGCTCCATATTATAATGAGCTAAAAGGCCCTTTGCGCTTGCGCAGTGCCTACTGGTGGTCGTGGGTGAGGGTCTCAAGATGAAGTAAACGAGTCTTCCCTGAACTTCTTATCTCTAGTCGTTGCAGATGTTCCCTGGTGATTTAGTCACTGCAAAGCTGATTTCAGCCGGTTTAGGGGTCCAGAGAGCAGGAGTTACTGCTCCTACCTCTTATCAATAGCTTTGGTCCTCCCACCCTGTTCCGGCAAGCATAATTAGCGTTGAGCAGACATTTGTTGAGTAAGCACAATTAAACAGTAACATTGTTAAGCAAGCAGCTTAACCCTAACCCCCCTGTACATCAGTTAACCCTTCGCATCACTGCAACCACCTGAAACCTCCTGAAACCACTCACCCCTGCTCAAACTGCTCTTAGGAAGCAGGTAACTAAAATCCAAGCCCTTCCTTTGTAATGCCTTTTGAGTTCAGAAAGCTGAATCCCTGTCTAAAGGTCGCTGAGAGTGTATTCCTCCTGGATTCCTTCACTGCTTTGTGAAGATGCTTGGTGAGCAGCTCAGCGTGCTGGCAGGCTTTATCAACCAGGCATTTACTCCTGTAAGTGCCACCTGCTCTGTTACAATCCTTGCCTCCCTGACGTCGCCAGCATCTGTCTGCTTTATCTGCAGGGTAGGTCCCTCGTGTTGAACTTGGCTGCTCCCTTACCAGAGCAGTAGTTTGCAGAGCTGTTTGGCTAAGTAGCACTTGGCAACATCAGGGTAGCAATGTGTTCAGCTGAGCAGCGGGCACACGTATGTCCAAGGGATGCTGCTGCATGCCCTATCATGCAGCATTACTTCATACCCTGCTTGTGCCTCCAGGGCCTTTGCTCTGCAGTTGACACAGCCCTTGGGCATTAAGCAGCTGGAGCAATTGTCACAGGAGGTTTAGCAAGGGATCATGTAATAGCCAAAGTCACAGGTTGAACTGAGATATGGTGGGGGAGGCAGCTATTATGTTCCAGCTCTTTCTAAAAGCTGTTCTGAGGCTTGTAAGGTATTGTGTTCTGCATGTTGCTGGATTTAAGACTGCCAGGCAGTGAAGGTCACTCTGTGCCTTCCTCTTTAAGGCAAGTTGCTGCTGTTAATATTAACAAGGGAGCAGCATTGCTGGCTAACTCCTGGCTAGATAACCAACATCTCTCCTGGGGAATATGTCTCCAATGGACTCCCTTAGGACCTGTATGCAAGCTGTAGAGTCAAATATCATGTAGATGTCAAGCCCAATCAGAGTTTCCCTGTCAGGAAGCGTTAGGGCAGCTGTCTGCAATTTGTATGACAGTGTGCATCCCTGCCGATAAACTCCTTTTCCTCTCCCTTGTGCTGTGTCTGCTGTCTGCAGTACTGCTGGGAAAGCTGCCAGCGACGGAGCGAGCAACTGCATGCACAAAGGTGGCTGGGTGGCACCTCTTGTAATCTGTGTCCTGCACCATGTATTGATCAGCTTTGTGGATGGATCCCAAGGGCTGAACCTGAACATTGGGTACCGGAATGTGACATTTCAATCAGAAGCAGGTTTAACTCTGGGGAGCAGCTGGTGTAATGTCTACTTAAGAAAGAAAAAGGAAAATTGCACCCAAGAAAACGCCGTATGTTTCTTATTGCTTGGGAGCTGTGTGTAGTGAAACGCAGGACACAAACAAGTAGCTTGTGATAGGGCTGAGAGTGCTTTGAAGTAAAGCTCTTGTAAGTGCAAGTCGGTGATGCAAGTTAGACACTGAAATAAGCTTCTTGCACACACCGTGTCTAAGCAGTGGAGCCTGCTCAGTGCAGCACCATTCCCACCTGCCAAGATCTTGGTTCACAGGGTAGAAAGGTGTTTGTGCTGCAGAAGATGGGGCTGGCAAGTGGCAAGAGAGATTTAGAAGGAAAAGGTGCCTGGAGTTTTCTCTGTCTATGCAATGATACAGAATCATGAGAAATATGGACCTTTAAGATTAAGCTTGCCCTACCAGCATCTTGAGTAAGGGTAGAAAAATAGCCCTCAGAAACACCAGGGAAGGTTATCCTCCTCCCTAGCCTGTAAATGCTGTGTAGCAAAGGAATTCATCCTTCTGAGGTAAAATCTCAGGGTCCCAGAAGAGCTCTGTTAACCTTGAAAGTCTGGGTAGTAGGTTACTTTTTACCTGCAAAGTAGAAAGCATCCCTTACTCACGGGCACGAACGACACTGCATCTGGTCCAGAGGTAGACTTTAAAGGATGCTCGTCTGCTGTTTGTGGGGATTTAACCACGCAGAAGCTTCTGAAATGCCAAAACAGAGAGACCAGAAAAATGATTCCCAAAGTGCTGCCTGCCTCCTAATTGCTGGCCATCTTCCTTCATGAAAAGAGGTAAGAGGAGCCGTTCTCACAAGCACAAGTGCTTGCAGACTGCTCTTCTGGGGAAAACAGCTGTCTTTCTTCTCTTGCTTTCGGGTGCTTAAAGTGAGGGAAGCAACATATCTGAATTGAGAGAGAGGAAAACCGGTTGATGTTACCTTGGTATCTGATGATCAAAGGAATGCCCCTTCTGCTGTGCTCTGAGAAAGGCAGCAACTGTTTCCCAAGTGAACAGCACTTAGTCCAGAGCTGATAATGCCCTTTGCTCCCCGTGTGCCCACACAGACCAGGCACTGCCTGCCTGCCTTTAGAGAGCAGGGTATTTAAGCTTTCCCCAGTAGAAATGGGGCAGCTTAACCAGTTATCCTCTGCCAATAAAAAGAACCTAAGAGATGGAGAATGATTATTCCTTGGGTAGGGACATGGCTGACAAACATTTTCTTGTGAAAAGCCACAGTGGACTGCAGCTATTAAGCTTCATGGCCAGCTTTACCGTTCAGCTTCCTTTCATTGATTTCAAAGTCTGCGATTTCTGTTCTGACTGGTATACTTTAAACACAGAGTATAATAGAAAAGCTGTTGGTTCTTTATATTCAGTTCCTGTTTTACTGTGTGCATTTTAGCACTCAAGATGTACTGGCTGTTGCTTGGCATTTCCATCATGTTGGAGTACCTGTATTCCCCTCATATTTCTTGTGAGGCACAAAGTATAGAGGCCATAAATGACGCGAAGAAGGCTACAGGCTTTTTTAATGACCAAAATCATATATATTTCAAAGCTCTAGCCTAAGGTTATTGCATAACAAAGCAGGCAAAGCTGTTTCATCTGCAGTTTACTTGGGAACTAAGACCAAATTTCTGTCTCCCAGGTGACAGAAAGCAATGGTCCCCAGTACAAGAGCAAAGACCCAGTACTACATAGTTAATGTGAACTATTTTGCCAGAATCCAACGACACCTTCCTTTGAAGGGGTGAAACAGACAAGGGTAAGATAGTCAAAAAGCCAATGAGACAAAAGAAAATGAAGGAAAAATTGAAATGAACCAGTACTGCAAAGCTATTAGAGGAGGGTATTGCAATATCTGGTGTGATAGACCTTAATTGGAGGACACGTACCGTTTCCCCCCTCCTCACTAGACACAAGGCTTGCACTGATGCTGCCATCAGGAATTACGAACAGCTACAGCTCCTCTAAGTTCTTAATATACATCACACCTTTTGTATGAATCCTTGCTGGAACTCCAGGGCAATTTTCTGAGATGAGAATTATATTTCACCACCTGCAGATTGCGCTTGTGTGAGAAGTACTGAGGAGAAGACAGGCGAGATGCTGGATGCTGGCGCTCCGAGGCTGCGCCGCTGGAAAATGAGATTGCTGAGGAGAGGTGCAGAGAAATGAAAAGCAAGAACAAAGTTCAATTCCTGGTGGTTCTAGCAGCCCAGTGTAATTGCAGCTGTCACTGGGAAAATCCTGTTTCTCAGATACAAATGGGCAGGGGACACTGACATGAAAATGGCAGCAGAAATCAGTCTCTGAATTATGTTGTTAGGTGTAAATAGGCTTTACTCAGGTCTCGGCAAAGGGTTGGGAATAGGCTTTTTAGCAAGCTGAAGTTATTGCTTGCATTACAGTAGTATTCAGAGGCATATTCAGGACCTGTTACACCAACTGCAGTTTTCACAAGCAGCACACATCAAAGGTATTGCATATGGATGTGCATATACATGTATATGTGGTAAGGCCCTCTGAGAACCATAAAACCCATTCAAAGAGATGAATGGTGAGAAAGGGAATAAAAAGAAATAGCTCCTTTTCCATCTGGGGAGTTACACTTGAGAAAAATGAAACACTTAACTAAAGCTCCAGGGAAAGCATGACAAAAGCCAGCAAAGGTTTCTCATCCCTTGGCCTCAATGTCCTGCATGTTTTACCAGCAGGTGATACTGGAAACCTTCAGTGGCAAACAGCCCGTGCTGTTTTAAGGGTTTTTCTCATGCTTTCCTGTGCACAGCAGACTTTCTATATGGTGATGGAGTAAGAGCAGCCCAAAGGCTTTGCGTTTTGTCTGGACATGCGGTGTTGGCATGTGGAATTATTCCTTGGGCTTGAACTTCTATTAGGTCAACTCACACTAGAGTAGTAAAAACATAACAAGAGTGGATATGGGGACAGTGAAACTGATAAGAGATTTGCTGCTACTGGGAGTGCGAATCAGATCCCTCTGCAGTAGTTAACAAACATTGCCCGAATGTTGAATGCGCTGACAGCACTGATGACAGAGCTGGTGAGCTTTCCTGCTTTGTTGCAGCTCTGATCTGATAGTGAGGAGTTCCTGTTTGGTTTTGTACTTAAGCAATTGTCTGTGAAGGAGCAAGGAAATGAAACATCCATGATAGTTTTGATAAGTTTCAAGCAGGATGACATAATGAGCAGTGCAGCTATAGATATGTGCTCTGGTATTAAGCAGTGTTTTATGAGATGGTGTGGTGGATTTCATTTATATTTAAGTAATGCCTTGGACTATCATTTCTGAGATATTTTCATGTCTACCTTTGATCTGATATGTGTTAATCTAATGAGTGGGTAGAGGAAATTAGTTACTATGGGAACAATGTCTTTCTCTAACTTAGTGCCCCATTTGGCTGCTCTAGCAGTCGAAGCACGCTGCAAAACGGAGCGGGGCCGCTAGAGACAAACGTACATTTCAATCTTAGAGGGAACTTTTGAGGTCAGGTTTGGGGTACAGAGGATAACAGCAGCCCTATGGGAGCTGTACTGTGCTTAAATCAAAACAAGGGAGGAAAGGGGGGGAGCTGTGATCCGACCATGATAAGGAAGAACTCCAATGAAGTGAGAGCCGTCTAGTGGGAAGGAGACAAAGGCTCTGCTGCTGTGTTTCTTGGGGTGTGTAATTGCTAAATGATTAAGGACAGCTGTTAAAACTTGAAGCTTTTAAATCTGTTCTGGTGGTCATTAATGAAGTGCTTCATCATTAAACAGCATTTTGAGCTACATCTGCTTCCTGTTTTCTGATGTAGGCTCACAGAAGAAGGCAGCAGTACTGAAATCACGGGTGTGCCTTCCTCTGACCCAGAGAGCAATGGTACCTGCCCTGCTGGCTGGTGACCTCTGGGGATGTGCTGCTGGTTGGGAAGCAACACCCTATATAGGTATTGTTTCCTCTGAACCTTCCTAAAAGCTAACACACAATGTAACGTGCACAGAGGAAAAAAACCAATTCCTCATTATTGCTCATATAATTAAGAGGAGAACTTTTCTCTGAGTGGAAGTTTTTCAGTCCTCTCTTATTTGATTCCTCTGTTTGGCCTATTGCCTGGGCTACACGAAGGGAAAAACACGCAGCCATCCTACCTCCCTTTGGCTCATTTGCTCTCAGAAGCATGCAGACATCGGGTGGGTGCTCAGCCCAATCTCAACACCTACAGGTAAGCAGGAAATTCTTCCTCCTTGCAATTTGTTTCTCTCATTCCTCCCTGTGTAATACATGTGGTTTATTTTGCCTACTATGTCAGGGAGGAAAATGTGCAATTTATGTGGTTAAAAGAAATCAGGATCAAAATAGTTTGATTTACACTTTTGGAAAATGAAAAGTAATTAAAGACCAATCAGTGCGATACATGTTCGGGATCAATACAAGCAATATAAGCCACAATACTAGGCACTAAGAAAACATTAACAAATACCTGTGACTTTCTCAATTTCTAACTGGGTTTTGACTACCACTCTTCTACCACTCTTGTACTCCAACTCCTCTCTCCACAGCCACAATTTTTTGTACCTTTTTATCTCTTTTCAAGCTGACTCCTGCTCCCAACATCTCTTGGTAGTCCCTTGCTTGCTGTGTAATCCAGCTGATGTTCAACCTAAGGAAGCATTGTCATTGGTAATTTCCTCCCGGTGCTATCATGTTTTGGATGGATGCCCTCTCAGACAGCTGCAGGTCTCACACTGACCCCTGGGTTACACCAAGGTTGCTCTCCTGCTGCCTGCTGTTGTCCAAGCAGCATCACTGGGGGCTGTGTTGCTCCCATACTGCCCTCAGAATGCTGCCTGCCCCGTTTTCGTCACTGTAATGAAAGTACACTGCCTGCCTCCTGCAGCCCTGGCACCCAGATTTATTGCATTTCTGGGTCTTTATTCAGCACCCCTAGAACTTGAACTTCATTCTCTGGTGCTCTTCCTGAAGTTTAATGTTCTGCCTATTATTTGACTCATCTATTTTCCAATTCTGCGTGTTTCCAAATTTCCCGATTTCCTCTCTGTTGGAAACCTCAGGGATTTGCTTAGCATTCAGCTCACCTGCCCATGGGCACCTAGCTGGGGAGGGCTAGACTGCTTTTTCACATGTGTATGTGACAGGGGAGGCATCTCTCTGTCGTTCGTGCCAGTCACATCCCAAAGCCAGGTAGGGTCACACTGAGCCTAAATATTTTGAAGTAAGGATTTAAGCCATCCAAAACTGCCCTTCTTCTAATTTGAGCCTCACTGATGAAAACAGCAGCAATAACTAAAGCACCCTGAGCTTGGCATGTTGAGATACCTGCTTTCCCAGGCTGCACAAGTGTGACAGCAGCGTGATTACTTGCTTTTGGGAACTGTGCCTCTTCACCTCTGCTGTGTTCCCAAGCTCTTCTCCTGAGAGCTTTCAATGGTGTGAAGATGGCAATAATACAAATAATTGATGTTAAGTGGCTGTCAATAACTTCTAGGTTTAAAACCATAACACATCTAAACCCATATTAATTAACTGCATCCCACTCTGAGATCTGAAAAGCAAGCAAATTAGGAGGGATGCTATTGTGGTAATGATCAGTGTTTATTTTTTCCAGGGAATCATTGAGAGGCAGAGCAGCTTTGGCACAAGGGAGGCCTTACGGGAGTTTTTCTCCCACCTCCTTCTGAAATTGGCTTTTAAAATGTTTTATAGTTAAATGTATGATACTTTACAGGAAATAGAGGTGTGCAATTATGACATTAAAAAATCTTTTAGTGTATTTAGTTTAAATACAAAAAGAGGAATTATGTAGAAAAGCACTAAATGAGAAATTGCCTCTTATGTCAACACAAACAAGTTTTTCATCCACATTCTTGCTATTCATTATTCATATTTAGTCCAATCCCATATTCTGCTCTCTGAAGCATTTCAGCATCTTCTAACTGAGGTGAAGGGGCAGGGACCTCACCCTCGCACACACAGACCTTGAAGAGGGTTGTAGTAAACAAGGAGAGTCAGACCAAGTGTCCATCACCACCATGCCAAAAAGAGCCCATGTGAAAGATCTCTTTACCATAGATATATTGGCCAGGCTGGATATGGTTCTGGGCAACCTGATCTAGTGGAAGGTGTCCTTGTTCATTGCTGGGGGTTGGTCTTGGTGCCCTTTGATGGTCCCTTCCAACCCAAACTATCCTATGACTCCGTGATTCTTTGATTCATGGGGTGGGAGTTACCGGGATGTTATTTCACCTGATATTTGTAAGGCAGGTATCTGATAGTGTCAGTTTGGTTTCTATATTTGGTTTATATTTTTGCAAATAGAAAGGTGCAGGAAAGAGCTAGAAGAATAAACCCAAAAGCTTTAGAAAGCAAAAGGTTGATTCTACATATGTAAAACAATCTCAGGTGCACAACCTGAATCTCTCACTTTATATAACAGAAACAACTCTTCTTAAGAGTGGGAATTGCTGGCTGGGGGAGAGCTGGCTTTTCACATCCAGGACCTTTCACAAGTGCCTCCCCAGCCAGAAGCTGCCCGGGTTCAGCAGTTAAGGAGAGAGGAGGCTATGAGGGGTTGGATCATGCCCAGCCATCAACATGACAGGGTGCATGAAACATGTTCAAGTACATGGGTCCCACTGTAAGGCTATGGGGCTTTGTGAGAGGAGGGGCTGGGAATCACCTCAGATTTTCCCATGAATCTTCCTCCTGTGCTTCCCTTGAGCTCCCTGGCATCTATGGAGGAGGGGATATCCAAGAACCTTTTCTTGGCTGGTGTCACTGTGAGAAGCTGGTAGCTGAACGCTTCTTATCTGGGAGAGGAAAAACGTAAAAGAAGAGCAGGAAGAGGAAATGAAGCAACATATCTGTAAGTGGTTGAGTGTTAAGGAGCCTGTTAGGGGCCACTGAACTGAAATTAGCTCTGTTGTTATGAAAGTAGTAAAGTTCTTCAAAGCAAGCTTCTTCATTCTGGTTGTGCTCTATATTCTTCCAGCCAAGCAGCACAGTTTGTTCGGCATAACAACTCCTGACAGATTACTCTGCAGAGTCCTTTTGGATGCTGAGGAACTGAGCAGTTCTTCATTCTCCGGTGGAGTATCCAGTGTTATCACAGTGTAGTGGGCTGCAGTGATTCCTGCAATTACTCATGACTGATTTATCACTTAGTTGTAGGAATTCAGTTCAAATAGATTTTTTTCACCCATCTCCCTTGGTCCCTAATTGATTTTTCTTTTTAATGCTGAATCTTTGACTTCCTCTCATAAAATAGATTAGAGTCATTATAGCTGCATGCTTTTTAATCATTCTGCTGCATAATTACTGTTGCTGCTGTTGTCTTCTGGTGTACACTGTTTCTTTATTAGCAGCCCTTATTGCCAGAAGCTTTAAACATTTAATAATCTGTCAAGGTGGTAATTTGTTGTTTTTCACTTGGAGACCTTTTAAATGATACCTTGAAGCACCTGGCCTGGTCAGATGCTTAAATATTCACTTATCTCTGTCTGTTTGGTGTCATGTTATTTTTAATTACCTTTCTTTTGGGTAACCAAAGTTACCCATTCATCATAGAGAAAATGTCAGCAGGTCACATGCAACTGCATCAAGCAGGAGCAAAACAGCTTCCCAAAAATGTTTATGAGGTTAATGGCCGAAGATAATGCACAGGCAAGCTTTCATATGCTGGCACTAGCAAAAGAGCCTTACTGGAGCCTGATCCAGCATTTGCAGTAAATGCAGGCTGTAGTGGTTTCCATAACCCTGAGGGGTTATACCACCATTTCTTCTTTTTAATGCTTTTTGGGGTTTCCATTCAGGGTCCCTGCAGAAACATAACCATCCTTCTCCACGAGCTTCTGTAGGCATTTCCTATACAGCATGCCAGCTCTGGAGCAGCTTGCCTTCCTCAAGTGCCAGAAAAAGCCAGGCAGTTCATGAGAGGTATTTTATCTCTATAAAAGGCTTTTAGAACTCAGGTCTTACTGAACTGAGTGTAAGTCGCAGGGCTGTGTCTCCTTAAGGAGTCCTGTGAGGCTGTTCCTCAGCAGCTGGTGTGTGCATCAGCCTTTGGTCATCCCTGATGGGCAGGACCGCTGGATGATGTCATTTTAGAACAGTGACAGACAACAGTGTCCTCCGGTGTCAGAGCTGTGAGCTCACATGGAGTGCACAGCCAGGACACCCTGTCTGCCATCAGGACAAGGTGGTGGTGGTCCTGCCTCGGTGGCTGCTGCTCACCCAAAGTGCTTGCTGGAGCCACCTTGTGCCCTGGGTGCCCATCACAGGCATGGGCACATCACTCTGCAAGGCAGCTCTTCCTGTGTCCACCAGGTGATCAGGGACTGGAGAGTGTGAGGAAGGGCTGGAAGAAGTGAAGAGGTCAGCACAGATGACTGAAACTGGGGATACGGTGGCCTGTTGTTAGGTTAAAAGGCCATGGTGGTGAGAAGATGCTCAGTTTTCCCCATCCTCTGGGGAGATGACAAAAGGTAATGGGTTTCCTTGGACTAGAAGAAGGATATAAAACTTCTCAGTGGTGAAATATGGTGAAGCTTAGACACAGACCACGGGGGGGACCTGGCGGCATTTCAGCTGCTGGTGGTTGCCAAAGAATGCATGAGACATAAGTCTGTCAAATATAGCACACGTATGAAGAAAGCCTCCTTTCTGGCAGGGCAGTGGGTCAGGGTGCCTCTTAATTCTCCTCCCCCTCCTGCTTTTGTGCTTGGAAGTGCAATCCAGAGGAAACGGAAACACTGGGATTTGTGCATGCTAAGCTGAAAGCAAAACCACTCAGTAAAAGTTGGGTCATGGTTTTTGATGTACACAGGAAAGAGTAAAATGCAAAGGAAGGCAGCAATCATTTATGGCTGAAAAGAATAAAAAGTCAAGAATTACTCATAGAAAATAAGATATTCAACTATATTTCAAATAACACCTTACAGATTTATATCTGCTTTATAGCTGTTGGAGAATCAGTTATTTTTTTTGGCATTCCTTCAGCCATTTTGGGGTAAGCTTTTCCACTGATGGAA
The DNA here is from genome assembly GCF_033783945.1 of Neopsephotus bourkii. NCBI lineage: Eukaryota > Metazoa > Chordata > Aves > Psittaciformes > Psittacidae > Neopsephotus > Neopsephotus bourkii. The sequence goes on from NW_026901033.1 coordinate 2,299,135, forward strand.
ACAACTGTCTTCATTTCTTTTAGCACCTCTTTTGTGCTTTATTTTACCTTGACAGAGAAAACTGGTAGATACGGATTCCTGGGATTTTTCTTGTCTATATGGTAATCCAGACAGGATTTTGACTATTTCAACACAATAGCCTCCTCTCAGGAAAGCTTTGATTGCACTAAGACATAGTCTGAAGTGCTAACCTCTTAACCTTCTGGAGTTCATTATTTGGACAGATAAAAATGGGGTTTTAAGTGACCTATAAGGTCTCTTGCCAAGATATAATCTAGTTAAAATTTCCTCAAATTGAATTATGCAGACTTCATACCACGTATTGATTAAAAAAGTTCTTCTTAATGGACTCACATAATAAGACTCCTGATGCAGTTTTGGCTTTTTTTCTCCTTTGATGGAGTTGGCTTTTAACAGGAACTTCAGCACTATGTGTCATAAAGATGTCACCAGCTTGATGGCTTCTCAGTCAGATAATGCTTTGACCTCTGGGCCACGTCCTCATTTGAGAAAAGCATAACTGCCAAATTAACCAGCCCTGTGCCACTTATGAATAGATTTCTCATCTTGCATCAATATGAAGAAGCTGAAGACTGCTTTGAGTTATCCCACGCAGAATTGGTGTTGTGTCCTTGATTCAAGATGCATCCTTTGCCTCTCGAAATAGAAACTTTGGTAAGTGCTGCTTTCAAATATCCTTTTTGCCAGGATTTATAATTCTTAATTAATTTCATTTTCAGACCGGAATAAAACCAAACAAAGGAGTGGTTAAATACATTGAAGAGACACCTTCAGCTAGGATTCACGTTTGCTGTAAGGTAGGCAAGGAGTCAGGTGAGTTGAAGTCAAGAGCATCTCTGTAGTGCTGGATAAGGAGGAGAGTCCCAACTTTACCTCTGCCTTATCTGGTTCCACCTATGGCTTTACTATGCAAAATCTTTGGTTTCTGGATTTGGGATCCCTACAACTATAGCATCCATTGGCTATTCAGTCACCTCTATGGGAAGAGCAGGAAGAGGTCTGATGCCTCAACATTGATCAGTTGCCAAACCATGTAGCAAAAGAGAGGCAAAGGGGAAATGGAGTCTGGAAGCTTCTGCAGGGATGGTGTCTCAGGTCTTGCTGTGGACTTTATAGGGAAATCAGAATGTGTCCAGGAATGCTGAGTCTTTGAACTCTGACCTCCTCTGGTTGCTTTGCTTTTAGAGAAAGTAGTTTCAATAGTGGTATGTTTTACGGTGCTCTGTGGGTCATGTGCAAAAACTGCTTAACTGAGTTGATAGAGGAGGAAGGGAATAGGTTGCTCTGTGTAAAAATAAAAGGAAAAACATATTTAAAAAATAATGTTTGTTTTTCTTAAATCTATTTGGTTTTATTTTTTAAGTGCTGAAAATCCCACGCAAAAAAAAAAAGCTTTTCTTTTTCTGGTTTCTTAACTGAGACCATAACTTGTCAGTAAAAATAAGAAATTAAAAATCCAATTTTCCTTTTTTTTTTGAGATATTTTGTGCCAGACCTGAAGCTGACAGGATTTGTTCGATTCATTGTAATTACTAGAAATGCTCCATCCATTCAGAAGCTTTCATGATACCCCTGGGGACTGTTAAGCTTTAATATAAGCTGTTATTCTCTTTATCTTTGATTTTTCCCTCAAATGATTTCCCCTTTTCTCTAGGTGTCTAGTTTTTGTTCCTATAGTGTTGGTTTTTTTTCACTTGAAAAGAAAACAGCAAAGCTACGGTGTTTCGAGTCTTCTATCTGCATTCTAGGGTGCAATTCTTATATAGAACTAAGCTATTTCTTGCTCAAATTATGCTGCAGGTTGGCTACTGAACAAGCTTAATCAATCAATAGTTCCTGTTTGATAGAGTAAATAAATGATGTTGTGCTATGTGATAATCTCTGAGTTTTCCCCCTACCTAATAGAAGGCTCATACCGAGGTGGGAGTGTGGAAGCAGAGGAATTGACAGGCCCAGACAAATGAACAATTAAGGTGGTGTACTGAGGTCTGTGGCACGGCAATAGAATAAGGTAGAATACGTGCCTGGCATATAAAAATCTTATGTGCTAGTTTTAAGTGTCCCAGGAGAGCTGTTGGACAGATACTGCATGGAAAGCAGGGGGATCTCATAACAGCACATTAGCTTGCTTATCCATGGCTTAGAACTTGGAAATATGGGCAAATGAGCTCAAGAACTGTTAGGGAACAGGAACATAGGTGTATATATATATATTTTTAAAGCAAATTTCTGTTTATTTCAGGAAATACATTTTGAAGCAACCCTGGTCAAAGAGGAAGAGGTCAGATACATTGCAAGGAGCAAAGTGTGGGTGTTTTCAGCAGGATGCCCTTTGATCCTCAGCTGCAGCCTGGCTGGTAGTGCCACCAGTCATACAGGTTGTACAAGTTCCAGATTTCAGATTCCACCACTATCCAGCCACATCTGCAGTGTTCTGAGTAGCAAAATGGCAATGAGAAGTGGGTATAATGACAGTATCTCTTGCTTATGTTTTACAGCCATACTGTAAAAGAGCTGTGAGCAAACTGGTCTAGAGGAAGGTGTCCCTGCACATTGCACAGGGGTTGGAACTAGATGATCTTCAGGTCTTTTCCAACCCAAACTATGGTGTGATTCTATATAATTTTTCACCTCAGAAGAAGCAAACACATGTAGCCAGTGTAGTACACTGCCCTGCACTTCCAGTTTGGACAGAAGAGTTGCAACAGCAGATGCTTGAGCAGATATAAAAGCATTGCTAAAGAAATGGACCGAGGATCCAATTCCAGTTTCGGGGTAAGTTAACATGTTTGACTTGGGATTGCTTCTTTTGTTTCTTTTGTGTTTGTTTCTTCCTTTAACACCTATAAACTGCAAACGGGACGATAGGAAAGCAACTCGATTGTGAGTCGTAAATAGGGTTATTGACTAAATACCAGTTGTAGGATCTACACTGCCGACGTGTGAGCGGGAAAACACATCTCAACTGTATGATTTTGTTTCTATTTTCAAAGAAGAAGCAGTTTAAAAAATCATTATCAGTTGCATCCGAGTTGATCGTGTTTGATTTGGAAGGCACTGGGATGCAATAAACAGGAAACCCCAGGGTGCCATTTTACTAAGACAGCTTTCAGAGACGAACCACGGTTTCTGCTGCAAAGCGCTGTTGATTTACATGGATTTTCTTGTCACATGTTTTGGCAAAATGTATCAGCTTGTGCTTCTTAACACCAACAAATAATACTTGACTTGCAAACGAGCTACTTGGCAAGTACCCAGCCACAGGAGGCTTGGAAGCTTGACTGAATAAAGAAGACTTCCGTTTTCATTTCACCAGTTTGTGAACTGGCACTGTCCCTGCCATGGTCAGCTGCAGCCACTCTGATCTTTGCTCTTGATTCTTTGACATTGAAGCTGTTCACCCTGTTAGATTTCACCGTGTTCCAAGCAATGGGAATGAAACCTTTATTTTTTCAATATTCATGTAAACGCCTTAAAGGGATCTCAAGCTCATTTGTGCCCTTGTATTTGAAATTCATCTTTTCTACCTTGTGACATTGGTATCTTTTCCCTCACTACGCAGGGCTTTCAAAATGTTCACCTTTTAAAGAAAAAAAAAATAGGAGCTTACTTTGTATTTTTTCTGTTCAGCCTTCTTGTTCATAATGAGCTTAAATAGAAGGAACATAAACCCCTCTGGAAACCAAATTATGCGCTAGGTTCACTAAAAAAAGTAATTACGTTATAATCAAACTGTCACTTTATGAGCTAGTGGGAGATGAAATACACCATAAGCTGACAAAAGAAGAGGATGGCTTGCTTGCTTAAATATCATTCACAGCACAAAGCAGTGAAGAAACTCTGAATTACACACGGCATAATGAGGAAAGCTCTTGGAGCTGGGGGCCACAGCACTGGAACCAGTGAGACAGATAAGCTTTCTTCTTTCTAACCTTCAGTTATATGGAGCCCAACGTGTGTTCAGCAGACTGGCAGCCCAAGTGTGTTTGGACACAGGGTAGGAAACACTTGTCTCATGATCAGCAAATAAACTGAATACATGCATCATGTTTTGCATGGACTTCCAGTCTCTGCAGCTATGGCATTTCTTGAGTTATTGTCCTAGTTTGCTTCATTTGTGCCACCAAGCCTTCGGCCTTTTTCAGTCAAGGCTGACTCACATCTCAGGTTAAACATGCAAGTGATTTGGGAAAAGCTGAATGTGTGAGGGGTTGTATTTGTTCGTGTCTTGCCAAGTCTTGTGGCCCTTTCCACCTGCATTGCCTTAATGGGAATGGAAATGCCTTAGTTTGAGGGGAAATGCACATTATTTCTTAGCCACTGAGTAGACCAGCAGCGTTTGGGCAGGAGGGGTTTTCATTAGTCCTTCAGGCCCTTGTTGTGTGAGCTTTTGTTGAGTGAAGTCCTTTTGCCACCCTGATCTAATTTCTTTGAGATTTGAGTCTGCTCCCTGCATTCCATTCTCTGCCAGCAATGGATCCTTTACACGGACACTCCAGCAATCAATCCTGATGCTTGAGAGCAGGCTGGTGGCAAGTGGTGGGCATGGATGTGGGGCATAGGAAGAGGGAAGGGAGCTGGCTTTTTGTTGCCAAGCCTTGCCTTTCTAGCAGGGCCCACAAATGAGGCAAGCAGGCGGCTGCAAGTTTATAGTCAAAGATGGACTAAAGCCGGTGGAAGTCTGGCACCAGAACAGCTCCTGCTGCCAGTAATGCATCTTATGAAAGAGAAATTGGTTTTCTTTTGGGGCTTTTCTTCTGGTCACTTAAAAAAGATGCAGGAATATGAATGGGTTGATCCTCATGTCTCTGTACTCTGATTCTGTTTCTATTCTAGAGATACAAAGGGTGACAGGCCAGGAGGTCTATCCCGTGTGGAAGTGGCACAGCTGATACCTTTATTCAGTGTCTTGCTTTCTCTTTTCATTCAGTGAATACAGTGACAGAGCAGCACAGCGTGCTGTGCTGCCCGTGCACGTGTTGTTTTCTGTAAGTGTATTCGTGCCACGTATCTATCTGGCAGGGTACTGTGAGCCTCAGGAAAACAGAAGCCGGGGGAGCCCACTGGAGACTTCCCAATACTACAGCTTGGTTTTGCAAGTTTCAATCTCTAATTTGGTCAAGTCTCGTTAACTTTATTTTTTCAAAGAAAACTGGAAGCTTTCCCATTCCAGGAACATGGACACAAAATGAAGCTTCGTCAAAAAGAAGTAATAATAAAACCTTGTCCAAATGCCTGTGTAACTGTAGTCTGTTTTGACAGAAGTACCTTTTGTCAGAAACAGCTTTTGACAGCAGCTCTCTCCCCAGATAAAAGTAGCAGCTTGAAAGCCACTGTTTTTAACTTGTCATTGAATCTCATCACAAGCAACCCCTCCCATGGACTGGTGGACTACTGCTGAGCTCTAAATTGTGTATTGAAAGCCTCGTGAGCTTAAATTTAGTATCATCCCCATTTCGTGTTATGCTTCTGTTGCTGGCAACAGACATGGTTAAAATGCTACAGTTTTCATCTCATTAAATTCATGTTTCTAAACCCACTTTTATAATGTAAGGTATGTAAAATGTCTTCAATTACAAAAGAAAAAGAAACAACAAACAAACCCACAAACAGACCTCAGCTCAAAACAGACAAACAAAAGGATTTTCACAACAGAAGATGCAAGTAAGGTTTTCTTGGCTTTGGATGTGCAAACACTTTCATGAGGCCACTGTGCCCTGTTAGCCATAACAAGGCTATTTCATAGAATCATAGAATAGTTAGGGTTGTAAAGGACCTTCAGATCATCTAGCTCCAACCCCCTGCCACTGCACCTATCACAATGTCTTGGATAGTCTCACTGTCCACATTGTTGTTCTGCTGCAAGGATGAAGGCAAGGATGCTGGTTAACCTCCATACCCATCTCCCTGCACACAAGAAGACTCACTGCACAAGTCTCAAAGATGCAGCAGAGCCGTGGGTGGAGTTTGTGCTCCCTGGTTGATTTGAATCCTGAAGGAATGTGAAGGGATTGGCATGTGCAACTTGTATTTGCTCTCTGGGGAACCAAATGCCTTTCTGGCTGTCCTCAAACTGACCTCGAGCTGCAACAGGTGATGCAAAAAAGGCTTCTGAAGAGATCAAATGGTAGAAGAAATCTGTTTAAACAGCTGGGGCTTGAGTTGTGAGTCTGCCTGTAGTGTAGGTAAACTTTATTGATTCCCTAGGGAAACCTGAGATGGAGAAGGGGTATAATACCCTCCTTTCAGAAAAGAAACAAACCCCTTGGATCTAGTATTGCTTAACCCTCACAGAGGAAGTTGTAAGGCTTTTGCTTCTGCTCCTAACCAAAGTGTACCTAACACAGCTATTTTTACAAAGCTAGCAAGCAGCTCTGGAGCTAGTGTCAAGAACTGGCAATACACTATACTCCCTGCCTTTTGACTTTGCCTAAACTAATCATTGGTAGGGTCCCATAAGCAACTAAATCTTTCTGCTATTGCATCCTCTTTGCCCTATGAAGTTCATAGCAACACCATAATTTAGCTCAGAAAGATGGTGACACCATAAGGCTAAATACTATATTTTACCTTCCTGCAGCAGCTGCTGCCAAGTGACCTAAACACTGTGCATGATAAAGAGGAAAACACAAGTTGCACCTTAGAAGTGATGGGTTTGGGGTCTTTCTGTAAGTGGAGTCATGGAAGTGTGTAAAGACAAAATGACCCAGGTGGGCCTGGAGCAATGTTCTTGGGGTGTATCACAGTTACGGATGACAGCAGGTGACATAGCTGATTCAGCCTGCAAATAAGGGTGGCATAAATGACCCTGGTAGGTTCGTGACATTGTGTGTATCTAGGGAGTCTCCACACAAGTTACAAAATGTGGCTTGACTCTTAGTTTCTTTTGTTTTTCATTTGTCCATATTCCCCTCTTCAGCTGATCTGTTAAGATCTGTTCAGGGCCTGATGATTTGTCCTTATCCTGAAAGGAAGAAGGATATTAAATCTGTGTTGCTTCTCTACAGGGGCCAGTGCACAAAGTCTCTGGCACAGCTTGACACTGAGGTATAAGGGCTGGACTTTCCCAAAATATACTAACAGAGCGGGGTTATGTTCTATTTGCTGGATGCATTTGCTCCATACTTTTGGAGGTGCCATAGGGCTGTCAGTTGTCACCAAAGTCCTCCTTTCTGAAATGGCTGAGCATCTCTGTCTCTTTGGATCATGCTGCTCTCCCTTTCCCTCTCCACCCCAATGCCAAGATGCATCATATGGGCAATACGACTCTGAAACTGTTCTACTGTCCATTCTCCTTACAAGAACCCATATGAAGAGTGGTGAGGCTGATAACTTATGCAGCTTATGTCTTTTTTTTTCCTTCTTCAAGCATGGTGAGCCTGAGGAAAATTAATATCACACTTCTTATAAACCAGTCCTTGTTGCTGATGCAAACCCCCATAAAAGCATGTCAAAACAACGTGCTTAAGTGTGGCAATTTGCTAAAAAGTAATGGTGTCAGAAAACAGGAGCAACTCATATGAAAACTTGAGGAAAAGAGCTTTGGCTGGTTGCAAACTCGAGATTTTACATAGCATATCAGCTCAGAGGTGAGTGATGAGTTTTGTTGTGGAGAAATCAGAGATGGAGGTTTTTAGGAATCAATCTTTGATATATTAGAAAGAAAAAACCCCAATCTGTGCTGCAAGAAGCAAGCTTTCCATGTAATCCCTGCTCTTCAAGCACAGGCAACAAGGCTTGTTGACCTGGATGAAATAAATCACTGGTCTTAATGCAGTTTTCATATGTGTGAGAAGCTGCTGATCTGCTTGCTTATTTTTCTGCTCTAATAACTCTCATCTTTGTTAAAATGCATTATTCCATTTTTAACTCCGTAGAGTTAGCTGGAGTTGCTAATAATCAGGATTTTTGCTGTCTCAACATGTGAAATGCGCATGGCTTCATTAGAAGCAATGTGAGCTCTTTACACTCCTGACCCGACTTAAATGGATGAGTAATACAAAACAAGCATAATGAGAATTGCCTTCCCATTCTCACTTCATGTGTTTGATGAAGAAGGAGGACCCCAAATTCCTCCATAATAATACTTAATAACAAGCTCAGCTAAATAATAGAGGCTTAAAGTGTTAACTTTTTTCTTCATGGCTCCAAACTTTCTTGGTCCTAATGGCCAGCATTGTCATTGAGCTCTTTGTAATGTAAATTCCATTACACAGCACTTGAGTTTCGGCCTTTGTGGAGACATGACCACAATATTTAATCTATTTACTTATTTTGTTAGAACTAAATCTCTTTTCCCAGTGGAGTCATTGCAATCCATACAGGCACAGTGCTGGACCCAAATTTCCTAGTTGAGACTGGCACTCCCTAGAATTGAGCATGTGTCTTCAGCTCTATTCAGAAGCCTGTGCTTACTGTATTGTTTCTGTTGTTCTGACACAACCTTCAGTTCTTTGTCTCCACAGTCGTATATGACCAAGCTGTGGGCATTTACCTTTAGTTATCTGTATCAATGCAAAGGCAAGAAATAAGCTCAAAATCTGAGACATACAAGTAATTGCTATGTGAGTTTGGGCTTATTTGATTCTTTGGGGTGTTTCTTTTTAGCTATTCCCTCCCTTCAATGCTATCAATTTATTTGATGAATGATGTGCAAGTCCTTCCAAACTGTTTATCTCAGTGAATGATATGTGCTTGTTGCAAGCATGATTTGCCCTTGCATACCCCAGCAGATCTTTACAGGCACAACTATTCCGAAAGGGGAGATGTGATAAATAGAAAGCCAGAGAAAATTTAGGAATCAGAAGTAAAACAGGGTTTACTCAGAGGCACAGATTCCCAAGGGATCTTTTTATGTACAGAGCATATATCAAGCGAGTTGTAGACACTAAGACGTGGATATCAAGGCTCAGGAGGATTGACTTTCTAGACCATTAACAACATAAGCAATTACACCCAGATATGAAACTGAAAATAGAGTCAGAACTCTGCCCTTAAACGGTTTTGCACATTAGCACCATAACCTCAAAATTAATCTTTCCTCCTTTAGCATTTTCATATCTACTGCAAGTAAATTTGCTGTGATACCCATTGAACTAGCTTTCATGCCAATGCTTTCTGGCAGCCATACTGTGAAGATGCTGATGAAAGAAGAGAGGTCATTTCATATGGAGCTGGTGTATCAAATGAGTGTTGCTCTGACTGTGTCCAAAGGAGACGTGTGTGGCTTGATCTTATGGAAGCTGCCAATAGACCTTGTTAAAAACATACAGTATTCTTAAAGATAGCCTCATCTCTTTCATGGTCTGCCAAATTAAAAAGCTAATTAAAAATCAGCTCAGATTTAACCTTCTTCCTGCAGGCATGGCCTTTGTTCAGACTTCAAGTGATGCTTTTGAATCATCAAAATACGTAGACAGTGGTCATGGACTGAGGCTGAGAGCTGACAGCACCCATTTTAAGTCTCTCCAGGACACATTTAAGAATGAAATCCTGGGGTGATTCAGCCTTTATTTGTCCTACAGGCAACTGGGAAACTTAGAGCAATTTATGGGCTTTCCATCAGCAAGACAGATCTCAGAGTCACTGGCATGGAAATGAAATTTCAGGTTGCAGTAATGAGGAATGTACCATGAGGACATGATGAGCACCCAGTAAAATGCATCAGCATTTTAATGGGCTTAGCATTTTAATGGGCCCCTGCAGGAAAGATGCTTTTTTAGGCAAGCCGTGATGTCCTTAAGGCTCTGCACCAGTGAAGGTTCAGGTAGCAGCCAGAGAAAGGTAAGTGAGGGTGGGTGGTGGATCCCTCTTTTATTGGAAAGCAATGACAGAAGCACAGCGTTGCTGCTGCTGCACACATTCCCAAATGAATAACTGGTGGAAACCAATCAAAACCAACCCACCATGTCAGGCCCCTTCCTGAAATCCTCCCCAGGTTAGCAGCCCCAAGTAGCAGTCCCTCAGTATTTCCCGGTAGCAATGTTCCTCTTCATTCCCAGCTGCACCTATATGCAGGTGAAAGCCTTCTTTAGAGCTCAAAAAGGGGTTGGGTAAAGGATGGGATTGACCAAAACATCTTTCTCTGTTATAATTTATTGCCTGTGCAGTAGGTCCAAGTATTTTCTCTCCTTCACCTCCTAGTCTCACAAATTGCTTTATTCATGCCAGCCCCAGAGTGATGTTCCCACTAAAGCCAGTCAATAGTTTTCAAACCAGACATCAGGCTCGCTCCATGGCTCCTCTCACCTCTTCCCAGCCTGGCCCCACACATCCTTCTCCATGTTGTGGTGATTCAGCAGCACTGCAGCCTCTCCCTACCCTTGGTTTACGCTTTGAACTCTCTGTAACTGACCCCGCTTCAGGCAGGAGGCTGCACTGGGGACCCCTGGCGTCCCCTCCAGCCTGAATTATCCTGTGGCTCTGTGTCAGATCCCACAGGCACAGCGTTGGAAATCTGCACTTTCACTAGGCATAGCTTAAATGTGCCGACTTTCTGAGAATGGAATAACCAGCTCTGTCTGTCTCAGCAGGTAAGTTGGAGGGATCCTGTGCTGAAGGACAATAGAGGGGAAAGAGGAGCTCAGATTTGTATGTAGGAAGCTGAAGGATGGAGAGGTGAAACCAGTTCCCCAGGCTTACAAATCCCGTGGGAGATGAGAACAGAGTTGGGATAGTTGGAGTCTAAAAAGGAATTCTGTGTTTCTTTTCATAGCTACATTCAGAACAAAAAATAGATCGTTTTCTCAGGAATACAGGCTGCCTTGGCTTGCCTGTGGCGGGACAAACTGTTTTCCGAAGCAGGAAAAAGGAGATTGTGATTTGCAGCTGAACTTGCTAATGACTGAGCTTGTTATTTGTTAGTTACCTTATTTAACTTTTTTTAGAGGTACTGTCGTAATGTCTATGGCGAGGACTTATGCATTAGAGTCAATCTGGTTTATGCAAACTAGGAGTGGGAAAACGGGCTTAGGTAATAGGGATGTCATAAATATATCTGAGTTATGAAGTGGTGTGCTATCACAAAGGTCAGGAGCAGAACACAGCTATTGCTCACAGCCTTGTGTTCATCATGTGTGCCTTCTCTAACACCTTTGCATCAGTCCTTTTGTACCTTTGAAAATACACTGATAAACAGATAGCTGGAAATGGAATCTAGAGAGGATCATACAATGAATTAAATTAACTCTACTAGAGATAGGTAACTCTGGTGGTAATTCTTCCCTGAGTATTGGTGCTAAAGAGTCAGATAAGGTGTATTCAGATGCATTTCTCCAAGGAGAAATGAGGCCAATGAGTGATTGTTGCATCATATAATCAAATAATTGTTTTTCAGCCTGCTGTAGATTACTATTGATGGCAAGAATTGCCAAGGGGCATTAATGCAGGGAAAGGTTCAATGTGTGCATGACAGCCACCACAGAAAAGCAGAGATCTTACCGCTGAGTGGGGTATAAATAGAGCCAGGGCAAGGCTGTGCGAGCAGGCCAGTGATAACTCCAAGCTGTCTTGACGTTGCAGCTTTCTTTGCTGGACTTTTGGGTTAGTTCTCCTGAGCTGCTGATCTGAGATCATGCTCTTCCTCTCTCAAGAAAGCCTGCAGTGATGGTGGTGTTCCCTCCACTTACAGGCTGTGTGTTCAGGTTTGCTACCATGAACTTGGTAAAGGTGATGGCTGTAAAGGACCATTTATTAAAGGAGTAGTTCTTACTTAAGGTGTTCCCGTAAGAAAGGAGTTCAGATGAGGGAGGTAAAGGGCAATGATTTTGGCTGCAACTCACAAAAAGGGCGCTGGATCAGTAGAGTGCATCAATGTGTATGCTTGCACACATTCGTGTCTTGAGAATGCATCCGGTATTTAAGACGTGGATGCCCATTATGCCTAACACAGATATCCAGTGCTGAATGGTTATCGTACAAGTGTCTTATAATAAGTATGCATTTCTAATGTTTATGGCACAGGATAAGGTGCAGGACTGAGGGAAAAATACAGTGATCACACACATTTAGGAACAGAAAAGGCATATGGTGATTAATGAGCAGTTGCATTGTATCTTTTGCTGCAGTGTGTGAATAGGCAAAATGTTTATAAGCCTTTGGAAGTCCTTAGATGTACCAATACCTGTTCATTTCATCTGAATTTCCATTCTTTGGCTTTTCCCAATTATTTAACAGTGGGGAGTAGTCAGAATATCAAGTAAATCAACAAAGTTAAACCAGCATGTGGATGGGCATGCATACCAATAGTTCATATTTGAGAAATAATCTCTCAGATGGAAGTATGAACTAATTAACCGTGATTGCTGAATAACTTCATTGCGTTTATGTTTTACAGTTTATCTTGCTCAGTTAAGCTTCATCATAATTGGTAAGTTGTCTCCCAGGTCTCACTGAGGGGTATACCATTGGTAATTACTAACTTTGTCTCCATGGGAACAAAATCACTTCTGGAGCCTTGACGTTTATGTTAGGGTTAAGAAAGGTAACAGTATTCAGCTCTACAAGGGATCATCCCATTCCTTGTCAATTATTAAACAATTAGGAAAGTGTGGACTGTCTTTGAAAGGAACTATTCAGTGGGCTTCTAGACAAGGAGCTGATTATGAAGGTCTGTGCCTAACATTTAGCAACCTATTCAGTGTCAGAGTGATTGATTTAGGCTATGGAGATGTTATTTATAAGTTTAAAATAATAGGAGAGGCTGACATTCCAAGGAAAGCTTCTGTTTGTGTTTTTTGTCATTACCTTGTTGATGGTGGCTTGCTATTGAGCATGATTTATCATATGTAGATGTTGATGATATGAAGGATAAGAAATAGAGCACTCTTCAGTGAAGTTCTGGTTCAACAAGCCTGTCACTTCACATTTTTCAGCTCTGTTTTGTTACAAAACTGTAATGCCGCTTTCATGATCAGTCCAACTTGTCTGACTAATAGAATACTCTATTTAGCGTAAGACTGGTAACATACGCACAGTCTTTATTTGAACTACTGGGAGAACCATTCAGATGAGTGTAGTATGTAGGATCCTATTGGACTCAGTTGTTTCAGGCACAGGAGGAGTGCTTAAAAAAACAAATTGAACCAAAATAAGATTAAAATCCTCTTTTGGTATTGGAATCTTTGTGTAAGGGTAATTGGGACTCAATCTGCTTGAATAGGATGGTTGTTTGCAGACTGGATGGACTCTCCATTGCAAGGGCTTTTGTATCAGCATTGTATATTGATTATCTTAAGCTATCAAAGCACCAAATGTTCAAGAGGTGGTGGCAAGTTCTGCATTGGTAGGAACCTTCTTACTGTTTCCAAGTGTCCCACCTATACAGATCTTGGTCAATTCTTCAGCAGGAACTGGAGAGGGAGTCCCTGGGGCAGCCAAACCCCCACCTAGGATGCTAATGAGCACACTGAAGCATAGGCATTGTTCTACCTATAGTGGGAATCTGCCTGGGGGAATCTAATTCTCTCCTGAATAGCTCCTGAAGGAGTTAGCCACATGTTTTGCTGTGACAGGGACTAAGAGTTCGGTCAACACCATGCCTCACATCCATCTTTTGTCTTATCAATCTGCTGATTCTTCTCTGCAGAGACTAACCAGGGATCTGCTAAAATCCTGAAACCCAAGAAAATAAGGACATAAATGCACTGGATGCACAAGAAGTCACAGACTTGAATAGACCATAATTATAATCATAGAACAAACTTGAGCTGCTTCATATCTCACAAACAAATTCAGTGCAATAGCCCTTGCCACACAATACACATAACAATAATATACAAGGTGTGTTCCCATTCTAGCTGATGCACCAGGAAATGGCAGATGCTTGCTTCTGAGCTCACACACTAGGAACTCCTTCTTTTCTGTCATCTCTAGCTAACATAAGTAATTCACATTACCAAACTGAAGCTCAGTATATCGTCACACAACATATTGTTGCCTGCTCAAAGCACTGCTCTCATATCCTCTGTAAACTGAAAAGACAGCTCCCTCTTCAGCTGTGGGTGAATTTCTATATGAACTAAATAAAAGCAGCAATGTTTTTCAGGATATAAGCTTATAAACATAACAGTAGCTACTTCACCTTTCATTTCTTGTTAGTTGTAACACTAATACTTCTGTAACGTTAGTAGTTGTTTACAATGGTTAGGTTGGTGAGTAAAAACAGAATTAATAGAGCTTTTCCTGATAAGGAAATATCCAAAGACATAATTGGAAGTGTCTCAACAGTTAAAATAACCAACAGAAGATGCTTCATACAATATTAGTAATCGTTCAGTGTTTTGATCTGCAACTTCATGTGGCACAGGAGTAAAAAGCCAAGCTATGTTAAGCAGCCTTTGGCAAACGTAAATGAATATGTAGAAGCCACACAATTCAAATTGACATTTTCTACAAACAAAGGCAACTCTACACTGTTCAATAATTGAAAAGTCCCTGTGGCATGAACATACATAATGATGGGCAACGAAAATACTTCATCTTCCTTGCAGTGCTCGTTGTGGGTTTCATGACTGGAGCTTGCTGAATTATTCATTGGAAACAGTTCTTATTGTAGATGTGTCTCCTTTTTGCATTTGGAAGTCAAGCGATGCTGTGGTTCAGTTAGAAGAGGCTGTGATATGATACTTGCTGGTTTATGTCCAGTGCCCAGATATATAGATTTGGGATGAGAGACTCAAAATGTCCCTTTGTAGAATGAAAACTGTCACTTTAAAAAAGTCAGTGTTCTCCCTGATTGTATTAAGTCAGTAGTTTATCATGCAATTAGGTGACATAGAACTTTCTTTTCATCCTATTTGCTTCTCAGCTTGCTACATCAGCTTGTTGCTCCTTAGTCATACACCACATCTGGACTGATCTGAATCTCTGTTCTTGGACCTTCATGCACATTTAATTGTGTACAAAAAGGGCTGCATGCAAGCTGTGAAGCTTCACCATCATACTGTTTTCTCAGCTAGGCTCCTAAGCAGCTCAAGGCTTTTTATTTTGATAACCTGAAAGACAGACAGGTATTTCTGGCAAGAGTATTTGAAACTCGATTTCAAGTAACCAGTCACTGCCATACCCATTCAAACTGGTCATTGAGAGGTTTTGGTTTAGCAGTTTTCAGAGGTCGCCAGCTTTGGAGCACATGTTCTTTGTGGCAAGGAAAAGGTTGCAGAAACTTCTTTATATTGGCAGTGTTTTCCTGGGCATCAATGAAGCCATCCCAGTTAGTTATTGCACAGCTAGTCTCCAAAGTGATGAATCATCTAAAACTTCAGTTCTTTGTGACTGTCATCATCTCTGATGAAGTACAGCTATATTGCAATAACTGTATATATATATATATATATATATATGGATAACATGTTCGGTCAGTCAGCATTGTTGCAGGGAACAGAAGTCTCTTACTATTGGGCATGATGCCAGTGAAGGGCTTAAGTATGTTCATCTCTTCCATTTTAAGTTGTAAATAAATGGGCTACACATGCCAGATACTTGCTTTGGGTGGAGTATTGTAAATCATAAGCAAACCACTGACTTGAGAGAGAGAAGACTACCCGCTGGGTTTTAATAATGTTTGTGTGTAGTTATTCTGTTTCCCCTCGAAAAACATTTCTGAGTGTAAAAAAACCTTTAAAACATTAAAAAACCATAAAACTTCACCAATCTTTTTTTTTCTGCAGCATCTCTTTTTTAAGTTAAAAATGCTTATTTACTGTGGCACTTTATTGAAAGCAGGATTTATTTACTTATTTTCTTTAGTACACGCTAGAGTGTCTCGAGAGCCGCACGCTATGTTACATCCATTTGCATTGTACCTGAATTTCCAGATGACGTTTTGTGTTGTTCTCATGCAAGAGTCAATAAACAGTGGTGGTGGTGGTGGGGTGTTAATTCTTTGGAGGGGGAAACCTCCATTTCTCCCAATACGTTTTGTGGAATCTGGTAAGCCTTTTGAGGATTGCTCTGTATTATAAGCAACGAAGTTTGGTGTAGTTAAGAAGGGGACAGAAAGGTCATAATTTGACGCGGTATAAATTTGAATGACAACTAGAAAACATTTTTTGCATTCCTTAGGTGTGTGTTCCCCACTAGTTTTCCTATGATTTTCTGTGCTCAGTTTTACAGTGCATTAAGTATGTTAAGTCATGTTATTTTCCTTGAGTCAAAAGTCACAGACAGCTGCTCATGTACGCACTTATCAATGAAGCTGGCCTGTACAAGATAGAAGGATTCAAAGGAGAAAATCAAATAAAGGATAGGAAATCGAAAGAGACTTTAGCACTTAGGAAGTACAAGGAGAATTTTTAAATTCTTTTATGTCATTAAATGTGTAGGCAAAAGAATCATAACAAAAAAAAGTTTCAAATGAATGCTTGAATAATCCAGGTAGTTTAAAGATGACCAAAGTAACTGAGAAATTCAGCTTTCAGTTTAATCTGACGAAGAAAAACATTTGTACAACAGAATGTTACTTTCAATATGTGAAAAAGGAAAATTACCATATATTTACCATATATTTCCTGTTAGGGTGGTGAGGCACTGGAATGTGTTGCCCAGGGAAGTTGTGAATGCCCCATCCCTGGCGGTGTTCAAGGTCAGGTTGAACAGAGCCTTGGGTGACATGGTTTAGTGTGAGGTGTCCCTGCCCATGGCAGGGGGGCTGGAACTGGATGATCTTAAGGTCCTTTCCTTCTTCTACAAGGTAAAACCATCCTAAATGTAGATTTTACTTCATGTGAAGCAAAATTATTTTCTTCCCCCCTCCCCCCCTTTTGTGGGTGATGTGAGCGAACAGGGAATCGCTGTTTTCCACACTTCATTGGCTAGCAAACAAATGGGCTGCCCCAGCCTCAGTTGCACACCTCATAGACCAAATCCAACTGGAGCACGACTCCAGTGATGGTAGAGCAAATAGCCCCTCACTTAGTGCTAATGATACCTTGCCACTGTGAGATGAGCCACCAGGACACAGCTATATCCCTGAAAAACTGCTCTCTGATGTATTTTTGGTTTCCTCATTGTACCAACCCTGCAGCTCCTGCTGTTGGAAACACTGTGACTATGGGATGTGGGGCAGCCCCTCACCAGGGCTGCTTTCAGACCAACTTATTCTTGATGTTTTCTTGTCTTGGGACTTCCTGCTCTTTGCATCCAGCTCTTGGGTGCCCGGAGGCTTTCCCTGTCCTCAGAGCATCACTTATGGCATGGAGGGGAGGCCCTGGGGTCAGCTTCCTGAAGTCAAATACACAAAAAAATCCGAAGTGAAACCCCACAAGGGGGACGTGGTACCTGAAAACAGTGGTGTGGTACTCTGCTGCATCAATCAGCCTCCCCATATGCCTCCTAAATCTCATGTTCAACAGCAAGAATTCAGAGGTAAATGAGCAAGTAGCATAGTCCATGTACACTTGTGAGCATAGCAGCTGAAACTGCCTCATAGGGGCCATAAATCCAATAGCCAGCTACATTTAAAAGAGAAAAAATAGTAAGGTCCATTTGAAATAGCACTGTGTGCTCCCAAGGATTCTATATGTATCAGGAATGGCTTTTGAACACTATAAATCAATCCTCTAGATTGCTAGAAGGAGAGGAGGTTTGGTCAGAAGATGTCAAGAGATACCAGGCTGCAACAACTCGTAAAGGCACCTGCCTCACATTCACAGGTGGAACATGTTCAGAGATAAATATCAGGATAGCAGAGTCATTATTTCAGCTTTTTGGGTTGAAGAGGAAATCTTAAAGAACTGACGGGGGTTCTCTTCTTTTTCGTCCCCAAGAAGCACTAAAAGAGAGATGCTGCCTCTGTTGCTGCAGTCTGCTGTAAAGGCATGTGCTCTTGTTCAAGGCTTCAAACAATGCTTTTGAAAAGTGAGTTTAGTTGCTATGGAGAGGGAAGTCTCCTCTCCCCTCACCACCACCTCTCTTTCCCCCAAGAAATGTGGATAGGCAGTGAACAACATGACTTTCTTCACCCTACCCTTGCAGCATGTTTCTGTACTGTTTCTGGGTACCAAAGGTGTCTAGAAACACCCATCTTTGTCATTTATCAAGAAGCAGAATACATTGGAAGCTGTGGTTGCAGATCCCAAGGTGAGGACACAGCAGAGGAGATTGCCAAGTGTAAATACTGGCCTGAGACATCCCCCAAAAGAGCTGCATTTGAAACAGTGGAACAAAATGCATTTAAACCAGTTGGCTTTTCCACCATGGAGTGAAACCTACTGAAACCTTCATGTGGTAAATCCAGGTTCTGGTGCAGTAAAATGCCATCTTTTTGAAAAGAGGACTTGAAACACACTCTGTACAATCCAGGAGTAAATTAAAGCAATGACCTTTCAGTGACTTAGATCTGGCCAGTGTGAAATAAGGGATTTGGAGACAAGCGCATCCCTTATGGAAAGGGACACGTTATTGAGTTCTCGTTGTACAGGAAATGCTATTGATCCTTGCAAGCACTCCCAGAAAGGTGTCATGAACTGGAGCAGGCCCTTGAGATTGTATTTACTCTGCCCAGTCTTCAGAAGCAGTTCATTCAGGGTGGGGATGGAGGTATGTTATTGCTTTCCTCCTGCTTTCTTGCAGGTGAATGAAAGTTTCTTTACTCCGAAGCTGTCAATCTAATGACCCTCACCAGAACCAATGAGGCTTTTATGGAAAATACAACTTTGTTTAATTGCACCACAAAGAAAAGAGGAAAATAAAGGAGAAAACAGGATTGGAAAATCATGCTTTCAGAGGTACAAATAGAGCACATAGCACTTCTTAAAAAGAGGGGAAATAAAAACAAGGCTGCATGCAATTTTTCCTGACACCCGATTAAATTTGTACAAGGTGCAGTTACAAATATTGTGAGGCTCTGCTGTTTTCTTTAACCAAATGTTATTAAAAAAAAAGTGAAATCTTTACAGGAGATGCCTCAGAAAATGACATTTTCATTGTTTTTCCCCTGATTAGGAGAAAATTGGACTTCGGGAAAGTGGCTGGAGCTGCAGCTTTCCTGCTGCGGGAGAACACAGGGTACCTGAGATGCATTCAGGTCAGCTGCTGAGTCTACTCATTACTCATGTTTTTACATATAGATGAGTGTTGCTTCCAGTCTTAAAACCCTGACTTATTGCCACAGCCTGTTTTTTTAACCAGTTGTGCTTTATGAGGAGCTATCAGTATACTTTAAGGCTTTGAAGCAGAAGGTGGTAGGAATAAACAGGTTTTACAGAGCTCTACAAGTTCCATACATCTAAAGCATACATGGAATAAGGAAATGAAGGCAACTCTTCAGCTTTTTCAAGCACTATTGCAAATAAAATGATTGTTTATCAATAAATACTTAATGCGCTTTACAACCATATTACAGACACTGGGAGCTGAATGAATTCCAATTATGTGACCAACGATATTGTGCCATCCATTATATAAATCAAACCCAGGCATAGGCCTGTAAGCTTTTGCTGCTTCGCTGGTTTTTATTGCCATACAAAATGATAACTGGAAGCCATATAGAACAAGGCAAATTAAGAATCTATTGTGGGGAAAATGCAATTGGAAATGAACATCCTCCTGGAAGCTACGTTCACAAGCCAAATGCCTTGTAAGATTTCATCTTCTATGGGCAGTGTGATGATATTCCTGTGCATATATGGTTAAATTAATTTTCCCTTATCAGCATAAAAATGTAGCTGGCTAAAATAGATTAGAACTGCATAATATGTTGGATCTCATTTTATTTAGGTGGAGAAGAGGAAAATACTTAATTTCAGCCTGGAATGGTATTGAGCAGAATAAATGATTGAGTTCAAACAAAGAGATCATGCATCCCGGGGTTTTCTCTTTTGTTGTGCGAATGAAATGATCTGTAAATTCATGACAAGATGATGATTTTCTCAGTTTCAGAACAGTGAAAAGAAAATAAAATGATTTCTTTGTGCTCAAACAGAAACTTCTGATCCTGCTGGAGCCCAGTCTCACTCTTTGAAGGATTATGCAGTTTCTTAGGGTTCAGGCAGTCAGTTTGTGCTGTTTGAGGCTAAGGAGGGATGAGGCAAGCTGTGTCCTGCAGGATTGTCCTGTAAATGAACTTATCTTCTAAGCAACTGAGAAATGCTCATGCCTGTTAATAAAACCCAGCTTGGTCCACAGAGGATAAGCAGTTGACTTTGAACCAGCCCCATCAAGTTGTGCTATTAACCTGCCATTTGCTTGTAAGATCAGATTTGCCTTTTTTTTACCAGTGGTTTCAGTTCATCTGTAACTATGCTGAGCAAGTGGTGTCAGGCTTGTCCCTCTGCTGAACACATGCAGCAGCTCCTGGGGCCCTGAGGATGCTGACAACATACACAGCCCCACTGAAACTCATGAAATGGTAGACCATTTTGCTGTGAGTTAGAAAACACAGTACAAGGGTGGTCTCCTTGTTTGTTTGCTTTCCAATTCTGTTGTTTTCATTCCCCTTGTCCTGTAAGTGTTTCTGGAGTTTGGTTGGTTTTTACTTTCTGTTCTTCTTTCAGCCACAATGCTGTGGAGAATTATTGAGCCTTCAGCTGGATGAATTTTGAAGAAGACATCTAGCATGTGTTTTAGGTTCATGATTCAGTGACAAAAAGAACACAGACAAATAGCTGCAGTAGAAGGAGACTTTAATTTGATGGCTATTTCTAATTTTGGCCATGTAGATACCCAAAATTGAAACGTTACTGAATTGAAATGGTGAACGTTTCGCTTTAAGATGAGATTTAATTGCCTGTTTTCTTTAATTCCTCAGTTTGAATGTTAGGTATTTCACTGTACTTCAGTATACCAGATTTAATTCATACCTGTTTCTACTTGATCTTTAAGTAGACAGCATTTTGTGTGCTGAACTAAACATTTTGGCCAATGTGCCGTTCTAGCTGCCAGGACTCACTTCTCTATATACCCTCTGTGGTGTAAACCTCCCAGTGTCTGGTTGCATTGCATAATTCCCTAAGAGGCTGGTGGCACTGCTCTCTGTGTCTGAGCTTCCCATGGACCTGGATGGAAATCTCAGCTGTCTGGGAGCTTGGGAGCTAATCTCTGTTTAAAGCACATCATTAGGACAGAAAATAGCTTCTTCAAACTGCATTTAATAAGGCAGGTTTATCCTGAAGATGCCCTGAATAACTCCTGTGTTACTGTTCATTACACAGCAGTTCGAGTACTATGGGTGAATGGAGCCTCCAGAAGAAATACACATCCCACTATATGCATTTTCTCTAGATGTTGCAATGCCATCTGCATGCAAGACCATCAAAACAGTGGTAAGATGTCTTTGCTGACATGAAAGGGCTGACCTTGATATTTGGGGAGGTGGGCATTAAATGGCTTAATGAAGGGAAATGATTCTGTCAGAATGTGGGGCTTTGTTGAAACCATAGAGGGACTGAATACCACTGCTTTAGAAACTGTGACTAGATGATGTTTAAACAGCAGAAGAATTTGTTTTAATAAAATCTATGAAATAACTATTTTTTGAAGTTTTGCATATCATAATTAAAACTGTTCGTAGCTTTTTTACTCCATACCAGAAGTCTCGTGTGCCCACCAATGTGCCTCACTCTTGGTTTTTTACAACTGGTTTTGTGAAATACATTCCCTTTCCTCACAGATCTCATGTAGATCTATAGACCATCATGTTTCTAAGAACTGGTTCCTCCTTCCTAATGGGGGTGCATCCTATTTGGGAACCAGATGAAATGAGAGATATTGAAATAAACCGTGAATAACGATAATCTACTAGGTATTTATCACCTGATTTTACCACTAATAGCAATGTCACTGGGTCAATTTAGTAAACTAAATCTGGTTGAAATAATTTTCATAGTGAATTATTCTATTTGAGTTATTTGTGGTACAAATTGAATGTTTTAAACTATCAACACTTATGTTAGCAGGATTTTAAATGTCACTTTCAATGCTAAATCCCTTTATTATAGGGAAGTGAAATAAGGAAGACTCTTGAAGGCACCAGAGATTTAGTATATAAAAGTAGACTTAATTTAAAAAACTAATTCATGGAAAAAATAGGAGAAAATCCCCACTCTTCTCCCTCCACCCTCCAGCCTACCCCCAAGTGGAGAGTGGAAGTGGCAGCTATTGTGGTAAGACATTCCTTGGTCTGTCTATGTTGGAGGAAATGAAAACCCATTAAATGGATAATCGAATGAAAGCGCAATGAGATATTCAGAGAATCCATCAATGAAAGGATGGCAAGCGATTGCTAAAGACAGCCCTTTCTAAATGTAGGTTTATTGCCAGAGGATGGAAAATTGAGAGAGAATTTGCAAACAATTGAATTTATGGTAATGACATATAAGTATATTTTACCACCAAAGGAAAGCACAGAGCAAATATAAAAGACAAAATACACCAATATCCCATGGAAACCCTTGTGTTTTGCCTATTATCTTTTGGTACTGGAAATTGTAATATTCTGATATGAAAATCAAGTACATTGCAAAATGCATTAGAAGGCAGTGACTGGGTGGTATTCTGCTCTGTGTCGGCTTTAAGGTGAATTGTTGGACTAAAACCAACTCATGAGCAATAAGGAGCTTGCTCCTGCATACTCAAGGTAGTTTTGTTTCTTAGCTCCAGTGATACCTGGAGAGTCTGATGCCCTTACCTTGGCAGTTTATGTGTAAATTACCTAGGGATAAATTGAGTCAGTCTGAGTTTTAAACCTGTTTGAAAATGCATTGTCACTAGGTCTATTGAACCAGCAGAGGTGACTGTTAAAGGACAGGCAGGAAGAAAGCAATTACCTGATGGGCTCTGAGATGGAGCCTCCCAATAACCAAATAAACTGGGAAGGGGGGGAAGAACTTCTGCCAGAGGTCAAAGACACCTCTTCTGGACAAAGCCCCAAAGTCTGGCAGTGCTAAAACCCTGTGGCTGAAACACCACAGGCACCAGGAAGCCTAAGCTTTGAGACAGCCTGTGCTCGGTGGGCAGGCCAGCATTGAGGGAGGCATGGGGAAGGCTTTCCTGTAAGGATTGTTTTGATTTTTGCTTGCAGTGGCTGGCATGTTTTCAAAGCAGTTATTTCTGTGTGGTTTGGGGTTTTGTCTGTTTTACTCCATCTCCCCATCTCGTGGTACCAGCAGCCTGCTTCTACAGCCATGCTTCCCCTGGTGACCGTGGGGGCTCCGAGTAACCCTGCTCCTACCTCATCACTGCTGCCCCATCCACAGAACCAACCCCACTGCAGTACTGCTGGCTGGGCTGGGGAAATGCCCCATCTTTAAAAGCAACCTGGGATTTTGTATTGTTTTGGATTCTAATATGTAGTCCTTCCTACTGCCAAGCAGAGTCGATGAGAGGGTGCTGATGGGATTCAGTATGATGGGAGCCAGTGTTTGGTTCAAGCTTGCTTTATTGCCTTTTATACGCTTTATTGACTAGGGCAGGAGGCATTGATGGGGTTACCTGTTCTGTTGCTACCCCTTGGCTGCTGAGTTGTGAGTCTGGAGATAATTTTCTAATTAATCTTGTGGGGATAATAATCTTGTGGGGATGGAGGGTTTGTTAGATTCATCTTCTGTAGATTTTGGGTTGGGAATAATGATTGAAAACAGAAAAAAATGGGCATAAAATAATCCATGTCAATTCATTTCATTCAATAGCATTGAGATGGGCATAAAGCTGAGTTTAAGTTTAGCTAAGCTGATTTTTCTGTAAGGGTTCTACAAAGACTGAACCTGCAAACAAGCTTCCCATACTAAAAAGGTCTTAGCTTGGCAGAACAGAAGAGCAAAACCATCTTTGTAAAGAACCTAAAACAATAATTAAAAATCCAGTTTCTAGGAATAGATAATAGCAAGCATCAAGGATGAAAGATGGAGAGCTTTGAAAACAGTAGAAGGTTGCTCTAAGGTAACCAGCAGTGAGGTAGTTTCTGGCTTTCAAACCAGTATGGGACAAAGAGAGCCCAAAGCAATTAACTGGAGAAATGAAACTGAGCCCATCTCAGTCGGCCCCTGCTGAGAGCAGAGCTCAGAGGACATCACCAAGTATGAACAAAGACGTGAGAATGACCAGCTGATGGTCCTGCAGAGGTGCTGGGACGAGCTACTGTCAGGTGAAATATGTCTAAGCCAAGCCTATGTTTTAAAGGTAAAGCCTTGAATGTTAATGGCTTGGGCTGTTGCACAGCCTTGCGTCTCTTCCCATGAAAGCCTTTCCTAAAATTCTAATTATCATGTATTGCAGTGTTGCTGTTATTAATGACTGCACCTTTCCTGAAGTAAAACACACCTGATTTATGGGAGGTTTTTTGTTCTACGTTATTTCACCCTGAGCATCCCAATTGCTGTGTCTCTGGAAAGCCCGTAAATGACAGAAGAACAGATACGTGAGTTCTATTGAAAAATTTAAGCCTGTCGTTCCAAGAAGTGTAGTTGTCTTGGCAGCAAACAAGGATTTAAGTACCTTTGAGACATTTGCCTTTAACTGTGGAGGAATGGCATCACCAGCTGCAAAACTGTTTAACCCTCAGAAATGCTTGTCTTACTCATTAGCATCTCATTGAGGCACTGATTACAAAGAGGAGGAGTGGAGTGGTACCTGTAGCACAGCTGCCTTGGCTCAGGGGCAAGCAGAGGGATGTGAGTTCAGAAGAGCCTGGCCCCAGGCACCTCCAAAGAGTTTATTTCTTTGAGTAGCTGAAGGTCTGCAGTGTGGTAACATAATGTGACAGGCAGCAGCCATTGTACCTTAGCTAGAGGGGAGAGTTCGAGAATAGTCACAAACCTGATAAAGCTGGGGAGCAACTGTATGAATGGTGAGGGCTGGGATGGAAGCTGGCCCTTCATAGGGCACAATGACCAGGGTTATGTTCCCCCTGACTTTGTCTTAAGTATCCAGGAGCTTGCTGTGTGCCATGCTGGTTCTTCAGCTCTTGTGATAAAAGATGTGTATCTAAAACCCCAAACCAAAACCCAACCCAAAACAAAACCTCAAACTTCATAAAAACTCCATTTCCCCAATTACTTTTGATATTAGGAAAAGAACTGGGGGTCCCTTGTCTGCCATTTTTGAAACACAGCAGTAGAATTCACCATGGATAAACCTTCACGACTGCGCTGTCTCTCTAATGATGAATGCTTCAAACCCTCTTTGTCAGAAAGCTGTGTTGGGCTTTCTACGTGCTGATACGCAGCCACAGCTGCTGCTTTCTCTCCATGAGGTACCTCTCCCACCAGTCACTACCAGCGTGGTGGTGGGAGGCTGCTTGAAATCACCAGCTAGTCTTACCTGGTGCTCAGCAGGGTATCCTCGTCCCTTCTGCCTTCTCCTATGCCCCAGCTAGGAATCCTAATTTACTCAGTTCTCTTTAAGTATGGGTCTGATTTGACATCTCCAGCTTTCCTGATGCAATAGAATGGCTGAAAAGCAGCAAACACAACACTGCACCTGGTAAGGTCCAGCACCATAAAAATGCTTGCATAAAGGCTGGATTTGGGCTCTCTTAAGTTCTTTACAGAGGGAACTGCGCATTTCATTGTCAATCACCTCCTTCTGCCAAGTGCTCAGCTTTCATTCTGGGTCTCCTCACCATCAGCTCTGTCTTCAATTTATTCCATATAAATTGAGATGCTGTAATTGGACCTCAGCCTTGTCTTAAAGTACCTCAAGTGTCTTATCCAGGCTTTTATTTCTCCTCTGAAGGACTACAGGCATCCTGCTTGCTTGTTTATTAGGCAGCTTCTTATCTCAGTTGTAGTCTTTAAGAAACTCCATCATTTTAGTGGCACAGCTCCAGTAATTAGGCTTCCTGCTTTTCCAGTCTGGCAGGTGCTTCCTTAGCCTATAAGAAGAGAGCAGAATTAAACAGAGTAAGAAGAAAAATGTTACCACTGTTAGCAGTCAACAGTGCAAAGAACCCCGGTCATACAACATCAGATGCTGAACCCTGTAAAGCTGGGGTGTTGAACAGATCACAAGGGTGCTAACACAAAACTAGGGTGGAAAGGATTAATGAGATAGGATAGATTACCTTTCACAAAAAAATGTTATTCCCTTTTTCCACTATCAACCCGTACCAATTACATATTCACTGGGAAGATGAGCTCGACTTGAGGTTGCAGGTATCCATCTGAATCTCCTTCAAACAGCAACAAGCACCTAAGAGGCTGCTAAAGTACAAATACTCTGATTTTTCACCTGCAGTAATACCTGAAGTTTGACAAAGATTGAGGCTTTATAAATGTCATTTATCCCCTGGAGAAGGGAGCCTGACTAGAATGCATTTGAAGGCGCTGCAAATTAGAACTGGTTTTACCATGTATTCCCACTGGTGAGCACGCATAACAGCAATAAATATTTATCCAGATGGATGAACACAAGAATCAGTTTTGGCCTTAAGCTGTCACCACTCCTACCCAGTCACATATTTCATGGGTGGGTCTTGCTGAGAGCATCTTCCTTGCTGAGAGCATCGGGGTGTCTCCAGATGCTTGCCAGCCCTTCCCTCTCTTCAGTGGGTTGCTGTGCCAAGTATATCAGCCACTGGAGCCAGTCCATCTGCTAGCCTTTCACAGGGGAGCAATTTGGGGCTTTTTCTGCAGGTCAGCGGCACTGCCAGGGTTTTGTGCGACGTGAGGCACTGCAGAAGCCTGACAAAAGGTTAAATCAGACGCTTGCCTGGCACCGCTTTAATTACTCAATAGGGTAGCACAAGGTCCTGCCTGCCAGTGCTGTTGCTCATTTAGCCACCTTTACATGTCGTCCAGGCAGGAAGGAGTCTTAATGAATTATTGCTGGCTGAGGAGCCTGGGTATAGCACTGTGTCACAGAACAGGACATTTTTAAACTCGTTTCAGTTTTTCTGGGTCACAGTTTAACTTCTTTCCTTTGAACTCCTGAAGGGGAATTCAATCTGTGCTCAGTGTTAAGGGTTTTTCTTCCCTCCCCGCCTTTGGCAGAGACGTGAATGCCTTCATTTTTCACATAGAGAGGCTGATCCCGTAACTCAGATGAAGAAGCTGCCTCACAGGCATGACACTGATCAGCAGGGAAAACTGATCCTTGCATGCAGGGTCTGAGACCTGAAAAGTGTGACTTGCATACTGAGATTCCATCCTTTCAACAAGTAACTGGTTTCTGCAGTAAGATTAACTTTAGCTGATACCATTTTAAGGCTAAATCATGAAAAAGTCAGGAAGAAGGCAGATGGACTTCAGCTGTAAAAAATGCAATGGCATATTACAGAAGGGTTTTCTGGAGATGATGATAATACCAGCAGCAAAATCAGGGCTATTGCAGCACAACTTTTTGGTGCCCGCTTTCCACCTGCAATTATGCATGTGGGCTAGCAAGCTCTTCTAGGCCACTTAAACTTGACTGAGAGTTACATAGCTATGTATTAAAGTGTACAGGTGTAAGATGTTTCCTTCAATTGATTCTTCATGCAAAGAGGAGGGACCATAGGTGACTGCTGAGCTTTCCCACTTGAGAATCACAAGAGACTTTGTGAAAGGGATTGCTGGAGTGCCCTGCTCCAACGCAAGAGCACTAGACTGAGTGTGCAAACTAGCAGCTTAAAAACACCCCAACAGCACACATCATCAGCTGCATAATTCAGAGCCCTTTCCATTACTGACATCTCTATAATATATCTCAGGAAGGACTGGCAGGGTCTCAAATGCTGAAAGCCAAGGGGGCTGGGAGAAGTCCTAGCAGGAGGTTATGGCTGCATGCACATGGCAACAGCCAAACATGCTCCATGCACCTTTTCCCCAGTAGCCTGGCAGGCAGGGCAGCAGCTTTGCTCCTTAGCCTTTCTCTGGGTGCACTGCTTTGCACATGAAATGAATATGATTTGTCATAAAAAAATATGCACATAATATGATTTGTCATAAAAAATATGCACATTGACCATCTGTGTTAATAATTGACTTAACAAGGATCTAACCGCCTCTAGCTCATCCTAGAGAAGTTAATTGAGGGGATTGTGTTTATAATCTGCCTCGAGAGTCCTAATCTTCTGTTCTGGTGCTGCCAAGCTACGGATTGATGAATTGATTTTGGTCTCTTGGAGGAAAATAACAACCTCCCGAGACAGATTTTGGCTGGTTCCCAAAGAGAAAGTACGCAGCATGGGGGACCAGGTTAAAAATAATATAGGCTTCTTCATGGTGTTTAAATGTTAGTTGTTAAATCCTGCTTCCTAGGATATGGGAACCAGTAAATTTCAAGCCTTTAGGTATGCTCCAGGACCTATGAAAAACCTGTTGTTGTTAACATGGGAACTTGTGTCTTTTTGTATAGGAAACGGGTGATGTTTTTTTCCTGAGGAGAGGTCAAGGGGTTTGAATAACAAAACAAACCAGGAACCTTTTCAGGTTTTCACCTTGCCTTTGGGAGGTGGCAGGTGAGGTCTTCCTGAGGTAACTCTCTCCTCGGCCTTGGGACCTCCTGTCCAGAGGAACTTCCCAACTACTTGAGCTACTGCAGGATGAGCAAGTTCAGGGGTAGCACAACATGGTTCTGATGAGAGAAGAAAAGGTCACCCATAGTGAAAGATGGCTAAAAAATGCATGAAAGGATGCTGGAGAGCCCGTCAGGAGATCTAATTCTTCATTCGGT
Organism: Neopsephotus bourkii; assembly: GCF_033783945.1. Classification (NCBI taxonomy): domain Eukaryota; kingdom Metazoa; phylum Chordata; class Aves; order Psittaciformes; family Psittacidae; genus Neopsephotus; species Neopsephotus bourkii. The sequence continues at coordinate 2,327,743 of NW_026901033.1, forward strand.
GCTAAAGCCAGACTAAGTGCATCTAGCCTCCTTTTTGGTTAATGTTTTTATAGATAATAATTCTACACATAAGATAGCTAATACACTTGCGCTGTTCAATATCTTGAACAGTAGATTACTTCCCTGAGAAAATCCTAGTTCTTTCCTATGGACAGCTAGTGTATGATGTAGGTGCCAATCCCTTAAGGCTGAGCATGTGCAGGAAAAGTAGTCAATCCTAGTATTCCAAGGAATACATTTACTGCACCCAGTGTTTTCAGGTGGGCAAAATCCTTGTTAGTATAATAAAACATTTCTTCTCTGTGAATAAGCCCTATCCATAGGCTGCTTCTTTCCCTTTTTGTTTCATATAAGGGTTTTTAAGAATTTCCACTGTTCAAACCATTGAACTATATGTGAATTTTCTTTGAACTTACATTTCTTTCATTATCCACCTTGTGTTCTTCAGCTTCCTGGGAAATAGAGCCAGTGCAAAGCAGGAAGCCTGCCAGGGAAGTCCAATATCTGAGGGTGCTATGAGATTACAGCCCAAATCCAATAAGGATAGATTAGTTTTATTTCCCATTTAGCCATGAGCATTGCTGGTAGAACAAGATATTAAATCAGGCTTCTAAAATTGTACCTGCACTCTGAGCAGCTGGTCAGCTACACTCATCACCAGGCCCAATGCTTTCTCTTGCATCCTGAAAGACCACGGCCAAGCCTTTGCACGAGCACTGCAAGCCAAATACATCTCTGGTGTATTCAGGTAAATCACTGCAATGAGCCTGAAATGATTTTGATCCAGCTTCTTGCAAACAGATCTATGGCACTTCTGAATTTGTTTCTTCATGCAACTCTGCTGGGCTTTCTTTTCCTTCTTGACAAGCTCTTTGCTGGACTGTAGCATCTGTTAGAGAAACACACCACGTGAGCCAGTGCAATTTGAAAGGGAGAGACAGAATGATTGGTAATGGCTGTGGCTGCCTTAGTTTGCATGATGTTTGCTGCCTCGGCTGCTGTGCAGCTGAGCAGGGGGTAGGGGAGGGAAGTGTCCTCTGGAGAGTCTGATTCACAGCAAGCCAACTTGGTTCAGTTCTGTAATGAGGAATTTTTCCTCGTTTGCAATTAAAATGTCAAATACCATTAGAAGTACTTGATTTGTGCTCAGTCACAGTGCAGTTCTGCAGTTTACTGACTTTAAGGAAAGTCTTTCAAGATGCTTCTTCATTTTTCTCTTTTAAATCCAATTATGGCAACAGACTGAAATTAATTTACTGAATCATTGATTTTCCAAGGGGCAGAAGGTGGCTTCATCCTTTTGGGAAACAAGACTTGGGGAGCACAGGTGGTTTTCCTTGTCTACACAGCAACGCTCTTCTGGGGACACAGAGTCTGGAAGAGCCCAGGTGCCACCCATCAACTTGGCCAGTGCTCTGGTTAGGCACTTAAACCCACTGAACCGCTGCATATTCATTTCAGAAATAGAGGCAATCATGCAAAATAGAAGTTAACTGCTCTGGTAGAGGTCTCAAATGATTTTGTTGCCATTAGCAGCATTGCTAAGCTTAATCAGGTGTAGAGAAGTTAAAGCATAACCTCATTTCAGGCAAGAGGAGGAGCAGTGTTCAGCCAAGCGGTGCCCGTGTGTCAGTAGGTCACAAGTGGGCTCCAGAGAGCAGGTATGTCACACATCAATGACCAGATGGAAGTAGTATTGAGGACAAGAGGTCAAACTGGGAGGAGGTCTAACGGAGGTGACTACCATCTTACTCTTGGTTTGCAACCAGAGCTCCAGCCCAAGTGACACTGGGGGGTGATTTTCATGAGGTGATTGTCCATCCTTTGCTTTGGACAATGAACGTGTGATCAGTGACTCTTTTAAATCCCCACTAGTACAGATATGATGCGTCACTGAAGCAAGAAGCAGTGCATGCCCTTACTAGTATTGTTTCAGGAGGTGACAGTCCCAGCCAGAAACTGAACGTTATTTTACATGGGTGGTGACACTTACAAACCAACTAAAAGCTAGAAATCTCACTTAATTTTAGTGGTGGTTAAAAGTTTAGGAGCTCATCTTGAATTCTGAAAGGGGTGTTATCTGTTGAAAACTATCTTAATTCCCCATCGTTTTCTTCAGCTGCTTGGCTGAGAGTGCTCTGGAAGGAGATAGGTATTCAACGCACGTTGCTGCACGAACAAGGCCTTGCAGGCTCCTTAGGGCAGGTTCACATTATGCCTTTGAGCAGAAAGTGAACCAAAAGGAACCACATCTGAAGTAGTTAATGTTACTCCCCTTACGGCCTGGAAAATATCATTATGTGAAAATACCCCAGAAGTTTCCTATTCTCTACTTTATATTCCAGCTACTCCCATCCAATGCTTATCCTATCTAACTGCAGGCTGTTAAAGTCTACTGAGATACCCAGGTTTAGGAAAGCACTTGCCTGATGCAGCACTTGTATAAGTGCACTTAGCTCTGTGTTGCCTTCTGGAGGTGCACCTCACCTTTCCTGCTCTGCAAGACTCCAAGCTAAACCACTTTGGGAATCCAAACATGAGCTCCACTGAGGTACAGTTTCTTCTCTGCAGAGCTGGGCTTAACATGAAAATCAATCTCTGCTTTGCTTTTCTCATTTGTACTTCACTTTTCTAAAGAGACATAGAATTAGGGCGTAGGGGGCAATTTATAGATGATATAATAATATATATTTTATATAGAATATATATGGAATATATATAATAATATCGATAGATAATAATGATAGATGATGGATGGATGGGTTGGTGATGGGAGAGATATCTCACTTTCCTGTGACTGCTTCTGGCATGCTGATAGCATGAAAGGTATTTATAAGGCTACAAAGATACTGCTTGCAAACAAACTCATTAACATCTGATGCTTTCAAAGTGTTCTGTCCAAGAAAACAAAATCCAAGTTATGGCTCTCAATGTCACTGTAACTTAGCCTTTTATTGCTGTAAATTGTCTTATTATTTTATAATGAAAAGAGCTGCTGCCCTCAAATTGTCACTGCTACTGTATCTGAAGTTAGCTTTCACACCCTTAGTCCTTCCTATTTGATGTATTTCTTCAGTGGTGGATTCTAAGCAGTCTGCTATGCTGAGCTCTCGCCAGGCAGCTGTGTGTCTGCAGGAAGGTATTTGCATACAATAACAGGGAAGACTTTAAACTAATCAGGCAAAGATATCCATTAGAGCTAGTCTGCAGAGTAAAACCCATCTAGGTTTACAGCACTCTGGACGTGAACCTAAGCTTTTAGTTTCTGACAGAGTGGTCTGTTGCTTGTCTCGATAGCCTTCTTTCATGCAGCTCTCAAGATGAAGCTCCATAAGCTGTGTTTATGAAAAGCTCTTTCTCAGGCAGGCTGCTGTTCTCTCTTGCTGGCATGATTCATGAAAGCTGCTCCAAGCACTGTCTCTGAAGCTCCTGCTGAAGTGACCAGGGTATGACATGGCCCTTCTGGGAGGCTTCAGTGGAAACATCCACCTGGTAGCCTAACACCAGCAGATGATTCCCAGTGCTGGCAGTGGGTTACCCTTTCCTAACAAATAAGTCTTTTAAAACTATGGGTGCCATTAAATTTTGTTGCACAGTTATTAATGTGCTCACGAACATAATCTCAGCAGCGGGAGATGAGATGTACAAGTGAAAAAGCTTTAGGTGATGCTGTGCAAAACAGCGCAGTGTGTGTTATAGGTGGAAAAGAGAAGGCAACCTAAGAAAGCAGGGCTGGTCTCACATGTACCTTCAATTTCATCTAGAAAGCAGTAACCCTATAGAGTCTTTCTTTATTTATTTTACTTGTTTGGCTTTCATGCAGGGTGTTTTTGGTGCTGTGTGGTTGTTGAGTCAACATTCTTTGTATTTGTTTTGGTCACTGGTTGCTATTTGTATACTCTGCTTTTTCAGTGACTTTGTGCTTTGCACAACGTGATGCTCAATAGCTTACCCTAATGGACCATCACCAATCAGAGATGGCATTAAATGGGAGCAGAGGACCACAGGGGTGTGTGGCTGGGATGACAGAGAAGGTGAGGGAACTGATTCTCCTCCCTTTATCCCCAAATGTACGCTCTCTTTCTCCAAAACATAAACATAAGTGAGGCCTTCTAATTAGAAAAACCACTGCCAGCTTTCACAGTCCCTTTCTTGTATCACAGAAATGGGAAGACAGAGCTGTGCACACATAGGAACTCAGCACCAGATCACTCCCTGTGATCCTCCTGTATCCCGTTGCCTTATCTGAAAGGCTTTTTAAACATGAAGCAGGCACAAAGAGATCTTTCCCACAGACACCAGGAAGAGAGGATTTAGAGCTGTAGCCTTTGCCTATGCATTCATTCTGACTTGCTCTCTTGGAGCGCTGTAAAGTCATTCAAAATCAAGTTTCTTGCTTACAGAGTGAAGAAAGCAATTATTTACCAGTCAGATGAGCTAAAGGCGTAATTAAAGAGCCATCATCCTGTTGGATTTGGCCCCAGAATGTCTGTAGGATGTAATGGCAAATCAAACATTTGTGGAAGGGTCATCTTGGATTTTGCTATAGTGTTGGCACTGGGAGCAGCAGCAGCAGAGGTGGGAAGGTGATGGAGCAGCCCCAGCGCCAGTGCAGGCAGGGCTGGGGCAGGAAGGCAGCTGGGAGTGAGCTGTTCTTGGTTTTCTTTCTTACTTTGAGCTGTCAGTGAGAGAGGAGGGATAAAAAGTCCGCTCAGGTCTTTAAACATCTTCCAGATGGAAAAAGTGCTGTTGAGAGGGAAGCATGTAAGCCTTGCCATGCTGCTTAAATGGGGCTGCATTATGTCAAACGCAGCCTGTGGATGTGTGTGTGCAACCATGAGGGAGAAGGAAGAAGCAGAATAAGAAACCCTCTTCTTCCTCCTCCCCCACATAGAAGAGGCAGTGCTGCAAGCAGGAGAGATGCACAAGAAGCATGAGGTTACTGAAAAAGCCCAGTGGGGATCCCACTGCCGCTCGCCATGCTGACCCCCAGCCCCTGCCCACCCCATCATCCACCCCTCCATTGGGTGCCGTGGACAAAGTTGCCTGCCAGCTACAATGTTATTAGGATGCTTTCCAAAGAAGTTCAAAACCAAACCACTAGGTTAGCTCAGGTTAGATCACCCTTTAATGAAATTGCTGCTTCAAAGTCTCCGTCTTTCTTTCACTGGGGAGCAGCGTTTTCTTTAAGCAGTGTTTAGAGGACAGCAGTCTGCAAGGGTAATCATCCTCGCCTCCGGCAGGAAGAGCTCGCACGTTAGCATTTCTGAGCAGGCACTCTTTGTGAATAATTGAATTTGTCTCTGGAGATCAGGATTTCCTCTTCTGTGGGACTGACTGCAGCTCTGATCCTTAGGTGCAGCTCGCTGGGATTGAGGCAGAAGAATTGTATCGCAGTCGCAGTCCAGGGGTTTGAGTATGATGCATAATAGGGGTGATTGTCATGGAAAGAGTCATTTATAGAGCTCAAAAAAACATCTTATGAGGCAGCAGAGGCATCCTTAAGCAGTGGGCAGAGCCCCAGTCTGCACTGTGAGGGCCCCAACACGTGTGATGCTCATAGCGCATCGGATCCTGCCTGTGCTGCCACCGCCTGGGATGCAGGGGAGGACCAGTCAGGCCAGCTGCTTGCCCAGGCCAAAAGAAAGCATCGTACTTCACGTATGCCCTGACAACATGTTGTTTGTCTGGGTGGAGCCTCGTTTCCTTTAAAACCTCCTAGCTTTGCAATGGTTTCTGGGTCTCTCTGGAACAGCATGTGTACCATGATGGAAACAGCCCTGCATCCCACCTCTGAGACAAACATCCCTGCAGCTGCCCCGTCAAGGAAAAGACAGTTACAGACATGTCCTCCCTCCAGCTACCAATGAGGTCCACTGTGCCTGGGCATGTGTCAGCATCTTTTCTCATCCCTTCTGTATATAACACCCCATCTTGGCACCTACCAAGCTGCCTGTGAGTAACTTCTCAGGAGAGGGCTGGTGGGGAGGAACCTCTCATAATAATTGGCACTGCTGTGAGTGGGATCGCATATCTGGCTGCAGAGAAGAGATAGGACCCTGGCAGCAGACTTAAGCGATGTATCTCAAAAGTGTTTCTTGATGTCGTGTTCAGAGGCAGGGCTTAGCTGTTCATTCGCATTCATGTCAGCAGAGGAGTGAATGACTATTTCAGACTCTGGGATTAAGGTAGGAACTGGGGCAAAACACATTCTGAAGTAGATAAAAACTCATTGAGCTGGGAGGTTTCTCTCTTGTGTTTCATCTCTAAGCACAGCAACAACTCTGGGTGGCTGCATTCAGCCAACACAATATGGCAGCAGTGTATTTCTAGGGTGTTATTTTAGTGGGGGGGGAAACAAATTCTAAGGGCAAAACACAGCTATCTTGTAACTCAAACAAGCTGCTCAGGAATTTCTGTGGCTATTGAATTATACCGCATGGCACTTGGCCTGTCTTGTTGAATGGTGATGCATGTTTCGGATCAATAAAAAGGCTCATCTGAGACTTTTTTCTCTTCCACATGTTACACAAAGTACATTCTCTGCTGGTACAAAGCTTACATGCACTGATCAGCAGGAGAAGCTAAGGTAACTGCACTCCCTAATGAAAGCCCATATTCTAAACTGAAGTCCAATTTTGTTGGACTCTGGTGTCTGCAGGTAAACTCTGGGTCCTTTGTGCTCTCTGCTCTGAATCGGAAACCGGAGCACGCATCTTTAATAACATTTACTCCCTTCTGTGGCTGTCAGTTACAATGGCTTGGTTATTCTGTTCATCTTCAGCTTCAGGACTTCTAGATCCTCTGAGGCAGATCTTTCTCTGTCAGGCTTCTGAGTAACAAGCAGAGATTTCATCCTCAGAGACAATTCCCTTAGCAGTAACCCCTGCATCCAGCACTACGACTGCTTTTAACACATTTCCTCAGGTAGGGGAGCAATGCAAACCAAAAAGGAGCTGTGCAGCAGCATTTATCCCCTAAAGACATGTCTGAATGCCTGACCATAGCCTGGCCAGCACTATAAGCTGTTCCAGCTGAAGACCTTAGCCTGCTTAAACACACTAACAAGAGGTTGCATATGGACAAATAAGGGAAGCAGTATAGATGTTGTGGTAGTGCATAAAGTAAAGAAAGGACCAGTGAGGTTTTGCTTTTTTACCTTGAGCTCAGTGCCTTGCATGCTGGAGTTATGGAGAGCTCCATGGTCAGTGAAAGCAGACAGAGGGGAAGGAAATGGAAAGTGGCTGGAAAGAAGTTTGCAGGTATCAGCTGGCACTTTCCATAGGCCTTGTCTGACATGCAGAGAGGATTATCATTGAAGAAAGTGGCCAACAAAAGCACCAAGGTCTCCTATAAGTTGTTTCAGAAACAACATGTCAAGACCCAGATCGTGCACTCAAGGGAGGGCACTGGTAGTGGATACAGGTGCCTGTTTGAGGGACTATGAGGTTGGCTGGGGCTTTGTGCAACCTGGTCTTGTGGAGGGTGTCCCTGCCCATGGCAGGGAGGTTGGAACTGGATGAGCTTTAAGGTCCTTTGCAGCCCAAATCATTCTGATTCCATGATCCAGGACACACGCTTTGTATGCCCTGATGGATGGGCTGTAATTGGCTTTCTGAAAAGCCACAACACCGAGTCCGATTTACATAGCACTTGCCTGCAATGAGATGCATCGCTGATAGGTGTATGCCTAGTTCATGGAAACGTGATGTGCTTCAAGGACAGTTTGGAAGGATTTAGGCTTGTCCTGCAATAAAGACAGGTCACAGGACTAGCAGGAACCAGTCCATGCCTGAGGGTGCTGCCATTACCAAAGCTGTCAGCTGAATGGAGTAGGAGCAGGGGTTAACCACGCCAAGTGATGGTGTTGTGTGGTGCTGTGATTCTTCATCCTGCCCAAAATAATTAATGGTCTCCTTCTCTGAAGAAAAGAAAAGAATAAATAAGGTGAAGCTGGAAAACTCTCAATTTATTCTGTTTTAATGTAGGTGCATTGGTTTTGTTGTTATGCCAGGGTTTTTAAACCCAGCATAATTTTAACCTGAGTGTAGAGAATGTGGGAATAACATACTTGAGCTATTTTGGACTAACACAGTGAAGGAAAAGAAGCAGGCAAAAAAGTCCCCTTTTTTTGTACACTACGTACCCTATATTCAACCTTAGTCACCAGACAAGTGGTGGAGAGACTGCGAACCAGTAAACTGCTCACTCTGAGCTTATTTAAAAAGACAAAGTACAGGAAGTACAGGTCTTCAACATGGGCTTAGAGTACAGGTAGTGTTTTCAACATAAAGGTTTCACAAGATGTGCTAATTCTATCACTGTGGCAGGAAACTGAGGCTTTCACATCTACTGAAGCGTTTCTTTGAAGTCACATTAAAATGATGAGCGTGACTGTGCTGCACATCTGCCTGTCTGCACAGGGCAGATCATTTCAACTTCCTTTTCAGAGACACTGCAAGGAGCAGGCCAAGAGAGCTACGTGTTTACCAAAGCATCACCGGGTGAGGATGGGAAAAAGGTGTCTCTTCTCCCTCCTTTGTTTGCTCTTGGTGGCCAGCATCGCAGGTAAGCATGCCAATGGGCTCCCTTGACTCAGCTTATGACAGAGGGTGGCAAGGGGCAGGGTGGAATGTGCAGGCTGGGCTCAGCATGTCTCAGTAGGGCAAGCTGTAGCTGCTAGCAGTGATTTTCTGTTTCCTGACAACTTCCTAGTAACCCCAGTTATAATGTGCAGCCAGTAAGGACTAAATGGGTTGCACTGACATGCAGATTAGTTTATTCAAAATACCATGTTTTCACCAGAATTATCACTGAGATGAGCTAAGTTGTATTTAGGGCAATTTGGGCTCATCTCCAATGGGCAAACAGGAAATCTGCTTTTAAAGAGCAAATAAAAAATCTCTCTCTTACACACACATGCATACCTGTGTACGCAGAGAGAGAAAGAGCTGAAACACTTCAAGGCAAGGGTAAATTGTACAGCTGCAACCCCTTAAATAGATCCTTCCCTTCCTCTTCCCCACCCAGCCCTATGTGCTGTGTTAAAAGCTTGAGAAACAAGAGAAACAAGTTTGTCAGTGGGAGTAAAACAGTCAGGAAAGTTGAGTAAGGAGAAACACATCCTTCTCCAAGGGAGTTTAAACGAGAACAACCCAAGGAAAACCAGGAAAAAGCCTGATGCTTGCAATCCCCTCCACACAGACCTCTTACAACAGACTGGCCATGCTGAATGCAGCAGTGCTTATGACCAGCTAGGAAGAAGAACTTTGTAGGATACACGTTTTTCCAATTAAGAAAGGAACAGATTAACGTGTTTGACTGCTGTGGTAAGATGCATCTCAAAATCTCCTCCTATTTTTCTACATCACTGTGGCAAAATGGATTTTAAAAGGAAGTATTTAGTATGTGTATTCATAGAAAATAAAAGTTCCCTAATGCAAAAGAAAAGCATAATAAGAAAGAATTAGACTCCTCAAGACATGCACATGCAGGAAAGCAATGCTCTTTTAGGGATGAATAGGACTGTTGGGTTTTTCCTCTGAGGATGAAATCCTCCACTCAAAATGGACACCATTGTGCCCTTGATGGAGATCAGACGTATACACGTTTGGGAGTTACACTATTAAGCTTCAAATGGAGCACAAGTATGGGCAGCTGCATTTGGAAAAATCCAGTTGGCATAAAATGAGACTCATTATATTGAGATGCTAACAAAAACCTAAGAACACTTTAACATCAATGGGTTTCAGTTAATCTGAAGTGCGAGGCTACTAACGACCAACACAAATTAAATGTTGTTTCTACATGTGTAACGTTTTCATCTTCATATCAATTATTTGAGTAACTCTTGGTAGGCATTCTTCACATGGTGCTTTAACTTGTTACAGCATCGGTGTGAATATGAGAGCTAATTTGCTAGGTGGCCCTTGCTGGCTAGTCTGATTGCAAGATTGCTGTTGGCTTTTTCCTTAACTTTTCCTGATGCAAAACTTGCAGTGAAATCCATGAGCATTTGCTATAATAAGCTCTTTGGACTGACAGAAATAGTTTTCAGTAATTTTTCTCACAGCACTTGCCACTCAGGCTTATTTTTATTTGCCCTTTTACATCATCCCATCTCTTGGGACTCAATTAAAAGATGAACAGAGCATGCACAGCAATAAAAATAGTGAGATTAGTGTTGGGCATGGCCATCGAGTAGCTTTGCTCTCCATGCACTTAGTTCATGTCGCCCTTCAGTGCTTAGGTACCAAATCTCAGCCAGCTCTGCAGGGATGTGGGACTGTGCCCGTGTTCTTCTTCCCTGTCAAACCAGAGCTCTGGGTGCACCAGGTCCCTGTCTCAGTCCTGACTGTGCTGGCTGAGTATGGGGCACACCAGGCCACCTGAAGGCATCATCAAGGCTGCCTGGTCCCTGGGGGGGTCCCTGGATTCAGGTATCCCAGAGCCCTGTACCACGGGGTAAAGCAGATGTCAAAGCAAAGAAATTGGTACCCACTTTTAGCAAGTAAGGAAGATGAGCAGCGTGCGCTTGCTGCCTTGGGGAGTCAGCATCATGGCTGGTGGGACTGTGGGACATGTTCCCAAAGCAAATTTGCAGTGGTATTTTGATACACAGGGAGGGTAAAATTCAATGCATATGGGGAGCAGCTATCTGTACCTAAGGACATCTGCACAAGCACGTTTTTTAATGGGGACTCAGATGCTCTTTTGTAAAAAGCTCTGTGGCTATGATTGATTACTTGTCTGATTACAACTCCCCCATCCATTAATTCTTCATCTCCTTGAGTCTGTCAGTGCCCTCCATACAGGGGTTTGGGGACTGTGAGCTTCTTGTTCATAGGAGGGAGAAACAGATAGAAATCAATGTTACTACAGCAGCAGCAAAACTGAGTAGTACAGGCTCCTGTTGAAAGCCCCTTCATTTTCACCCATCCATTACTCCTTTATATGACACACTAAGGACTGCCAACATGTTGTATGAAATTAAATGAGGAAGAAACCATACAGCTTGCTCTGACACCGAAACAGACACTTGTTCAGGTCATGCAGGAGCTGTTAATAACACAGAGGTAGAAGGTTTCTCTGTCAAAGCAGTGAAGACAATGGCAACGGGCAGGAGGGACAGTGCAGGGCAGCAGGGATAACTCACTTGTTCTTGCAAAATTTGCTGGGGCATAACTGGGCCCGGCTTCTGCTTTATTTATATCACATGAAAGATTTCCATTTTCACACAGGGACTTAGGGTTCCCATTTCTCTCCTGTGAGTGTGATGGGAGCTCCCTGCCCTCTTCCAGACAAGTGTGTGTTTGCTCTCCCTGTTCTCACTCTGAAGTCTCTGCTGGTGGAGATCTGTAAACCTCTCCACTGGAAAGCCTGTTTCTACAGTTGCAGAGTCTGCATGGCTTAGGAAAATGCTCTGTTTAAACATTACTTGCACTGAAAATTGTCCCATTTGCTTTTAAGGCCAGCCCGAAGATGTCATTACAGAAACAGAAGTGGTCCACGCTTTGCCAGGTACTGATGTGACCCTGGTGTGCGACTTCCCAAAACCACACTCCACCTACATCATACAGACACAGTGGTCCAAGACTGATGACACACAGCTTACCAGAATAGCTGTTTATCACCCTGTTTATGGCACCCACTACTTCACCCTTCCTGAGGCTTCTTACAACTTTTCGGTGTCCTTCAGCACGAGGAATTGCTGCAGCTGGGATGAGACAGAGGCTTGCTGTTCCCCTGATCCAAATGCCAAGTGTGAATGCATTTGGTGGGCTCTGCATCTGAAGAATGTTACCATTTCCCTTAGCGGGCAGTATGAGTGCAGTTTTGCTACTTACCCTTATGGGACAAAGGCTGCAAAAATCCAACTTATTGTCAAGGCAGAAGGTAAGTGGTTCTGAATGGGATGCTGGGGTTTTTGTAACAGGGGGTGGGGGTAAAGGGGTGAGGGAATATCAGGATAGATTAACATTTCTTAGTCTTTGATGGTGACTTCTTTGGGGTTTGCACTGCTGCCACTGAACACCACTGCCTACACGGTTTCCTACTTACCAGGCACTCTCTAGCTGTTGTTACCTAGCTCATGATTAGGAAACCTTATTTATCTGGAGGAATGCAAAGTGAGATAGGAATGGTGAGATGGGCAGTTTCCCATTTTCATTACGGAGAAAAATGTTGCAGAGATGACTGGATGCTGGATCTCTGGATGCAGAGGTGATGGAGGATGCCGGATCACCAAACCATGCTGTTCTGCTACTATGGGCATGCAGCACTGAGCACCAGAAAAAGAGCTTTGTCTGACTGAGGCTGAGAGCTGGCATCTGCTGGGCATGCTAGGTGTTAGCTCCATGGAGGGATGTGTCCCACCGTGAAAAACAAACCAGAGCAAAGTAGGGAATTGCTTGGAACAATCACAGGAACAGAGACGTGGCTGCTTCCGTCAGCCAAAAGGAAGCTGGAAAGCAGCATGACTGCTCTTGGTAAGTAAGCCTCAGGGGAGAGTGTGAACTCCAGGAAGGATATTTAAATTATCCTGGCAAAGGAACAAATGGGTTTAAACAGGACGTGAGTGGATTTGACTACAAATTAAACAAGAGTGGCAACCATTTAGGGCAGCAATTTGGGAACAGCTGTTTAATGCCAGCAGTGAGGGCAAAAGGCCAAACTGCTGTGAAGATGGAGCTGGGCAGGGATGCTGGGCAAGCTTGCTGTTGTGCGCATGGGGGACTGGATTTGATGGCCCCCAGAAACCTCTTCCTGACCCAGGTTTCTGTTAACAAGCCAAGAAGGATTAAACTAAATCCTGGCATGGTTTCAGTTAAGAGCTACAAGGCCAATATGCTTGCTCTGCTTGTGCCCAGGGCTGTAGATACAGCACCCTGGTTAGGAGCAGGATGGGTGTAGGTGATGTTGGGGTAGCAGAGGGCAGCAGTGCTCCCACCACCTCTTTGGCCTGTGTGAGGCCAGACTAGTGGCAGGAAGGACATTGGTCCCCATGCTGGGTTGCATTCATCCAGCAGCAGGAGGAGGCCTTGTGCAAGCCTCATTCACAGAGACATTCACCCCAAACCCTTGCTCCCTGATGGCACCTGCATGGCAGTGGCTTAAAGCATTTTGGTGCTGTTATCCCAGAGGCAAACCTCAGGGGCAACCCAGCAGCACCCTTCTGCCCTGATAAACTTAGAAAGGCAAAATTAGTGCCAGCACGTCTGCGCAACCCATAAAGATGCAACACATGCTGGATAACAGCATCAAGGATGATGATACCTGACATACAGGGGTATGCTGCGGTTAGCTTCCCTTTGGGAATTTTCTTGAGCTTCATAGGGCAAAGGGGCTGGATCAAGCAGAGAGCAGTGAGGTACAAGTAGTGCTGGTAACCACATGCAGCTTCTGTTCTCATGCAGTTTGTCTCTTCATTAATACAATAATAGTGCTAATTAGGCATTGCTCCTTCTCTCTTGCTGGTGCTCTCGGTTGATACTGGCATGCTCAATGCTGTTATTGTTGTCACCATGTTAAACATGGGCAATTCTTGTTCATATAGACATCATTGTGGCTGTTTTCAGTAACAACATGATGTAGCAAGCTGTGCTACCAGTAACTGCTTGCTTAGGGAGAACTAAGAAAAATCAGTTCTCAACATACCTCTTGAAGATGTGTGTTTTAAGGTAACCAGAACTTTTGAAATAAATCACTTCAACTCAGAAAAAAGGCAAAGGATCTCAATCCAACCTACAAGTGGGGTGGAGAAGAGTACTAGTCATTAATGAAGTACAGTATCCGACTACATCAAAGTGGTGTGAGTCCAGATGGATTCAACTTGTAGACACTGCAAAGCCCGCAGAGCAACAGGCCAAGGTAGGACTGACAAACAAGGAGGACCTTAGCCAACATGTTGTTAATGGAGATGGAAATCAAAGACAGGGGAAGCAGCACCTGGGAAACGTGACTGTGAGAACAGGCTGAGGCTCTCTGCAGGCTGAACTGTTGGTGCAACTACTCATCTTCATACTTCCTGCAAGCTCCGTGGCACATTTGCACAGTAGCTTGTCCCAGCAGTCTCCTGTGCTGTTTTCTTCCTGGGAAGCCATGGCTTTGCTTTCTTTGTCCTTTCTCTTTCCTTTCTGCACTATCCAGCCCCTTTAGTCCTTGTGCATGCCATGTCCCACTGTGATAGATGGCTCCTCAACTGCTTGGCTCTGGTGGAAAGTGGAGAGAAGCTGCTCCAGGGCACCACTGAGCACTGCCTTTCTCTATGTTCCTGTGGCACAGGCTGTGTGCTGGCAGTGTCACTCTGTGCTTGGTTGCCAGACATACAGGAAGTTACAGTCACCAGCAAGTCCCCACTACCAAACAGTCCAGACCTGTTAGATATTGCCCTTCCCCTCAAGATGAAAAAGATAGATAGAATATGCATCTATTTTATCTCACCATACAAGTAGAGCTAAAAGGGGAGCAATGTTCAGGAGTTTCCTTGTGGTGTCTGCTGGTACCTGCCTAGAAGGAAGAGGGAAGGCAGGTCTGGGCAGCACAGTGATGGCAGCAGGGCAGGCTGCATGGTGCGGCCACTAATGGTCAGAGGGATTAATGCTCACCAAGGCACTTGTAGCATCCCCTGGCCATCACTGCTTCTCTTCCTGTTTCAGTGCACACGCATATGCAGACCTGATGCTTGGACCACCGCTGTGCTCTGATCAGTGCATCACTCTGACCCTTCCACAGGTGGTCTGGAGCCCTGGACTGGGAATGGGGTAGGGTAGGGGGTATTCAAATGCTTTTGTGAACTGGTGACAAAGGAAAGAGTGGCAAGCTCTCTGCTCCTGATAATGGGCAGGTTGGAGAATAACAACAGGAGCACTTACACTGAAAACCAGGGTCAGTCTCAACCTACCTGATGTGCTGAACACCTTGCTTTGTGAAAGGAGGTTTTCAGAGAAAAGGAAATACAAGAGCACAAAATTGATGTGAAGGTTTATTGCCACAGAAAGAAAAAGAAAAAAGGAGAAAAATTGAAGTTTCAACTTGTTCTCAGCTCCAAAATGAGACACCTTGATCCTGAATTGAAGCACAGGTTTTCATGAAATGTCCAAAATTTCAGGTAAAGCCGTGAATTAGAGTCATGAAACTGCATCTAGAATCAGATGCAGAGATTTCACTTAACACACGTGCCTGTGGGTGATGGTTGAAAATTACAGTAGTCTTCTAATCAAAAATGCCTGTTCCTTGAACAGTAGACTAGTCAATATTGTTTTCTAAAGCACAACGCATGTCATGTTTCTGATTTTCCTTCTCTGGCTTTTTTGCTGTCATTGCAATGATAAAAGAGGAGCAGCACAACGTGAAGGAAGTGTGGTTAAACCAGACTTTGGAAATCCCATGCCTTGGGGACAGGGCCTCAGAAAGTTTGTCCCGTTACCCTTTGAAATGGCTCGTGGTAAGTGTTCTTCCTTTCAGGCTTACATTTCAGAGGGGACTACGGGGTAGTTTTGCAGATGGAAATAGAAATGTCAGACTTTATCGTGTCCTGCAGAACCCGCCAAACAAAAGATATTGGCACTGTTGGACTGCGATAATAAAGGGGAAAAGTATAAACATGGGTTTGCAACATAGACACCACAAACAAGAGATGCTCAAGAAACAGAGAGGCAAAACTCCATCTTAATTGCTTTTAGGTTTTCAGTAATGCCTGTAGAACAGGTCCGTGCAAAGTGCCAAAGGACTTAGCAAATAAACTATTCCTTATGTTGGATTTCCCAGGGATTGTTTCTGTAGGGAAGCTTTGGTATCTCTGAAAAACACAGGGTTACCATGTAGGGTTGTGAGATATCAAGCAGCTTTGAAATAGAAAGGAAGAAGAGAAAAAGGAGGCCACTGTAATGTTTTGGTTAACCTCTGTATCACAGATACACGCCGACACATGCGAACCTGGTTATCTAGCTAACCACATAAATACTATTTTAAACACTTTGCTGTGAGCTATAAAGCTCGTTAGATTTCTGTACTGCATCCCACTTTCTGGATAAATATTTACATGTGCGTGTTTTAATGGAATGTTTTAGCATTAATCTCAATACATAGAGATAAGTACCAGCCACCAGTGTCCTTGAGCTTGACCCTGTTCATGTCTATTTATTGTCACTGAGGTGCTGTAACAGTTGAGGGGTTCCTTAAAGGTGATTTTCAAATGCTTTAGGCTTTTCAGTCTTTTGTCCTGGCTCATTTTCTATTCAGAGCTGCCTTTTGCAGTGCATTCTTCAGATTAAAATTCTACCAGTTCTTTGAAGGGAACATCCTTGCCCTTACTACTTTTTAGTGAAAAGGAAAGAATCCAAAGGTCAGCATGATGATACATGTGGGTCACCATGAGTCATTCAGACTACAGCTTGCAAATAGGTACTGAGGCACAGACATCCAGGATGTGCAGGTTGCACCTATATCTAAGGGTGGCTGCCACGTAGGCATTAAAAGATGACTTTTAGATAATGTTATCAGGTTCTCACTATTTAAAATCTAAAACCCCAAGGTTTTTCTTGGAATTTCAGTCATATTTGCTATGTGTAGGATGTTCAGCATAACTTAGATTGCTGCAGTGAGAAAGCAGCCCTGAGGCCCTCTCTGCAGGCTACAGAGATCAGGACTTACAAGACACTGCTATTTACTCTATAGTTATTGCTAAGATGATGACCACTATTGACTTTGAACTTCTGAGAGAGAATGTATTTGGAAAGAAATAGATGTTGTAAATGCCCCCTTACTGCTATGCAATGCTAGGGATGCAAGGGAAGATTTTCACAGTGGGAATAGAGCTGGTCTATAAAAATAGATAGGGGAATGGAGAGATTCTGGTCTTCACGTATTGTGTGGGTTTCTCTTTGTACAGGAGGAAAACGGCACGAAAGAGGAACTTGTAACCAAGGAGCCCTCCTGTCCTGCAGTGTACAGGAACAGCAGCATGCTCTATGGGCAGAGAGTCCACCTGCGTTTGAATAATGCCCTAAAGATTTTCCCCATCAAAATCACAGACAATGGCAAGGTGTTTTCCTGCCATGTGGTGTCCCATCCGGAGAGAGTCCAGAAGAGCAGCACCACTGTGAGAGTATTTGGTAAGGGGCTTACGCCAGCTGCCCATTTCCTTGCACTTGGAAAGGTAACACTCCTGTCTGGTTCTGAAAGCAGTAGCTTCTGAAATATGCTGTTTGAGGGTTTTTGCATATAAATACTGACATTACATTTTTTTCAGCTGCATTGAGTTAAAATGTTAATAAATAACCCCATGATTCTTAGGAAGAATTTGAGGCCATTCTTCCAACTTCTGACATAGAACCGTTGCATATATACCACCACCACTGGCATGCACATTGCCATTATCTCACCCAGATGTGTAAGCTTATGTTGGCACTTTGCAGGTTACAGGTAAGCACCTTGGTCATCAAGACCTCTGTGCCCCAGTGCAAAATGACCATGCTGCCTGTGTTAGGAAACCATGGCCAACATTCAACAAGCAGGTAAAGTGTTTTGGAACTACTGTTATTGCAGTGCAGCATCCCTGAAGGCATTTGGTGTTCAACTGCTGCCAAAGGCTCTGGTTCTGAAAGTGAAGTCCCGCCTGTGGGCCCATGTAGCACGAAAGTGTGAGCTGGTATTTCATGATGGAAGACTTCCCCATCTTTAGTTCCTTGCTCTAATCCCTTTCTAGTGTCTTAGGAACTACTTTACAATTGCTGAGGTACAACTGAATCAGAAAAATGCTACCCATTGAAAAAGAAAATATGTTCTGCTGTTTTGAGCAATCTGGAAAACATATTTCCAATGCCCCAAAACTGAATGGGTGTTAAACAGTGGGTCTGTCAACAGTCAACAGGGAGCAGCAAGAGAAAAAACACCCAGTAAAGCCTGTGTCTGGGAGCTGTTGGTCACTGATGCAAGAGAAGTAAAAGTAGAAGTTAATGATCTGAAATTTCCTCTTGCATTTGTATGATTCAGAGATGGGTTTTACTTTTGCAAGTCAGCATTTGTCAACTAGGCACAGTGTTACCTGGGTGATTGTTCAGGTATGCTAACATACTTGAGCTCTCCTTCCCCTTCATCCCTACAGATGTTTTTGCCTTGATTTGCTGTTATGTTGGTATCTTCTGCTCTAAGAGGTTGCTTTATTTGGCTTATTCTCTGAATTACTGTGTCACGTATGGTTGTCTGTGCATGCACTCAGATCAGTATATCAGTACAACAGCACAACAGCAGAGAGAGGCAAACATGAGAAAGCAACTGTGGCCCTTGGTGGTGAATAGCCTGTGATGCTCCCAGTATGGGCTGGCTGGCTTTGGACTGGGGTGCTGTGCAGTCAGCCTCTCTCACAGGCATCCCAAGAGCAAGGTTATATAAAGGCTCAAATAGCCAAGGCAGGATGGTAAGCACAATAGTAAGCATATACAATGTCAACAGCACGTTATATTGGTTACATCTCTCATCCTGGCCATTAGTAATGATGTAGCTAGAGAACAAAGGCAAACTGACACCTGGGGAAGCTCTCCCATCTTAGCAAGCCAACAATCCCATCACCCAAACACTCGTGCAATTGAACCACATGGGCTGGGTGGCACGAAAGCAGAGCAGGGAGGGCAGGCAGGTAGTGCACCGTGGTGCTGCGATAGGCAGCAGGAGCAGAGGGAAGGTCTGTCACCTGGGGAAGCTCCTTGTGCAGGATCCCTCTGATAAAAGCTGCAGGGCTAAACACAGCCCAAGTCTGAGGAGTGGAAGCAATGCTTCCCCACAGGTGCTTGAGATGGCCTGAGTATGTCTGAGAGCTGGGCAGTAGAGGATGGGGAAAGCATGAACAAGTCTCAATGAACTTGAGAGGCTTGGTAGGTTGAGTGAAAACAGACATTCAATCAAGAAAGCTTTTTTTAAGAGGGCACTTCTGGGCTGGAATTCTTTAAAATACTTCTTTTCTCTAACAGAATCCTTTTAAATACAAGTTTCTGAGAAAATGTATGCTCTTTTCACGTCTAAATTTGCCAAATATTGATTTCTCCTTTTGTAAGAGCTCAGCAGCAGAAAATGCTGCGCTGAATATTGAATTTCTGCTAGACCCGAAATGTTGGTAAATATCCCAGCAAGACAAATGAACGTCAAACTATTAACAGGGGCTGAGTTGTTAAATGGAAAAGATCTATTAGACCATTCGGAGCTGTGCTTGAGAGCTGCCTGCCAGAACAGTTACCTGGCAAATGTCTTCAAAGCAAGCAGAGGGCAGCATCCTGTGCAGATATGGAGAAGCATTGCACTCTACTCAGAGCTTGTCAGGCAATACCTGGAATACTGTGTTCAGTTTTGGTCCTGGCTATACAAAACCAATGTGGACAGGCTGGAGAGGGTCCAGAGAAGGGCACAAAGATGATCAGAGGACAGGAAAGCCTGGTATGTGAGAAAAAGGCTGAGAGAACTGGGTTTGTTCAGCCTAGAGGAAAGAAGGCTCCAGGGAAACCTTATCACCATATTCTGGTATTCAGATGGTGACTACAACAACGTTGGGGACCCCCTTTTTACAAGGAGTCCTATGGAAAAGACAAGGGGCAATGGGCACAAGTTAATCCTCAGGAGATTCTGCCTCAACACAAGAGGCAAATTTGTCACAGTGAGAACAATGAACCATTGGAATAATCTCCGCAGGGAAGTGGTGGAGTACCCAGTGGTTGGATGCTTTTAAGATTCAGCTGGACAGGGTGCTGGGGCATCTAGTAAAGGTCATGTTTTGCCTAAAAAGGTTGGACCAGATGATCCTTGAGGTCCCTTCTAACCCAGTATTCTCTTATTCAGCGGTGTCTGTTGTCATCATCAAAAAACCAAAAGGAAGAGTAGGCACTAGACTGGGTTCTATTTAGTCTCCCAGCCAACTTTTAGATGAGATTACAAGATCTGGTGTATCAGATCTTTTCTTGCAGCTGAAAAAGTATGGTTGTCTTTCACCGGCCCCGCTACCATCTCTACAGTTTTGGCAAGGCAGAAACAAGGATATAATCTTAAGGCATTCATTTTCTGAGAGGAAGAAACCACCAAAATAAACCAAAACCAAACAGAAACAAACCAGAAGGGGAGGGGGGGAAATAAAGGTAATTTCAGGGTTAGTAAAAAAAGGGGAAAAAAGTATCTGAATGGTAAAGATTAAAGTGAGGTTTAGCCTGGCTCTCCTAAGGGGCTGCACTTGTTTCCAGTACAGTTTTAAGGCTCAGAAGGGGCCAGAAGTGTAATTTAGAATCATATAATAGTTAGGGTTGGAGAGGACCTTAAGATTGTCCAGTTCCAAGCCCCCTGCCATGGGCAGGGACACCTCACACTAAACCATGGCACCCAAGGCTCTTTCCAACCTTTATGCAAGTCTTTATCCAAGACTTTTGAGATTTACTGTATATTAGCACAGTTTCAACAGTCCTTACTTAACAAGTCAGTTAATAGCACTGCACACCAGCAATCCCAATGCCTAATACCAGTTTAGAGAGTCTTACCATACCTGATGACTTTTATCTAGATAGTCAGCTGTGCCTAGAACCAAAATGCTGTGAAAGCAAAAGGAAACCCTTTTTCCATCTGCAGTGCATGTGGTGGCCATCAGAAACCCAGTGCTGTGATGTGAAGGTGAGCTCTGGGCTTCCCAGCAAGGCAGGAAGCATCTGTAGTCTGACACTGCCACACATCTTCCCAGGCAACTGCATGGGGATAGCCATTGCTATACAAATCAGTCTTTTTGGCGATGGATAAAGCCTTCATAGGTGACTTTGGCAAACACCCAGAGCAACCAACAACTGGGAAGTGTTTTACTTCAGCAGGCCTATGAAGGGTGCAGGATGGTTCCAGCTCGTTTCTCCAGCAAAGGCACCCAAGAGTGGTTTAGGTAGGCAGGGAAATACGTGATAGATCTTGCGGTAGCAGCTACTGATACGTGCTTGTAAACCACTTCCTCAACCTCAAATCGGAGCTGTGCAGGCTTTTATCTTGCTAGATGTGTGGGTGGATGTAGGCTTTAATTTCCACTCTTTTCATGAAACAAGGCTGTTAAGCCTTATTAGAAGCTGTTACTGTGACCCATGTTATCCACTTAATTAATGCAATTTTGTTTGCTTTCCAGCCTACCCTGAGATCTCTGTTGGCCTGCAGGAGGGTGCTGCTGGCACTTCAGAGAAGGTGAGTGAATAATAATGCTTGTGACCACCACTGTGCCACCTCGGCAGGGCCAGACAAGCTAAGCTGAGTCAGGGACCTCCAAACAGACCAAGCTCACGGGGTGATGAGCGAGTCAATGAGTTAATATCAGCCATCCATGCCCTTTCTTCTGAACGATTCCCATCCCTGTGCTTCAGTGAGGACAAACTGGAGCTAGCTAAGGGCCCCAGTATGTGGGCAAAATCTGGGTTTGTGTTACTTATGTGAAGGCTCCCGGACAGAATCAAGAGGAGCTGATGATATTGCAGGAGGCTGTGATGCTTCTTTTCCCTTCCCATCTGCCAGCAACCACCTGGCAGCCTCGAGCTGCCCTCTCCACACTGCTTTAAATCCCTCTCTGAAGAAGGTCACCCACTACCTGGGATGCTGCTCCAAGGGGCCATGCAGTGGCAGCCCCCATCTGCACACAACCCCACAGGGGCAGGGAGGAGCAGTTGTTGTGGGAGTGATGCTTGTGTTTAAATAAAGGCGATGCTCATGTTTGTGTTGCAAGCAGAACACAGCTGGAGCAAGCAGAGCACAGCTGGAGCAAGCACAACACAGCTGAAGCAAGCAGATGCCAATGGAATGACTGGATCTGAGGGCCCCTATTTAGAGCTAAACAGTTACACATGTGGTTTGGGGTCTCTGTTTTACCACATGCTTGGTAATGACAAATGCTGAAGGTCTGCTGCACCACACTGGCTGTACATGGCATAAAACATATTTGTGGCCCATATGATTGAATAGCAAGCCACTCTGGCTACCAGGTATGGCACTTTGCTTCCTGTCACATCCATCCAGGTTACAGCTTTTGATCTGTGAGCATCCAAGTTAATTTGGAAGGTTTCCCTTGGAAAATGCTTGTGGGTAGGCAGAACCTTTTATCAGCCATACCCACCTGCTTCAGACAAGCCATGAGGCAGCTGGTTATGCAAAAACTCCCTGGTGACCTATTTCCAGATGTAGTGTTGGATGTTGCAGCCTTTTGTCTACGCTGTCCTGTAGAGCAAGCAAGCGGTGCTGCTGTCATGGGACCAGGCAATAGAAACTCTCCCAAGACCCTCTATCTATTCTTCACCTCCAAACACACACTGACTTCTTTCCTTCTCTTTTCCATCCTTTCTTGCAGGGCTTAAGTCTATTGTGGATGTCAGACTTGTATTTCTTATAGGCAGCATTTATAAAGATATTATTAATGCAAAGTGCCTGAAAAATAAGGGAATAATGAAAATAAGAGGGGAAAGCAATTGCATTACACATTCAGAGGTTATTTACTATGGCTAGGAAAGAGTTTCAGCCAGGCAGTTTCAGTCTTCCTACTGAATGATTGACTTCTGCTGGCTGTAATGCATCAAGTTTGCTTTGAACTAAAGGTGTTAGCCTCTTTCTTTGAAAGCGGGAGCAAGAGGGCTTTGTGCTACATGGGTAGCACATGCTTTATACTCTGCTTTTTAATTATTGTTTAAATGCACAAGGCAATTTCTCTTAGTGCCATAATGCGCTAAGTAAATGTAATCAGGAGCATCCAGGCAGCATGAGGATGAGACCTCCTACCCTGCTAGTACCCAGCCCTTCATCCAGCCTTGATTTAGAGGTCCTTCCCATCTATTTCTTGATGAGAAATTACACTGAGCACAAAAACAGATTTTTGGAGCAGTTAGCATACCGACAGGACTACTGCATGCAAAGCAAGCAAATCCTTGTGACTTCTGGAAACCTCTTACAGATCATGCTCTCTAAAAAGGTATCCAATTTTCTACATTCAACACATCATTGTGCTAGGCAGTCTTTTTCCATGGGATTTGTCTCTATCTAACGCAGGAAGGATTTACATGGCAACCAGGAGGTGTCTGAGCCCACTGCTGATTCCTGTGTTTCTCCATGTGGGTGTTTGCCACTGAGATGCTGGGAGAGGAACAGGAGGGTTTGGGGTTATCCTACATCTCTCCAGCCACAGCACAGGACTGGAGGGTGTTGGAGGTCCCACCACCCTGCACTTGGCCCAGCATGATGAGGTTGTCCCTGGCTCTCATTCAGTGGTGTCTGCAACCAGAAAAATAGGGGGTATGAGGGAGAGAAGCAGAACAATAAAGAGGAAGCGAGTGGGATGAGGGGTAAATCAGCTCTGTCTGTAAGGGAGTTTGGAAGCTGGCAGCCAGGTGAGAAGTGGCTGAGATTAACGACTGGCTTTTACTGCCCCATAGCCTAACGTGACCTGCATCATGAGGAAGGTATTTCCCAAGCCAAGCCTTGTGTGGTACGTGGACAGAGAGAGCTTGACGGAGCAGCCTGGAGGTAATGCAACCTGTCAGTAGGATAATGGGGCAGCTGTAGAAGAGATTCCCATGAAAAGCAATAGGTGCTCATTGGCTCCTGCCATGTGGAACCCGTAGGTGTCCATCTGGGTTAAGGGAAGAGTATCAGGCCTCCTCAAAGGGAACAGCTGTGGCCACATCCCCCTGGAATTGGCAGTCATTGGAATGATGGCTTGGCATAACCGCACCGTTCTTGCCAAGTCTTTGACAGCGTCTCAGCAAACACACCTGCAGCCATATGAGCTTGCTTTTCAGTACCAGTATTTTGCATGGCTCTGATCTATCGTTTGGAGTGTAATGAGAGGCTTTTGCAGCTTTTCCTTTTCTTTTTCTCTTTCCCCAAGGAATCTCTGTTGAACAAGAAGACTCGCAAGACAGTGAAGGTTTCTATCAGCTGAGATCAACGCTGGTGTTTCAAGGGACCCACCAGACATCTAAGACGTTCTTGTGTGCATGTCTGTTTTCCTTCCTTGGGAATGGAACATGGAATATTTCATCAAAAGAAATATTTGTTTCCTTCGGTAGGTTTTTCCCAGATAGGACACATCTGAAATGTCAAATGATAAGAGCACCAAGCATATGTGTTCTCTGTTATTTAAAATACAGAGAAATGCCAAGACTCTGGAAGCTTCATTGTGCAAGTTCATCACACAGCTTGAACTTTCCGACAGTGGTTTGTAGCTCAAGCCTTTTAATGAGCTAAGAAACTCCTGCACAAACATAAGATGCTTGCTATTTGTATCTTACTGCACTTCCCATACCCCAAAATACACTCGCTTAACCACATGGCACTAGTGAGATGTTATAATCATGTGTTTCTCACTGAGCACTCGTAGCAGCAAATCTGCCTGTGTGCAATGTAGCTCTCTGGAGTATCAATCCTTCGGTCAGGGCTATGTTGTACATCTCCAGTGACACCTGAAAACAGTTGAACCAAAACCAGCTGAGCCATTGTGGACAATGGAGAAACTCCCTTATAACATGTCCCATAAGAATTAGCTAAATGAATAGGGAAGCGTGGAAAACATGGCCGTGCAGAGGTTTATGTCGTTTCTGAGGATGCAGGGAAGGGCACCCTCTTGTATATGCCTCCTCTTCAGGTGCAAATGCATAGCTACACCTTTTTCTTTCTTGCTATGTATGCTCCTTGCTGCACGGATAACACAACTGAACTGCTGACCCCTTAGCAGCCCCCATAGGTACATCACATAGCATGGTGACTGCTCGCAGCTCAGCTGTGTTCACTTGTGGGTATGATCATTGCTATATATTTCCACAAAGATTGCATCAAAAGCCAGAGCTTACTTCTCTGGAAATACAGCTTTGGAGGGAAAGGAGATAAATGATCATTTTTCTCCAAAATGACTCATTTCACCCATTTTACAGTTTAGTAGAAAGATATTAGAATTGGAGAGCTGTCAATTAAAACAGTCTACATTTGTCCCTGCAGGCTATGCCAACGCTAAGATAGATGCGCTCTGTATAAAGATGTTAATGTACTTAGATGCGACAGAAAGGAAAGAATTACTTTAATTCTCAGCTATGTTGTAGGAAGGTGCCACCCTAATGCACAATATGACACAAACCCCAAACTAAGTTTTCAGCCTTTATGACAAAAGCCAAGCTACTTTAAAGGGCTGCTTTCATCTTTCTTTTCTCCTTTCTTTTGTCCTTCACAGACAATAAGCCTAATGAAGCCTCATCCAGAGCTTTCCCCACCATGGCTTCAGAAGGTAGGATAAATTAGAGAACAAAATAACCTGAGTTGTGGTAAAGGTGTGTCTATGAATTCCTACAGCTGTTGGAGAAACGGGTTTGCAAACTTGTTCCTGGATGGGTACTAATGTACTCCTCTCTGCAACTAGGATTCCAGAGCAAATACAATAAACAGGTATTTTGGTGGTGTCGTCTATCATAATTAAGCTCAAGCACGATTAAACTCCAGCCTTGAGGGGCACTTAGTGTTATTTCTGATGCGTCAGCTGGCATTTGAATATAGCTCTTTCAGCCCTGAACTGGTAATTAAAAATAACAGCCCTACTAATGGTTCTACCTTCTGCTTAAGTACACAGCCAAGATCTCAACATTTTGTCCTAATTAAAGAACTGATGGGATGATTCGTAATTTGTGTAGATTTGGCAAATCCACGGTCTGCCCCTGCAAGTTTGTCTTATTATCAGCTTATTGCAGGCAGAGAAATCGGTCCCTCCACACCGCAGCTGAAGCCCTTTGGAGATGCCTCTCCTATTGCTCCGCATAGGAGGCAGCTGGAATTCAGCAGTGGGTTACATCAGGTGTGTCAGAGAAACACTGCAGATAAACAGCATGGAAAGAAGGGTGGGTTTCTGTGTAAGCTTGCTTCTGTGAGCACAGTTTGTGGCAGGCCCTAAGAGTTCAGCCAATACCCTGCTGAGTACCAGAAAGACATCCCTGGTACAGGGGTCCCTGAAAGAGTCCTTGTCCTTTGCTGGCCTCTGCAAGGTGATGTCTCAAAGCAGCCCTTGCAGCTTCAAATTGCACACTCTGCAGAATCATAATGGGAGCTGGATGTACCCCGAGGTGCCCCACTACCCTGGTGTTTAGACGTGCTGCATCTTCAGTACTGAGTCTCTATGTCAGCCAGATACTACAAAACCCCTGTTAGTGCAGGTGAAGCTAAGAGGAAATGCAAACTGAAGAGCAGCACTCAGAACAGTTAGAGGAGGTACAAATGCTTGTGAAAGGAAGCAGCTGGAGAGTGATGCTCCTTATGCTGCTAAGGGTCATGCCTCGCCCAGCGCCCTCCCAACATCCCTGACCAAGCAGAGGTACCTTCTGGCTGCCTTTCCAGGTATGTTTTGCTAATGGGCTGTATGAGCTTTCATGGATGCCCTCCCTCATGGAGCCCTTTGGGGAGATTTAATCCTTCTTCCTAACCCTCTCAGGGGGTACTGTACCCCCCTTCTGCGGAATAAACAGTGAGACTTCTCTCACTCAGGGTATAAATGCTGCTTGGGCAGAAGAGTGTCTCTGCTGTGCTGGGCTAGCCTATTGGCAGTCCTTTCATTACAAGGATTAGCTCCCTCTCATTTTCTTTGAGGACTCAATGAGCACTTTCCAGTGCAAACTGTCCCTGAAATTCCCTGTCATGGTTACAGTCTCTGAGGTGCCTCATGGATGGATGGAGCTATGCAGCTACCACCAGCAGTCACATATGTTGTTCCAGCATCTATGCTAATAGGGCACATCTGTTTGTATGGGATAAAACCATGTAACTCACTTCTACTTTTTCAACTGAGATCCCAAAGGCTCCAAAACTTCTTCCCCCCCAAACCTTTGTTTCCATAGGGATTTCAGACATAGTTCAGGTACTTCCCTTTCTCACTGCACCACTCAGTTGAGTTGTACATTGGAAGATTATTTGATAATGAAGTGTGATGAATTTTCACTCTTGAATCTTTGAATCGCCCACTTGAAAGCAGAATAAACGCCTTTCTCACCCTGTGTAAGTGTTTGCCTTGATATGCTACAGACCTCAGAAATTCAGCTCTTCCATCAGCTGCTATGACTACCTCAAGTAAGGGTTAAAAAAGAAGTCTTCTTTATTACTCAGTCAATATATGCAGGATCTCTGCTTGACCACTTTAAATGTCAGGTACACAGAGGCAGGGAAAGGTCAGTGTGCTCTGGTAGTGACAGTACCTATGTGCTGCTGGGCAGGAACTTGTGAGCTCTCAAGTTAACCAAGAAGTGATCTGACACAAATCCTGCTAACACTGTCATGTCAGGACAGCATGTAAGATGGCATGCTGGGTATCCCATAATATTCTTATGCCTTTTTATGGAATGGAATGAAACCCCCTATACAGCTATGAATAAATTTGTCCTATTATGACAGAGAGGTGCATGTGATAGAAAAGTTAAACCCACCACTTCTCCTTGACCCAATACTAGCGCATTATTCCCATTCATTAACGGTATCAGATAAATAGCATTTCTTTAGCAGAGCACGCATGTGGATAACTATATGGATCTATCCTCAGCAGCTGAGAGGAAAACTCACAAGAGCAGGCGACCTCCTGCTGCTTGTTGTCAGGGCCGTTTCTGGCAAGGCTCTGGCCAGGCAGGGGAGCACCACCACCAAGTGCTTAATCCATCCCACAGCAGCTAAACTGAACCCTCTGTATAAAAGCATCAATAAATAATGCACACAGCCAGCCCGTGTGAAAGGGTCAGCATTAATAACCTCACCCATCTCCGAGTGCCCCTTGCATCTGTGGGATCTGTTTTGAGCATTTAACCTTAACTCCATCAGCAGGATTCCTGCTGCCGTCTGCGCTTACCCAACAGCTACTGCAAGGTTTTTGATCATGGTTGGTTTATGATTTATTAATAACGTGGTTTAAATACCCTATTGACTAAATGTGATCTGTTTGTCATTAGAGCACCCGGTGACATCTTTGGCCTCTCCGGATTTCAGAAGTCAAGCAAGGTTGCCTCCCGCTTCTATGACACAAGGTAATCAATTCAGCCAAAACATTTCCTCTTTTGCTTCAAGAATGCAGGAGAAAGGTACATCAACACAATAACCACCTTGCATTTTTGGGATGCTTACTGAAGTCTTTTACTTAGTACATTATACACTAGGAAGTCCACAGTCCAAAAATGAGAAAATGCTGGGTGATTTTATCTTTTCTAATGCTCCATTCAGGATATATACATTAATTTGAGCAAGTTGAACAGACACTGAGTATGTATACTTTTTGAATACTTACTATATGTATCTCTTCAATTAAATACCTTAGAAGCATAAAGTGACATCAGAGCTAGAAAAAGTGCAACCCAAATAATGGAGCACAGGAATATGAATGAAAAGCACCAATATACAAAATATTAACAGCAGATGACCCAACACAGTGATTTCTTCCCTGTGCTGGTGACACCGAGGCTGATGAAGGGCATGGTAACATACTTGGAAGGGTTTAACCTCGCTTCCCCAGGGAGAGGTATGTGCAGGAGCAGCTGGCACATGCTCAGCAGTGCAGCAGCAGCCTGAGTTGAGAGCAGGTGAAGCTGCAAACCTCTTGCCTTCTGATCCCGAAATAAAGGGTTGATGCCCACCGATCCCAGCATCAAGCTGGGAGCACTTTTTCCTTTAACGTCTCTTTCCATTTTGAAGCCCAGCTGTTGATCCCTGTAGGAATGGGTGGTTTTAAGCAGCAGTTAGAAGGGCATTGGAGCTGCGCCCACAAACAGCAAGGTGCGTGCTCGCTGCCACATGGCCTGAATGAAAGCAGGCATGGCACACGTCCCCAGTCTGGATGCAAAACAGCACGTGCGAAATGGCAGCACGCGGAAGATGCAACTTGGCAAGTCCTTGTCAAAGTCCATCTTCCCCTCCATAGCAGCATCAAAGCTTCGGCTCAGAAACGATTCACCGCTGAGGCAGCAGCTGGCAGGAGCAGATTTGGCCCTTGGTATTTGCAGCAGCCTTGTTCTTCAAACAGACTAACTTTCAGTAGCCCGTGAGGCATCAAACATCCTCCTTAAGCGGTATAATGCAACCCTGCAACCTCCACTTAAAGTAACCTACATTACATGACGCTATAGCAGTATGTACCCAGGGATGAGTGAACAATGCGAGGGGCAATGTGTGGGGTAATACTGGAGGAAGCTGCTGAACAAAAGGCTTTATCCTGCCCTAGCAGAGTGCTGTCTGGGAGCTGAATTACTCATTGTAAAACCCTGGGGCATAAAGAGATCTAGATTGAGATATGCCAGGGTAGCAACACAGATTGCAGAGGCACTGAAATTAAGGCTTGTTGATTTTCATGCTGTCTTCCCCATCTCCAAAGCAGAGATGCTTTCCCAGCCTGGCAACAAAGTGCTTGTCAAAGTAGACTGAAATCCCTTCTGCAAACAGTTTCATGACAGAGGCTATAAATACACAATATGAACAGATGATTCTCCTCACTTTGTTATGTATCTTCACTAGTTGAGAAGGTACAAGGTCAAAGTTGTAGTGTGAGCTGCTGCAGAGCTATTTGTCTTCTATAAATAGACCAGGAAACAACTGCCTTTTAACCAATGCCCCTGACGTGTGGCAGGTGTGGTGTGCTGACTGTGGGTTAATGCTTCTCCTCTCTGGCGTGCTGCTGGTTACCACACTGATGCCACCATCAGCTTCTTGAGCAGGCTGTTTGGGCTGCAGCTGAGTCAGGATGCCAAGTCCGAGTCTGCCATTGTAAAAAGGAGGTTGTTTCAGTTCTTGTTGTTTTGCAAGTCTTTAATGAACTTCCAAGAGGCAGCTGGGAATTGGTAAGAAGGAAGAGTGCACAGATATAGGCAGGAGAAGCAGGAATGGAGACAAAACTAGGGCTGTTAAAACTTCAGCCCGATCTTCACTTAGCTTCCATCGTAGCTCCATCTGTGAGCCTAGAGATGCTCAGGCTTTAAGTGCTGGGTTACAGCTGCGTTTCACCTTCTCAGATTTGTTCAGATGGCTTAATGATACTTCTCCAAAAATGAGACAGATGTTAGGAAAGGTGGACTCTTTTTAGTAAATGTGAAATAAGGCCTCTTGGGAAAAATAGAGGTCTACTTGCTAACCACCATCTGTTTATGTTTGAATATCAGATAAACAGGTAGTCAAGCCCTAGAATACTTAGCAGTTCAAAAAGAGATTCATGGAATATGTCATAGAATAATAGAATAGTTAGGGTTGGAAAGGACCTTAAGATCATCCAGTTCCAACCCCCCTGCCATGGGCAGGGACACCTCGCACTAAACCATGTCACCCAAGGCTCTGTCCAACCAGGCCTTGAACAACGCCAGGGATGGAGCATTCACAGCTTCCCTAGGCAAATCAATTGTCATTTGGCACCAGGTGTTGCACGTGTGTTCCTGCACACTGACTTCTTCAAAAGCTCTCTCTGCTGGTTGGGAAAACAGCTTTGTCTCATTGGAGGTGCTGAAACCCTGTCTGAATTCTGATTTACATATCTTTGTTCATTACTGCACTGGCTTTAGGTTGAAACAAGCCACCACACTTGGAACTGCTGAGTTTCAACTGAAACCCAGCTAAAATCCAAAAATATATGCTTAAATGCCCCATCTGTTTTCTCAAAGTTTATTTATCCATCTCGTCAAACTCCTCTTGAGTTTCTAGCTTGTGATTGATAGGGTTTCAAAACAGACACACAGTTGTGTGGTGATTGAGAGAAACCAATATAGTAAGTAGTAGGTTACAACCATCTGACCTCATTAGTTCAGGAAACAGGGAAGAAAGAGGGAAAAATGAAAGACAAGTAATAAGTTCCTCTACAGCAACGTTTACAAACTTGTGTGTTTTCAGCAGGAGCACTGATTTCTACAGCAGAAACAAAAGCTCCACAGCATTTAATGAGAGATTGACAACAGCATGTGAGTAGATGATGCATTTCCTCTGCTTCATAGGACCGTACCAGGGGAGTTATGAAGCCAGTTATGGGTGCTGCAAAGTTCAAATGTGGCACCAACTTAGCAAGTGTTGGGTTGCAAATCTAAAGTCATCTGGAGTATCTTGCTCAAAGCACAGCAGCAGGTACTTGGCTCTGTGTAGTCCTGTTTGTGATGCCTTTGCCAAGCACATCCGCTCTGCGGTGCTTATTTTCAGCTGCTAGTTGATAGTTGTCACATCGCCATGCATAAGCTATTCCTAAACACAGAAAAGTTGTGTCTGAGCAGAGGTCAGATTCGGGTGGTGGAGCCTGTATCAGCTTTCCAGTACTTCACAGAAGCAATTCCCCTGTGGAGTTGCACTGAGCTAGAAGATAAAGGCTTGACTCTCCCAAGCTGTCAAGGATTTGCGGCAGCAGAAGAGGAACGCAAAAACATTTGAGAATCCTGGTTTTGTGAGACATATTTAATTTGACAATATTGAAAGGGAGAGAGTTGCTAGGCAAATGTGAGGGCAGTTTATAGATGAAATAAATTACAGGAGCAGCTAAATAAAATCACCACACAGCAATGAAATAATGAGATAATGTGGGGCAGGAAAGGCTGGCGAATAGAACATTGAAAGGCAGCCTCGTTAAAGATCAATAAATCAATAAAGGAAACCCCAGGGGTGGACACTTTTCCCTTTAGAAAATCTCCACGCAGCAGCAGAAAGATGGAAGTTACTCTCTTCTTTAACATCGTTGGTTTTGTGCTTTTGGAACAGGCAGGGCTTGTCAATGCACTTTTGTGTTTGTCTGCCAGTCTTCTTTTGGCTGAAGCACAAGCGTAGCAGCCGCTTTCCATTTTCCGACTGTATTTTTGGCAGCACTCCAGTGCTTATTTACCTGTGTACGACCCCCAACCACGCATTTAGACTGAAACCTTGTGACAACTTCTAATGCTTCACGATCCTACCCCAGCACAGCTTGTTGGCTGCAATTTTTGCTAAAAGCGTGCTGAATTACGCTGCTATTTACAGGAGGTACTGAGTCCTGTACCACTCATGGGTACATCCCTACCATTGCTTCCCCATAACCTGATTACCAGCTGAGGCATGGCCTTGAAGGGTCCTCAGTCTGGCAGCTGTAATTGGGGGTAATTTCAGAGCACACTGGCACCAGTGTTCCCGCTGAGGCATACTAGCATGTGTCCCTGTGCTTTCCCAGGGCCACTGGGCTCGTACAACAGGGATTGCTATTATCAGTTCAATCCTCAGAGGCTCTAGCACAAGCCATTATGTGAATTATAATAAGTAGTGCTCATCAGCATGCTATATAGAGTGCTGTGCTGTGGGATCTCTAAGTCTATATCCTCTTTTTTTTATATATGACCTTAGGATGCCAGATCTATCTTGCTTATGCCCATAAAAATAAACACCTAATAAGCAAAGAGAAAAGAAGGACTGAACTGATGACCAAAAATCTCAGTGAATTTTTAGAATGCCCTAAAATTGGACTGATTTTTGTCAGGGCTTTTTAACACATACATACCTGTGTACATAGCATGATAGAATAGTTTGGGTTGGAACACACCTCAAAGATCATCTAGTTCTAAGCTCCCTGCCACAGGCAGGAACACCTTCCACTAGACCAGGTTGCTCAAAGCCCCATCCATCCTGGCCTTGAACACTTGCAGGGATGAAACATCCACAACTCCTCTGAGCAATCTGTGCCAATTTCTCACCACCCTCATAGTGAAAAACTTTGTCCTAGTATCTAATCTAAATCTATCCTCTTTCAGTTTAAAGCCATTCCCCTTTGTCCTGTCACTCCATATCCTTGCAAGAAGTCCCTCTCCAGCTTTTCTGTAGGTTCTTTTTAGGTACTGGAAGGATGCTATAAGGTCTCCATGGAGCCTGCCATCCATCCATCCATCCATCCGTCTATATATACACATATATATATATATACACACATATATATATATACTTGAGTGCTCAATTTTGACCAAAACCAGACTCTCATAAGGAAGAGATTTTCCTGTCTCTGATTACTCATTTACATTGTTTAAATGGTGGATTTATTTTTCTCGGATTTATAAATCAGCAATTACACTCCAGCCTTTCAGGTATCTTTGTTATTTCATTTGTTGTTTGCATCAGACAAAAGCGAAGGGTATAAAACAGCCACAGTTGAGCCCAGTGAAGCAATCACGTACAGGCTTGTATGGTAATTGAAAGGCATTATATCTTTTTGCACAGATTTGAATGATTCCTCCACCGAATCCCCTCAAAGCCTCAGGAATGCCACGCGCTCCTCCAAGAACACAATCCTGGCGTATCGTAAGTGCCATGGCAGCTCTGGAAATGCTGTGCCATTGTCTAATCGCATATTTTAGCTATTATTTTGGAAGATGCAAACACGGAGGTGGCTAGAAAAAACAGGAATGTATCCTTAGGCAGAACTGATCTCAAACGTAGGTAGCTTAGCTGTATTAAGGACAGCTAAGTATCTGTCTACAAACAGATGGGAGATTATTGTTGTGGTTCAGACACAGCACTTGACAGAGGAGACTGAGGTTTCACTCAGTCATGGCAGAGGCATACTCTTTGTGTTGCTACTAAGCCACTTAATATCTTTAGCTCTTCATTACCATCAAAGAGGTAAAAAGCTTATCGTTCGCCCAGACTGCTGCGCAGCTCAATGCTGTGTTGCTGGAACATCTTAATGGGTGTTTTCTCATTTTCTTTCTTTCTCTTTCTTTCTTTCTCTTTCCTTCTTTCTTTCTCTTTCCTTCTTTCCTTCTTTCTCCTTCCTTTCCTTTCCTTTCCTTTCCTTTCCTTTCCTTTCCTTTCCTTTCCTTTCCTTTCCTTTCCTTTCCTTTCCTTTCCTTTCCTTTCCTTTCCTTTCCTTTCCTTTCCTTTCCTTTCCTTTCCTTTCCTTTCCTTTCCTTTCCTTTCCTTTCCTTTCCTTTCCTTTCCTTTCCTTTCCTTTCCTTTCCTTTCCTTTCCTTTCCTTTCCTCTCTTCCTCTCTCTCTTTTTCTCTCTCTCTCTCTCTTTTTCTCCCTTTCTCTCTCCCTTCCTCCCTTCCCTCCTTCCTCTCTTTCTCTCTTTCTCTTTCCCTCTCTCCTTCTC
Organism: Neopsephotus bourkii; assembly: GCF_033783945.1. NCBI lineage: Eukaryota > Metazoa > Chordata > Aves > Psittaciformes > Psittacidae > Neopsephotus > Neopsephotus bourkii. The sequence continues at coordinate 2,361,800 of NW_026901033.1, forward strand.
TCCTCTTCTCTTCTCTCTCCTCCTTCCCTTTCTTTCTTTTAATATTATTTAATTGGATAAAAGCACGTTTTTTATTTAACACAGGGTTGTAGGCCAAAAATATAGGACTCTTGACAAGAGGATTTTGACACCCTGATTCTGGAGTTTGATTTCCAGCTTCACCAGGGTGAATAACAGTGGCTTCGAAACATAACCTTCATTTAAACATAAAAAAAGCAAACCACAAAAAACACCAAATGAGTTACTTAAAGTGTTCTGTGCTCATATCTTTCTAGGTAACCTGTCCAGCATCACCGACCAGCCAATTTCAGTTACCAGAGGGGAAGATTTCTTTACTGCCAGCAGTCTGCTCAATACTACTGGTGAGACATTATCTTACAAAGCCTCTTCTTTCGGCATGCCGTTGCAGTAAGTCAGAAAAGCAGAGGAGCATGGGATCTGAAGCATCATGTACAGTTGACCAGGGGAGCTCAAGAAAGGGAGAAGAGGTGAAAAGAGGAGTCACAGCTGCTCTGTCCCCACACCGTGGGTCCTTGCAGGCTTTTGGCATTCCTGCCTTCTTCCTGCATCCGCAAATGATGCCTCAGTACATGGTTTCTTCCAGCAGCAAAATTTGGCCAGTCACACTCCCTATGCCCCAGGGACCACTAATGGCTTGTGCAGTGTGGTGGACTTGGTGTCCAGCCACACTGCTGGCTACCACTGTGGCTAAGACCCAGGCTGAGTGGCATCCCAGCATGACCAGCATTGCAAATGGTCGTGATGCCAGCACAACGGGAGGTGACAATGAGGTGGCATCACCCAGTGACTCTCGTGCTTTAGGCCTCTCTGGCAACCAGCCCACTGCTGCACCCTTGGTGCCAGCTGAATGTGGTCCATGCTCCTCTCCTCTGTCCCTACGGCTGGGACCCTGAGGGTACCTCTTTCAGGTACCAGCACCCTTCAAAGGTGACTGTGCAGCAGTGGGGGGATGCCAGCACTAGAAGCAGAAGATGGAGTAAGGGAGAGTCAGGGTTGCTGTGCCATCAACAAAACCCCGCACCAATAAGTGGCCGTGCCTTTAGCCAGACCTTTCAGCAGGGCTTGGTGTCAGTGTGCTTCCCCTTGAAGAAGCTCACATAGAAACAGACAAAAGCACTGATTTTCAGACGAAACACTGGCCAGCCTGTGCCTGACCAACCCCATCATGTGAATGGATGGGTGGCTGACATCAGCCCGCAAACCCAGTCAGAACAAAAGTGGGTTAATTCCATAAATCAGGGCTACAATGCTCAGAGTTTGGGATCACCAGCCTGGGAACCTGGCAGTCCAGTGCTGATCTGGGGCTGTATCATCACTAGCACTGTGCCTGTAGGCAGCAAGCCCAGATTTGCCTCCTCTCTGAGGACGTTCAGCTTAGCTCTGTCTCTTGTGTCCCTTCCAGGTGGTGTGATGAACACAAAAGCCAGTCACTTCCCCTGGCCAACAGTGGTAGCAGTCCTGCTCCTCTCCTGCAGTTTTCTGATAGCTTTGGGCATCAGGAAATGGTGTCAGTACCAAAAAGAGATGTGAGTACAAGGAAGGGGGAACAGCAGATGTGTGAGTGGTGGCACAGAAAACAGCATAAACCCTAACCCAGCTGTTTGGATTGACACGTTTTCCCTTGACATTATCCATCCTGCACAAGGCCTTTAAGTACATGGATGCTACTGCCATGTTTTTCCATACAGCAGTAGGAAACATGGAGTGTTAGAATCACAGAATAGTTAGGGTCGGAAAGGACCTTAAGATCACCCAGTTCCAGCCCCCCTGCCATGGGCAGGGACACCTCACACTAAACCATGGCACCCAAGGCTTTGTCCAACCTGGCCTTGAACACTGCCAGGGATGGAGCATTCACAACCTCCCTGGGTAACCCATTCCAGTGCCTCAGCACCCTAACAGGAAAGAATTTCCTCTTTATATCTAATCTAAACTTCCCCTGTTTAAGTTTTAACCCATTACCCCTTGTCCTGTCACTGCAGTTCCTAATGAAGAGTCCCTCCCCAGCATCCCTATAGGCCCCCTTCAGATACTGGAAGGCTGTTATGAGGTCTCCACTCAGCCTTCTCTTCTCCGGGCTGAACAGCCCCAACTTTCTCAGCCTATCTTCATATGGGAGGTGCTCCAGTCCTTGATCATCCTCTTGGCCTCCTCTGGAATTGTTCCAACAGTTCCATGTCCTTTTTATGTTGAGTGTTCTCAGCCCTTTCATCTGTTCTGTGGGCTATCTATAAAACAAACTATAAAGAAAGAGCTGCAGTGCAGCTTCAGGGCATGAGGGAAGAATACAAGTCAATTTCTTTATCCCAGAGCCCCTCACTTCTATTAGCCTGCTTGCCAGCTGCTTTTGCTCTCTCATTCTGCATGGTTACTTGAGGACATGTTTTAATGAAACTGTACTTCTAAGGTAACTCTATTTCAGTTGTGAATAATATATGTGAAAGTAGGCTACCTAAAACTTAATCCCAGCCAAAGAAGCATTGAGTTTGCAATTATTACCAAAGTTTAATTCCCTGCTAAAGCACTCGGCGATCTACTGATGAAAGCAGTATCTGAGAGCCAATTATTTTTAATCTCACTAGCACTGCTAAAATGTCTGAAAAATCACGGTGTTAATGAATCATTTGCGGTCCTAAAAAGCCCTTTTGAAACACGGCTGCAAAACCCTGTATATCAAAGGCAAAAATGGGATTAATTTTTGCACCGGTTTGGGATGGGGCCTTTCTTTAACTTGGCCTAGAAATCGACCAAAGAAAAGTTGAGTCTTTAAATATGCCTTCAGAGAGCAGCGTGAGCAAAGAAACCTCTGCAAGGGTTTTGAATGCTTCACCGGGACCACGGTCTGTTCTTTTAAGGCATGAATAAAGTAAAATTGGGAGGCGGGAGCTGAGGAAGCCAAATGAATACCGGGAGGTGCGCTGAGGTGATAGAACAGAAACAGGGAAGTCATGCTATGTGAAAGGAAATGTCAGGTGCTCTTATAACGACTTAGTGTCCATCTGCCTCCTCCTGTGCACGTTTTGCAGCACTCTTTTATACAGCTTTTGTGTGACAGTGCTTTTTTTCTCTTCCATTGCAGAATGGACAGACCCCCATCTTTCAAGCCACCGCCACCCCCGATCAAGTATGCCTGCATGGTGGAATCTGATGGGACCCCCCCATCCTGCCACGAGCTGGAAAACCTGTAACATCGCCCACAGAAGACTGACACAATCAAAAGGCTTTGTCTTTAAAGCAGTTTGGTGTTAATGGCCCGTATTAAGATACAGAGAGCCTAAATGACATCAATGCTGTGCTCCTGAGGACACTTACTTCCTCCTGTCTATCTCTATGTATGCATTACATTAACACCGTTGTGAGTGTCACCGTGAGATTACATGTGCTTAATTTGAGCTGTGCGATCAAGGGGGAATTTGCTGTCTTGTTAATGGGAACAGATTAACACATCACTCCACCAGCCTTTTGTTTTGCTAAGTGTATAGAGATGACAGCTCTGCCATATGGGCACCACGATTACACGGGAAACGTTGGTTTAACACGAGGTTTTTGATACCTACACGAGCCATTCGTGCAATTATGGCATTTTCTGCTATGCAAATATTGACAAATATGAACCAACGTGGAATTTGGTATCGCTGTGAAACCAAACCAAAAGCAATCAGCACCTTGCATGGAAAGAAAGAGCCTGCATCTGTTATCATGGGCTTCCAGCACAGGATGGTGCGGAGGGGAAAGGCCACGATGCAGGCCTGGTGGGACAGCTTGTGAAGATGAGCCAGTTGTTGTTGGTGATGTTGCAAGAAAGATCAACTTTGGACCCGTGGAGCAGAGATTTGAGGATGGAAATGAATAAGGACCCTAAAGATAAGGGGAAATGCTGGTCCTTTTGGAAGTGCTGTGCCTTTGAAGCAATAATCACCCTTGAGTCTGCTTTTCTGCAATTATACTGATGATACATGTGAAGAAAAAAAAAAGGACTATAATAATTGTATTCTCCTTTGGTCTGAATGAGCTTCTGTCATTTGTTATCTTCCCATTTTCCAAACCTCAGGGGTGATTTCCCACGTGCCTTAAGCCCATGGAAGGGATGCTCCGGTCTTACCCAAAGCCACAAAGAGCTGCTGGAGCACCTCTCCTATGGAGACAGGCTGAGAGAGTTGAGATTGTTCATCCTGGAGAAGAGAAGGCTCTGGGGATACCCTATAGCAGCTTCCAGTGCCTACCAGGAAGCTGGAGAGGGACTTTTTACAATGGCATGTAGTTCTAGGACAAGGGGTAATGGCTTTAAGTTGAAAGATGATAGTTTTAGATTAGATATTAGGAAGAAACTCTTCCCTGTGAGGGTGCTGAGGCGCTGGCACAGGGTGCCCAGAGAAGCCGTGGCTGCCCCATCCCTGGCAGTGTTCAAGGCCAGGTTGGACACAGAGGCTTGAAGCAAGCTGCTCCAGTGGAAGGGGTCCCTGCCCGTGGCAAGGGGTTGGAACTGGATGAGCTTTAAGGTCCCTTCCAACACAAACCAGTCTGGGATTGCACCCTGCCAGGGCTGTGTGCTCTCTTGCACTTTCACTCATGGCTAAGTTTCCATGCTGAGGGTGGGTTTCCCGGAGTTCCCAGCCAGCTCAGCAGCTGTGCGGTCACCAATGCAAGGCACAGGAGCACTGCTTTTGGCAGCAGTGTGGTCTTAGGTTACCTTCAGCCAGCCAAGAAACCGTCCCTCCAGGCTTGGTGGGAGATGTGTTGTTAACACAATGGTATTTCTGTAATTAACACAAATCAGCTAAAACGCAATCATGCCATGCTTAAAACTGGTATCCTGGTTTAAGGATTTGCTTTATTCACTGCTAAACACAGGTCGATGAGTATCCCAGTTTGGAGCACTGGATTTCCTGGGACTTCAGATGGATGAATGGCTTACTGGAAAGAATGATCTGACAGACCTTTTTAGGAGCATTTTGTTCTATTATTTACCTTATGGCATAAGCAGCTCTAAATCCATCCCTAAGGGAATATCTGCACTGAACATAAAACACCTTCCTCCCAACAAAACTGTACAGACTTTGCATGCAGGGAAGGCTCAGTGTTGAGTGTTTCTTGTCTGTATGGGTTTGTAGAAGCAACGTAGTTTAACTTTTCATCCTCTCAGTCCCTGCAAAAGAAGGCAGCTTTCTGCTTTTAAACAAGGAAGTCAGGATAAAAAAGCAAGCTGGATAGCCATATTCCAAAGGATGCAGAGAGCACAGCTTGCTTCCTTGTCATTAGAGGTCGAGAGCAGACTCCATAGCATAGCGTCAAAGGCGTTATTTCATCATCTCGGCTATTTTAATCCCCACGGTTGCTCCGTGTCGCAGATGTTTGCTCTGGCACTGAGGTTTTGCCTTTGGGAACACACCACACTTGCGCCTCCTCACCGCACCCGTCCCAAAGGATGCTGCTCCCGCAAACATGGCTCAGCCACGTAGCGACCTCCAGGCCACTCCCGCCCTCCCGGCTGAGGACCACTTCCAGCCTCTCCAGGGCATCATTCCTTGGAGCCCCCCCCGCGCCGAGGAACCACCCGCGGGCGCAGCAGCTGCGCTCCCGAATATGAACAGCAGGTGGCGCCGCAGCACCGCGGCCGCCGGCGAGAGCGGCCCCGGGTCTCCCTCTTCCAGGCCGGAGCAATGGGATTGGTGGGGGGGGATGCAGCGAGGCTGAAGGATGGGGACAAGGATGCCTGCCCTGCCCTCCATCTGCAGAGAGCGAACATGTGGGACAGGGGGCAAAGAGGAAGGGAAAGTCCCCACCTGCCAGCCTCCGTCTCCATCCTTTCATTTTAACGAAGCTGAATTGAGTGCAAGGTAGTTTGTATTTCTGCCTGGCTTCATCTGCTGCTCACTAGAATAAACATGTAACATACTCAAGAATTGTGGTTGGGTTCAAAATTTACCCCCGCTTTAACTTAAACAGGACAAAAACCCCACAGACAACTCCAAAGCTGTTATTTTGGGCATCAGCTGCCCCAGTGTGAAGGTTTAACCCCCCTCCCCAGCTTGGACTTGGGTGCTTATTCCAATCCTAGAATAGCTTGGACCAGATAAAGTTACCAGATGCTTCAAGTGTGGCTTAAGCCACCTGGGAAACTACCCCTGATATCTTGAAGACTGTAAAGACAGGGAATGACAGAAGCAACACTATGAGAGCATCAGGCAAGCACCTCTATCAGAGTAACGTGTTTGAAGCTTGCTGCATGGGGATAAAGGTTATTGTACTGAGTCTCTGCTTTGAGCTGAGCAGCTCAGCTCAGCCCCCTCAGCTGCTTGCTCACTCCTTTGGGATGGGGGTGAGAATCCAATGGTACAAGTGGGTCGGGATCAAATGGTTTAACAGGCAAAGCAAAACACACACACATAAACAAAGCAAACCAAGGGATCCATTCCCCACTGCCCATCGGCAGGCAAGGAGGGGTTCAGCCATCTGCGGGAAAGCAGGGATTCGATCACAGGTTAACAGTGACTTGGGAACACAAACACCATCACTCCCAGTATTCCACTCTTCCTTCTTTTTTCCACTGGTTTTATATACTGAACATGATGCTTTATGGTGTGGAACATCCCTGTGGTCAGGTGGGGGCAGCTGTCCCACCTGTGTCCCCCCCAACCTCATGTGCACCCCCAGCCACTCGCTGGTGGGGTGAGAGGTGGAAAAGGCCTTGGCTCTGTGTAAGCACTGAAGGAACTGAAGCATCCCTGTGTTATCAACACTGTTCCCAGCACAAACCCAAAACACAGCCCCATACCAACTACTATGAAGAAAATGAGCTCTACCCCATCCAAAACCAGCACAGTGCTATGTTGCTAAACACAAATCTGTAACACAGTAAAACCTGAAAAGCAGACCTGAGCCAGAATCTGAGGTCAGGCATAACACAGATGCAATACTGTGAAATAAGCTGTATATGGGCTTTCATATGTGCATGACACAGCTGTAAAAGCAACGCATTGGAAAGCTAAGCAGCAAGGGGGTTCTGTGTGCAAGTGGCCTTCATCTGCTTCTTGTTGCAGGGGGTGGGGAGAGGATAAAAGCAAGCAGTTTGTTTGCTGTGGCTGTTTTCAGTTACTAATGTGCCTTGTGAAGTCAGCGGCAGGGCTGGGACTCAGCCAAGAGAGCGACTTCGCCCAGCACTCCCCAGTTCCTGCTCCTGATGGTTGTGTCCAGGTGGTGTAGGTCCTGCTCACCACAGGCAGGGAATGACTGCCAGCCCCAGGCCTGATGTACATGGGGCAGATGGGTGTCCTCTGCTTCCGCCTGGCTTCCCTCTCTTCAGCAGCTGGGAGCTTAGAGGATGCTCTGGTCCTCGCATGCCTGACAGCCACCCCACCGAGCCTTACTCCTCCTGAACGACCTTCTGCCTCTGAACCATGCCTCCTTTCAACATGCACTGCGGTGGCTTTTCTTACACGGCACCTTTTGATCCTGTAAATGAATTAAGCTGGGCTTGCTTATTTAAGAAGCACCCCTATAGTTGGCAGTGTGGCAATGCCTGGGAGCAGGCGGTGGGAGAGCGCAGGCTGCTTGGCCATCCCAGAGCCCAGCTCGTATGTTAACAGTTGCTGATAACAGTCTTTGCCACCGGGGATTTCCCTGGGGAAAAAGGCTATCTTAATATGGGCCAACAGAGTTTTCTCTTTTAGAGAGATGCTTTCCTCGTTGCAGCTGTGCTGGAAGCCTTGGGAGGTGCTCTGGGTTCCTTTTTATGTATGTGTTTGCTTTAAAAAGCTGTGTACAGAAATGATACCTGCTGACCACAACGGGGTATGAGTGACCATATGCAGTCCTTGCTGGGTTTAAAGCCATCGCTTATCGGAGCAGACAAACATGGGACAGATCTGTGTGTACTTAAACTCCAGAAGAAGCAGTATAGGAAGGGGAAGATTTGTTCTATATATTACGTTAGTAGCTAACTCTTCCTGCCTCTGCAATTAACTTTGAGCAAGAAGCCAATGGAAAGCTTCTAAAGAGCTCTGCAGGGGGATAATGATTACTTAATCCTGTCTAAGGAGATTTTACTGGAAATAATATGAAATCATATCATATTTTACATGATTCCTTAAGGACAAGACAAAGCTGGGGGAACTCTTGAGCAAAGATTACTTGAATTCAGGGAGCATGGGATTATGGCTTTAAAACTCCTGTGCCATCTGTTTAAAACATCTTCTTTAAAGCATCCTCTTCCAGTCTGGCGTGGGAGGCTTCATCTTTTTCCTCTCCAAGCCTCTTGTCCAAGGTTGCCCCAGTAAGGTTCTTAATCAGTGGGAAAATAATGTATCTTTTTGCCCCTTGGTTCCTTTCCAGACAGGAGGACTTCCAAATTAACTCTGGCATCCTGCGCAGCTTGAAACCCCCTCATGTGGTGTAAATGAAGTATTGAATAGCTCGCTATTGTCAAACAGAGCGGCAGATGCCAAGGGCTTGCTTTAAAGAAGCGAGCAAACAAAGGTGGGAGAGAGAAGTGGGTAATATACTGATATGCAGTGATACTGAGGCTATGAGAGGTGGACAGAGAAAGGAGGGAAGTCAATAATATAAAGGGTATATTATGTGATAGACATCTCAGTATTTGCAATGTACTTAGGAAGGGTAAAAGTGCTGCGATAGTCACGGCGGTTCTTTGACGTGCTGTAAAACAGAAAGGAACCCTGCTATTTGGTCTACTGCACTTGAAGAAGCGATGTTTTAAATGCAGCAGTGTCTGCAGAGGTTTGTGATTAAGTGTGTCTGATGGGTTTAAATGTTAAACAATTCCATTACAGTCAGGGTAAAAATGGTAATGAACAGCTTGGAGGAGTCTGAATATACTTACATGAAATGTTGAGCAATTAGCTTCTCTCTGTGAGAGTGAATCCTGCAGTTTTCCTCTCATCAGTAGCAAAGTGACCTTTAAAATAAGCAGATGACACAGAAGCCATTTCAAAACCCCATTTGATCTATTGTCTGCTGATAAATTGCAGTAAGGATCTGGAATTTACATGGAACAGTAGATTTTGGACTCAGTTGGAAGACTTTAAAAACACTAACCGAAAGCTTTTGAACAGTAGCAATGCACCCTGTTGCATAAGGGGACACGTTATCAGGGTATTCAACACGGTAAGGAGAAGGAGGCTAAGCTCCCTGTAGCACTTGATGTTATCAGTTTGTTTTCTGTTGCTTTGAAGCACTTGTAAAAGTTCATCCTTCTGGCTTTGTGTTCTGTATATGGCAGCCCAAGAGCACCTTTGTGTGTTTGGAATTGACTAACACCAAAACCCACCTGCCTCTTAGTGCTCAAACAGCATCAGCATGATCCAGACAGCTAATGTTTTGACTGTGTATTTGAAATAGGAGGGTTAGGGCTGTAGGAATGGGATCTCACCTGCTAGGTTGCCCACGCTGCCCATGACGTGGGCTTGTACACTGGTACAAGGGAATAGCTGAACTTTGTCAGTGAACCCACATAAGGCATAAATATGGCTAAATAATCCACAGGGTAAAAGAGATAGTCAAGTTTCAGTCAAGCCATCCTCACTGCTGAAGGTGATTCACATGTGAATGCTTCACAGCAGCGTGGACAATCCAACAACCTACTGCCCTTGATGTTATAAAACAGATATCGATAGTATGGTATTTTCCCTCCCTGCTTAGGTATTCATTGTTGCAGCCACTTAAAAACATGCTTGAAGTGCAGCAGTTGAATGGTCTCAAGTGAGAAGACCCCAGCTAATTTGTGGGTTTAGTCGGCGGAAAATAGAATTGTATTATTAATGTACGTTTGCTCCCTCTGGCCATTGCAATTAATGTTCATTATGGCAGGGTTCGGTACTGACTAGAGAACAAAATGACAGAGTTTTGTGGAAATGGAAAGAGGTTGAGGTTTTGGGGAAAAGAACAGGCAATTTAATGTTGTTCTTTTCTAGAAAAGCACAGGAAGGATATTTGGACCATGAGAGAGTTCTGATAGTGGTTACTGCAGGCAAATATCTGCGTGTCACATCTGATGCTCCCAGCTGAAGTCTCCTCTTTCCCTCCTCATTCTGGTTTCGAGCTGCTGGTGTCCCACACTAAATGTCCTTTGCAGCTTGGAGTTTTAGAAAGCATCTTAACCACAAAAGCCTGGGTGTACTCAACACTGCGTGTCATAGGTTGGGGATGCTGAACGTAACCGTGAGCGAACGAGACAGTCACTGTGGTAGCACTGAAGTACCTCAATGCTGTCACATTAAAAAGTGATGGCAAAGGGTCAGAGACTTTGGGGAGGCTGTGAAGGGGGCATGTTTGAGGCTCTTTTTCTCCCCAGTTTCCCCCCCTCTTTCCTATCCAACCTGATGGCAGAGGACCGCCAAGAACTGCTTTTGCAGTAGAGTCGATAAGACTCCTTTTTCCATACTAGCGCACACCCTGCCTGTTCCCCTCCAGACACTGCCATCTGTCACACACAATCCGTCTTCCTCATGTCATTTGAAAGATGGCAAATGCATTATGAAGCCTGGCAAGGACACCAGGAGTACCGTGTCAGTGGTCAGCTTTAGTTGTTTCAGCTCTAGAATACAGCTTCAGTGTTTACAGGTTCACTGACTAGAGCAAAGTACTGCCCCAAAGACACCAAGATGTCCTCAAGAGCATATCAGCCTCGGTGAAATGGCTATCCCTGTACTGCAAAGCTTTCCCATCCTAGAAAGCAACACCGTGAAACAGCCGTGGCTGCCAACTGTGTTTAAGGAGTTCACACACACTGTTTTGCTGGGTGGTCCCAAGCTGTGATGGTGGGAACGTGAGAAAGACGGCAATGTAAAGTAGTCATTTAAAGGAGATAAACTTGCGGGAACACGGACGGGAGCTCCCACATAACAGTCTGCCTTTCAGCTGAAGATACAAATTTAATCACAAGAGAAAAAGCTTATGTTCCCATTATGTATAGCTTTGAGAAGTATAGCCTCCTCTGTCCTGCATCAGAGGCCAGTACACTACATGGTCCTAATGGGAAGGGGGAGCAAGGCTGCAGGACAGCCGAATGCATGCCAAACCCACCCTCCATGATCCTCTTTGAGTGTGAGGAGTCCTAGGTCAGGAGTGCTTTGTAGAAACCTACCTAAAAACCTAAAAGAACATAAGAACCTAAAAGAAAATTGCACTCTTCTAAAGGTTGTTCAGTATCAAAGCGTTAAACACAAAACATCTTTGTGCGCTTCTTTGGGAAATAAAATGTAGATGTATGGAAGATAGATTATGGTTGTATTAGGTGAATATACACAGCCAACATATATGAATTTACAGATACATTAAGTCTATGTATACTATACAGTTCAATTAGCAGGTTTTCTATATGTTAATGAAAGTATCCTGTGAATAACATGCAACCATTCATATGCCAAATGAAAAATACCTGTTCATTTAAAAAATGCTTCCTTACAGACAAAACGGAGCACTTTTGGAATATATAACCCTTGGAATTTCATTTTCAGCTTTTATTAATTTGACAGGGAAAAAAAGACTTTCAGAGCAGTGTTTGTTGGGTTGGTTTCACCAGCATATGATGGAGTAGACCAGTTGTCTCCATGTCCTGTGTGAAGAGTATGGAAATAGTGTGTTCATGGATACTTACAAGCAGCAATTAAGAGAAACTGCTGACAAAGCATTATGCTTCAAATATGTCTAATAATGTAAGGGAGAAAAAGTGTCTCAGAGGATCCATTATGTGTACCACAGCAAACCCAGGAACAGTGTTGGACAAAATGCTTTACCCCACAGCTAAACGGAGTGTAAGACAGAGCTTGAGACTGCGCAGGTGGAAGGGATTGAGGCTGCTCAATCTGCAGTCATGGCTCTTGTCAGGTGCAGTGCATAAATTGCTGCAGCTAATACACTTATTGACTGGTCACCATTGCAAAACCCATAGCATTGGCCCTCTGTATTGAGGGTAGCTTCTCTGGTGCAACGGCAGCATCAAATCCAAGCTCACGGAATGATCCTGGTACACATGGGGCAGCCACTCATGTAGGAGTGCCCGCACACACGCTAAAGAGGGGCACACACCCCAACATCGTTATCACTGCCCAGTGCAAGTGCATAAAGCCACGGGGATCTGCAAAGCTCCTCAGCCGGTGCCACCGACAGCAAAAGCAGCCCCGCTGGCTCGGGAGAAGCTGGATCTCAGGTGATGAGCTTGCAGGAGCCCTTCATGCGGCCGCTTGAGGCCAGGCAGGTCCATTAAGCCCTGCAGCCGCAGCCCTCGATCCCCCTCCTCCGACCGGTGCAGAGCGGGAAGCCATACCGCGGCGGCTGCCGGTGCTGCCCGGCGGGCACAGGGACCGCGCGTCCCCCTACGGAGGCCGAATCACCTGCCCCAGGACGCACCCCCGGAGGGGCGGGGCCAGCAGCCCGCAGCCAATGGCTGCTCGCCCTGCCGCGGTGACGTCACCGCACCTGTTACATAAGGGGGCCGGGCTGCCGTTACCGGTTCCAACCCCGCCGGCCCTGCTGCTGGGCCCGGCCCGGCTCTTCGGGCCCGGGATGAGGTCGCCGGCCGGGAAGCGAGGTGGCCGGCGGCGGGGAGCCGCGGGGGCCACGGCGGACAGTAACGCGGACTGGATGGGCTCGCTGCCGGCGGCGCTGCGCTCCTACCCGCTCTCCAACCTGGCTATTCCGGGTAAGGTGGCGCGGCGGCAAGGGGAGGGGTTGTCTGGGTGCCGGAGGCGCCGGGGCCTAAGCTTGGGCCTGTGCCCGCCGGGGTGACCCTAGGCTGGGGGGCGCTGCTCTTAGGAGGGTCGTAGGGAAGTGCTCGGCCGGGGTGTTTGCGCGCTGTTGGGAGCTGCGGTTGGGTTTAGGCTGGGTCTCCGCCCCTGTGTAAGGGCTAACGTGAATCCCGTCTGTTGTGAGAAAGGAAGGAGAGCTTAATCTTGTGTAAACACTGCTGTGAGCCTAACCCGTTGGCCTACTTGTTTTTACTGGCTTTAAAAGAAGGTAGCTGTGAGCGCTGGAGGTCCTATTTGATGTTTTCCAGGTTATTTAAGTAAGGCTAAGAGCAGGTAGGGGAAAAGGTTTGTTTATGTTGACCATAACAACCGGATGTTCACCGCATGAAAACTGCCTTTTTATAGCAGAACTTACGCAGGTTGCCAGAGGGGAGAAGTGTGCAGTGTGGTCCTGAAATCATAAAGTCCTAGCATAGTTTAGTTTGGAAAGGACTTCTATAGGTGTTCTAGTTTGAAACCCTAGTGCAATGAGCAGGTATATGTTCAACTAACCAGGTTGCTCAGAGCCCTGTGTGACCTGAGCTTGAATGTTTTAAGGGATGGGGCATCTATTGCTTCCCTGGGCAACCTGTGGTGTTTCACCACCCTCATATTAAATGTCTTCCTTATATCTAGCTTGAATTGCTCCTCTTTCAGTTTAAAACAGTGCCCCTTGTCATATTGCTACAGACCATACTAAAAAGTCTTTCTTGTAAGTCTGCTTTAGGTACTGGAAGGTTGCTGTAAGGTTTCCCCAGTGCCTTCTTCAGGCTGAACAACCCCAATTCTCTCAGCATTTCCTTAGAGGAATCATTAGGATGTTATTGGCCAGTATAAGAAATTGACTAGGGTAAGTGTCAGCACTGCTAGTTGATGAATAGGTAAACTGATAAATGAGGAAGACAGCAGATGGCCCTAAACTTAGGAGTAGGCTGGCTTTCCATCTGTAAATGGCAAAAAAAACCCTTCTAATATTGCTTGTAGATGTCAATAGGGAAGACTTTAGGGGCAGCTATTGTAGCTAACTGAATGTTAGACTCTGGCTGTTAGTGGTGCAAGCTTGATTTGTATGGCAGTGCCTTAGCTTGTCAAAATCCTTTGGGTAAATGTTAAATAGAGGACATGTTTTGGGAGACAGTTCCCTAGTAATGAGTATGTTCCTTTTTTTGTGCCAGCAGAGATAGCCAAAAGATATTTCTAGCATGTGGAGAAGGGGCTATGGGGCTCCTTTGGTGTAGGTACTACAGCACTCACTACTGCTTCACCTGCAGTAGTAGTAAAAAAAGATGAAAGGCTTCACCTCAAGTGAGAAGTGTTTTTGTCTGTGCTTAAGGCTGTTTCTCTTTCTCTGGGTGCATGTACTTCCTGTGCTGGAGTGAGGAACTCAACTGCCTTGGTTTGTTTGGGTTTTTGGTAGTTTGAGTGTTGTGTTCTCTCCTCCTGACTCCCAGTCACCCTTTGTAAACAGGAGCAGAAATTTAACTCTAGGACTTGAAACGCTGAAACTTGTTTTAGCTTGAAGTAAAGCCAGCATTCAAACCCATAAAATTTGGTTATGTTTTGCTTCTTTGGGGTTTTCTTTGTACCTTGCACTTTGGAGAAATGCAGTGTTTGAAAAATAAATCAGTTCTGCTTTTTGAGCTGCTTCTTTTCACTGGCTTTAAAAAAGATAGCTGTGACCTCTGGGGTTGTTTTTAACCTACATAATTCTATGATTCCCTGAGCTATTTAATGTGCTCTAAGTCATGCTACCTGAGGGCAGAGAAAGTCATTATTTGCTCACCCCTTAGAATCAACTGATAGCAAATGATGTTTAAGTCATGTGTTTCATAAAGTATGTCAGTTTGGTGTTTGTGATGATTTATCTGTCTTCAAAATTGAGAGAGACTTAGGAATTTTCAGGGTCATCTTCCAGAGCTTAGGCTTTTTTGCTATTTGTGTTGTAAAAGAAAGGCAAAATGCCAAACCAGTATGGTCTTTTCCAAGGAAAAGAGATGTTTTCTGTGCAGTCTTGTGAGAGAAGGCATCTTTCATGATGAGAAACTGTCAAATATCAAGTAACTATAGTGTCATCAACTTAAATGCATGCAATATGCTCAACTCAACTAAAGCACCTTCAGCTGATGACCTTCTGTGAAATGCTAGAGGGTTTTCTCTTAATTATACTCCAGGCTAATCCTCTTTGAATGTGGGTTTAAAAATGAACTCTTAACCGTTCTGATTGCAAACGTGACTCTTGGCAGGCTTTGTATAGTATGTTTAATCTCAAGCTGCTTTACTCCAAATGATTTTATGAAATCACATGCAACTGTGACACTTGTTACTTTCCTTGGCCATATTTTGATCTGCATCCTGTTAGTTGTGTTATTTCTCTGTTGAGAAATGGAACACAAGAGAAAGCTGCAGTGCTCTTGCTGATCTACTTGTAAAGTAAATCAGCTGTTTAGAAGAAATTCTTATGGAAGCCTAGCTTGTTTCTTGCTTGTGTTTGCATGCTGTTAATTCATGGCACTGTGGCATGTCCAATTTGTACTGTTTTACTCAAACTACTTGTCTAGGTAATTTTTGCAGTATTTTAAAGAACTAGGTGCTAGGATTTGAGAAATCTTTCTCCTTGTGAAGGTAAAGCACCATTTTCCAGTTTCATCAAGCGTTTTACATCAATACTTATATTAGGATGGGTGAAACGCGTACTCTTTCTCAAGATCCGTTCTCTCTGAGATCATGAGCTTGTGCCTGTTATTTTGAGACAGCAAAGCAATCTAGCAGATGTTCACTGCCAAATATCAGTGTTTGCTTATCGAGTGTTTTGTTAGTCCAGGCTCCAAGCTCCTGGATGAATGTGATAAGCAGAATAGTAGTCAGTTCTGTTTTCCTTTAGGTCTTGGTAATAATGCATTTCCTTAACCCTCTCTGGCTTATTCTATCCTTGAATGATTAAGAGTCATAATGTAAGAGGTAGGTATACTTAGCAGTTTTCAACCAAGCTGTCCCCCTAGATAGGCTCTCCTTTCTGGTGAGGTTGGGTATCTGAGTTTTTTACCTAGTACTGGTTTTCTTTCCTTGTCTTCCAGATGAAAGTTAAGATCATTTAGGTAGGGATCCAGTGCTGTTTGCAGGATCACTCAGAGCTGTGGGTGCCTTTCCATAGTATCATCAGCTAATTAAATGCCTCTTCTGTCCCCTGCTTTCTTTACTCCTGCAAGTCTGAAAGCGTGTGTTCATCAAGCTAGCCTGATGGGAAAGCTTTTCTGTGTTAAAGATGGTTCAGAAGGATTTTATTTGGAGAAGTGTTCCTATAAGAGAACCTTGAGACAACTCTTTATGAGGTTGGGCAAGCCCCAGGATGGATGCTGGAGCATGCGCGTGTCCTGCGGGAACCTGATGTAGTGCTGGAGATGTAGGCAGGGCACAACAGGTTGAATGGATGCATTTACATGACATGGGATTTCATGTAGTTTTGGGGAAATACCTGCTGTTGCTAAAAACTAAGTTCAGTTGGGGAACAATTAATTTGAATTAAGGTCAGGTTCTTTGGAGTCACTGAAGATAAGAGCTGAAAAACAGAGAACTTGGTGGGGGAGAAGTAAAATGTTTTGCTTCAGCACTTTGAAGTGTGATAATAACGAAAACAGAACCCAACCTTATACCAGTGTTTTTGCCCTAGAGTGTAAGATTTCTGTTTTAATCTTGGAAAGGTAAATGTTTCTCTGTTAGTCAGACTTTGTACATGTGAGCATGACCTGAAACACCACCAAAAGTCAGGTTTTTAGGTGCTGTACATGTAGAGCTGAACTTTGTTAGGCATGTTGCTCCATTGGTGTGGAACGTGCAGGCAGGGCAGCCTGTCCATCTGGGAGAGGTAGGACAGCTCTTCAGTCACGGTTTCTGTCATCTTCTAGTGATGCCAGCTGGTGTGTTCACTCTTCTTCCAAAAGCGTGTGAAAGTTTGGCCAGGATCTCATTTCTAAGTAATGCAGAGCAATTGGAATGCAGAGCTGTTGCTGTCTGCGTCAGGCTGGATGGTTGGTGATGATGTCTGTGGGGTGCTCGGTTATGGGTAGTTGGAGCCGATGGAAAAGATGAGCTTTGCAGTTTCAAAAGCAGTTTTATAATGGAGAAAATTATATTGGCTCAAGTGTTGTTAAAATAAGATCATACAAGAGAATTTAAGTAGTTGTTAACAATGTCTTTAACTTGACTGTTCACTGATCTCTGAGGAGAGATGTGTCCCTGGCCTTCTAAAATAGCAAGTATTTGTCTTCTGCTCCAAACAACAGCACTAGTCAAGCTGCCTTATTTTTTTCCACTATGATGCATGCACTCTTTTCATTAACTTTTTGACCAACTTTTAATGGAATAACTTTCCAGAGTTTGTTCATGGTAGTGTCAGTGTGACTGTGGCCAAAACTTTCAGTACTGTAATGTGCCACAGTTTCTGCCCTTCTTTGGGAAGATTTCCCCAAAAAGCCTGAGGCAGAAGCTTAATGTTTTTGATCTAAATGATCAAAGACTTGCTGAATAATCAGCCCTAGAAAACAAAGCTGTACAAATACAGCTAGTATTTGAAGTCTTAATGAGGAGCAGCCCTACAAGTGAAGCCCGTAGCTAAGCCTAAAGGAGGTATGCGGAGTGTGAAGGCGTGTTTGCTGTGATGACAAGCTGTGGGTGACTGCATGGTGCCATGGTGTGACTGCTGGGTGCTTACTGTGCTCATGTCTCAGGCATGTGGGGAATACCTGGTGCTGGTGGGGCCCTAGGCATCTCCTGTGCATCTTGCTACACAGCAGCTCTGCTGTCCCAGCAGTGTGACTGCTCACCAAAAGCCCTATGGTCTGCTTGCCTTTTAGGTGGCCCAACAGAACTGAAATGGTTCTTAAAAGAAGCACACACCCTGTCCAGTTAAGAACTGGCCATTAGGATCTTACTCAATCTGGTTGTTCCGTTTTTTTGCTCTTAACCTCTGTGACCCTGAGGTGAGCTGCTGAACTTCCTAATGCTGTGGTTTTCTGTGTTCATGGGCTAGAGTGCACTCCGGATGCGCCTTCTCAGAGGAGAAGTGGTGGTGAACTTAAGACTGCATCCTCCTTCCAAACAGTACTTCTTTGGAATCCTAATTAAAAGGATCATTGAATCAGCTGAACTGGCTGTCTGTTGGGTTACAGCTCAGAAGGAAGAAATACATAATGCTCATGTTCTGATTTAACACAGTTTATTTTTCTTCCCAATGTGATAGTCAGAAGAAGGCTTCTGCATAAGAATGGTGATGTTGGATATGATTTGTAAATGCAGAGTTTTTATGTGGGACTTTTCCTGAGGTGTTTTATTACCTGGGAGTCTTTTTTATTGTATCAGCAAAACTCAGCTCTTGTTATTAAGAGGCTATTCAACTGTCTGGACCACTGTACTGATGAGAATACTAATGGAAGCTTTTCCACTATTTCCAAGCATCAAAGTATTTCCTTTGTGCATCTCTGTGAGTGGTTTGGCAGACAGTGGATCTATGCAGAAGATCCCCTAGAAAGCCAGCCTTGGATGTTATGGTTTCCCTTTCTAAAGGGCTGCTGTCATCTATTCTACCAAAACCCAGTTGTTCTCAAAATGCCACAAAATCTTCTTCAGACAGTATATGAAGATCTTCATTATTTTTTTAATCAGGAAAAACTTCCTTTTTTTATTAAAACCTGTGTCCTAGAGAGATAAAGTTGTAGTTGAAACAGAAAAATGATGTTGGTCTAAGTGGTTGGTGCTGTTGTATGTGGTGTGAAAGTTCCAGTTTGCCTCCTTTTCCAGGAAAGATGTAAAATGAAGGAGAAATACTGTGTAATGAAAAGACAACAGTTCCCTAGAGCTTTCTTGGAAGAGAAGGAGCCATTGGTCCACACATTTGAGTGGTCACAGAAGAATATAGGACCTCAAGCTGCAGGGTGTTTTTTTCTCTTAAGAACAGGTAGATCCATGGGGGCTTTGAAGTAATAGAACTGTTTTGCCACTTTTTGCTTCCCCAGTGCAGATAGCTGAGGTTGCTGATAAATGGGAAGGAAGTCCCTGTTAAATCACAAAACCACCTTAATGGCATTACATCCATCAAGTGTCAAATGGATTTCTTCTGGCTGGGAAAAAAAGCCAACTACCATTCAGTATTGTCTGAGGATGTTTTAAACAGTCCTTTTTCACCCTTTCACTTTGTACACCTTTTCTTGCCCCCCATTCCACCCCAACCCTCAAAGGGGCAGTGGGGGAAATCAGGGTAATTCTTTGATAAGGAGAATAAGTTTTGCTAAGAGGATTTGGTCTGTACTAGACTTTGTCTTCCCTACTGTGACTGCAATAATAATACCTAAGGTATTATTTTAGGGTTCTAATAAAATATAAGCATGTGAATAGTTTTGGATAATTAATTATCCATAGGAATTCTGTTATTTCTGACTTGCCTCCTTTTGCTGGGCAGTATAATATGAATGATTGGATTTGCTTTTCATCAGCAAAGAGCTTTTAAGATGTTAATCTTTTGATTAGGAAATCTGGATTGTTAATGACGTGAATCCTGAGGACTTCTGGGCTTTGAGAGATGCATTTGTTTATCCTGGTTTTCCTCTCAGTTCTGGCATACACAAGACATTCGGTTTAGAAGAGCACTTAGGGGATAGTTTTAACTTGCTAGCACTTGCATCCTGTGTTTTTGGGACTTGATTACTGTGCTTCTAAGATGTCTTGGCTATGCAATGTTTGTTATGCTATGTCATGTGTGGTGTTTTGTAATATATGGGGAATGTGCTTCGTCCGGTGAGCAAAGCTTGCTCTAGGAAGTTTGGCATAGCTTTAGCGAGGGTGGTTGTTTGTCCATAAATGACCTGTCAGTGCTTTTAGGCAGTTGGTACAGTATGGGAGCCTTGCTTCTTAATGTGTTTAACATAACACAGGAGGTTTTCTTGCCTTTTTTCATTCCATTAATATAAAGATCAAATTATTCTGATCTAGTTAAAGTCATTGACAGTGCAGTCTCCTGGTCTGTGGGTTTCATTGATTGCTTCTTGGTTAGCCAGACTTTTTGCAGGCTAAGCAGCATGTTAGTAGGCATGTTTGTGTCTGGGGGGAACATAAAGGCAGGTTTTGCCTTTTTTTCAGGTAATTGGGAGTGTATAAATTATCTTCTATATTGGAAGGTATCTGTGCTTTGCATTCTATGTGGTCATACCTTTAACATCCCTTAAAGGTAAACTTAACAAGCAAAAGGGCGTGAGAGTAGGTGAGATAGTGTTCATTCCCGTCTCTCCACTGCAACTGTATATGCAGAAACTACTGATGTGCAAACAGAAGGTAATAAGAAGCAATACAACTAGTAATTGTTGAAATTCAAGGCTTACCAATGTTCTATTGATGAGTGTCATTTGTTTGAGCTACACCAGGGGTTTATTTGACTTATCTGTGACTAAGTAGCATGAGGAATAGACACACTGTGAAGTTAGGCTCTGGTGGAGATGCAATGATAAAAGGCTGCTTTCTAATAATTAGCACAAAGACTTGGACGAAAAAGTCATCCTAAACAGTGAAATAAGATCTATTTCGCATGCAAATTCAATTAAGAAGTGATCTGTTTAACACACAATTAACGTGAGAAATTAGTGTAAGGAGAATAAAAAGAGGCTTAAAGATATAAATAAAAATTAATCCACGATTGCACTCAACTGGGATAAATTTAAGAGGACTAGCCATAATCTTAACAATCTGGCATCTGGGAGATGCTTCTTTAATACTACTCTAGCCTTTGATATAGTGAAGTGTCTGGGCATTTGATGGAACATGACTGTTTTCCTTGAAGCTTTCCAGTCTTTGTCAGATGAAAGGAAAACCAAAGTAGAGCAGTGATTGTCTGTTGCTTTCTAAGAGCTGCCAGCTGATTAGCAGTCCCTAAACTTTCTTTGTGTGGAGACTTTCATGCTTAAATTTAGTGCTTGCTGCTTCATGCTGTGCATCTTCAGCCTGTTGGAAGCAATTGGCAAATCATCTCTTGGTTTTATTTCCTGTGTTTAGCTTGCTTTTGTGGGAAGAGTTGAGTATCCAAGTGATGCCATGTCACTGGAGCAGTTCAGTAAAGCTTGCAATCTGAATGCTAGTCCATTCTTATGTACAGTGACTTTTAGTGTGCTGCATGTGCAAGAACATGCAACCGATGTTGTTCAGACTGAGGCTGTGGCCTTTGTTTGCCTAAAGGATGGCAGAGACAAAGTTTGTTGGCTCTTCTTTGCCTTTTGATTTCTGGTCTGTAAGATAGAGGTTATAAATACCTATGTTCATTAGTTGCATTGTTAGCAATTAGCAGATTTAAGGAACATATTTAGTGACTCAAGATCAGGTGTTATTTATGTTAAAAATGTCAGGTATCTGAAATGTCTTGCTGACAAGACTTCTTGAGCTTATTTTTTTGCTTCATTAGAGAAGTGGTCTTGGTGACCACCACATCCCTGGTGATGTTCAGGGAGATGTGTGCCATTTGGGTAGTGGGAATATGGGCTTCAAATGATCACTTGAACATGGGGAAGACTTCTGTTTATGTTATGAGAGTTTTGTAATGCTTGCTCTGTTCAGGAGCTGCCAGCCCTGTTGCTGTTACTGTACAAGAATGCTACAGCATCTGATTATCTTCACACATCCTTCTGTTAAATGTGAATTCAAAATGTGATTAGCAACTTGTAACACTGATCTGCAGACAAAATGGGGCTGGTCTGCTCTGTGCTTCTGGTGCAGGCTCTAGCCTCTGCGTTTTAAGCAGCACGGAGTTGGGTTGGTTTAGGTTATGCTTATTTGAAAAGCAGTCGCGCTGTATCGGCATTGATCTGGCTCTTGCCATATCTATGGTATGGCTGGGCCCTTGGTGTCGTTTAGGGGGTAGAGTGAAGGAGAGCAGGGATTATTTTGACATGATGCAGACAGCTTAGCATGTAGCTTAACATCACAGCCAGGCTATATTGAAAGCCAGTGACTGAGCTGGTAACATAGCACAGTGATCTTGAATTAAAGAAGGGTCTGGTGGATGATGTAGATTTTCACCTCTTACCTCCCAGCCCAGCAAGTATCAGGTGTTGTTGCTTCAGGTTTTCAGTTTGCCTTCTTTCTGCTTGCCAGAACCAAAATATTCTGGGTCCAGATAAGGCCCAGATGCTTCTCACAGTATGTGGCTGGCCTGCTGTAAATGACCATTGATAATCTAATCGAATTTCTGCTGTTCCTTCCAGCCTCAGTGTTGGTGATGCTCCCCTGGCCTTCTTAGGAGGTGGTCTTCTACCAATCATGAAAAGGAGAACTGGTTTGTTCAGATGCTTCTGTTTGTGTTCTTTGTAATTGTATCTAGGTATATGTATTGATTTGATTGTTAATGAGAAGTTCAATTTCTGAGGCTTTCTAAGCAGAGCCACAGGGCAGGAGTTGGTAAGGATCTTCTCTAACTATAGAAGCATATCGCATATAGTTGAATTACAGAGATAACAGCTGCCCTGTTAAGGAGTGCAGTGAGTGGTGAAAATGTTGTGATGTGCTTGTGGTGGCTTTTTTCTTTCTTGTTGCTTTTCAGAGCTAGAAATAGAATTTGATTTGTGAGTGGAAGAAGTTGGTTCTCTGTAGCTTTCTATGTGGCAATAGGCAAAGGAGGGCTTTTGCAGCTGTAATATGTGATCAGGTTCAGGAAAAAAAGCTGCTTCTTAGCTTGGGTTTGATTAAACAACTCTGATGCTAGAGAAAATTGTCATTCATTCATAAGCCAAACTTATCAATGACACTAAGGGAGCATAATGGTGCAAGTGACTTGTATAGGCATCTCTCCAGAGGCTGCTGTTCAGTCGTAGTTAAAATTAAAGTAATGTTTCTTATGGACTTATTCTAGCATCTTCAGCAATTTTATACAGTGACCTAAACAGAGGAAGACATTGAATACGACTTGGAGAGGAAAAAGAAAGGCAACACACACACTCAAACAAAGTGCCTTGTGACTTCTTGATGCAGAGATTAATTCAGAGGCCAAAGAGAAGCCTCTTGTGATTGAGGTCAACTTTGCAAACACTGGAGGAGCTTGCAAGGCTCATTCTGCTGCACAAGGGAGTGTGTGAACTTCAGGTATCTGAGTTGCAGCTTGCAGTATGAGCCAGGCTTTGTATGGCTTCTTCTGAAACGTCTTCTAGGTGTTTGGTCCTGTATTTTGTTTGGGATTACACATTTGGAAGTAAGGGAAAAAAAATGCAGGTGTCACTTGAAACCTGACAGCTACTTTTTGATGTAGTTTAATGCGATAGGTACTAAAGAGCTTCTTAAGCTGACATCTTCTTAAAACAGCTTGTTACTTGCCACTTGTTTTTAGGAGACTGAATGGAAAGGCCTGTAAGAGACATGCTTTTCAAACACTGAAGAGTTCATGAAGAATTCATTGAATTAGTTTGAATATTCACTTGTAAAGCCTGAAACATAACCTTCATGGTTCCTTTTCAGTAGTCTTCAGCTAGTAGAAATGGAGCAAGAGTGCATTTTAGGTTGTTGTGAACCGATGTTTGCGCAGACTGTTCTTCCATTTGGATTAAAGAATCCTGACAAGGTAATCCAGTTGAGATCATAATCTTGTTTATAGCTCTGACCTTGCCTCACAGGAAATGCATTGGTCTTCTGGTGTGCACTGGTACGCATATAGAAGGTTTGAGTGGAGGTGGCTGTGGGCACCTCAAATATTGTCTCAAAACTGGAAATTACAGACGAGGGCTTTGGGGTTTTTTTACCGAGTTGCAGACTGAGGTATAGGAGGAAATTCTATGGAAGTACAGTCCCAGAAGGAGGGACAAGAACCCTGGGACATGGGGAAAGGAAATGCAGATCCTGGAGGCATGGTTCATGCTCTCTGTACCCCAAGGGCAGCTGGCAAAGGAGCTGCTTGTGGTGCCTGGATGTGAAGATGCTTTCCCTGCACTTGAAGTGGGTGTGCAGCTATCAGGTGGGGTTTGGTTCACTGAGGAAGCCCTCACCTGCTGCCCTGAATCAAAAAGGGAGGCAGGGCTGTTCAAGCTCCTTAACATGCTAGGGGTTTACAGGGAAATCATGTCTGAAGTGGTTGCAGCTTCTTGGCCAGAATGCTGGTGCCTGATGTAAATGGTTAGAAATCCCTGGTAAGCCTCAGACTGTGGTAGATCAGCTTCTGCCCATCTTCGCTTTATGCTGCTGTAGTACAGAGATAAACTGAGATACACTGCCCTATTATTACTCTTTGTTCTGTTACTGACTAGGATAACCTAGGGATATGGGCTATTTCATTGACTCTGAGGCTGCTATTTTGAATGAGTTTTGTTTCCATTCACTACTGCCTTTTCAGTTGGGGAGTTTTTTAGTAAGCACAAATTTTGTGTGCTTACTGTTGCAGAGAACTGTAAGCTGCAGTTTCTCTGCCAAGGTTACAGCTTGTGTTAGAGGAACTTGGTCAGATGCTCATTATTTAGGCAGGGACTGGTGATTTTGATGGTTGGTCATCTCTCTTGCTGAATTTTATATTCACTGTACTTGCAGTCACTCAAAGGCACTGCCAGGGGAAGACACATTCATGAACTCCTTTAATATGAGCGTGGTATCTAACTACACACTAACAGTGTTCCACCTCTAAGTTCAACCACTTGTTGCTTTCTATTCAAACTATTAATCCTTTCTTTACCATCATGGGGCTTTAGTGAAATGTCCTCATAAGGTGGGCATGTAGAGCTAGATCCCTCTGTCCATCACATGAATGAAGATACCTGTTGCAAAAGCTTCGGTGTGTTAGGTCATGATTGGATTTTGCAGGTAGAATGAATATGAAGCCGCAGATTCTGATAAAAAAGCTGGAGTCGTATCTCAAACTAGTGATGCACCAGGCTCTGGGAATGCTTTAGAGATAGATTGGTAACTTGTAAATGAAGGTAGGTTAGAAGGAAATCTCCCTTTGCCACTGATGTTTGTCTTATGATCATGGTTTTCAGAGTGCACTGAAATTGGGAGCTCATAAGAGTGCCATGCACACTGAGAACCTTAAACATAGATCTTGTTGTGCAGTTAAGGAAAATTAAGGTGCAAAGGACAATCTGAAATACTTGCCCTTGACCTTTACCCTGTGATCCTGCCATGCAGGTGGGGCTTATCACTTCACTGAGAACATGGATGTGGTGTGTTTGGTGAGTCAGTTTTCTATCATTAACTAGTCTTGTTTTTTTTTTCTCCTAGGATCACACGATTCCTTTAGCTACTGGGTTGATGAGAAATCTCCTGTGGGACCAGACCAAGCCACAGCCATCAAACGTCTGGCCAGGCTTTCTTTGGTTAAGAAGATCATGAAGAAATGGTCAGTGACTCAAAATCTGACTTTCAAAGAGCAGCTGGAAAGTGGGATCCGCTACTTTGATCTTCGGGTATCTTCCAAACCTGGGGAAACAGGACAAGAGATTTACTTCATACATGGCTTGTTTGGCATTAAAGTACGGGATGGGCTGAAGGAAATCAACACCTTTCTTGAGCAGCACCCCACAGAAGTAATCTTCCTAGATTTCAATCACTTCTACGCCATGGATGAAAACCATCACTTCTTCTTGATCAACAGGATCCGCTCAGCATTTGGATCCAAACTTTGTTCCGTTGAATGTGTAGAATATGTGACTTTACAATACATGTGGGAGAAGAAATACCAGGTAGGAAGAGGCTGTGTAATGTTTTTTCAAACCTAAAAGGTTAAGATTTAAATAGAGAAGCTGGGTGTCATTCTCACAAGGATGCTGCTGAGAGTCGTATTTGAAGCCTCCTAGGGCCTCCTTTATGTCGTGTGCGTGTTTCCCTTCACTTACACATGGCTGTGTAGGCCCTCCATACAGGGTCTGTCTTCTGAGCATGTTAATTGAATGATAGCATCCTTGAGTCTTGTGCTTCTTACATATGTCTTTCTCTTCTGGAAGAGCATCTTGTGCTGAAATTGTGTTGGTGAGGATTTGATAAACTGTCACCTTTTAGGCCAGTGTGAAGCATGTAAGCTTTGATGTGGATAATGTACTGTACAGAATTTCTTAGCTCCTTTGCAGCCATCCCTATCAGTAGCAACAAGGCTAAGCACATCTCTGTGGTAACAGCTCCCATGCATACATACAAATTGAGAACAGGGTTTCAGCAATGGCACATGGGTCTTAAATGGTAAAAATACATCAAGCTTTGAGTATTTTTTCTCAACTGATGCTGTCAATCTTAGAATCCAAAATTGATCATTCAAGTCTGGGTGTATTGTGGTTTAGACCCAGCCAGTAACTTAGCACCATACAGCTGTTTGCTCAGCCATGTCCCCCATCGTTCCCTCCTGCCCTGAGTGGGATGGGGAGGAGAACTGAGAGAATGTAGACCCCATTGGCTGAGATAAGAACAGTTTAATAATAAGTAAAATACAGTGGTAATGTAAAGAATACCAACAATAGCAATAAATATAGGAAACAAGAAGAAATAAAAGCTCGGAAGACACGGGTGATGCACAGTACAATTGCTTGCCACCCACTGACCCGTACCCAGCCTGACTTGAGCAGTGATAGGTGCCTTCTAGGTAACTCCTCCCAGTTCATATACTGGGCATGATGTGCTGTGGCATGGAGTACACCCCTTTGGCTAGTTTGGGTCAGGTGTCCTGTCTCTGCTCCTTCTTGGCTTCTTGTGCCCCTCCTCACTTGCAGAGCATAAGAGACAGAAAAGTCCTTGATCAGGCTGCTACTGAGCAACAACTAAACATCAGTGTTGTTCTCAAACTGAAGCCAAAACACAGCAGTGAACCAGCTACTGGGGGGGAAAAAAGTAGCTGGTGCAGCTGAAACCAGGACCCAGTGTTAATAAAAGGTGTTGCATCCTGAGGTTGTCTTCTTAAAGGGCACCACCTTACAAAGCATAAAATACTTTTGATTTACAGAAGAATTTGTTGGCAGTAAGACTGACATTGGCATCTCATGCAGCAAGTGTGAGTGGAATGCTGTTAGGCCAGTCAGCCTGGTACTCCTAAAGCACTTAATAGTGCTTACACAGAAAATGGCATGGCTGCTAAAAATCCTTAACTTCCAATATGGATGTAATAGTCTATGACAGTGCTCTGAAACACTTTTAAGCTGAATTCTTTGAATGACATTTCAGTATGTTCTTGGCAACTGTTTCATCTTAAACTGATGACCCATAAAGCCTGAAGCAGTGCTGTCTTCACAGCTAACCAAACTGATGTCTGCTTTCTTTATTTGCAATAGCACAACAAACTACTGACACTTGTAACTCAGGAGCAGCTTTATTCTTGGTCCTTTTTTCACTGCAGTACTTGATAAGCATAAACCAATGCAACATGATGGTTTGATATAAATAATGTAGTTGTGAAATTGTGTTCATTTCTCCTTTTCCTTTGTTCTGTTAGGTTCTTATATTCTACCACTACCCTTTGTGTCAGGAATACCCCTTCCTGTGGCCAGGGAATAAAATGCCAGCACCATGGGCTAATACAACCAACGTGCACAAACTGTTACAGTTCCTGGAGACCACTCTAGAGGAACGGAGTCATTATGGGACTTTCCATGTTTCTCAAGCCATCCTCACACCTCGAGTGAGAACTATTGCACGGAATCTAATTCGTGGTCTGAAGAACACCCTTGTTCATAGGTAAGGACTTGGCTTGCTTTCTCAGTTCTTTACTTGTATTTCCTCTTAAAAGAGGCCCTGAATAGGACAGGTGCTATGAAACGTCTGCATAGAAGTAACACTTGATGAAAGCATGCAGTTTTGCTTCATTATTGCTCAAAAGATGTTTCCAGTAATCAAAAGTAGTTATTGAAAATAATGAAGTAAGAGTGTGTGTATATAGGTAGATAGATAACTGTGCTTCCTGATAATTGGAGCTCTATCTGAATGTGATACGATTTCGTAAAACATGGGCTGGACCTGTTGTTTCAAACCAGTAACTCATTACAAGTTCTATGAACTTGAAGCGGGGAGGGGAACCTTGTGCCTTAGAGGAAGAATGCCTATCTGTGGCCTCAGTTTTGCATTTGTCTGTACCAGTCTATGTCAGTGACTTCAGTAATGGCCAAAAAAGTGACCTGGGGCTATTTTATCTTGGCTTTTTTACCAAATATTAGATTAACAATCTGACTGTTTTGTACCACTGACTGTTGTACAATTAATTTGCCAATGAATAAAATCATTAGAAGAGGGTTTTGCTCTGAGTAGCACAGAGTGCCAGTGATTTTTTTTTAATGGTGTGAACATGACCAGTATAGGTTCCATGTTGATCTTATTTTATGTGTTATCAATGTGTGATTGTTGGCTAAAAATTGCTAGGACTGCAAAGGCCTTTTTGGGATCCGCTGTCCTGGCTCACTGTGTAATATTGCCTGGTTTGATGTCCCCAAGAGTTTGTTGTGCCATAATGATACTGAGTTCTAAATTACCCTTGTAAACGTCTGATTGGTCAGCAACTGAGCTTAATACTAAGCAGTGAGATAAACAGTCTATTTGGGAGAATCATTGGACACTTTAGAAGTAATTACAGTATTACTTTCCTGATGCTAAAGTCAATAAAAGGTGGTTTCTTTAAAATCCTTTTTAAAAATATCAAGTGTTCTGCTTTTACAGTCACAAAAGTGAAGTGTTTTCCAGGTGAAGTATAAAAAAAATTTGAGTTTTCAGTTTCTTTCCTGTTTACAAACATTAATCTAGCAACAGATAATTAAATCCAATGATGTTTGGAGCAATACATTGAGGTCTCCAGGCTGGCTTGCGCTTCTGTGGTCAGCACTGGACGCTAGATGGTGCTCAGCTCCTTTGAGACTGGGTTTTGCTATCACAAGTTGCATAGATGTAAATGTGCTCGACGGGGATACTGAACAGAAAGCAGGTATATAACTCATAACTACATACTGTACAGTAAATGTACTGCTCTCGTGGTTAGAGGAAAGATGGTACTCAATTTTTATCCTTACACTAGTAAAGGATCATCTGATTTCATGGAATGGGTGAGCAGTTTTAAGTGACTCCTAGTGTGGATCTCAGCTGCAAACCACTGATAGCTGGAAGGCTGCCTTTGCGCCATCCCTTCCCCTCAGCTCCATCGTTACCACTTAGTGGAAAGTGAACTGTAAGGATTTAAAATAGATGTTGCAGTTTAGCATGATGGCTGGTATCCATTTACACATGCTAGCTGATTTGTAGGTGTAAATCTATCTTTGCAGTGCTGTGTAGATGTCTGCCTTCTCATATGGAAATCTTGCCTGGAATATGAATATTTAGGTGTCTTGAGCTCTTCCTAAAGGAGGAATGTGTAATGTTCACACTTAAATGGCTCAAGTCTGGTGTGTCCCTTGACAGGGACAGTAATTATGCCTTGACTCAAGTTATCTCTTGTATTCCTAGAACAAGAGCTGTGGGGTGTTTTTAGGGTTGTTTTGAGTTTTGTTCTGCCTCATCCTTTTAGCTAATTCACTCGCCTACTGCCTTATTAATAAAGCTGGTTATGTGTGTTATGGCACTAATTTAAATCTAATATATTTAGTTGCTTGTCTCTATGCTGAAAACCCTTGTGTCTGCCTGTTAAAGAGCAAAAGAAAAAGAAAGCTTGTACAGACTCCTGACTTGCAGTCTGTCCAAGAAATTACTTAGAAAATCTACTGTGGGGAGGAATTTCAACTCCATTTAATCTAATATCAGATAGAGCTCACCTTTCTCTGGTTAGTTATGTATGGTGGGATGTTCAACCCTTGTAGAGCTGAAGGCTTGATTCTGGTTTGATTTCCCTGATTTAGTTGCCCTCTGTGAGTCTGGAGGTTGAAAGGGGTTTGGTAGAAATGCAGCATGCTGCTCCTGATACCTTCTTTCCTGCCTGCCCTAAGGCAGCAATCCTTTCCTGCCCACATCTTGGGGCAGGAAAAGGTGTAGCCTTGCTTTGTGCTACACTCAATTTTGCTGTGAAATTAAGCTTTGTGATTTGACATATATATGGGTAGGAAGAAACCAGGATGGTGGGAATGGTGCTGCAACATTAAATCCTGAAGCACAGTCTGCTCAGTGCCTGTGGAGTTCACAAATGTTACTTGATTGCATGATAGTTTGGATTGATGACTACTATTTCTATTTGGTACCTAATGATTGCATGCTGTGTTAAGAACTTTTCTCATCAGGTAGTTGCATTTTGGGTGGCTGGCCAGGACCTCATCGCCAATGTGAGATGTTAGTTTATAAAGAATATGTTGTATTTGAAAGAAGTAGAATGTGTATAGGGAAGAGTCTCTTTTAAAATGCTCTTCTTTCTCTATTTCAATTTCTTAATAGGAACCTGCCCATGATTTTGAATTGGGTGAAAGCACAGAAGCCGGGTGTTAAGGGCGTTAACATAATTACATCAGACTTTGTGGAGCTGGTTGACTTCGCTGCTACAGTTATTGCACTGAATGACCTCCTTTTAGAAGAGGATGAATCTGCAACTAAATCCTGATGGCTGCATCCCATGTGTGCTCCTCAGTGGACATCTTCAAACTACACTCAGTTCATACCTATTAAGTGACACCTGTTGTAAGACCTCTTTAAGTGAAGGAAGTTTTCTAGAGGAAATACAGTTAAGGATCAAGTACAGCAGACTCCCTTCTCCCACCAGCGTGTGGGTCTGAGTGGAACAGGAGTTGCTGTCTGAGTGCTGCTCTGGTTCTATGTCTGTGGCTATGCGTTAGAGTTGCGCACACATCTGCGGTATCCGCCTGCCAACAAGAGGCTGGCCTCTGGGGCAGATGTAACGGATGCTGATGCATGTCTCCATGGTGACTGGACTCACTGGTGTGTGCATCCTCCTTATTTCTCCAGACCAGGGCTCAACTAAGGATTGCTGCTGATCCCTTAGCAGTGGTGTGACCAGCCTCGCCAACACAATACCTTCCTGGGCTGCCTCAGGCATAGCTGGGCTCAGCTGGAGGTTGCTGCTGTATTTATTACACTGTTTCAGATGCTACCTCTTGACTTGTTTGAAGGAACAGTATTGCCATTGTTCAGGGGGAAGTTGTTATACTGTGTTGAATATCCTGTCTGTTGGGCCTGAGAGGCAAAGGCTTTGGCATGCTCTGCCTCTACAGAATCTAAATTCTTCTGGACCTCTTTATTTGTTTTCAATACTTTTATGTCTTTATTGCAACTATGTTGAAGCGTGTTTATTTTGGCATTATTGTGAAGACTATTTCAGTCCTCACTTTACGAGGATTATAACTGTCAAGTCTGAATTCCTGTTGAAACATTTGAGGAACCACAGCTCAACCTTTCTCATTTGCTTACTGGTCATTTGATTTATGTTTTTCCATCCATTGAGTTTTCATTAGGAGAAGTCTCTTGCCCAGCCAGCCTTCCTCTAGAAGGAGGTGGGCTAAGTGGCAGTTAACTTGGTATGCAGAGAATTGGTGCTGACAGGGACTGCTCAAAACTCCTAGTATTTATCTCTGTGACTTGCAATGTGACAGTGAATTCTGAAATGGACCCCAAAAGTTGTGCTTGTCGTTAGAGCTACAGCCATGGGGGAGTCATCTCCCCAGCCTGCAGCTACTTGTGATGAAGTGGTAGTCGCACAAGCACAGGCAGACATCAGTGCTGTTTCTTTCTGTAGTCATAATCATTTTGTGATGAGTCACAACGAAACATGACTCTGCTTGAGCCAGTGTGGTCATGTATTGTGCTTATCAGCGTTTAATTGACTAGCTAATAGCAGTCCTACTGTCTGACTTATCTTGGGTTTAAAAGAAACCAACAAACATACAGGTGACTGATGAGCAGATGCTTCTCTGCTCAGTCATCCTCCTAAAGCAGATGTTGGTGCACTAATTACTGAGTGATTATGAATTTGTATTAATCTGCAATGGGATGGATTGTCTTCGTGGATATTTTCTTCAAAGGAAGAGTGAATCTCCAGATTTATTTTGCTGTTGTATCTGCCATCATGGTCTGACAAGGCAGAAAAAAAACCCAATACCTCCCTGCTTGTCACAAACCCTGATCTTAGGATAAGACTATCTGCAAGTTCTCAAACCTCCCATGTGAACCATGAGTTCTGAGCAGACTGTAATCTGATTTATCTGTTTGTCACATGGTTTTCATTAGAGTTCTGTGAATTCTTTAAACTGAATCCTTTTACTACAGGAGTTGGGAGGGAGTGTCTGTCTCTCAAGCTGTCTTTCTCCTTTCTTCTTCTCTTTCAGTGACAGGGGGCAAGTAATGAAAATGAGGTTTTGGGAACTGAAGCTCAAACTTCCAGTTCAAAACTGTCTTTGAAAACCCCAGCAGAAGGTTTAGGGTTGTTGCTTTTTCTCATGGATCAAAGTGTTGGAACCTGTTTTGTACAGCACTGTTTTGTTTGCAAAATTATTTAAAATACCTGGATTTTCCTTAGATGAATTTAGTGTTCACCTGTTTTTCTCATGGTCCCAACTGAAACTCCATAGCGGTGTTAAATGTATGGGTTTGGTTTCAGTGGTCTTTTAGGTGCAAGTTTTCTTAGTCCTTAGGACTTGGGAAAACGTGGCTTGCATGCTGATGAGGCAGAAGTAATATGTTTGCAAGGTTTCCTGCAGAGCTGGAGGGCAAGGCAAGAAGGTGAAGTGAGTATGATGTTTGTATTCAACCTTTACCGTGTTTTGTACTGTATATATCTACCTCAAGAGAGATTTATCAGGCTTAACCAATATTTATATTGTGCGTGCACAGTGATGACTGTGGTGTTAGATCTTCTGTCGTACGTATTTGAATAGAGATGCGATGGTTATAACTCAGGGCTTTGGTTAGATATTTTTAAGTGCAAACTCAGAAGTTTCTCATGTGTTCGCTGTTTGTTCTTGCCTCTTGTGTTAGGACAAAGGCATGCTATGTGTTAGGGGTTAGCAGAAGGACAAGAAATGGAAAATAGCTTTAGTATTAAGTGAGGAGAAAAGAATTCCAAACCTAACACATTTCAGTAAGCTTGTCCTGTCTGAAGAAGCTTGTGTGTCATTTCAAAGCAGTTATGGTGTTAGGTCTGTGAGCAACCTGACAGCTTCAGTAGTGACTTGAGCAACTGGCAAATACAATTGCCATCTGCACGCGATATACTGGTGCAACTCTGGGCAACATTAATGCTTATGTTTATAATTGGTTTTAGGGTAGTCCTAAACCATCCTAAGCAATATGAACTACCTTTCTTCTGCTACGCTTTATAGCCTGTAACAAAGCTATCTGTATAATAAGCTTATCTGTGACATAGGGAATCTGGATATTGGTGGTGCTCACACTTTGCAGAATGGAGCTCGTCTAGACCTGGACTTTGGGCTGTGGACTCTGTTTTCTACTATTATAAACATAAAAGGTGAGCTGGGCAGGAAGGGAGGATCAAGGAAGCAGGGCATTAGTTTGCATCCAGTGCCCACATTGAAGGTGTGGCAGTGTTTAGCTAGGTTTTGGGCAGTAGATTGGAGCAGGTCTGGCAAGTGAGTGGAAGTGGCTGCAGCTTGCACTGAGATACTGCCTCAGAGTGGGCCGTAGCAGAGCCAAGTATGGAACATCTAACAACCTGCAATGTCATGCATGTGTGAGCTTGAGGAAAATTAAGATTGGCATGAATGCAGGAGAAGGCTGGAGGTTCCTTGTTGTTGATGTAGACCTGCATCTGTTGAGTATTGTGTTTTAGTCTTGCTTGTCTATTCCTAAAGCAGTACAGATTAATGTTAAAACACTCTAGGTGAAAAAATTCCCCAGAAGATTTGTTCTGAGGACTTGATCAGTCCGTAGGTGCTGAGAGAGGAAAAGCCAGGAAATTAGTAGCTACTTGAGACTAAGTTCTTACTTGAATTGCTTGTTCTTGAATAGTTATTTGTATGGTTTGTTATTACAGATTCAGGTTACTTATACATTGTTTGACTGTTTCTCTCTAATGTGCAATTGCTGAGTATGGGTTTATATTCAGCATCCTTGTTCTGGCATCATGCGAATTCTTGCCATGTACAGTTCAAGGGCATACTTGAGGTGCAGTAGACCTCTGTACATATCCATGATGGGAAGCAGTGCAGAGAAGACTGTTAGAGAGCATGTATGAGTTTTTTAGTACCTTACTGTGTGCTTGTAGGTGAAAGCAATTAGTACTAGGTTGTTGCAGACTCACAATCTTATCTCTTGACTTGGGAACTGCTGTCCTAACATATTTAACAACTGTGGAGCTGGTATTCTGAGAATGAAGGACAGTTTCCTGCTGTCTAGTTTTATCTCAGGAACTGAAGGGAAGCTAACATGTGTGTACTTAGCTGTAGGAGTGAGGATCCCACTGAAGACAAGGCTGGCAAGGCAAGTTTCCAGGTCAGTGAGAGGTATCAGGCTTGGAGTCTTCAGAGCATCATTGCTGACTGCAAAAAGGCCCTTATTTTCCTAAACAAACTTTGGGAGAAGAAAGGAATAATTGGAGAATGGTATCTTTGCTCCTAACAAGTGCTGTTTTCTGCACTGGTACTAAGTTAATACATTTGAGTTCAGAAAGCTGAAGAAGCGCTTCTGAGCAGGGAGTTTGGCTCATACAGATGTCGTGCATCTGCCAAGATGCTTATCCATTGTTCTCATCTGACTTAGCCTTTGGAAATGTTTTCTTCGTGTACCTGTCTCAGGTGTCAGAATTCTTTGCTGTATCAGCTAGCAGACAGGGTTTAGGACTTCTGGAGGCAGAGGATTGTTGTCATTTTGATTTCAAGTTGGGCTGCCCTTTGAAGTCTGACAGAGCCTGTGAGACTTGAGATTTACTTGAATATTTAATACTTCATACAAAGTCCCCATTAAGTTTCAGTAAAACTTTCATGTAGAGTTGAGCATATTATTACCAATCCCTAATAAACAAGTTCTTTGGTCAGAAGGACTGCTGTTTTGGGTCAAAACTTCAGGTAGGCTTTCAGTGGTTGCTTAAGCACAGAGAAATTGTATAATGTGAGGAACAGAGCTGACCATAAACTTCATTCAAAATGAGATCAGTCAAGATGTAGTCCTTGCAAGCAATGAAAAGGAGGCTTTTTTTCCTTTTGTCTGACTAATTCTTATCCAGGCTTGTTTTTTGACTGAACAAATGGGTAGAAGAGCCAGAGTGTATGCTGAAGAGCAAATACGTTTTATGCTAAGGACATGTGTATTGGGCTGGCTGTAGTGAGAGTCTAGTGGTTTACTTAGGCACACCTTTCAATGAAAACCCCATTAGCTGTTTGGTTTACATTGTTAAATCGCTATTAAAAACATCAAAATCAGCCCTGTGAATTCAGTATGTCTGTCTTGAGGTGTGTGTACTTTTGTAAGCATATTTATTTCTCTACAAGTCTTATCATGTAAACAAGCTTTAACTTTGAATTGTAGGGACTGGAATGTCAGCTTTAGAAGTGTTTGCTTGAATCTGATTGTATTTTATATTCCTGAATATGTATGATGTTTTGTTCACTGAAACAGTACTTCCCTTACCTTTGTTAGAACTGTGATAACTTCTGTATCGCACTTAAACTGAATAGCATATTATTCGTTGTGAAATAAGTATTGATCAGTACATCCTATATAAAAATAATTGATGGTTCTTGGATTTTTTACATGTTATGTATTTTGCAGTTGGATTTTGTGTTATTTATACTGTGTAAGGAGGCAGAGGGAGCCAGTTGGAGGAGAGCTACCAGTTCTCAATTTATATCTTGTGGTGGTTGTGTGCTTCACCCATCTGTCCAATTCAGTTTTGTGCAACGAGGATGCTGTGTCTGAACTGCAGATAAACTTGGGGCTGACATCTGTTTCTTTCTGCTTTACTCTGCCTCATATCATTAGGGTTTTTAATCCTGAAAATAAAAGTACAACTTGAGTTAATCATCTTTACTGCATGTTCTGTACTGCTGACTGTTTTGATATGTGATGATCACATTGTGAGTCAATTAAGATCAGTTCAGCTCACTTACTTTCCTGATGCATAATGGTGTCAATGAAGGTTGTTTTTTGAGGTTCCACGTCTCGGTGCACTTATGGACAACACATCTATTTTCAGGATGTGCTGAGAGCTTCTGTGGAAGTAGCAGTGCAAAGTGAGGAAACTGATAGCATTCACATGCATGCACAGTTGCATCTCTGCCTGAGCACACAGGGATTAAAGCATGCCAATGCAGCAATCTAGCTGTATCTTGAAAGGCAAGTCCAGTTTTTGTGCAGCCTCTACTGCTGTAATATAGGTAAGTAAGCTCCTTGGTAACACCTGATCAGGAAATGAGATATTGATCATGATTCCCAGAGTGTGGTCTAATGTTGGATGCTTGTAACCTGATCAGATAATGGAGACCTTCCTTTTTGGTTACTTTCAGCTTGCCTGTCTGGAGAATGTGGAAGTACGGGGTGTTTGCAGACACTGGTAACCGATAGATTTTGATTTACTGTAGATCTTACTTTACTTTTTGGAATCTCTAAAGGTAGAGCTGGCAGTTCAGAGCGTAATCACTACTGTGCCTACATGTTGTCTCAGACCTTGAGGTAAGTGTTTACAAGCCAGACTAGACTAACAGTGACTCACATAAATAGCTAGCCAATGGTTATAGTAATGGGTCTGAAATGTGTTGAGGGCAGGGAGTCTGCCATGAAATTCTACAGAATATATATCTATGTAGCATAAGTCAAATGTGAACAGCATAAGCTGCCAGTGTGTGAAAATGTTCGTGGTTAAATAGTTTGCAGTCGCAGAGCTACTTTCTCTCCCCTCCCTGCCCCAGATAGTGTTGCCCCAGACCAGGAATCATGTACCTTAGAGGGGACATGGGTGCAAGAGCAAGCATGATTTCATCATGCTGCTTCTCAAGGGGGTGATTTAATAGATACTGTTCTTTTCAGCCTCTGTGCCCTTTAGCAGTGCTGGACAAGGGCACACGTGTATGAATGTGCATATATATGCACAAAGTAGATAACTTCTGTGAAGTGTGTGAGACTGCCAGAACTAGGCATATGTACTGCAACAAATTTATGCATGCCCTTTATACCGAGTTTCGCTGTTGCTACAAACCTGTGATTAGCTGTTCAAACAGAATCATTCCTGAATTGCATGGGGCTCGGTGTTGCTGTTTGCCTCTTAGGAGATACTGCTGAACCTGCGTGCAGGTTTTTAGCTGTGGAGGATAACCTGTTCTCTGCTGTCTGAAGGAAAACCAGTTTGAAACCTGGTGTATGCTGCCAGCTGCTTGCTTTCTACATGTATCTGGAAGGTGAGCAGAAAGCTGGCAGGCTCTGGAGCTGAGTAATGCTAATGTCACCGGTTCTTCTGATGGGTTAGGTGACACAGCAGTTGCTTCTATTAGACTAGAAAACTGCTTGAACAAAAAGCTTGTCTCCAATATAAATCCAGTAAAATGGGGTCAGTTTGTCAAGTTCTCAGGTGATCAAATGCTGGAAGAAGAAACCAAGTGGATTTTAACTACTGCTAGTTACTGAGTCCAGCTGTTCTACTCAGGGATCCAGAGTCTGATGTTTGCTTCTGCTCTGCTCAGCTGATAGCAGTGCCACCACCTAAACTGGAGACCAAGTGGAATCTTCTGGACAAGACTCAAAGAGTGACCAGGATCATTAAGAGGTAACTTGCTGCATAGATAAGCTGTTCAAATAATCACACTTAAAATCAACTTCACCTCAGTTTAGAGGTCTGCTTTAAATTAGAAGCAGAGGTTGCTTAGAGTAGAAAACGGTTGGCTGTTTTTGTGTCCAGTCTCATATCTCTTATCTGCAGTAGAAATAACTATACCTTGGGGGAAGAACTGTGGGATCATGCAGTGTCTGCTTGAGGAGGAAGCTGCTGTCAGACCTTAAAGGGTTATGTCTGCAGGTCCAGCAAAAATCTGGCCTCTGAGTAGGTACTGTTCCTTTTAGGAACCAGTGAGCACATGCCTCTGGTAGAGCTGTTTAAATGGCCAAATTTGTGAATTAAAAGACTTTCGGTGTAGTTACCTATGGGTTGAACTTGCATACAGTTGTGAATTAGGTAGTACTTCAAAGAGGTGAATGCTGCTCCTGTCTGCTTTTGATCATTTTGTTTTCAGGAGTTAAAAATACAATCACCTTGTTTGCAAGGTACAGTTGCTTAGCTTGGCTTATTATTGGGAAGCAGAATTGATATAGGGATGCTTTTGTGCTGTGGTAGCTGTAGTGAGCAGCTTGGTGGAAGAAAGGAGGTGGCTGGCAGCACCTTAGGCACTAGTGTGTTAAGGTAGTTAGCTGGTAGCTGCACACAACATCGGCACAGACTGTCCCTTTATAGTGAAGGCAGACTCCTTAGCTGCTGGGTGAGCCTTTGAAAGAGTTCTGGTGACAGGAGCTACACAGCAATGAGTGGTCTTCACATGGAGACTTGCAGGTTTCACTTATATGGGTTAAAACCTTGGTGCGTGCAAAGCCTATATGGTATTCCATGCTTTGGTCTGAAAGGGCAATTTCTGTGTTTGATCAGATTTATGGATACCTTTGGTGTTTCATCTCTCTTAAATCATGGGGAAGTTTTGGTAGTGTTTTGATTGCTCAGCAGAGGCGCAGCAGCATCCTCCAGCACTTTACTTTGTACTGCAAGCAGCACCTTGGCACTTCAGGTAACTCCAAACCCAATTCCTCTTAAGTTGAAAACTTGGGAACGCAACGTACAGAAGGAACTGCGAGCTGAGTTGTGTTCTGTCGTGTTGCTTCTTGCAAAGACACCATAAGAGAAGGGAAATAAAAGACTGCCTGAGGGGATGTTCCTGCCTGCATCAAAGTCATCATCTGGCAGACTGGGTGGAGAAATAAGTAGGTTGGTTGGTGAGGTCTGCATAAAGGAGAATTAAAGATGGTAAAAATACTCTTCTTTAGCTTTCTGTAACTGAGTGTTCTCTTGTTCATACCACCTGAGCACAGGGTTGGGTTTTGGTATTCCTGGCTTTCTCCTAACTGGAAACTGCAAAACCTAAAATCACTAGTGCAAGAAAGAAACACAAGCCATCTTCAAAGAGGGGCTGGAGCAGTGCAAAGGGAGGAGGGAAGGTATGCAGCAGAGGTGGTGCTGCAACTTGCCCTTTGGAACAGAAAATAAAGCTCTTTTGGTTTGGGGCTTTTTTTTAAGGCAGAACAAATTATTACACCAAGTTTGCTCTTTGAATCACGTCCAGGACAAAGTTGATCTGATCTGTTCAGTGCAGTTCCATGTTTACAGAAGGGCTGAATTGGACTTGATTGTGTCCTTTGAAAGATGACACTGGCAGCAAATAAAATGCAATGTGCCAGGCATTTCTTCTGGGAAAGTAACAATCACTCGTATTTCAGCCTGAGTATCTCAAATTATGACTGGTTTTATCTGATTTTGCCTTTTTTTGGAGGAATGATGATTGGAAGCATTAAAAGCAGTCAGTTCATCCCCTGTGATAGCTGTTGTTGCTGGAAAAATGTGCTTTAGCCATTGCCAAAAGTGTATCACAAAGATAATCCCCTTTTCGCCCTCCATCAATCTGTCTTGAAGACTAGCCTTAGTGACAGGATTGTCTGAGGATGAAAGACACAAGCTCTATGACCAGGTTGTCTCCTTTGCACAGCACAAACATGGTGATAGAGTGATGAACCGGTGTTTCTCAAGACTGTTTGACCCTTGTATGCTGGATGTGTGCATTGCAGGGCCATGCACAATGCTGACAATAACACTAGAAACCAGGTGTATCCTTCTAGGCTTTAAGATTCAGAATGAATCCAAAACTCAGGGTTTTTTTTTTGCTTCCTGAAATATGTCCACAAAGGAAAAACAAGGATAGTTTACACTAGCAAATGGGTAAGTTGTGGGATCCTAGTAAGTCCTACCAGATAGTTGTTCATTTTTATAGTACTGCGTTTGGAAGGGATTTGGCAGTGCCATCTTTGTGCCGTCTGGGTTTTGTGCACAAGGGGGATTACAGTTTCAGATGGCTATTTGCTATCTCCTGGAAATTATTACTGATATCTAGACTACTAAAAAATGGCTTGTTTATGGCAATAAACTCAAGGATTACCATCTTTCCTTCATGCATTTATTGCCAAGAACAAGAACATTTAAGTAGCTTTATTTCCTTTCTGCATTTAGTTCCTTCCTCCTGTCTTGGGGCTAGGTTTGTTCCCTCTCCAAGGCTAAAAGATAATGCAGGCATTGTTAATACCATGTGCCTGGGAACTAGCTTCCCAAGATCATGCTTATAGTGAAACTCTGTTTACCCCAAAGTGAAATAGTTGGCCAGTGAATTTGTTCTCTGCTTTGTTACTCTGCTGTGACTCCTGGAGCAGAAGAGGCTGTAGAAGCTGTTACAGCAAGGCTTTGAGGAGAGAGTGGGGTAAATGAGATGAAAATGAAGCCTCTGGAGGATGCTGGAGCTCTCACTAGATGCTATGTGCTTCTGTACATGGCTGATGAGCAGTCAGCTTGAAGTCCTTGTCTTCCTGCCCCACTGGCTGAAAGCTGTTGGTTAGGGTGGCTTGAGGAAAACTGATGAAAATCCTTTTTACTGTCCTTATGCCCACTGAAATGTAATAGTTAAGATGTGTAGGTACTGCTGTTCACCCTGCCTGTCAAGAGGTACAGGCTGGTGGGTCCAGAGGCTCACCAGTGTGGTGACCCAGATGTCTACCATGTGTTGTGTTAGAGATGTGCAGTTGCCCTGTCCAGGCATCTTGCTTTGCTTGGGCTTGGATGGCTTCAGTGGTTTTCATGCATCCTTTGTGCCTGTGGAACAGAGAGGTGAGATTTTCCTTGTGGGTATTCAGCTTGGCCAAAACTACAGAAATGCTTTGACAAAATCAAGCTGAAAACCTCCATGCTATGTTTGTGTAGAAGAAGGTTGTGACTGCCTTCTGCTATGCTGAAAATGACACCGGTGGTAATCATACCTGCCCAGATCATAGATGTGTTGCATTACATTCCTGAAAGCCTGAGGAATGCTCCAGCCCCAGCACTGAGGACTCAAGTATGTAGGCTGACATGGGCTCTAGGCTAAGCAGACCGAAACCCAGCTCCCACGTAGGGACAGAAGAATGCCTTCTGCACAGCGCTGGGGTGCATCTCCAACCTGGCTCTTCCTGCAGGCAGGAATGTTATGCACCTCCCCGGGGAATGTGGAACCTCAGGGTCAGAGTTAGGCTTGGCTGTATGCTTTGAGATCCCATCTCTTAACATTACAGGGCACCACACCTTCTCCTCTTGAGGACTGCAGTATGTGGTAGGACAGGAGAAGGAAGGCAAGCAGGCTGTGTCCTCTGTGAGCTATCTCAAGCTCATGTTCAGACCTCTCTCATCTGTCTTGCATTCAGCATACATCTGCTTTGCCCAATGAGACTCATTGTTAATGGTGATGGTGGCATTTCCCTAACTCACAGGTAGCTCGCATGTAGTTGCGTACCCCAAGAGAGCTTCACTACATCAGGTATGGCTTTCTGGCTCCAGGTTGAGAGAGGGTTCAGACTGACTGCTTTCCCCAGAGCTGGTTGGTCTAGGACTGGTGTTGAAAGCTGCCTTTTACTTTCAAAAGCACTTAACCACCCTCCTAAATTATTAACATTGGCAGGATGCCACCAAATGGGGTGGAATCCAGTCCCAGTGAGGTGGTAGAGCTGCTCTTGGTGTTTTTCCTTGGATAGCAACCACAAAAGGCCACCTAACTATCATCCAAGTTTCCCCTCCTGATCTGATGGGAGCAGGATACGTTAGCATTGAGTCTGGGGGGGAGAGTGGGCTCTTGCCTCCTGTGCTTTTCTCTTTGGTGTCCATCAAAAGAACAGGAGAATTCAGAGAATGCAAGGAATCCTTCTGTCAGTTTTCTCCCTGCTTGTTTTAAGTGCCTAAGAGGGAGAAGCTGGTACCTCAGCAGACTTCCCTGTGGATTTCTATTCAGAACATAATTACTCTGTGATGCATTTTACCCTGCTTTTGATACTTAGGGAGGAGGCATCTGTCCCCAGGGGTATTTAGGACTCCTGTTACCCTGCTGGATTTGCTGGTGTTTGTCAAACGCCACTTGCTGTACTGCCTGCTAGCTGTTCTGTTTCAACACACCTCTAGTTGACCTGTGCTCTAGAGCCCTGTTAAACATTGCAGGCATGCTAAAGGAAGGGAGTTAATCTCTTTTTAACCTTGAGTGCAGCACTTAAACTGACTGGTGTGGCAGAAGGAGAAGTAGATACGCTGTGGCTGGTGCTAAACTCATTCGGAGGGAATTGGGCATGGCATGAAGTGTGGAACTGCAAACTTCATATCACGGTGGGATGAATAAGTTAGCATCTATGTGCTGGCAGGCATTTCTTTGTGGGGGTGTTGTAACCCACAATGCTTTTAAAGATCTAAAAGGAGCACTTGGAAAGGGTTTGAGATTGAGCCCAAGTGTTACTTTGCCGTGCTCAAGGAGAAGGTCACCAAGAGATGGTTAATAAAGCTTTAGCTGCTGAGCTCACTAAACATTCTTCCAGTTCAATGGCCTATGCAGAATGATGTGTTTAGTCAATGTTTAATTCCTAAGCAACAAATGGTGATTATCATACTAGAAGGGCCTTGTGGTGTTGACTGAAGCAGTGGAGGCCAAGGATTAAAAAGGTCATGTAGGGAGATCTCTTCTGCAGCCTCAAAGCACTCTCCTCCAGGTCAGGTCTCTTCACAGCAGGAGAAAAGAGGGAGAGAGATCCAGGCTGCCTTGAGGCCAAAGAAAGCTTTCCAATAAGAAAACAAACCAGCCCTTGTAAAGGAGAAAGACAAAAGGAGATGTTAACTGTGGGATGGTTGAGGTAAGGCAGGGGAAAGCAGGAAATCAGGAGGCTTCTACCCTTGTCCTGGTGATAGGAGAGCAGGAGTGGAGAGTGTAGGCAGGCTGTGATTGACAGCAGGAGGGGAAAGGTGCAGCAGCTGCTTGAGGATGCAGAGAACTGCCTGTGTTCAATCTGGAGAGGAGGTACAGAGGGATCTGCAGAGAGAGTCCTGTCCTCACAGGGTAGAGACCTGAGTGGGATGTCAGGTAGAAAACTCAGGAAGCCTTCTTGTTGGATGAGTCAGAAATGAGATAAGCCTCTAGCACTGCCTCTCTTTTCTCCAGGATCTGCCTGCTCCTAAATGGATACCCTACGTGCCCTTTTAGCAAATACCATGCTCTTAAAAAGCCACAGCCCTTGTGCCTGCAGAAAGTACAGGCTTTGATGCATGTGTGATGCTTCCTGCTGAAGATAACTCAAGGTTGCTACCACACCAGCTAGAGCACTTATTACCTTGTGTTGGACAGCTAAGTACTGCAGAAGGGCTGACATGGCCAGGCCCATGGGGTCTGAACAGCCACCAGTGGTGTTCAGCCTCAAGTGTGGCCTGGCTTTGGTTGAAGCTGCTTTTCCCAAGGACTCTGTTAACTCAGGCTTGGCACAGGGGGCTTGACTCCCACCTCCTATTAAATCAGTTTTAGGCATTTGATGTTTACAAGTCAGTTTAATAATGCTTGCCCTAGGTCAGTGGGACTGGCTGGGCTATTTTGGCATATGTGCCAAGAGGATGCATAGGGGTTCACTTCTTTATTTTCCTTGTTTCATACATCACCATGTAAAATAGCAATTACCTAGGATTTTGTTATACAAAGTGCCATTCAAACCACTGCACCTTCCAGATTGTGACTCAGTGTTTGGGATTGTGTTGTCCTAAAGGCAGATAGAGCTATTACTAATGTTGGATTTGTGTTTGTTTCTTGTTTGTTTGTTTGTTTCTACTATGCTTTAGTAGGCTGAGTAGCTGAGCCTGGGCATGTGCAACACAAACCAGAGTTCTGCTTGAGCTTGAGAAGATGAAGGCAGGACTGAGTAGATCATCTTTGGTCTACCCATACCTCCACTGCTGAACTACAGAGAGAGTGCAATGCTGCAATCTCATGGTAAGGCTTAATTGTGGCTAGGACATGCTCCTTCCATCCTAGATACTGACTCCAACACTGATTTAGTGGGTACCAGGAATAAGTTTTCACCCATGCAATTTCCAGCTGAAAGTTAAGTTTAGTACCCACATTATTTATCTTCGAGGCTTTCAGTCGTGGCACTGACTTAGTTTGCTGATGAGTTGATGCTCCTGTAACCAGGAAGGGCAACTCTGCAGAATTCATCACTTGAGGTCTTTATTTAGTTATTTGTTTTTTATTTCATGCTGTTCACCTTGAGAATGAAGAACAAATGCTGTCTATAAGTGACATGTCCTATGGGCCCGTATTGCTTCACTCAGGAGCAAAGCTGTTCCAGCAACCATGGTGCACGTTCCAAAGCCATTAGAACAGTTGTGTAAGTAAATACTGCTCTGCGGCTGATAAAATGCCTTTCAGATGTCTTTGTAAAACAGATTCAGGTGACCAGCAAAGAACCACATTCCTTAATCTTTGCAGTCAAATGTGAAAATACTTATTTTGATTTTTAACAACTTTTCCTTGTAAATATTCCTGTGAATTCCAAGTCATTAATTTCTCTTGTTGGAATAGCCTGCAACTGAGTGGCAGGGAAAGGGAAAGGTGACCACCACCCCTGTTTGCTTCCCTTTGGGAGTGTAACCACACAATGAAATTACTTAATGCTTGGATCAACTGGGAGGATGAAGACTTCTAGGGAGTGGGAGGATGGAAACCATGAATGGAGGATTTCCTCTGCTTATAAACCAGCATGTATGTGACTGCAGTTCATCTGGGAAGCTCCACAAACCAAAGCATGCTTGTGTGCTGCCCGGACGGAGCATGGCTGCAGGCTGCAGTACTGCTTCCCAAACTTCAAGGACCAGCAAACATCTTCAGTCCTCAGCTCTTCTCAGTGTTGTCCCTTGTCATAGAACTTCCAATTCCCAACCTCAACAGCA
The DNA here is from genome assembly GCF_033783945.1 of Neopsephotus bourkii. NCBI lineage: Eukaryota > Metazoa > Chordata > Aves > Psittaciformes > Psittacidae > Neopsephotus > Neopsephotus bourkii. The sequence goes on from NW_026901033.1 coordinate 2,406,431, forward strand.
GTGTAGTCTCCAACCCACCAGGTCTTTATTCCCCAGCTGTGAGAACCCCTGAGCCTGAGTATCCTTTGGGTCCAAACTGATAGACTTAGCCATTATGTATTCCAAGGCCAAAGCTGGAAATCTCTTTTCCAGAAGCATGCTTTCAGAAAAGAAACAAAGCAGTCTTTTAGATATGGGTTGATGTGTTCTCAGGGTTTATTTTGTCCTGTTTCTCTGCTCTTCTTTCTTTGCTGTTGTTGATACCTCTTGGCTAAGTGTTACTTTCTCTGGATTGATTCCTTTCTCCACGTTGCCGCTTTGTGAAGGATGGATAGGAAACTACGGAAGGATAGTGTTCTTTCAGATGCTTTGCTGCTGTGATGAGCTGCTTGGGAAGATGGGAAGTGGAAAGTTACCCAGGGCACTCACTGAAAACTCACTGCATGAGTGAAGGAGGCAGGTTTGTGAAGGGAGAGGAGTGGGGCAGAGCCTGGAGAGCAGTAAGGAATGGAAGTGGGCTTTGAGCAAAGCCAGCTGAAGTTCAGCCTGGACAGTGCATGAAGCCAAACCCCAAGTCTGTTTTGACTGGGTAACTTAAGACTTGCACTTGGATGCTGTGGTCCAGGCGCTGGCCAAGCACACAGAGCATGAGCCTGCCTGAGTATGGCAAGTGTAGAAGTCATTAGGTTTGTTAATCTACATCCCAAGCCTGTCATATAAGCACATCCTGAACTTTTAAGTGTGTGCAGAGCTCTGGTTCCAGTACAGCACTTGAAAAATGTATCCTCATTCCAGTTCCTCATCCTGATGAAGAGAACAGGATTTATATGAGGTTTTAAGCACGAAGTTGCCTTTTGTTCTGTACTGTATTGAAGTCTGCAGATAGAAAACATATACAAAGACCTATTTAATTCCATTGGCTCCAGCTAGCAGGACTAGCATTGTTTGGTTTGGTTGTTTTGGGGGGGTTTGTGCGTGTGTCAATTTGGTTCTGTTTTCATGTGGGTTTTTGCATGTGATTATGTAGCATGGGAAATGTAAGTCAAATAACTGGGCTTGGCAGTTTTCTGTGGACATCCTGGGGTGTGGTTGTTGGCACGTACCTGGTGAGGGTCCGGATGGGACCAGCTGTAGGGAGATATATTTGTTGCCCCTTAACCGAATGCTTTCCCCCTCTGTCACGGTTTAAGCCCAGCTGTAACTCAGAACCATGCAGCTCTTGCTCACTCTCCCCCTTCCTCCCCCCGCTCCCATAGGGATGGGGAGGAGAATGGAAAAAATGTAACTCCCATGGGTTGAGATAAGAGCAGCCCAGTAACTAAGGTATAACACAAACCACTGCTGCTGCCACCAATGATAATAATGATAAGGGAAATAACAAGGGGAGAGAATACAACTGCTCACCACCCGCCAACCGATACCCAGCCCGACTGAGCAGTGATCTCAACCTTCCAGGTAAACTGCCCCCAGTTCTAAATCCTGGCCATGATGTGCTGTGGTATGGAATACCTCTTTGGTCAGTTTGGGTCAGGTGTCCTGTCTCTGCTTCCTCCCCGCTTCCCCTCCTCCCTGGCAGAGCATGAGGCTCACAAAGTCCTTGGTCAGAGTGAACATTACTGAGCAGCAACTAAAACCATCGGTGTTATCAGCGCTGTTCCCAGGCTGGAAGTCAAAACCACAGCACTGCACCAGCTCCTAAGAAGGAGAAAAATGACTGCTACTGCTGAACCCAGGGCACCCTACCTGCTCCCCCTTCAAGCCTGTTTCTGGAATAGCAGCTCATGGTTATGCTCAGTGTAAAGCCCAGTTCTGCTGCAAACATGGGTCAGCTCTGTCCTGTACCTGGAGCCTGATGCGATAACCAGGTAAATCCAATCCACTTTCTCTCTTCCTGTCTCCTAAATCTGTTTATAGAATCTGTTATTTTCACATGGCCTAATCTTTTATTTCCTTAATTCTGGGTTAGACTAAGTAGGGAAACAATCACTGATTGTTGTGTGACCTCACTTATGGCATTGTTGTCTTCTTCAACTTGAGTCAGTTTTCAGAAATAGATGAATCCAAAAAGCTAACCCAAGCACAACAAATGCTTCCAGAGTATGAGATCTGTGTGCCTAAAGCTTTCCAGCACCTCAGTTCACGAAACATGTCCTGATTTTGGTTTGCTGTGAGTTGAAACCTAAACAAAATCACAAGGTCAACTTCTGCCCATGAGCTCCATTATGTTAGAGGGGGAGATACAGATTTTAGCCCCAGCTGTGGTTTGAAGAGCTTTACAGGACCTTGCTTGTGTTTAACACCTTGTGGAAAGAGCAAGAGAAAGCTTCTATAGCTCTGCCTTTAGTTTCAAGCCACAGTGAGAGCCTTGCTTTGGCTTGGGGAGGGAGCTGCCTAGGCCATCATCCAGCTGGCAGAGATGAAGCTTTCAGGCCTCCCTATGGAGCCCTGCTCTTTACAGGTCAGCCCAGCCATGGAGTCTGGCCATGGGCAGGAGAGTTGGGTCCTGGCCAATTGGGCATGCTCTGCTCCTGCAGGGTAAGAGAGCAGCAGGCCAAGACCCAAAGCTCTTACAGTCAGGGAGAGGGTCTGAAAAGAGCCTGCCTGTCCTCTTCTGGGGACCTGGTGCTTCATACCCAGCATCAGCTTGGAAGGAAGGAAGGAGGTATCTCCATCATGCAGGACTGGATGGGGGGCATTTCTGTGTCTGTTTCCTAATTCCACACCGAGTGGAACAGGGCTGGAATCTGCTGCCAAGTTACCTCTGAGCCCTCCAACACTTCAGGCTTTATTAAAGTTATTATAATAGCTTTCACCTTGAAAGCATTACAGTCTTCAAACTGGGAGCTGTGCTTTGGCTGAGGAAGACCCCAAAAGCAGGCAGTGTTCAGATCGAGGCCGTTCTCTGCTTTCACAATTTTGACCCTAAAATAAAGAAAAATGCTTAAAATCCATTTGTTCTTACCTACTCCAAAGCTCTCATGCTGGCGTGACTAACAGAACTCCTGCAAGTGAGCCCGCATGATCCACAATGTCTTTTGCCCATAGTGGAAGAGCTTCCAAATCCCCCTCATGTTGATATATGCAGATACATGCATGTGTGTGTCACATTGATGAATCTGGATTAGAGTTTTCTCTGGAGTCTTTTGATTGAAACCTGGATGGCTTCAGATGCAGACCATTATGATGAGGTCTGTACTTGGCGAGTCTGAACTCAAAGATCAAGGCTAAGCCTGACCTCTTGTCCCTGCTATCTTGTTTGCTATGTGGCAAAAGGTATGTCTTTGTCACTTGTTGGCTTTCCTCTTTGCTGAATTTGCTTTTGAATCATTTCCTGGGAAAGAGAACCTTTAAAGCTGCTCTTCCACCTTTAGTTTGGGCGAGTAGGCTGAGTGCTGCTACTATGACAAGGGATTAGTTAGCACATGAACAGTTTCAAGTGCTAATCTCCTGTAGAACATGGGGTTTTGGAAGTGAATAATTGCTCCTTCTCTCTCCTTGTTCTGCATGGATACAGGTATTTCCCCAGTATCTGCATGGCAGTAGGAAGCAGGGTGTTAACTCCACTGATGCAGTGCTTCCACAAAACTCAATAGGCAGCTGAGGTTTTGAGTCAGCATTAAAATCACTTTATGGAGGACTACACTGATGATGGTCAAGAAAAGAAAGTCCTTCATGGTATGACAATACCTTCCCATCTCAGAGGAAGCCAAGACTTGCTTCTCAGTCCCACAGTGCCTTATCACTGCTTGTAACTCCTCATTGAGTTACAGCAAACAGCAAAAACTTGGTTTAGTTTCTGAGGTTTTGCTTTTACTTCCTGCTCCTTGAAAAAACCTGTGCTTTCCTCTTTCTATGCAATGAAGATGTGGTCCATGTATTCATTGTCTTCATGGGGGTTGACTTCAGCTTGATGTATATAAAGCTAAATGACTCCACTGTACACATACTGCAGCTGGAATGCTGGGAGGCTGCTTGCTTTTTCCATGTCCCAGATGCTTGGACATTCAACCTCTGAGTTCCTATGGAACAGCTGCTTGCTTCCTCAGGTGGCAGGTCACCAAGCATAGAGTGCTGGAGGGCAAAAGGTGTAATGTATTTGTGGGCGAGGAAAATTGAGTTCTTCCTTAGGAAGCCTTTGCAAAGACGTTTCACATGTAGGCACGTAATGTTCATCCCATCCTTTCTCCTTTAAGTGTCTGATAGTTTGTTCTATTAGAGAGACACTTCTTAATCCTCTCTTGTGTTCCAGAATGTCTTTTTGGGAGTTCAGTATCCAGGGAAAAGCAATCAAAAGAAGGCCCCGCAGCACCCTCTGATGTTTAACACCAAGTTAACAAGTCCCAAAATAGCTCCTCAAAGGGGTGGGCAATTTCAGGCCAGGTTTGCATGGTTCAGATTCTTGCTTTACCTTATTTGGCCAAGCAGAATGGGATCCAGCGGTCCCGGGGGAGTCTGCTGGGCAGAGATGAGGCTTTGTTAAGAGGAAAGTATGTGCTTTTCGCTTCAGACACACATGGCTAAATATGGGCTGTGTTAATAACAAATGAATCTGCTTTCTGGCAAGGCTACAGCTTCCCGACGTCCATCAAGTTAAAAAGGCAAGCACACTGCAGCCTTTAAGCATTAAGCTTTGGCTTAGCCAGTGATTGTACTGGAAGGTGTGTGGGGGGGAGCGGAGGGATGCGCTAACGTGGGCAGTGATTGTTCTGATTTCACTGACAAGTGGTTTGGGTACAAGGTAGCTGGAGTTGTCTAAAACAACTTGAAATGAACCCAAACAGGGCAGACAAGGAGAGTTATTATTTCTGTGAGCAGAGGCTGTATGTCACCGTTTCTCTTGCTTTTTTTGCTATATTTTTGCTTTGTTTTAAGTAGTCTTTTTGCTGTGAACAGCTATTCTCCATCTGAAAACTGCAAGTAGACCCAGCGTAAGATGGCCAAATAGTATGCATAGTTTCAGGGAATAAATATTGGCTTAGGATCTGATACTGGTCAAGTGGTACAGTTGAGGTGTGCCTTAAAAAATGTAGCTCTTGGGACAGGAGCTGTATCAGATTAAAAAGCCTCTGCTGGCTGCATGCATTATTTATCTATTCACAAGTGTTCTGACTCAGATATTGCCCCTCTGTGCTTAGTTAGGTATGAAATCTGCTGACACTTGGGGTGAGTTGAAGAGCATAAGGGAGACAGTCATGGAGAAGCATAGATGTATTGAAGTGTGTGTTGCATAAAGCATTAACTGTATAACCACTCCTTAAAATCTAACAAGAAGGTTGGAATTCCCTTAAGAGCAAGGGGAGGGTATGGCCAGAGGCATCCAGGAAGCCATAAGGCTCAGAGTAGCTGTTAGGAAATAGATGTAGGTAATGAAACAGCTCCTATTGCTTACTTGGGCACTGCTGATGGGACAAGATAAGCTAGATCATGGCACGGTTAGGGTCAGAAAGGACTTAAGATCATGTAGCTCCAACCCCCCTGTCATGGGCAGGGAAATCCTTATACCCCTTAACAAAGGCATTTAGCTTCTCTAATAATTGCAGGCCAAAAATCCTTATTAGGGGGTTCTCTGCTCACAAAAAGGCTTAGAAAAAGCCAACCAAAATCTCACTTTCCTATTAAATGGGACTTGAGGTGAAACATGGAAGAAAGGCTGAGAGGTTAGGTCCCAAAGTAACTTATTTGAGAGCACACTGCATCTCAATCTCAATTGCTTCTTGAGCTTACTGTGCAGGTGATGAAAACATGAATCATCTCCAATGCTTGTTGGAGATGTTGAAAGCAAGATGGCCAGAAGAACTTACAGGCCGACAATGACATGGTGCATGTCGGTGCAGCTGCATCATGAACAGATGGGGGGTCATGCATCATGCAGATGGGGGGCTCAGTTGCACCATGGCTGCAACCCTGTCTTGATATCTGTTCTTGAAACTTGCCAGTCTTGTGTGCCTACGTATTACCGTGTTTTGAGTAGAGCTGGTGGGAGTTTTCAAGAGTCTTGCAGAAAAGGATTTTTACTGAAAAATCGGGGTTCTTTTTCACAGGAAAAAAGGAAAACTCTTCCAGGACAGTTCCTTTTGAGGTTGCTTGAGCTCTGTTTCAAATGTCTTCCATGAAAAGAGAAGGATTTTAAAGTTAAGTCTTGCCTTTAGACTTCCTGTGAATATTGGTGCTTTGTGATGGGATGGAGGAGAATATTGGTTCCCATAGCGTTGTGTTGATTAAAGACTTGGCAGACCTTTGACCATGTGAAGTGTTTCAAAACGTCTGTTAGTTTTTATGTGAATGACATTCTCAGTCTTTGTAAGTGGCTTTGAAAGGCAAAGAGCTCCAAAAGAAGCCAAGGGCTGACGTTCCTGCTCTAATGCATTTGCATGTCCAAGGGCAACACAACTTTACTGGACACTGATTTATTCTTTTCAGTGCAAATGATGTTTGTACCTGAGTATTTGTAGGAGTGGAAGACTTTGGTTGGAGTTGCAGGGGGTTCAGGGCTATCCGAAGTGATGCTCAAGGCCTCTCAGGCTCCACACCAGGATCAGGGACTTGATCCTGGAAGTTTTGCCCCAACTTTCTGTCACGGTTGGCGCTATTTTTACTTCTGCTGTGTGAAGGTGAGCTGATGCTAGGAGATGGTGATGGCGAAGGGCTGGTTTCACTTGGCTGCATGGGTGGTACCACTTGGAAAAGGGTGACCTGTTCAGGAGTCTGCTCTGGACCAATGTCTTCCAGTGGCTGGAGATGGAGTGAGCGAAGGACTGAGACCTGAGTATGATAGAACTCTTCTTAAATGGTGGCTTGTTTTCCTCCCTGTGGCCAATACCCAAGGCGCTGGCACAGGGTGCCCAGGGAAGCTGTGGCTGCCCCATCCCTGGCAGTGTTCAAGGCCAGGTTGGACACAGGGGCTTGGAGCAAGCTGTTCTAGTGGAAGGTGTCCCTTCCTGTGGCAGGGGATGGGGACTGGATGAGCTTTAATGTCCCTTCCAACCCAGAATCATTCCATGATTCTGATTCTGCACCGTACCTATGACAAGCTATGGGTTTTTGATAAGCTCTATCTTCTCATGCATTGAGGCTGTCACAAAACTATATAGCTGTGCAAAGGCAGGGATGGAGCAGGCTTATGAACTTTGACAGGTAAAAGACCTGTGTAGGAACCGATTTATCTTGGGCAAAGCATGCCACAGAAATGAAACCGTTCCTGCAGCCCTCGTGGGCTTTTTAGCAAGTTTCAGCAATGCAGTGATCAGATTTGTCATGCTAATGTTATCACTGTTGGTGCTGCCTCTGTTTTGAATCCAAGCACTGCCCACGTTCCGGGAGCATGGAGATGGTTTGCGAGGTTTTCTCCATGCTGGATGGCTGTGCCCACGTACTGAGGTACGTTGGGACAAGGCTGGGATTCATGCCTGAAATGCTTGGTGCATACCAACAAACCCACTCCCACTGCCTGTCTGTTTGGAGGAGGCACTGGCACCCAAGGGCGCTCAAGGCCTCTGATAAGTTAATTACTGGTAGCTTACATGTTTATGGGATGGAATGTGCCTCCCATTCAGCATATGACCTGTGCTGAGAAGCTGCCTTCAGCATGTTGTTTTGTGGGTGAACAGTATGAAGTGTCCGTGTGAAGTCCAAAGTTGTTGGAATGATGTGTTACCAGTGCTCCTTTATAACACTGAGGCTTCCTTATCCTCTGTTTTAAAGTATTCCAAAGCACAGTGCATTGGAGCTGGGCATGTAAGCTCCTCCGGCACAAGGGTTCCTCTGAAGCAGCTGTGCAGCCCCCTCAAAAGCAGTGTTTTGCATGTGTAATGGTGCTGCAGCTAATTACAAGGTAGTCATTGTTTATATCCTCATCTAACCTTCTGTCTTCCTCTTGGAAGGACTGGCATGGCTCCATCTCCCTGAGGGAATGCGATGCAGCTGATGATGGTTGGCTGCACCAGCCCAAGTGTGATGCTTGAGAGGGGAGTATATGAGATGGGACCCAACACTTGCTCTTCAGATAGTCATGCAACACCCCCCCCCCCTTATTCTGTAGTGAAGCAGAATCAGGACTCCAAACAGAATAGGTACTTTGCAGCAACTCCATGCTAAGTTTGGGAATCAGGGAATAGTTCATTTTTGTTTCCCAGGAAATGAAAGAAGGGAAGCATGCTTTTCCTTTGGAAACAATGTGGGATTTGGTTATCAGATAGCAGCTGTATTGATGCAGACACAGTAGCTGCCTGCCAAGAGCATGCAGACAGCTGAAGGATGAAATCGCAGTGCTCCCAGCAAACACTGGTATCCACATTGGGAGGCATCACCCATTACCATGAATGAGGTGGAAGGTTTCTCCAGCATTACAGCTCAATATCCTTGGGGAAGTTTTGATGGAAGGGTTTTCTGTTGTGTTACCAAAATCAAAGCACTTCCTCTGACACTACGTAGGATGGGGGGGTTTATCTGGCAAAAATTGAGGTGATGAATTGGCTCTGTTTGTCTTCAGCTGAATGAAACCAGACTATCTCATTCTGAAATGAGATGTCTGTACCTATCCAATCATGTTGTAGGAAAGTGGTATGTTTCATTTGGTTTATTGAAGAGTATACTTAACCCAAACTGCACTTGACATTGTAAGATGCGCTTATGAGTGAAGAAGTCATGGTTGAGACTATGTTTTCTTTGACTGAGATTAGAAATTTGCATCTAAAAGACATATTTATTGGTCTTAATTTAGGATTTGGGTCTTTTTCTGGCTTTGATTCTTGTTAAGACTGACCCATTAAACACTGTGTTGTTTTCAAGGACAGAAGCTGAGTCTTGACTGGCTTATCTATATCAAGTGTTTAATTCAAATATCTATCTAATGGCTAAAAAGCCCCAGGGCACTTGTCTTTAATTTCATTTAGCCTGCTAACCTTTAAACTTTAAATAGCATTTCCCCTCCCTGTGTTTTGCCAAGAGCTTATCCTCTCCATGTGGGAAGAAGGAACATGCAGAGGAGACAAAACCAACCCGACTCCACCAGCACATTGACTTGCTTTAGGCTCCAGGAAGAAAGAGGAGAAGGTGCAGTACTGGAAAGCCACGCAGGATCAAACCCCCTGTCTGTGTTAGCGATTGCAGAGGGGTGGGAAGGGGTAGCTTTTGGTCAGTGTGACTGTGCTAATGTGCCCTGGGCCCCTCATCTGCCATAGTGAGCTGCTGGGTCCATCTGCACTGCCATGTCTCTGATGGCTGATTGGTGTGGCAGGCACAAAAGCAGGGAAGAGGGAAGGATGTGGCTGTAAACACTGTAATCCCACCAGTGGGAGACCCTGCAGGTCTATGACTTGCCTTCTGTGCTCTCGAATGAAAAATGGCATTTGGAATGGGTTGATGGTTACATTACTGCTACTGCAGGGGACCTGCCTGCAGACTGCATGGTGAAGATGTTCTACTGGGCTTTGGGCACATCTTGCTGCTGAACGCAGAGGTGGCAGCAACCTTAATGGAGAGCAGAACCTTTTCCAGACTGAACCTCAGGGGAGCAATGCAAGCATCTGCTAGAGGTGTTGCAGGGGAAGAGCGGGAAGTGTGAATGGGACTCTCCTTAGTGGCTTCCTGTAACATAAGGGAACATACTTTAAAAGGACCATGTTTGTGGATGCCTCTTTGTCTACTTGATATGCTCATTGTCTTCAGAAACATAGGAAAGATCAGAAGGGTGCTGGTCATCTGGTATGCTGCAGTGGTCTGGGAGGAGACCATGGTTGGATGGGAAAAAACAATGAGATTAAAAGATTCCAAGTATGGTTTTGATGGGGGGGAAGTGAAGTGTGAGACACAGAGCAGGAGTGGAAATGAGAAATCCCTGACCAACATACCTTGCTTTGGAAGGAGTCATTGGAGGCCTCCTCAGTGCTAGTGGCCTCCAGCTGATTGGAAAAGTGATTATGGACTGAGCATGAAGCAAAACACAGGGCCTGGGAAAGGGCATGCTCTTCAGTGGGGTTGGGAAGTTATTTCCCTCTGTCTATTCTTGTCTTGCACAAATATTCCAAACTGGCACCAGTCTGTACCCAGTTGCAGCCAACGTTGCATAGTTTTATACACCCGCTTTCTGTAAATGTGTCTTAGAACTGCTTGGATCTGATATCTAGGTTTGATTTTAAATCGGGATGGATGGTTTATAAGCTTTTGTGTAAAAGGAATTGTTTTGGTGCAGGGTTTTTTTTTTAAACGCGTTTTGGCATTGCAAAGTGATGTGAATCAAGCATTGATTCTCATATTGCACCTAGAAATAGGAAAGGTTTATTGCAAGGGTCAAATAACACTGAAATTTGAAGATTAAACTAGCAGCAAAATGAGGGTTAACATAATTAATAACTTATTGCTCAACTTATGGGGAAGAGGATAGATTAAAGGCCATCTCTGTCTTCAAAAATGCTGTAGATGGGTAAAAAGTGAAAAGGAAGGGGAAAAGAGAAGGTCTCTTACAAGGATACAATTCACAGATGTGAACTGCAATGTGTTTCTGCACTCTTTCTAGTGTGCTTTCCCAGTACTAGATGGGGTTGCTCACTGGGCCTGTTAAGGAGGGGTGTAATTTAGAGGTCATGCACAACTTGACTTTCAAGCACCTCCTTGCAGTGCTCTGTTTCAGAGCACTCATTCCTCCTTGCCACAGGGACTGGCTGTGGTGCCTTTCAGGTGGTGTGCGACTGCAGATTTGCAGTGGGAGAGGGCAACTCTTTGGGAGGAGTGAAAATAACTGCTGCCAGCTTGAGATGGTTCGCATGGAGCACCAGTGTTGGGTGATGAGCGGGGTGTTGGTGCTTAGGCTTCCTAGGCTTATCTTTGTGATTACAGGAGAGAAGCCTGCTACCAAGTGTCCTGTATGTGAGGGTGGGGCAATGCTCAATGAGAGTGAACTTAGTATCCCACCTCTTGATGGCTGAGTTATAGAATGGCATAAAGCTTGTTCTTTAGTGAGCAGAGTTTGCATGTTCCTGATAATGACCAAAATAGGGATATTTTGCTGTGGCAGTAAATCCTGCTAAAGCAGTAGGATGATGTAAATGGCAGTTTTGCTATGGAAAAGCTGTGTTCTCTTAAAAGGTTCTCATAAAGGCCAAGTTACTACTTTATGGCTTGTTGCCTATACTGTGGAAGTGATGTGCTTGCTATATTATTTTATGGAGTAATATATAGTTCTGTTACTGTTTTGCTAAAGCCAAAGATTTAAGCTTTACGAGATGCTGGAGTTTATAATTGCAGGAAAAAATCACAGGGAATTGCAGCAGGTAGTTTTTACATCTCATCGAAACCATAATGTGCCAAAAGTTTTCTTTATGACAATGTGCCTCTCTTCATTTTTAGCTTGAAATGCCTTTTGAAGGCCAAGATAATTGTTTTTCTTGCAATTCAAATGGCTATGGTCACTTGAGTCTTCAATGTGAAAGATCCACTGACCAGTGCTAATGAGAAATGGTGCTATTAGTCAACAAGGAGTAGTTTCTCTAACTCTATGCTCAACTATAAAAGAGAATAGTGCAACTGTGAGCAATCAAACAGGATTTAGCAAAAAAGACTTATTTTAGCAGTTTTCGAAATGCAGATTTTGAGTATCATGCACTTGGGTGATGGAATATTTTTTGGTGTGTGAACAAGTTTAGATGCAGGTCTTTTAGATCTCGGGTTTCATCATGCTGTTGCATGCCCCTTGGAAATTAAGGAAAGTAAAATTAAGCATGTGCAGACGATGTTGATCATGAGCACTGTCAACTGATGTTACTCAAATTAAGCTGCTCAGTATTGACAGTATTTTGACACTGTTACTCCTCTGTTCTTATGTTCCTTGTAGATCCTGGCTTTGTTGAAACTGGTTGGACCCCAAGTCTTTACACTGACAGTGCAATTCTTCTTTCACTCTGCTTTCTGCAGGGTGCAGCAAGAATCAATGTTGTTTCCCAATCCAGTACAAACACCAGCCATAGCCTGGCTGTGCATGTGCAAAGCAAAGCAAGATCTGGCATGCGAAGGAGCAGTGGCTGCTTATGAGGATAGCTTGCTCCTCATATCCTTGGTCTGCAGCTAGCATGGGCTTTGCTGTCAGCCAAAATCCCTTGAGCTGGTGAAAGGAAAACCAAGGAGCTCTTGATGCAGCAGAAAATCAAACCTCTCCCGTCCTTTTGAAGAATGCTGATTATGGTGGGGGTGATGAGACACAGGAACAGATAGCCCCAAGAAGCTGTGGATGCCCCATCCCTCACAGTGTTCAAGGCCAGGTTGGACACAGGGGCTTGGAGCAAGCTGCTCCAGTGGAAGGTGTCCCTGCCTGTGGTAGGGGTTGGAACTGGATGAGCTTCAAAGTTCTCTTCCAACCCAAACCATTTTGTGATTCTATAGGAGCATCTTAGGGCCCATTCAAGGGGGTGGTGGAGGTAGCTGTGTTATGGCTAACCCAGTTTGCTTCAGAGGGCTCAGGGACAGATATTGGGAGATTAGTTTTTGGAAGAGGGGGCAAAAGCTGGCTGCATTTTCAGGGTGGGAATATGGGACACTTGTCATTCTCCCTTTTCAGCTTGGTAAACCTATGCTTGCTGAAGAGGTTTTAATCTGCCTGTCTTCTGTCAGTCCTCTGCTGTGGGAAGCGTTGTGACCATCCCTTTTCAACACCTCTGTAGTTTACATCAGCTTGTGGAAGATGATAAATCCAGTGTGAATGTGTCCTTTATTAATCAAACTTTCCAAGTAAATGTTGGCTTTGTCTTGCTTAATAAGTCATGATATAATCAAACAGTGGATCAGAAAAGTGTTCCTTGAGTAGTTGCCAGGAGATGGTCATCCAAATGAAGGAATGCATCAGTGAGGCCTGAAGTCAGTCTGTATTTTCCCTGATGGCTTGGACAATAGAACAGTGATTCATGATTACATATGTTTGATACTGGAAAGTTTGGGATGGGGGTGCGGCTCCGGAGCTTTAGGCAACATGGTTCTGATTTAAAATAACTGAGAAACTGGGAAGAAGTAATTGGAAATAGGCTGTAATCTGTGGAAGATGAATGTGGATTTCTGCACTGTAACAAATGATAGTGTGTCAGTTGGTTGCAAGGTGGGAAACAAGTGAACAGGTTGCAGCTCTGCAGAAAGAGATGTGCAAATGACAAGAGACTGAGACAATAGGGTGAAGAATTCAGTTACTCCCCAAGGTTACACAGAGGTGACAGGACATGCAAAGTGACCCTACAGCATGTGGGGATAACAGTGGTAGCTCCTTCGCAAGCCTAACTGGTAGGGCTTGAAAAGAATAGGAAAAAAGACCAGCGCCCTGCTCCGTGAAGCTGTGGGGTTGTGTAATTTAGGGGAGGTAAGGCTGGAAGAAAGAAAAGGAGGATCCTCGAAGGAGGTGATAGTGCTGCTCTAATCTGCTCTTGTGAGACCTCACCTGGAGCATTGTGTGCAGTTCTGGTGTCCTCAGCATGAAAAGGACATGGAGCTGTTGGAACAAGTCCAGAGGAGGGCCATGAGGATGATCAGGGGACTGGAGCACCTCTTGTATAGAGATAGGCTAAGGAAGTTGGGGCTGTTAAGCCTGGAGAAGAGAAGGCTGTGTGGAGACCTCATAGAAGCCTTCCAGTATCTGAAGGGGGCATATAGGGATGCTGGGGAGGGACTCTTCATCAGGGACTGTAGTGATAGGACAAGGGGTAATGGGTTAAAACTTAAACAGGGGAAGTTTAGATTGGATATAAGGAGGAAATTCTTTCCTGTGAGGGTGGTGAGGCACTGGAATGGGTTGCCCAGGGAGGTTGTGAATGCTCCATCCCTGGCAGTGTTCAAGGCCAGGTTGGATGAAGTCTTGGGTGCCATGGTTTAGTGTGAGATGTCCCTGCCCATGGCAGGGTGGTTGGAACTGGATGATCTTAAGGTCCTTTCCAACCCTGGCTATTCTATGGTGCTATGAAAAGGTTTCAGATGAGTTGCTTGCAAAGACAAAAGCAGTCACCTGTTCTCTGGTCCACAGTGCTCACAACAGGCAATAAGATGATTTTTCTGCAGTGTAACAGTGCTTGAGGTATTCAGCTTGCAGAACCTCTGTTCAAACCATGTAGATCATGTCTGTCAGGAGTGGTGTGCATGCTGCTGACCCTGCCTGGGGGCACGGCTATGCAGTGTGAATTCATGAGATCCCACTTAGGCTGATGCTTCTGTGATCAAACTGGGGTGGGAGGTGAGGTGCAGGGGGGAACCCTTGATCTGTGGGGATGCAGTGTTTTGGCCAGTTTCATTCTGCCTCCATTTAACCCCTGCATCCAGCTCCTGAGGTCGGACTCCTTTGTGCTGCTTGCTTGTTGACATAAATGATGGAGCAAGTCCTTTCAGGCAGGGAACATGTTTACCTGCTTATTTATCTGGCATCAGCGGGGCTCCAGTTTTGACTGGAGCTTCCAGCATAAACAATAACCATTGTCAGAGCAGATTATTCAGAGCAGAGCAATCTGAAGTCATTTGCTTATGAAAGGCTCCCCAGAGCATGAGTGCTTGCTGTGACCCAGAAACGTTGGCATGAAAATCAATTGCATGGTAGGATTTATGTAGCAAACTTGAAGTCCTTCCTTGTGCAGACAGCATGCAGTGCCATGGAGATGGCGCCTATTGTGTGGAATGGATGTGCAGCCTTCCTGAAGGGAGCACAAACCCTAGCCATGGGGAAGAGGATTGAAGGGGCCTGTTTGTTGGGGAAAAGGAGTGACAAGGCTGGGGGGAGTCTTTGGAATATCTGAAGTGAGATGATATGAGCAATAATTGTTGGGGAAGGGGACAGGGGTGCTGAAGATGCAGGGTATGAAGGCCAATGCCCCCCTTCAGACATGTTCTCCGAAGGGATGGCAACTCTCTTGCTTGAGTGCTGATTAGATGAAGCACTGAAGAATACCCAGCTGTTTGAAATGGGCCAAAAGCCCTTTTACCCTTCCCCTTCTCTCCTCTGTGCTTCTGACTGTTTCTGCCAAATCCTGTTCTCCTTTTGGTTGGCAGGGAGAAACCAGGCATCATTATTCATATTATCTGCCTTGTTCCAGACAGCTTTGCTGCTGTTACTGCTGCAGCCTGGCAGCAGCTGAGAATACAGCATCTCTTGAATGGGGATTCAGGCCCTGGGAAAGGCAGCTGTGTTCCTTATCAAGACTATGGGAATTGCTGAGAAGGCCTTAAGCTGCTTTACCCAGTGGATCTCTCCAAGCTGTTCAGGACTGACACACAGTGGGGACACTATGCAAAACCCAAATCTTAACATAGAAGTTCGTAGTTCTCCAGGAATACTCCCAAAAAGCAAAATCTGTGCTAAAAAAGGGCAGCCAAAACCCCCAAATGCTAAAGGTCCTAATGGAGGTTCTGTTAGGTCTTCATCTGAAACAATAAATCTGCCCCAAAGACTAAACGCAGAAGAGCTCTGAAGATGATCAAAGCCACTCTTCCAGTGTGTTATAACTAGCCCAGCAAGGGAATTTCCTAGCAAGCCATTAGTATGTGAAAGTGCAATGTGTTATGTGTCTACAAAGCATGCTCAGCTCAGAGCAAAGGAAATGTTGTCTTCATTTCTGCCCTGGACAAATTGCAGAGACCCTGAGCTAGTGAACTAAAGCAGCAAGGAGAAGATGTGTGCGTGTGTGCAGCATCCATGTCTCCAGCTGTGGCAAATACCCAGCTCTTGAGAGTACAGTAAGGAAACTACTAACAGAGCTATGAACTTGCGTGATGGTTTCATATGCAGTGAGACACGGTTTCTTTCCTAATCCATACGGTGATCAGTTTAAACCATGAAGTGTGAAATGTGATTACCCTTGTCCAGTGTTTGAATTAGGGGGATGTAAGGAAAAGCTTATTGCTCTGGCCTGCATGAGGGAGGGGAAAACAGGCACAAAGAGCTGCTTCTGCATGTCTGAGACAGGGCAGAAACACAGTTGTCTTCCATTTAGTCACTGAGACTTAAGGATGATGAAACAGAAGTGTTAACATTCTCTCAGGAGGGGTTTAATTTGGGTGTTAGCTATGGACCACAGCTGTTATGAAGGACAAATGAAGAACATGTTAAGTCTTTCCCCACAGACTGGAAATTGGTTCTTGGGGAAAAGCAAGGCACTTGGAAATGAAGCTAGTGCCAGGCTTTGTGAAGAGCACAAGGGCTTGTGCCATAGATGTGGTCACAGTCTGAGCTTAGCTCTACCCGAACATCTGTTAGTTGGCACACAAGTCAGAGTGCAGCTGCCTGTGAATTAACCTGCATTTGCAGATGGCTTTTCTCCCCTGGTAACCTCATTCATCTTAAGTGGGCCTGCTGGTTATATTAGGAGAGAAGTTAACAGGAACCTTTGTTTCATTCGTCAACAGTTGACAAGACACTGTCTGCTTTGGCACCTTTGCAATGCTGCTGTATCTCGGAGCACTGATGTGGAAAGATTACCACTTACTCTGTCTGCTGTACAACAGAAGTGGCAGTGCCTTATGCTAATGCTTTGAACTGATAAATAGGTGTCAGTTTTGTCCCAAGAAGTGTTTTACACCATGACTGAATTAAACAGATAGAGGTGTGCCTACAGACATGGTGTTGACAGTGGGCTTCAGTTTACAATGCACTGATTTGGAGGCCCTTCCCTACCCTGCCCGGAAAGGTTTCTAGTGCTAACTAACAGGAAACCTGGTGTGCTCTGCTGTTAATCTAATAGAATCACAGAATAGTTTGGGTTGGAAAGGACCTTAAGATCATCCAGTTCCAACCCCTCTGCCATACTAAACCACCAGGGATGGAGCATTGACAACTTCCCTGGGCAACCCATTCCAGTGCCTCACCACCCTCACAGTAAAGAATTTCTTCCTTATATCCAATCTAAACTTCCCCTGTTTAAGTTTTAAGCCATTACCCCTTGTCCTATCACACCACGAGGCTGGGCAATTTACTTTGGGGCTAGATAACATTTCCTTTGAGCTGTTAGCTTCAGAGAGAAGCCACAGTATGCAGTAAACTACGTATATCAGTCTAGAATGTGTAAATAAGAGCAGCTGTAAACTAGTGGTGCTTGTCATTGAAATACCAAGTGAAACTTCTTGTTGTGTCTCCACTTGCTTTGCTTTTCAGACTCAATTTCCATGCTTATCTAACCAGTTACGGTGGCTTTCTAGAGTCAGGATTGCTGCCCTTGTCTGGAAGCAGCTGTGGGAAATGTTTTGACTTTAGCAGTGTGGTTTCGTCTTAGTGCACTGGCATCCTGTGATTGCCTTTGGAGAGACAAATCCTATAAATACCAACATTCATAGCTCTGTTGTAACTGGCTGCTTGCAAGCACTTGACTCTGCTTGCAGTTGCTTGGGCTTGGACGTGTTGTAATATTCATGAGCTGTCGATGGTCCGTATCAAAGGAAACAAAATGGGTTTTGCTAGCCAAGCCTGGGAGCTAGGTTTAAAGAAATCCACACAGTCCAACAAAACCAGCCAACACCACAACTCTGCTTTACTTTGGTGGGCTGCTAATATGTGGTTGGTCTATCTGAGGACAGAATAGTGTTCTTCACCCACCTATAAAATCCTCTTCAGTAAGTGAGTTAGAGTAATAAAGACTAGCACTATAATAGACTCATACTCTACTTTTATTCCCTCTCAGGGGCTTTCAACTCTCTTGTGAAAACAAACTCATTTTTAGCTACTTAAAAATCCCATTTAGTTGCACATTGACCTTTTCTATCACATTATTGACCCATTCCTATATTTTCAAGCGTAAGTCCGTGCACTAAGATGGTTCAGGGATTTTTTCCCAGTCTGTCGTGTCCTTGAGGTAATTCTGGAGGGATGCAGGGTGTTCTGGAGGGATGCTGGAGAGCTGTTGCCACACTGGGAGAGTCTCACTGCTGAGTGCAGGGATTGTCCTGTGTGAGCTGAAGTTTCTGACTTTCCTCCTTGAGCCAATTCATTGGCTTTGCTGCCCAAAAATAAAGGCAATGGTGGAAAAGTGGCTTCAGGCTGGAAGGCAGTAGGCATGGGGTGATCCCTGTGTTAGGCCTGCTGCAGATTCAGCTGGGGTTCTGGGGTGCCTTTAGTGAGTTCTCCTGTTTAGCAGCAACAGCCTTATTACTCATGGCCTGTTCTAGGCTTGGATTTCCAGCATGTACCTGCAAGGCTGTAGATGCCCTGCCAGTAAGGCAGTGTTTCAAAGGTCCCTTATTTATTATCAAATAAGCAAGAACAAATAGGAACGACATAGCTTGAGCTATGAATCACGTCTGACTCACATTAAAGGTTACAAGCCCAATTCTACTTTCATCTGTATCAAGTGCTGTTCTGCTGTTGGTGCTAGTGCACGCAGAACCAGGTGTTACTACAAGAAAGCTTTTAATATGAAGTATTCATCTTATCTTGTTTCAGACTAGGTATTTCAAGTGTGACAATCGCTTGTGTTTAGCAGTTGTCAAAACAGCTGAATACAGCTGAGGAGCTGTTTCTCATCAGCAAACTTTGCAGCCTGCCTGACTTCAGATAATAAATCCCTTCATGGCATAAAATGCTTTCCTATAGAGAAACCAGTTATTAACTTCGCCTTTGTCGCAGTCTTAATAATACACTGCATATAGGAGATACCTGTGGTTTGGATGGGAGAGGAATAAGAAGAACTGTAGCAATTTATATTTACATATTATGCAATATGTCTGGATGATGGGGGATGTGATAGAGTTAATTATGTAGAGCTGCAGTGACACCTAAAAACTGGAGCGTACAAGTATGGACCTATCTTTTGGCTGTTGTTAGTGCTAGCCACCAGAAATAAGAGCCATTATGAAGCTGGCCCTGTTTGGTTAGTTCATTATTTCAAATTAACTCTAATTTCCTCCAGATGTATGTGGCGTGAGTCATTTCTGTATGGTACGTGTAGCTGGCTTAATATTTTGTCATTACTTGCTATTCTTACTCTGGGCTTGGTTAAGTAATCCTAATGATGCTATTTCTATTTCCCCACTATATGAGTGAAATGCTGGAGAAGGGAAGAAAGGAAGATGCGCTTGAGTGTTCTAAATTTTATAATCTTGTTAATATTGACCAGGAGCAACAAGCACTTGGCTATGTCCAACTAATGGCAAGCAATTCATATTCTGTTCTGGAAATGAACACGAACTAAGCTATAGGTTTAATTTTGTTGAAGTTGTGCTTTATTTTTAGCTCCCTGTTCTGCTCCCATGCTTCCGTATGTGATGGAATTGCTCCTAGCCACAGGGGTTTGCCTTTGTCACAGGGTATCATTTGCCATGGGAAGTTAAAGGCCTTTGGGTTCACGGGGCAGGGAGCTCTTTTACTGCGTTTCTGTACAGTTCTTTGCTCTAGTGGTCTCTGCCATAAGCAAGGCCATGCTCACAGTTGTTTAGCTGTCTTTTATGTTGCTATTACATGAACTCAGCTGTATTTGGTTTGAATGCCAAGGTTTTGGTAGTGGAGGGGCTGCAGCGCTGGCTTCTGCGAGAAGCTGCCAAAAGCTTCACCCATGTCTGACAGAGCCCATCCTCGATGATGCTGGCACCTCTGGAATAACCTATTTAAGAAGGGGGCAAAGGGGGAATCCTGATGCACAACAGCAGCTGCAGAGAAGAGTGGGAATACATGTGAGAAACAGCTCTGCAGACCCAGGGTAATTGCAGAAGGAGGGGAGGAATTGGTGCTCCAAGTGCCAGAGCAGAGATTCACAGAACTCCAAGTGTTTGCTGCTTCTCTTGAACCCTTGAAAAATAAGTGAAGAAACAAGTGACATCTGTCTTGCACATCCCTTCTTGGCATGCAAGTCATGGATCTAATGACTACCAAAGGACACTTGGAGTAGAACAGGCAACAAAGAGTTGAAGGCTCGAAACTGAGTAAGAGTTTTAACTGTGTGGCTTCTTGGGATGTTTCTTTTGTTTGTGGGCTTGTAAAATGGTGGGTTAATGATTTGAAATGCAAGCTAAGCAGGGTATGTGTAAGTCCCTTAGCCTTTGGAAATCAGAAGTATTTTGCTGTTAGGTACCATTAACATGGGGAGGAAATTCCAGCTGTTTGTATGTGAGGAGGAAAACACAGCTTTGTGATACCAGGTGATAAAGTGAAACTTGACCCTACTGGGGACCTCTTAGGATACTGGTACAACTACACATGACTTTTGTTGGATATGTCTGATGGACATGAGCATAACCTGTATCATGCTGTGTCTCAGCTTGTAGGCAAATGGCTCCATTTTGGAATGGTCTGTGCAAATGGTTTGCTGTGCTTGAAGGCAAATTGTATGATTAGGCAATTGATAGTAAAAACTTTACTCTCACCCATTGGAGTGCAGCAATATTCAGCTGAATGCATTGCTCATTTGCTCCTTTAAGTTCTTTTTTGCTTCTTAAACTGCTAGCACTGGTTGAGTAATCTTTCTTTTCCATGTAAGTACAACAGCTCTGATTGCAGAGTCACTGCTTTCTGTAGTCCCATACTGAATACATCTTAGCCTCAATTCCCCTCTTGGGCCTATGTGTAGAGGAGTCATCAGTACAAGATACTGCGCAATTACCTCTGCTTGTTCAGAGGAGGCAATTAAGCATGTGATTCTTCATCTTGTAAAGTGATGCTCTGCCTTAATGGATCATTTTGCAAACAAATTCTGATGATGCATTGAGCACACAGGTTAAAGTGCTGCAGTCTCCTGCTGAATGCTGCTGCAGCCACAGGTGGTAAATAAGGCAAAGGGATATCTAGGTAGTAGCAGTCTTTCCATCAGGGAATATGATGTGGTTGAAGAAGAGAATATAAGCACTGGGGGGGGGAAAGTAATTTTCTATCCCTCAGAGTCACTGGTGTCCAGAAGTAATTACATCACTGTCTCAATCTTTCCAGTGTCATCAGTTTTGATTATGTGAGAAGCAGTAGAACTTACCCAGAAATGGAGTATGTCTTTTTGGCAAGGCATTACTACTGCTTGGAAGGGAATATGTGTGTTTGCTGACTCATTTGGTGTAGGTATGTGATTATTCTACTTTGCTAAATAGTATTTGAAGATGGTTTTCTGGGGCCATTACGTTTGCAAGCTTAAACAGCTGTGCATCGGCCATCATTCTTTATTAATAAAGCAAAATCTAAAGAGAAGAGTGAGGATGGACTCTGGTATGGCTGTATTTGGTCTGTGTGCTGAGGTAAAGCATAACATTTGAAATTCACCTAAGCCACATGGGATGCCAGCTCATGCACACTGGAGGTCCCCTGTGTATGTTAATGTATCTCTGGGGCCTGTCCTTCGTGGCAGAATCCCTGCTTGGTTGATAGCTCCTTTCTGACCAGCAGCACAGCTGTTTGGATGGCACGTGTTGATGCTGTTGGTTCAAATGGTTCCTGCCAGAATCAGAAAGGTCTGATGCTGGAGAAGGTAATATGGAGATAATAATAGCAGCCTTCCAATATCTGAAGGGGGTCTATAAGGATACTGAGGGGGGACTCTTCATTAGGGACTGTAGTGACAGGACGAGGGGTAACGGGTTAAAACCTAAACAGGGGCAGTTTAGATTGGATATAAGGAGGAAGTTCTTTACTGTAAGGGTGATGAGGCACTGGAATGGGTTGCCCAAGGAAGCTGTGAATGCTCCATCCCTGGCAGTGTTCAAGGTCAGGTTGGACAAAGCCTTGGGTGGCATGGTTTAGTGTGAGGTGTCCCTGCCCATGGCAGGGGGGTTGGAACTGGATGATTTTAAGGTCCTTTCCAACCCCAACTATTCTGTGATTCTGGAAAAGGGCACAAACTAGGTTTTAAAATATTAGCTTAAGATAATGTTAAAGGATTATTCTTTAAATGCAAATCCTATCTCCTAAATCGCTCTCCATCCACCCCAATCAAAGGAACAAGTTCAACAATAAAACTTTACCTTGCAAGGCAGATGGTTCGGAGGTCTTCTCACCAGGCCCCCAGTTGTGTTCATCCCCTAACATAGCTATATGCCTAGTTTTGTATGGGCATTTTGAAGGTGGAAAATTCATCACAGAACACTTTAGTTTCTGAACATATAATCTGATTGTGCAGAAGTGACACTACTGAGAAATAGGGAAGTGTTTATACTGGCCAGTGGAGCTCACTCCATCTTCATTTCAAAATCACTGCATTTCTGTGATTTTCGTCTTTTGACCTTTTATTGCAGTGCTGAGTCTGGGAACGTGCAAAACTGAGACCTGTGAGTCTGGTTTGCTTTAAGCATCCCCACCTTTGGCAGAGGCTCTTCTGCTTGCTTTCTGCAGCGAAAATACTGCAGTAATGGGCCATTTGTTCAAATTGGGACCTTAAAGCAAAAGATGAAGGGGCTTTTACTGGTCACCGACTGGCATCCTGGAAAGCCAAAAAATGCTATTTCAAAGAGTAAATATGCACAATCCGCAGTTATGATGCAAAAGATTGATATGAGGAAGGTCCCCATTAAGGTCCAGGTAGCTATTTGCAGCAAGCTGAGCAGGACACTTGATACCTTGTAGGGTGAACAGAGATGTGGTGATAGTGTTAATTTTGGTATAATTTCACCTGGGAGCAATGCATTATGTTAACAGTGTGGTGATTCACAACTGTCAGAGGAGGATTGTGCATTCATTCACATGTTCATCTTGCGTTATGAAGGTGATGTGGCTCTTTTGAGTGACTGAGGTGACAGCACCTTCTTGGGGCACATTGAGCAAAGGATACTCTATTTTTGTCATCGTTTATTACCTCACTGTTGAATGTGAGTTTATGTTATTTATATTATATACATTTTATTATATATATTTATCCATAAATATGTATTTCTATATATATTATTAAAAGTTTATAAAAGAAGAAAAAAGAACAGATTATGTCTGTGAAATACCTTAGGGTGAGAGAGGAAAGTAACTTACAAATCAGTGGCTGGCACAGCCTTATCTCTTACAATCTATGTCTCCTGGATCCCCAAAACTCATCTTTGGAAGGACTGAGTAAAGCCTTTCAGTGAAGTTGCGCTGGTTTCCTTGGGTCCTACAGACTTGAGAGCTTCTGAAAAGGTTTCCTGTGTTGGTGCTGTTTGGGGCCTGTCACTCCTGATCAGGTTTCCAAACCCGTTTGTCATCATTTGTGTTTTGGAGAAATCAGAAAATAAACCCCAAATACCTCATCTTTGGTTTTTCACATGGAATGTTTTTATGGCAGTGCTTTGCAGTTTTTGTTATGGAAGAAACTGGGCTTCTCTGAGAGATAAAATAGGGATAGCATGAGAAATGTCACAGTTTAGTATTCGTGTGTTTTAATCTAGTAAAGGTGATGGGTACCACTTGTTCTCATTTAGAAGCCTCCTTTGATTAGAGCCATCCTTGTTTCAGTGTGGACTTTATCCTTACACAGCAAATTACTGTGTGAGATTAATCCATATTAAATATACAGTTTGTGTTAAGGCTGCTCAAGATTTACAGCTTGAGTAGATTTCCCTGTCTTAACAGCTTTGAATCTGAGTTTTCAGAAAGCCTTTGACCTGGGCATTTCATCTCCTTCTCCTCCTCTTTATCTTCTATTCAGTTTTCATTCCTTTTACCTCACTGCCTCACACAGATGTGCACACTAAAACATGTGCTATTCTTCTTTACCTTTGGCTGTGATTTCTGTTATCTCTGTGTGTTCTTCCCCCCTCTCCAGCCAGGAAACAAAAACCAGGGTGTGCTTTTAAAGGCAGGAAAGTAGCTTTAAATATCCTGATGGAAGAGCAGTGAGATTGCTTTTTCCTCTTAAAAAAAGCCCCAAAAGGCAGCATGGTTTTCTTGAGGACTCTCTAACTTTGTGGCTTTGTGAGATGTTTATTATAGCATCCCTTTCTGAGTCTAGAGGGGAAGCAGCTTCTCGCGCCACAAGCGGCACTTCCTTTCCTCCTTCCACCCCCCTGCCTTCCCAGGGCTCTTACAAACAGCATTTTTCCTGTAGAATAAATAACTTCAGTGAAATAAATCCATAACCCCCCCTGTAAAAGTCAGGCTGTTTATAGCTGAAATCCAACTGTTATTTTGCAGCTGGGCTTTGGAGTTTACACTGAACCTCACAAAGGTTGTTGGCTTCTGATATCTGTGTTCTGCACGTTAGTTCCTTGTGAATGACAAATCGGCCTTGTTCCTCATGTTTCTTAATGCCCGTTCCTACAGCAATAGGCACAGAAAGGCTCCATACAAACAGGTGGGGCTTTGTGAAGGCTTGCAAATGGTTTGCCGTGTACACTTTCTGAATTGGAAGCTGCCCTGCAGGCTGGAGCTGGTGCCAGGGCTGGATGCAGCTGTGGCAGCAGTGGAGGGGAGCAGAGGAAGGTGATGACCAGTGTGATTGCATTGCAGGCTGCCCTTATGTGGTCCATGGAAAGGTGGTGTGAGTCCTGCCCACATGCCCTTGCAGCTTCCTTGCCCTTGGACACCAAAGGAAGCAATTAAAATCAGGGTGAGCCAGTGGTTGGGAATTGTGTCAGACAAGAGACATGCATGTGTCACCTACCCATGGTATAACACCAAGGAGGTGCGCATGTCCCCAGGCTGCATCTTGTGTGTTGAAGGTAGTAATGTGCTTATAGGTGGAACCCATAAAGTGGACCAGGAGCTCAGCACCACATTTTCTTTGCAGCTTATTAACTTGCTTGAGACAAGTAGCTTAAGCCCATTCAATGTACTTGTGTTGCATCATCTCATTTTGCTATGGAGCATAAAGAAGGGTTCAGCCAAACAGAGTTGGTCCCCTTAATGCTCCTTACCTGCAAATGGAAGCTGGGGCCTTGCAACATGGAGGTAACACAAACCAAGCAGAAGCTCCATTTAATGATCATTATTCCTGCTCTACAGAGCTATGTTGCTTTGCTTTTTGTTGGTTGGTTTGGTTCTTTTGAGGTGGGGAAAAAGAGACAGAGATGAAATGTAATGAAGTTATCCATGCAAGACCTTTTGTGAGTGCGTTCAGGACAGAGCTACCACCTTTCTTTCATAATAAGCTGTGATTTCCAAGCTATAGGTCACGGTCATAAAACGTTCATGGTCCTGGAGGTGATGTTACGTGCCTAGAATCATGAATAAGAGATGTATTTACAAAGCAAACATTTTGGGAAGCAGCCCTCTTTTGGACAGAGTTTGTTTTAGGTTCTGACCACAAGAAAGAAAAGCATGGAGACAACTGGAAAATGATGTTGCTGTTCCAGTTCAGGTGGTGTTGTCAGGATATGCAAGACCTAACAAGATTAGAGTAGTTTTGCCCTTTAATTTGAGCAGATGCAAGTTGGAGTCACTAGCAGATTTGCATCATAGCTGTGGTTCAGCCCTGAGTCATGGGGTTATTTCATTCTGCTATATTCATTTTTGATAAACCACTTTGCTCCTTTTTTTTGTGTGTGTTGTGTAAGGGTGGGTTAAGCAAATGCTAACTCCTCAATGAAATACTTCTCCCTTGTTGAAACTTGAATGGGATATTTTCCAGAGCACAAGATCAGAAACCACCCTTTGCACTGGATAGCTGTGCCAGGAATGGCTTACCAGGAAAGCAGATTCCCAAGGGTGGGAAATAGTAATGCAGTGGGCAAGGGGGAGCTGTTCAAGGAGTATTTATATTTCAGTGTTTCCTTCCTTGTGTCATTAATCTGTGTTGTTTTCTTTTTCACCAAATCAAGCTGCATGTCACGCGTTTCTTTGATCCAAGTTGTTAAAATTCCCAGCTCTTGCTCAAGCAGACTCATTCCTGCTTTTCATTAAGGTTTTTTTGACTATTTTATAGCATAGACAAAGTAGTCATTCGGATCGTAGCCCTCCTAGTTATGAACAGCAGATGGGATCGTAGCTATCAGACTGTTAAAGCAAGTCCAGGATCCAGCTCGTGACTTAGTGCATCTTGACAGGACCCACGTGTTCAGATGCTTACAAGGCGAATTGGGCCAGAGTGAGTGCAGCATCTACCTCACCCCAGCCGAGGAGGAGGCCCTGGACATTCGCAAAGAATGAGTCATCTATGCAGTTCCAGATAGCAGCTGCTACAGCATCATAGGAGAGCTCTAAACTGAGCTTAAAAACGAGGGGAAGGGACAAACTCAATGCAGAAAGGAACTTCAGGCTAGCCTAAGGGTGCAGAAAGGACTTTAAGAGACCTGTAAGATTCTCTTGTAACTCCAACCCTTTAATGAAGATGAGCCTTTGTCCCAGGATGGAAAACAAGGTAGAGCTGCATGTATAGTTAAGCTAGGCTTGACTGTGGTTGATAATCTGAATGGAGAACAAATTACTGATTTTCTTCAAGGCAGGGTATTTAAACCAGAGTTAGAATGCCTGAATAAAAAAGACCATTTTTTGCCTAGCACTGATTTTCCTTCTATATTTTACCTTGCTTTCTCCCCTAGAAATTTAATCCTGCCCAAAATAGACCATGTAGCTATAGGAGCAAGACTGCAGTGCACTCGGGAAAATCTGCATGCCTTTGTGCTTAGTTTTCCTTGCTTTTGCGTCTGAGCTGAGCCCCTGACAATTGAAAATATTTAAAGAAGGAAAAGTAAACCCTAATGAATGTCAAAGGCATTGGCACAAAAACACAGGCCTTCTTCCCTCTGTCTGAAACACCTTAAAAGGCTTGCGGAGGGTAAGCAAATGAATACAGCCACTCATTCCCTCCGTGCTCTTGCGTGCCAGTTTTGAAGGTGTTTGTTTCTATTTTTGCCTCCTTATTCTTCGCCCTCATGAAGATCCATAAATAAAATCTCTGTCTGTGTCCAAGCTCAGCAGCAGTGTGGTCACATCTCCTCTGTATCGTTTTTCCCATGAACTTTCGGTTCCTTCTCCTTTACTTGGGATAAAACGCTGTTAACGGCCAGAAGCCTGCAGCAGGAGGGCCATGTCACAGCTCATCTGGGCCTGTGGATGCAACACGTGAAATGCTATCGGATTATTGGAATGATGATTAGTATCTTTAAAGTCACTTTCCTATAATAGAAACATACTTTAAGAGCAGAAAAAGTGCTGCTCTGCTTTATGCCTTCTCAAGACCTGGTTTTGCCATGTAAAGTCAATTGGCTGTAAGCTGCGGACCCCAGCTTGGCTCTAAAGCCTGCCTGGCTCTTCATTCACAAACTAAATGCTCCAGAGAGCTGCCAAATTGGGGAGATTATTCTGTCTCATTTTCTGGCAAGCTGCAACTGCATGTACCGCTTCATTTATATGCTAATAGAGGCCAAGCCTCCAAATAGACTCCATACAATATCAGTGTGACTTGGCTCCGTCTGTATGGTTATTCTGCCTTCCAGCAGCTTTGGTGTGTGTGTGTTCTGAGCCAGACAGGGGTTAGTATGTCTTCATCAATGAAGTCCTGCATCCTGACCAAGGCTTTGGGAAAGTGAGGATTCAACTCGAGGAGCGGGTCACTTGCACCAAGGATTGCCATGTCTCTCTGAAGGTAAGCTTGTGCCATTCCTTGGCTGGGATTCTCTACATTTCAGCTCTGAGGAGATAGGTCCTGATGGTCCTTAGGCCACTTGGCTTAATCAGAGGTTGCAGAAAGCATGGCTAATTATGGGAACAACATGTTGACGAGCCAGCTAGGTGGAACAGCCAGTTTTGTGACCTCCTCTCCTTTGCCAGCTAGTGAGTGAATGGCAAAAGCTCATTCTCTAGACTGCCTGGTTTTAAAGCATAGTAAGTATCCATGTGTTGTCAACTGTTCCTTAAGGAGCACTGTATTGTTATGGAAAAAGCAGGTGCAAGCATATACATCAAGGGCTATATTAAAATATGCAGATTAAGAACTCCATTTTATTAAGATGTTATGAGTTTCAAGTGCCATACGATAAATGGAAACACTAATTCTATGGGATGTTTCACTGAAGGCTATTGAACTGAGGCTGGAAAATGCATATGCTCATGATACAAATTCTTTGATCCTTTTCAGAGAGGAGGTTTAAAGCATAGATGTGACACTGGCTCATAAGCACGTTTTACCATTAACCCAGAGATTAGAAGCCTGTACCAAGCTCTGAGGTTTCCATGTGCTATCATGTCTATGTGATATCCTTTCCATGCCTTTTTAAAGCTATCTTAACAAAACCTATCAAGGTGTGGTGTTAAAATCTTGGTAAAAGAGAACCTGAGCACTTAAGGGTAGAGAATTCCCAGCTGGCAGTCGCCCATGTGCATCCTTTGTGGGGCTCCACGGCACTGCAAGCAGTTACAGACTACAGCAGCACAGGCATGGGAACATGGAGTTGCAATATGTTCCTGTCTTATAAAACCCAGCTCTTGCACTGCAGTTCCCATTCCACGTACCCAAAAAGGGACTTCATAGCCTACTGGAGAGAGCAAACAGCCAAGGAAAGGCTGCTGGAAGAACAAAAATGTGTCAACAGTTCCTATGACCTCCCAGCCTGAGTGTGCGCTCACAGCTTGCAAAGAAGGGTTTATCTGAAGTCGGGATTCAAGCCTTGGGCTCAGGGCCCCATTGTCCCTTTACATATGAGGGGTTGCTGTTCTTTACTGAGTTGTGGCTGTGCCCACCTCTTGTCTGGGAAGTGAGGGGTATCAACTCAGCATGAGATTCCTCCTTGAGCTCTGATTTACATCTTATGTGCAGGATAATTGGCTTATCCAACAAACAAGTAGGCAGAGAGACACTGTCCACCTCACCTGTGTTAGTCAGGTATGATCTGGCCAGGAAAGGAAGACTCATCAAGCCATAGAGGGGGAAAAAAGCAAGAGACAGCACAATGTTTTGCCTAATGATGAGGCAGTTTCCTGTGATGGAACAGTTCTGTGTTCTGGTTCTTCCCAGGAATACCTACACGTTTTGCAATCTGCTCATCATTCATCAGATAAAACTTCCATGGGATTTCCAAAGCCTGCCCATGCATTCAGTTTTCTTTGTTCCTGTGCACGCCTTGTGTGTGCCCTTAACAGCAAATTGCCTTCGGGTTATGACCTGTTGGTTGACAAAAATAGGTGCCAGGTGAGGTTCCTGCCAGGGCATGACTGGCAGGCTGAGGAATGCCACAACGCTTTGCGCAAGGAAGCGGCTCATTTATATCCGTGACACTGTGCTCCTTTGTGTGCTCCATGGAGCAGGTCTTGGCAAGTGGTGTTCACACAGTTCTCTCTGTTTTAAGTGGAAGAGCTCCAAAGTTGATAAATTTCCTGTGTCAAATGGGTCAGAGAAAGGACATTCCTGTTTGAGCCCAGGATGGTGCCGTTAGGTAAACGGGGATTGTTCCTCGGCCTGGGAACTGGCCCAATCTGGATGCGAGTGTTTGGAAGCTGTATTGAGAGAGATGATTACAAAGGGCAAGACTGTGGTGGGGTTCAGCTGCACTACAGGGGCTCATGGTGTGGGGAAGGGGAGCTTGCTGCTGTGCTCAGAGCACCATCCCGCACTTTGGAAGCTTGGCAAGGGGCAGCAGTCTTCATTCCGCTACTCATTGGCCCCTACGCAGGAAGCAAAGGCAATGAAAAAACCTGAGCAAGCTGAGGAATGCCAAGTTGGCACGAGTCAGTTCCTGGGAGGCTCATATCTGAAGCAGCATCTAAAAGGCTGGAAATACCATATGAGCAGTGGAAGCCTAAAGGTTTTTGCCTGCACTCCATCGCTACTAGGACTGCAGTTCTGTTACTGCTGGAGTAGGATACTTGGTCCTTAACAGTGCTGGGGTGAAAGAACTGTTTGAAATGTTCCTCTTCTTTACATAGGTTTTTTTTTTGCTAACTCAGTTGTTTAATGTCTGCTTTTGGATGCTAATGGGATGTTTTAATTTGGAAATGTTTGTTCAGTGGTATCTGACCTGACAAGGATGCATCCCACTTTGAAGTGGCAGTTCTGCCTAACTCAGAGCAGAGGTGTTTAACTCCAGACCTTCTCATATGAATAAGGTAGGAGCCTGAACATGGATGTCCCATTGTCAAGGGTTCTCCAGAGTACAAAAGCAGCTTCTACTCATTGCCAAAACAGCAAACTATGACTGAAAGGTAAAAAATTCTTCTCCCTTCCACACCCCACTATATTTTGGCTATTGTGAGACTAGCTGGCAATACAGGTTAATATTGAAATGTGTAGAGCTGTGTTACACAAAGTTAGGAATCTGCAATAAGGGAAAATCCAGCTCTTGCAACAAAGAAAACAGCCCATTGGCAGATTCAATTGGAAAAAGGAATTGGCTGGGGAGAGGAGAGTGATTTAAAGAGCAGGAGGAAGAGTGGAGCAGGCCGTTTTCCTGTAGTACTGACATTCTACCTTTGCCGAGGGAAGGGGAGCTGCGGCATCTAAATTCAGGGCACCTTTACTGTAGTAAGGTAGAAGGTGGTCTGCAGCTCCGTAAGTCTTATGGGAAGTAATTCCTGTGTCTGAGAGAACTTGTCAGTGGTCAGGGTCCTGTTGAGTAGTTCTGAAGGACACAAATGCAATGACTTGCCTGGGTACTAAAAATGTGCCTCTTGTGATGCACGAAGTCTTGCTGAAGGTAGTGGGTGTAACAACCACCCTTCATTTAAGTCAACTGCAAAGTGCAATTAAGCTTTATGGAATAGAGAACTGAAACAATAGGAGCCACTACCCCAAAACCAAGGGCGCATGCAAAGCTGTTTAAGAACGTGTCGTGTAGGTGGAGGGCTTGATAACAGGCTGAGTTAACATGCAGGTGGCTGAGTATTGTTCATGTGGAAGAGAAAGCAGAAAGACATCAGAGCAGCGTGCGGAGAAGGCGTTTAGAAAGTCCAAGCAAAATAAACACTTGCTGCCTGAATAAAAGCTGAGTTTTCAGAAGTCAGGCACCTGGAGCTCCAAGCAAGCAAGGCTTTATCTGCTCTGAAGTTCTCACTGCTTGTATATACAGAACTTGTACTGAAGGAGCTGCTCTGAATTCAGAAGGTTTTGCATCAGAAAAACACAGTACTAGGTTCCAATATCTACCTGTCACAGAGAAACTATGCAGAAGTACTGACCAGCTCAGAACGTGGTAACGCTGTGATGGATCTCCTCATTACTGCAGTGGCAATGAAGTGAGTATCTGCTTCTAGTTGTAGTTAAACAAGTGAGTCTTTTCTAGGGAATGCAACTTGAGATTTCAGGGTGGAAAATATAAAGGAACATCAGTTAGAAGGGAAAGGGCAGTTCAGAATAAAACACAAACCAGGTCCACCTGGCTAAAGTAGATTCCACTGGAGCTTTCCACATAGGAATATTTACTTGCTACAGAGTTGAATTTGACTAAGACTTGCACTTGGGTTTTAAGGTTTGCTTTTTCCCTTTATTGTACTTGATAACAGTTACCCTTTACTCATCTTTCTGATTCCTGCGCTGTCCCACACACACTCTTGAATAAGCTTTACTTCACTAGTCACCTATTTCATTGCTTGGAAGAATCCAGCTTTTTTGCACAAAGTTTGCTTTTCTTACTAGATTTAGCATGTGAATGGGTTTTCTGGCTATGACAGAAAGGTTGTGTCTTGTGTCTAGGCCAGGTTGAACGCAGCCTTGGGTGACATGGTCTAGTGTGAGGTGTCCCTACCCATGGCAGAGGGGTTGGAAGCAGATGATCTGAAGATCCTTTCCAACCTTAACCATTCTATGAGTTATTTGAAAGAGACTTTTGACAGTCTAAGCATGACCTTAAAAGACTTCTAACATTATGAGTTTGGAGTGCAACTGAGACAAAGACCATCTAAACAGTGCCTTCTGCAGATAGTTCCTCTGCTTTTAAAGGGTTTGCGGGCTTTGCTTCATTTCCCATACAACTGAGCCTGACTTTTATTAAAGCACTGTCTGAATCTGACATTCATTAGTCTCATGAATGATAACTAAATGTAGATTTAGATTCTTCTATGTGCTTACATTGCAGAAAATGCAAAGCAGATGAGCTTAAGGTAAAGCAAAGCAAGGCTGTATGTAATTCTGCTGCATCCTTCTGAACCCCAGATAGCTCTCTGGTGATGCACTGGCCAGACCGTTGGCCTTTCTGAGCTTTCCAGAATACACTACCCAGAGTTCAACCTTTAGACTTCTGCACACAGAAATCCTTTCATACGTAATAACAAAGTTTTTAGTCAACTTTCAAAGGGAGAATACAATGAAGGCAGTTACTTATTTCTCACAAAATAGTAAGCATTGTGAGACACCGTACATGGAATAAGCCACCAGGGTCATCCAAACCAGTGCCTCACAAGCACAGGGGTAATAACTGGTTAGACCCAAAAGGTCTACAAATCACTCATTCTGCATGTACCACAAGCCACAAAATGCTCCCCAGTGCTCTATAACATATTCAAAGTCATAGGCTGTTGTTTGCCACAGTTGGGCTGTTGCAGCCATGGCAATCTAGCGTCTTTTGTAATGTACCACAAGAGGATAGCAAAGAGATCTAAGGCATTTTCAACATCCCAAGCACCAAGCACCCTGAAGACTTTTAAATGAGAATGCATTAAGTGGTATGTCCTACCGCATTCTTTAGCCAGGCTTTCGCACTATGCTGGTGTTACCTATGCTCTATATAGCATGCAGACCTTGTACTCGAGAGTGTATGCACATAAATGCATTCCTCAATGGTTTGCCAGAAATGACTTTTCTGTCTTTATGGCATAGTTGTATTGCATCTTCTGGCCTCTGCAGGGCCAGAAAAGAGAAGTGGTACTTCTGTCCTTCCCAAGCACTTCAGAGCCTGTCAATAAGTCAGCATCCTTGGCCATGATCCAGCCCAGAGACTAAAGGTTTCCTGGTCTCTTTGGTTGATGAGCAAAGATGAAAAGATCTGATCTGTGTTTGAGGTGAAGCAAGTTTTGGGTCCCAGCCATCTGAGCAGATGCATCTCCTGGGACTTTGACCACTCAGATGCAGAGCTTTCTTTCCTCCCATGTCCTGCTGGTGGCTTTCATTTCCACACATAATTAAGTGTGAATTGCCAGGAAGATTTCTCCCCTCATGAAAAACAACCATGGTAATTTCAGAAACAGCTGCGTATGTTTAGCATCACTATATCTAGATTCTTCTGGGAGATTCACTGTGTCCTCCTCTCTGCACATGAGTATTCTCACTTGGTTTTCTCCCCCTCTCTGACCAAAAGGCCAACTACAGTAACCAAAAAGATGTGCTATGCAAGACCCTATGGAAAGGAGGTAGGTCTTCAAAATGTTTGTTTGTTTTTAATTTTGAGATTCAATCCAATTTAGGTCTTGGTTTACCCAGAACAGTTGTCTCCATCTTAATTTACATGGACCTAACAGCTCTACTGGGGACCAGAAAGTTAATCCTTGCGATCAAATCTGAGAGCAGTGCTATTCTGATAGCAGGTAAAGGAGAGATTTGCTTCACAAGGAGGAAAGACTCTGTCTATTGGCATCCAAACAGAGCAGCAGCGTGACATTTGTTTCTCACAGGAAAATCCTTTCCCTAGGGTACAGACAGGAAATCCAAATTGAGAGGAGGTAAATACCAAAGGACCGCTGAGGAAAGGGGAGGAGAAGGAACAGAAAGAGCAGTGTTTGCTTGTTGGTTCAGGAAAGCTTTAGGAAAGAAAACTGCATGGGAAATGAGTGCTTATTTTGACATTATATGAAATGCTCTGATTGCAGGATGCACCACTTCCGTGCTGTGAAGCTGTAGTGCAGATTGCTGTGCCGCCTGCTGAAGTCTTTATTTACTGTGTTCTTTACCTCCTTAAAAAGCACTGAATTTCTTTGGGGAGGGGGAGAAAAAAAACACAACCTTGAAATTCACCTTATCCAGCTTAATAGAGCCCTCAGTTTCTTCTCCGCATCTCTTTTCCCTGTTGCTGACTGCTGTGAACCAGAAGGTTCTGCAAAGTCTTTGACCCTCTCATGTTAGAAATAACTGGTGCCAACTCAGTCATCTGGTGGTGGGCTGGATGTACAGCAGTACACATGTACTGAACTCCAGGGACCTTTTGCTGACCATATGTTGCCTAGGCTAACCCAGCCCTCTCAAGCTACTTGACTCAGAGTATAGGATGGCATGTTACATGCGTAACAAGGGGTGGGAGAGATGGGAGCCGATCCACTGGGCCTTGCAATCGCTGCTTGAACCCACTGATGGGAGCTTAATTTTGGACTGATGCTTTCGCATCAGTCTTCCTCATAACTCAGGGTCCAAATGCTGGGCAGCAGCGGGTGGGTAATGAGAGTTAATTACTTAAGCACAAGGAGCAGAATAAGGGTGATTCACCTTGTGAGGAAAAGCCATGCAAGGCTTTTCTGTGTGGTGCCATTGAGATGGTCCGTGACAGGGAGGCTGTGAAATGAGGGCTCTGAAAAGGGCTTTCCTCCCATTGGATTTGCTGACTTGAGGTTTTTGTCAGCTGGATCTTTGGGCTTCTTGCCAGCTCAGAAAAAGCTAACAAAGGCCGTTTCTTTGGTTGCATACGATCAGGGAAGAAGGAGAGGAGCACGAAAAGAAATGAGGGACTGTAATAGCTCTTAAAGAGAAACATTCTTTTCCAGAGGAGCAAAGAAGTCTTATTTGTATAGATACTCTGCCTCGGGTAACTGTGAGCCCCAGCATAACTCTTGATCCAATGCAAAGTGGCACGGATCACAGCACTTTAACATAGTACAGATGCTGTTTGGCACGGCATGGAATGTTAGGAGTCTTGAAACTGAACCTTACAATCCTACTGTGTTCAAAAGCAAAAAGATGCAGCACCAACAGGGAATTGTTTCAAGTGGGTTTGTCCATCAAAGGCAGATTTATAGTTTGATACCTGAAATTATAAATCAAAGGCTTATTTCCACAATGTTTTATCACTCTGTTTCCCAGGTTCTTCGGAGTGCTCATGCTCTCAAGATGATATTTATCAGGGTTGGGTGATTTCTGTGCCTTCAAATGAAGAAATGAACAGGGAACTCAACCCTGTTCTTCAAAACTTCTGTTTCAGTTCTCCAGTCATTTCAAAGCTGTCTGAGTGAGCTCAGTGATTTCAGGGTGCTTGTAGCCCGTGGCTACAGCACATCTGATGGAGGTTGAGCTGTTAGATAGCTTCTCCCAAACAAATTCCAGTACGGCTCCGTGTTCACATTCTCTGCCTGAGCTGTGGACAGACAGAAGTGGCACCTTTTTAAGCCGTGCCAAATTCTATCCAACTTATCTTAAAAAAAAAAGAGGTGGAAACAACAGTTTTAATAGCCAACTCTAATGATTGCTGTCCTTCCTCTGTCTGAGCTGTTATCAAGTCTTTGAAGTTCTGCCAGCTTGTTTCCATTACAAGGCAAACCTGATACCAGCTGGAATTTCTGGAGTACAGAGGCAGTGATGGCAATGGTCCTGCTGACTTAAAAACTGTGCATAATGTGATGGGGTTTATGAAAGAATAAAATGATAAAGAAACTGAGAACAGTTTTCTTTATGCACATCTCTGCCTTTCCAGCAGTACTGCACCCCCGAGCAGCTCCATCTCTTTGAGCTTTTCGACTGTGATATCCACAGCAACTTTTCTCATTGCCTTACTTGTTTTCAAGGCTTTTATTTTGCCCATCAGTACTTCAAGCTATCAAATGTTCCAGCCCTGCGTTTATCTGCCCCATGAGAAGTCTCCTGGCTCACATAGTGTAGCTTCTACTTGGTGTTTTGGGTGTTAGCTTCTGGGGCTTTTCTGCCATCACTACCCTTGAGAGTGAGTCTTCCAGTTTGCTTAATGCAAGCCTGGGACCGATGAAAAGGGTTATTAACGCTTTCAGTTGAACAGCTGGCTGCAGCCAGTGCCATAAAACCAGCTGCCATGTTCGGATGATGGCATGCGTCAGCGGGCAGGTAAAGCATTATAATCAAGATAATCTGTGGTGAGGATCCTTGCTAGTATACACAGCATGCCCAAACACACTACAGCCCTGCTTTATCTACAGAACAGGGTTTGATTTCAGCATGTGTACGCTATTAAGCTTTTTATGCATTGATGTAAAAAAATCTGCTGCAATATGTCGTGATTTGAGCCATATGGCGTGTGAGAAACAGGTGGAGCAAAGGCTGAGCAAAAAGCATGAAAGGGGGGAAAAAAACCATTTTCTATTTAATAGTTAAGATAAAGGACTACACTTGTGGCCATCACCCTCCCAACAATTATTAGTATTAACAATTATAATAGTCAAGCTCTTCCTAAGCACTTATCCAGAGGATGGAGGCTGAGTATAAGAAGTTACCCACCAGCGTGCATCATGCTTGGGAAGGGTGCTGCTAACAGTTCTCTGATGTAGGTTATACGTGGCCATGAGCTGCTGTTGGATGTGGCTTAAATATTGAGTGTTTGCAAACTGCTCTTTTTGCTGTGATTTCTTTTTTTCACCTCCATCAGGGAGTTTTATTTCCATGTCCCAATTGCGTGATTCTCAAACCTGCTAAGACCCTTCTTAAAGCAGTTGCTGGAGCGCTTCCCAAGTCAATATTTGTTCAAGTGCTTTATTAGCCAGACAATTTCTTTGTATATTTTCTGTTTCCACAGACTTTCTGATTAGGAATGTTAACAGAAATGAGAGGCAATTTGCTGACTGTGTTGATATTTCTAGCATAGCCAAATAGGATGCTTTAATCAGGGTATTTACAATCGCAAGCCTTCTTCTCGCCTTTCGCTTGACGTATGTTTTCTTGTTATAACAGCAAAAAAGAGTATGTGGTCGCATGTTCCTATGGCGAGTAAAAGCCAAAGCAGTCGTCCAGCTGTTAAAATTACTGTTAGGTCTGAATTTTCTATGGCTTTCCCACTGCATGGCAGGAAATCAGCTTTCAAAGCTGCTTCCCCCTCCTCCCCATCTAGCCTCCTATTAGATTAATACCAGAAGCATGAAGTAACGTTAAACAGAAAGTTGTTGCTTTTAGCCCTGGGAAAACTTGGCAGCCTCTCCAGAACTGAAAGAGGGAGGGGGAACCTAAAGCCTCCGTTAACTGAAGAGGAGATCTGAGGCATAAAGGAATATTTTCCTCCTGTTAAACGTCTGAGGTTTTAAACAGCACGCTAATGACAGACTGGTTCCAAATCCAACGAGTATCTGCTGTCAGCCCTCCCTCCTCTCTTTATGCATTAATCACCTGGCTCCTATGGGCTAATTTTGTGTCCCCATTTCCTATTGCTGCCTTATTTATGTGCTGTCAGCAAAGTGTATCACCAAGTTAGTGAATTTCTCCTGCTCTTTAGTATGGGTTCATAGTTTACAGGATGGTCTGAGGACCTTACAAACCAAATGAAGGTTGCTGCTTACAAACACTGGGCTGCTTTCCTGACTGTTTGAAGGATTCAATAGCACAAAGAGCAAGGGAAAACCCCAAAAAGCAATGTGCAAACAAGGCGTTATGACAAAGAAGAGAGACCACCCCCAGCTTCCTATCTCAGATGTCACGGTGGTCTTTAAACTGCAGTACAACCTTATAATTTATGAAAACAATGTGTTAAAGATTGTCATATATTAATTTCCTGTGATACCCTGGGATCAGCAAGCATATTTTATTGCTTCCTGTGGGCCTAATCCTACATCAGTCAGTGGGAATTTCATGGGAAGCACGCGTTGTTGTGGCTGCAGTGGTGCAGGCCCAGACTGAAGAGCACAGACAGAGCTTTGCTGCAAACAGGCTACACTGCGGGATGGGGATGGATGCTCGCAGGTGAGCAGACAAGGATACATGCCTAAATCAGCAGGCTTTACACAGTCTGGCTCCTGTAAAATAGCATCTCCGAGCTACTCATATTCCACATATGTCTGAGTTTGCTTTTCAGTTTACCATCATACCCTGTAAGGCTTCAGTTTCTGGTCCTAGCCGTTGCAGGCTGTGTAGGTGGAGAGATGCTGGGCTTTGAATCTGAAGTACCCAAGTAATTTACTCCCTTTAAACTAAGCTCATGGTCCCAAAAGTTCTTCCAGCTGTTTGCAGCCTATACCCCCCTATGTGTTCACTCCCTGCCCTGCCTTCAGGAACTCCATCCTGTTACTAGCATGCGGACAGATGCTGTGAGGAAGGTGGCACATCCAACAGTGGGCACAAGGAACTAGCATTACCAGTAAGATGGCTGGGTACAACCCATCGTAACCCAAAATGGGCCTGACCTAAGGAGAACAGGGAAGAACAGGATACAGATTAATCTGGCACAGGGCATATGCAAAGGGTATGTGCTATATCGTGCCTTGCACAAATGCCTGTCTGATACAAATGCCGTCCTGGCCTCAGGAGACAGATTCCTGTAGCACCCATCAGTTAAAAGCCTGCAGGGAAGTGCTGGTTCATGTTGCCCTGCACACTCTGACAGGAGCTGAATGTATTCAATTCTGCAATACTATACTCTTAGGATTTAGTGGAAGGGTTTGAAGTGCAGCGGGGAGGTCAGATGGTGGATTGTCACTTAACGGCTGTTTTGGTTTAGGCTGATTTTGCATCACTGCATCTTCAGGATGTTTATCTTTTAGGTTTCTCTATTTTGTCTAAACACGAAATGTAGCTTTAAGTAAAGACTATGTATGAAAAAACTTGTTATAACTTCTATTTCTTTTTTAGTTGCTTTTAATCCTATCTCTGGATAAAAATCCCAGCAAGCAGAGGCTAACATGTACCTCTGCCTCTTATTGCGCTCCTATTAGTGCGGGAAAGCAGTAGTGATACTGTGTCATCCTTTGTGCTGCTAATAGGATTTAATTCCACATTTGGGAGCCATCTGCTGAGAAAAATCCTCTACAAACCTTTTCAATGCACATATGAAAATTCATCAGCAAAGGCAGCCTCAAGAATGACTTGTGAGGGTACATCTGATCTCAACTTTGTTAGGCAATGCTTTGTCCTTTATGAAAGCCTCTACATCGATTCCAGCCCAAATGACTCTGAACAATTCTGAAGTAAGTTTTGGCAATCACCTTTCCTTTTGGTAGACAAGCATTGCTTTATCTCTTTTTTTGATTGTATTGATTAGAGATTCACCTGAAGGATGAAAGTAGTTTTACACAGGAGGAAGAAGCCGCGTGAACATTTATTTCAACACAGGGAGATATTTCTTTCCACTGATTAACTGTGAAATCAAGGTAATATCTTGTCTTCTTGTGTTCCACACCTTGCTCCTGCTAAGATTTCTTGTGTAACCTTAGACAAGCAGCTTAAATGCTTTTAGGTTTCTTCTAATTCCCAACTAAAGAAAGTAGTGTCTCACTGACATGACTTACTACCTTGATGAGTCTAGAGTGGGCACCTAGGATGAAGATACCCTTGTATCCAACTGGTAGTACAAAATGACTAGCTACCGTAATCCATGACTGTGACTATACCAGTGTAACTATTACATTTGCACCATGTCTTCTGCCAACAGTTTGCCTACTCATTTAACACCTGTGAGGGGCATGGACCAAGGTTTTGCCTGTAGACCTGGTGCTTGCAGTTTTCAACACGTTTGCTCACAGATCATGTATGAAAGTGTACTTGTGTACTGAAAGACTTCAGTAACACCGTAGTGAGTTTAGCTGCGGTATCAGAGTGGGATAATTAAGCCTTAAGCCACCCCCATTCACAGATGCATGCCTATTCTAGCAAAGGGAAGCAATTTATCAGCTACAAAGACAGATAGCCATATGCAAGCTAATAGGGTAGCACTCCTGTGATTTGAAGCAGAGTAATGTCTGGTTTGTGTCAATAAAAATCCCTTTGGTTACTAAAACGTTCTGTTTAAAGAAGAAATAATATGCTCTTTTACTGTGCTATATGGTATAGATGGTTTAATAAAAATAGGTACCTCCCTAACAAACCTTTATATCTTTAGGCCATTATGGCTACAATGTTGCTGCTCCCTAAATGAGTCATTATGAGTTGTGCAATTATCAGTAGAGACATTTTTAAGGTAATTTCTTAACAGGAAGTGGATTGCTTAGATTAGTTGAGTCCTCACTTTAATGGTAGCCATACCCTGAGCTAGGCAGTCAGCATAAAGGAAGAACAGACCACACAACTGTGCTGCACATCCAGGCAGAGCCTCACCAAAGTGCAACGAAACCCACCTCCCAGACCTGTCCCTTGAGCTCCCAGTTCAGGTGCAAAAGCAGCAGCACTCGGGGATTCAGAGGAATGCAAAACCTAACTGCTTTCTTGCCTTGCAATTACAACCTAGTTAATTGTGTACAACCCTGCAAAGGAAGAGGCTGAGGAAATTCCTTTCGTGACCCTTCCAGCACTTGACTTGTGCCCTGGAGCATGAGATTTGATTACTCATGGAGTTTATTTTCCCTGGGTAGCTGCTTCTTGATAGCTCTTGTGAGACAATTTGAGGAAGGTTCAGAGCAAGGCACAAGAGCACTGCACTGGTTGCACCTGAGCTTGCATTGGTTTATGTTGTTTGAGCTACCTCTCCCCTATGTGTTGCGTTAACAGGCTTTTAGGTTGTTTAACTTGGATGACCAATGTAACTATCAGACCCGATGGTTTCAGCGGGGGGGTACTGGTGAATGTAGGCATGTTCCAGATTGCCTTTTCATGCTGCAGATTCCCAATGAGCCTTCAAAATCAAGTTTCTTTCATTATCTAGACTCCAAAAGGTCCTTGAGGAGGTTACAACAGGAGCATCACTGTTTGCTTTGATGTTCCAACAGAAGTTTTGTTTGTGACCACTGTTATTTTCCAGCTATAAACCAATGTGTGTTTTTACTCCGCAGTGGCAAGCAACAGCTGGGTTTCTTCACTGAGGCAGTGGTTACAAAATGCTCTGGTTACATGCTGGAAAGCACTGACCCTTTGCAACTTCATTTGCTGACACATGTTTGTACCAAAAGGGTGCAATTTTAACAATCTATTGGTGTACTGGTGATGCCAGGTCAAGAAACAGAGGCTTGTTTTCAAGCACATCTGCTCAGATCCATGTGATCCTCTTCTCAGCAAACACAAACTTGTCGGACCTTTTTCAGATGGGGAAGAGGTGGAAGGAAGGAAGGAAGAGGTTTTACCTGGATCATTTTCTTGATCTGTTTTTCACAGGTAACTGCATCAGCCAAGCCAAAGAAGGTCACAAACTACAGATTGGCAATCCAAATGAATAGTTAGGGCAGGAAGGGGAAGAAACCAGACCAGTTTTGCCATCAAAGACTGTGTGTAACTACACCCACTCATCAATGGGTAGCCTTATCTTAACTGATTTTGTCAGGCTTCATATTGTCCCTCCTCCTGCAGGTAGCATAAAGCCTGAACCAACTCCCAGTTGTGGGCTCTGGCTCATTTGACAGCAATGCAGTCATGTCCACACCTGATGCGGATAAAACCTGTAAAGGTAAGGGACATGACAATGCAGAGGTTGTGATTGCAGGTGCATTCTCAGGGGTGACTTCGGTTCTGCAGGGATCTCTCCTTCCCTGTTGCAGCAGCATGGCACTGAAGGTTTTTATTATCATTTTCAATGCTTCAGATTAAAGCATCTTTTTTTCTTGCAAACATTCCAACATTTCATTTCTCCTTATATGAATTGCCATGGAAACTAAACTTTTATTGGGCATGCTTGCATGCTCAGGGGTGGAGAGCCTCTGTGTTATGCAGTACAGTTGATGTAGCCATGCAACTGCTATGAAAACAGTTGAAGCTAGCTAGGTGGACTGCTGAACCCACCTACAACTTGTCGCTCTCGTGCAAGTTTCCATACCCTTTTCCTGCCTTTAATAGTATTGTTTCTTTCATTGCAGCAACAGTTCTCAGCTCTTTAGTTTCACTGGCATGCTGATTTTAAAGCATTCCCTACTCCTAAAACATCCAAGAGAGCGTCTTTTGTTTTACATTGCCAGACTCCTGCCTGTTAGACATTCCAACTTATCAAGTTATTTTAAGGCTGCAGCTACGGCTGGTTTTGAGTGCCTCTTGTCATATTAGAAGTAAACCCTATTCCTTATTTTTCTCTCCTTTGCTGCCAAGAAACAGATGACACTGACTCAGATAAGATTTTCCCAGCAGATATGTATGAGGGGAAATACGTGCTCTGTTTGACCCAGCTTAGCTGCCATCCCACCTGCTGTGCAGGAACCAACTAAAGGCACTTTTCAGCACATTGAAAGTCTTCCAGAGTAACAGTTTAACCACAGGAGCAAAGTTACTCCTTTCCGCACTATTAGACACCATTTTCCCTAGGGAGTTTTTTTTTTGCACACGATTACTTGGAGTTTTCCCACTTAAAAGGAAAGGGAAGATCACATGAGACCAAGAGAAGGCTGGCTGCTTTTGGCTGTGGCTGTGCCAGAGTTAAAAGTCGTTCTTGCCTCTTCCAGCTGTGAGCATGTCCTTAATGCTGCATTTGCTATATATATATATATATATATATGCCTTTATTTATTTTAACTCTGTGTTCTCCTTGCTTGTTCAGTGAAAAGAAACGGAAGAGCGAGGTTCAACACTAGCAGTAAATGAAGCATTTGGTTATTTGTGGAGGCAGCACTGGAAAGCACATTTAGGTTCTGGCCTATGGCAATTAGACTCTATGTAAACTACAGTAGAAACCAGGGCAGACAAGCCCTCTTTTTGTCTTTTAATACTCTCTGGTACTGTGTTACTATATAGATTCCAGATTTTAATGAGTTATTACTAAGTTTACATCGTGCTAAAGTAACGGTTGTAGCCAAGCCAAATATCCCCTGGAATACTCAAGGAAGAAACCAGACCACAATGAACACTATTCCCCCCACGGTGGATGGGAACGCTGTGATTGTGGTAGCAGTTTTCATCCGTATGAGCTGTATGAGCTTCAACTCATCCCCCAGGACCCGTGTGCAGCAGGTATGTTCTGCGATGCCCGAATTTCCTCATTGGGAAACAGAGCAATGAGGCCACACAGCACCAAACACGATTGCTATGCAGGATACTCTGCCTCGGTGCCCTGTGCGGAGTCCTCTAGGATGGCTTGCATCTGTCATTGCTTGAGTTTTCCTTACCAAGCTGATGCTATAAGCACACTTCCTAAGGCAACGCTCCTTAGACACCCTGGGCTCCCAGCATCCTGGATGTGGGACAACACCTCCCAGGAGGCTCTTCATCCTTTCAGTTTGCTTTGGTAACAGCTGTATCCCAGCGGTTATCTCTGCTGCCTCTACCCCCCAGCAGCCTCCCAAGCAGGGACCTCTGGCGGGATCTGGATTGGCACCCCTAATTGAGCAATGTGCTTTGCTGAGCTGGCGTTGGTTTGCACGCTTGCTTTGGTTTGGAAACCCCACCAGCGAGGCTCAGCCAGGCTCACCGGCCCGCTCCCCACTTTGGGATGCTGAAATGGTGGTTTCAGATGTGTGCATCCTTCCCTGGTGCTCAGCACCTGGGGTCTTTGAGGTGCCCCGGGTGTGTACGCACACATATGTGTATTTATATATATGTGTATATATATATGTATACAGAGCTACACGCACACGTGTGTGTTCCTGATGTTAGACTATGGGAGGCTCTGGCCGGGTGTGACCCCGGGCTGGGGTGAGCAGCAGGAACACCACATCTGGGCACGGCGGCAGCCCGGCTCTCCCCTGGAGCTGCGACGGCGCAGGGCAGCCCCCCCTCCAGCACATCTGCCCCAGGAGGAGGAGGAGGAGGAGGAGGAGGAAGGGCGCAGGTAAACGCATCCCCAGCCCCAGGCGCGGAAAACGGGCCCGCTCCCTCGCAGAGCCGCCCTGTTTGCTCCGCTCCTCTCGCGGGCAGGAAACTGATGCGCGATTCGTGTCTATGGATCGTGAACCGCCGCCGGAGGCCCCTCCGTTGTCTGTGCCCCGGGACGGCCCCGACAAGACACCCCCCCCGCTATCCGTGTGCGCGTTTCCCCCTTCCGCCCGCCCGCTTTCCGACCCTCGCCTGCCCCCCCCCGGTTCCGTCTCCTCTTCGGCCGCCCCGCTGCCGCGACCCCGGCCTGAGGGGAGCGAACCATTCCGCCCGCGGGGGTGCCCCTCACCCCAGCCCCGCCGTGGGGCGGAGCGGCGCGGGGGGCGGCTCCCGATGGCGGTGGAGGGAGGCGGCGGGCGGGATGCGCGGGGGGCAGCGGCGGA
Organism: Neopsephotus bourkii; assembly: GCF_033783945.1. Taxonomy (NCBI): domain Eukaryota; kingdom Metazoa; phylum Chordata; class Aves; order Psittaciformes; family Psittacidae; genus Neopsephotus; species Neopsephotus bourkii. The sequence goes on from NW_026901033.1 coordinate 2,450,340, forward strand.
GGCAGCAGGGCGAGGAAGAAGAGGAGGAGGAGGAGGAGGCGGCGGTGATGGTGGTGAGTGCGGGACTAGGGGAAACGCCGTCCCGTGGGGCGGCTGCTGCCCTCCGGAGCGGCGGTGGCGGCTCCGGTGTTGGAGCCTTGCGGGGATGGGGAGAAGGTCCCTCCCCGGCGGCGCAGCTGCTCACAGCTGTCCCCGGGTTTGGGCTACTTTGAAGGGAGTTTGTGCCAGCCCCTCTGCCGTCGCTCCCCTCGCGTTTCTGGCAGGTAGGGGCGGTGGGATCCCCCCTTACTGTCCGGCTCGGCGGAGACCCTGCAGCTCAAAGGGTCGGGACCCCCCCGCCGCGTCCCTATCGGCGCCGGCCGCTTCTCCCTCTTTGTCCGGGTGTTTCCTCTCCCCCGGTGCTGGCGGGGAACAAAGCCTCTGCTCCGGCCGGCGGCGCCGAACCCCGCTCGTCTTATGGGGCAGGGGAGGTAAGGGAGGAAGCGCAGGGCTCGGCTCTGTTTTCCGTCGTCAGTAATCTACCTGGTGGAAGGGAGGACGCCGGACTGGGCTCTTTGTCCGCGCTTCTTTGTTAGGCTGCCTGCTTTTAAAGCCTCCTGCGGCTGTGCGGAGGCTGCTGCGCCCAGCGGAGCGGGGTCCCTCCCAGGGCGGTGGATGCCGTCCCTGGATGGAGTTCGGCAGCAGCAGCCCGGCTGACTGGCGTGCGGGAATCGGAAGGGGTTTGGGCTCCGTCTTCCCTGACCCATTTGGAGCCTGTAAGGCATCCAGCCCGGTCAGCAGCCCGGGTCGGGGTGCGCCTTAGTGGCCCCTGTAGCCGCATGCTCGGTGGGGAAATCATCGTGGGTCTCGGAGCTCTTTCGGAAAGCTACCTGCTGCTCCCCCGCAGCAGGAGGAACGAGGCTGGGAGCCGACGTTCCCCCCGCTCCTTCTGCTCCTTACCAAAGCTGCTGGCTGAGGAATGTCCCCATGTGCAGAAGTGTAAATAGACTGGCTGTGCTTACATTAAAGGCTCAAGAGACGGACGGGCTTTCTGCGCCTGCCGCTGAGTGCTTGTGTGATTTTTAAACACATGGGGTTTTATCACCAGTTCGTTTCCCCCCACATGCTCGGTTTGTCAACGGGATGTTTTGTCTCTGCTCATGCCCAAATCCTCCGTGTCTGCATCTCCAGGGCAGCTGGGGGTGTATGTGTTGGCACTCTGAACGTGGTGGGTATCTCACCTATGTGCTGTGCGTTCCCTCTCTTTTGGGGGAATAGAGAGGCAGTTTTGCAAGTCCACTTCTCAATTTTTCCTTTCCCCATGGTGTCATAGATAAGGCTCCCAAAGATAAGGCATTAACACGGGAAAGGGAGGGAGGAGGTGAGGCAGAGCAGTGCCAAATGGAATCACGAAGACCAAGGACAGGCTTGTTTTTCCCGCAGCAGAAGGTAGCAATGTGTGAGAGAAAGGAGGTGAAGGAAGAAGGTGGAAAAGCACTTACCTTTGCTGTCAAAGGGTGGGTGTGGTGTATGCTGAGCTAAGAGGGTGACAGAGATGCTTTTAGGGCAGTCAGATAGTAACACCCCATCATCGCCAGAGGGTTTTGTTTGGTTTGTGCAGTTCCACTCCAGCAATGCATTTCCCTTCCATTTTGACAAATGCTAAATTGACTCTTTTGTGTGTCCATGTTTTTACTGAGGGAATGGAAAATTTTGGCAGGGAGCAGGACAGGAAGATTAGTCATTTTCTCTGTATTGGTTACTGGCCGTGCTTATCGAGGCAGTTCCTTGAAGGTATGCAAAGACACCAGCTGACCATTGCTGGGAAGGAACAAAGTCACTCATGATAAATCTGGAGTAGTTTGGTTTTGGATAGGAAGCAGAGGATGGGTGAGGTAAAGATTGCAGGTCCACCTTGAGGCTGGAGTTGGATCAGGACTAAAGGGGTTTGGATGGGAAGATCTCGCCCTTTCCACTTAAATATCCTGAGGGAAGTTGAAATAGTGAAAGTGGGTGGGGGGGAAGTGCTGGTGGTTGCCCATAAAGGAATCAGTGCTCTGTTCACTGCATGTGGAGTGTATTCTCTCAGGTAAACAGTTGATTCTGATGTGTAGTAACTGCTGGTATGGCAAATAGTGCTTCCTGTTGAATTAAACAGCTATAAGACAATGCCTTGTTTCAGGTGTTCAGAGCAGATGTTGTTCATTTAGGTTTTGTTCTGGACTGGTGGGGCACATCCAAGATGCTGTGGAAATCCAAGGGGAGTTATCACCTGCAGAAGGTGGTCCAGAGACTGCAATACAGGAGTGAACTCCATAGATGTAACCAGGATTGTTTTTATTTACTCAAATCTCATGCAGGTAGAATCAGTTTTTAAGAGAACCATGTTACTTAACTTCTTTAATTATATGAAATGGTGTAACTGCAGGTTTAGTGCCTGTATTCCTCCCTTGAGGGAATGCAGTACTGGGACTTGCTGATAGATGCTGCCCTGTATCTGTGTAGGCAGCCCCAGGGCTTGGTAGCACAGCAGCCAAAGCGGATGCCACTTGAGCTGTCGCTGTCATGATGTGGTTTGCCAAGCAAGTGTGATGAGAAGCATTTAGTCTGGAGGCATGCTCCCTGCCCTGGGAGTGCTGGGGAATGAAGAAGCGTTAGGGAGCTAGAGGGGACGTTTGGAAATGTGGGGCAAGCATCTCAGGATGGAGACAAATTGAGGAGAAATGGGCAAACGGAATAAGAGAGACAGCAACTGTCAGAATAAGTGGGCACTGGAGGCAAGTATTAATGGAAGGAAGTGACAGGCCCAAAGCGGCAGTGAAAGAAATCAGCACGGAGGAAAGCAGATCGTGGGCAAAGGTTGCCTGAGAGAGTAATGTAGTAGACAGGGAAAAAATGCTGAGGACATTCAGGCAGGCCAAAACCAACAAGGGAGTAGACGGTCTTTGAGGCAGTTCTGATTTGTTTTTCTAGCTGCTTAGATTTCCTGTGACTTACCTACCTGCTGTGGGTGACAAGCTCTCACTGGGTTGGTTAGGGGCACCCTTAGAGACAACGTTTATCATGTCAGCTAGGATGGGAAAGGAGAAGCTTCTCTTTAGGTTCTTCCTGCTCTCCTACAGTAGGAATTTCTGCTCCTGTGCAGTCTGGAATTCGCATTCCTAATTGTTTTTCCTGACATTTTAGACGAAGAAAGTCAGTATTCCTTGGGCTTCAGGGGTGAGAATGATGTTGGTCTGAAATATTTATGTGCATTGATAACTACACCAGGTATGTTGCTTGTCTGGGGGTTTGTTCACCTGCACAAGCAGATATAAGCAATCGCAGTGCACCGCAGAGCTTTCTGTTTGCTATCTCTCGCTGAAATGTTTGAGTCTTGCTTTGCAGACCTTTTGAGCACGCTAGTATTTTCAATAGGAAAGAAGTTAATGGAAGAGTGTCAGGGTAATAGCAGGGAGCTCCTCATTGCTGCTGGGAGATGAATCAGTCATGGGGTCAGATAAGTGACTCTTAAGCTTCACTATCAGAAAGGTACCAAGACAGAATAAAGGAGGATGCCTTGAAGTTGTCTCGTCCTCTGCCAGCCCTGTTTGTCTGGTGAAGAGTTCATTGTTTTAACAGGAATCTCTCCTAATGTGTTTCTAACTGCCGATGGCTTTTGTTTGGGTAGAAAAAAGAACTGTCCTCACCTCGATTTATGAACCAGTGGGGTCTGTGACTGCAAAACAAGGAGGAGGCAGTGATGTCTACTAAAGTAATGTGGTTTGAGTAGGTGGTCTCATCTCTTGTCCTACCAAGCACACAGAAGTGATATTAGATTTATTGGAACATGTACTTTAACAGTTTCAGGTAAAAGCAGCTATTATGGTACAGAAGTTATAAAGCTTCAACATTTTCACTGCAATTTTTCTTGGATGCCCTTGTCAGTCAGTGGCTTTTATGTCAATGGTGTAAATCTCCATTTGTAGTGACCAAGCTGTTATATTTATGCGGTGATGAATGTTTCCTTTTTTTTGATGCACATTTAAAGTTGTCAGTTCTCATGACCTGATTAAAATGATTATGTCTGTCTATTGGAAAGAGCAATTGGCTTGACAATGCCTACAGCATCGATCCTTATCAAGCAGGAGAGAGTCGTGCTTATGCAGTTGGACAGAATACTTAGAAATGTGTATTTGGGTGCCATTTTTGGCGCAGTTATTCCACTGAAATAGATGTGGTTTATGAGGAGACTGAAGTCATTGAAGGGTGTTTTCTGTTGTTGTTGTATTGCTCTCTTTCTGTTCCTTCTCCAATATCCAACCCAATAATCTCTCAGAGGAAGAGATAAGCCATAAGAGCAACTTCCTCTGCCGCTCCCTTTTCCACATCGGAAGCCTGCAGGATTACAGAGGAGTGACTTAGACAAATCTGATTCACAGATACTTGATTTTTAGTTTCTCTAGTGTTGGTGGAGGTGCCAAGCTGTGAGCTTTGGGAACTAAAACACCCTGTGCCTATAACAAGACCTTGTGCTCGCTTACACCATGGCGGCCAAGGTATTGTAGGTCCTATATCATGAAAAACCACGGACTGAGTATTCAGGACTATGCTGGCAGGAAATTAGCTGTAGCTAATTCTCCCAGTCCAGTATATTGTGTTGTGGGAGAGGAGGAAATGAAGAAGGATGTTTAAGGCGACCTTTAAATAACAGCCTTGCCGAGTTGTCCGGTTTTTGGCAGAGCTGACTGCATTCTCTTTTAAGGTTGTGTCCATTTGCTAGTTTATGGGTATAGAATCTCCACCGAATTATGCAGGTGCCCTTCTGTTATTATATTGTTGTTTGACAGTAAGCTTTATGGGGTTGGGGAAAGAGAGAGTTATACTGAAGTGGTTTTGGAGGTAAGCTGTAGATCAGGTTGAGTTTTACTTTCCCATAAGGTTAAGCCTACCAGAACTTCTATTTGGAAGTAAGTGAAGTAAGTCAGGGGAAAAACCCAGTCTTGATTTAATCAGGAGCAAGTACATTGTCTTCAGATTATGCAGGAAAAAGGTAAATCAACTTGATAAGGAAGCAGTCCCTTTATCAGCGTCGGTGTGTTATACCGCTTAAATCTCTTGAGTACTGAAGCTGTCAGCACTCATTCACAGAGTTGTGTTTAGGGTGTAAAGATTGAAGAGGCTTTTTTGTTTCCAGAACAGTGCGTGTGTTATTAGAACAGTTGAAACAGACCCATATCGTTTGAAAACCCTCTTGTTGCAGAACAAATGCAACTCTAATGATGTTGTGAGGACAGTGGCAATGATAGGGGTTTGGCCTTGCCCTCTCCATCACTTTGGGTTTCATCTCTTTTCCATGGGTGGCTGTACTCTGCTGTAGGAGTTTCTGAAGAGAAGTGTCAGAGATGGGAAAGGGAACAGGAGCTGCTGGGAACCACTGGTAATGTTTTACGAGAAACTGAAAATGAAGAAGCAATAAAGAGCAGAAAGGCTTTAAAGGAGATATGGCCAAATTTGAGAGCTGGTTTGGAATTGCCTGTCTGTATTCAGTCAGAGGAGCATTTTAGCAATGCCTGAGGCATTGCAATCCACTTGGTCGTTAATGTGAGAGCAAAGTGGGTGCCAGAGCAGTCTCTGCTAAAGGGAGGTGTAGGTATCAGCCCAGGCAGAACTAAAGAGATGAGAAACAGCACACTGAGAAATTGTTGCCCTAAATTTATGGACTAAATGATGGGTAGGGATTGGTTGAGCTGCGGCTTCAGGCTCCTATGCCAAGGTGTTTTGGTTTCAGTTGGGATAGAGTTAGTTTTCCCTATAGTAGCGGATATAGTACTGCAGTTTGGAGTTAGTATGAGGATAATGTTGATAACACACCGATGGTTTTAGTTGTTGCTAAGTAGTGTTTCTGTTAAGCCAAGGAGTTTTAAGTATTCATGCCCTTCCAACGAAGAGGCTGGAGGTGACCAAGAAGTTTGGAGGGTGCACAGCCAGGACAGCTGACCCCCAACTGACCAAAAGGGATATTCCATACCATATGGCATAATGCTCAGTATATAAAGCTGGTGGAGAAATAAGGAAGGGGAGGGGGTGTGTGTCATTCAGAGTGGTGTCATTTGTCTTCCCAAGTCACCGTTATACATGATGGAGCCCTGCTTTCCTGCTGATGGGAAGTGGGGAATGGATTCCTTGTTTTCTCTGCTTACATGTGCAGCTTTTGCTTTACCTGTTAAACTGTCTGGATCTCACATTTACCCTTTGATTCTCTCCCCTGTCCCACAGTGGGGAGCGAGTGGCAGAGGGGGCTGAGCTGGGGTCAGACCACAACACAAGGGAAAGGAGCTTTTGCTGTAGAAGTCACCCTGCATTAAAGCATCTTAAGATTGGAATCCTTTGTTTGACTTGCTGCCTGTTTGGGTCGTGAATCACTGTGTTTTCTGGTTGTTAGTGAAACAAAACTGAATTTGGCCTGGGCACTGTCGAGATGAAACACGATTGTTAATGCTGTGTACATTCACATCAGATGACTTTATAAAACCCAGATGAAATCAGTTTGCTTTGTTCCAGCCAAGGCAGAGTAAAGCATGTGCTCTGTAACAAGAGTCAGCCTCTCTGGCTGTTGGATGAGGCCCTGCTAACCCTAATCTGAAAGAATATGTTTTCATAAGAGCAGATAAACTGTAGACGTTGAGCTGCTCATCTCCTTGGCTCGTTCATTCATTCATTGTTTCTCATTTATGCCCACAGCAGAGAGTTTTAGGAAGTTCTGCCCCCCCCCCCCCCAATCCAATCATTGCTAGGCGATGGCTTCTCTGATCCCTCATCCACTGAGAGATGTGTAATGAGTTCTCACCATATAAATATTTAACCTTAAAAAGGACATTTTCCCTTTTAGCTATTAGCAAACCCGGGTATTCACCAAACTGAGTCGAAGATTGAATTTTCAATTACAGAGAAACCCTTCCCTTTCAGCTATTCTCTCCTTCATATTTGTCACATTCAGTTTTAGCCATCATTTTATGAGAAAGGATCGGGGGTGTTCTGGTCATCTTACCAATGATTTTAACCACAAAGCAGCAATGTTAGAGAGGCAGGAAATCCAATTACACCTTTCCTGCCTTTTAAAGCAACCGCTCCTTCCGTCTGTTCGTTCCAAGTTGTCCTTATTTTAGTTCTCTGTTTGATGATATAATTACACTGTTGTTACAGAACAGTGTGAGATGCTGAGAGCCACGGTTTTCTGTGTCAGGATGAATGTGTCCAGAAAAGTTACATTACTGGTTCTTTTCCAGGGAGCTCTGGGCTTGAAGTGCAGCATTTTAATAGAGATTACACACACGATATTCCAAGGCAGCAACGTAGAGGTGGTTTCAGCAGGATTTCTGCCCTAGTCCTTCACATTGTGTAGGCAGGCAAAAGGCAAAGAGCCAGTTTGACAAGTGGGAGAAGCGCTGTTAACTCTTGCTGGGGTCATTTGCCTGTCCACCGCAGACCAGGCAGGAAGGCCTTCACTTGCCCCTCAGCCCCACTCCTGGCAAGGAAGGCACCTAGGATGCTATGCAGGTTTCAGGTTTGGGATGCTACGTGGGTTTCAGGGTTGGGATGCTACGCGGGTTTCAGGGTTGGGATGCTACGCGGGTTTCAGGGTTGGGATGCTACGCGGGTTTCAGGTTTGGGATGCTACACGGGTTTCAGGTTTGGGATGCTGCGCGGGTCTCAGGTTTGGGATGCTACATGGGTTTCAGGTTTGGGATGCTATGCAGGTTTCAGGTTTGGAGGTTGTGAGGCAAGCTGGAAGGGATGAAGGAAGGAGTCTCTTTGTGTGATGGAAGACCCAGTGGGGTGAAAAGGATCCTAAATGTTTCATGTCAACAGAAGGACCTGTTGAGCATGAAATGGATTGGAAAGCTATCTGCTGTCCAGGCTGTTTCCCACCATCTGCTGGGGACAGCTTCAGTCCTCTGATGCTGGAGAGGGCAGATGTCGTGGGTGAGGCTTATTAGGGGGTTCTGTGCTCTGAGGGTCTCCTTCCTCACTTTGGCTCCTTAGAGAGCAGCACCAAGGTAGATTGTGTGGCTGTTGGAGGAAGCCCACCTCTTGCTGTTGGGAGGTGGGAGATGGGGTGGGAACTGTCTCTTTAGGACTGAGAAATGATCTTTGCAGGGAAAGAAAAAGCACTTTGAAGCGAGGGCAGCACCGGGGGTTTCCTGGGGTAGCAATGGGGAAGGACAGCACCTGCCCTGCCATGGGGAGAGCATCTTTAGGGGGGAGCAGGTAAGGGAGAAGCCAGAGGTCATGGCAAAGGAGCCTCCTTCTGCTGCAGGGATTACAGCCAGCTCCCTTCTCCCAGGGCTGTCCTCCCAGGAGAGTATCATGAAAAGGCATGGCACAAAAAGTCTGTGCAACAGAGACCTGAAATGCTGGGGCTGTGACGAGGTTAATTAAATAGGTGCCGTGTCTCCAGACAGCCCCAGACATCTGTCTCCGTCCTTCGCTTGTTTTTCTGCTGCGTTTCTATTTGCTTGTCCGCAGTTAAAGCCCAGAGGACCTACAGATGGTCACCATTACTTTTGTCACTCAACGTGGGGTTTTATTTAAGGCTTTTTTTACTCAACCTTTTAAAACCAGATGTGTGTATAAAAAATAAATAAATCTTTCAATAGAACAACTCACTAGAGGTCTTCTGAGTGGATTTAGGTTTAATTTTAGCCTCTAGTGGCTGGGATCTTGTTTGGATGTTTTTTGTAAGCCAGGTCTCTGTTTTGGCAATTTTTTAAGAAATATTTTTCTAATAAACTTAAAAAAAAAAGAAAAAATAAAAATCCCATTGCATTCCAAGTCTGGCTTCTTTGGAACCTTGGGGATCACTGCATGCCAAAACATTTTCTGTGCTTTGGATCACATACCTGGTTTTGCATGGGTTTCTCCGTGATTGCAGGATGCTGGTGTTGTTGCATGGGCTGAAAGTGGGCTACGGGCTTTCAAATATAAAACCTTCTTGTGAGATTTCACTTGGAGCATTGTGTGCGGTTCTGGTGTCCTCAACATAAAAAGGACATGGAACTGTTGGAACAAGTCCAGAGGAGGCCACGAGGATGATCAGGGGCTGGAGCACCTCCTGTATGAAGACAGGCTGAGAAAGTTGGGGCTGTTCAGCCTGGAGAAGAGAAGGCTGAGTGGAGACCTCATAGCAGCCTTCCAGTATCTGAAGGGGGCCTATAGGGATGCTGGGGAGGGACTCTTCATTAGGGACTGTAGTGACAGGACAAGGGGTAATGGGTTAAAACTTAAACAGGGGAAGTTTAGATTGGATATAAGGAAGAAATTCTTTACTGTAAGGGTGGTGAGGCACTGGAATGGGTTGCCCAGGGAGGTTGTGAATGCTCCATCCCTGGCAGTGTTCAAGGCCAGGTTGGACAGAGCCTTGGGTGACATGGTTTAGTGTGAGGTGTCCCTGCCCATGGCAGGGGGGTTGGAACTGGATGATCTTAAGGTCCTTTCCAACCCAAACTATTCTATTATTCTGATTCAGCAGAAAAGTCCAACCTTGTTAATGCTTTCGTAAGGCAGCCACAGGATCGCAGACAAAACTGGGGAGCTGTGACCAGTAACTGCCTGTGCAGAGTCAGGGTCAGAGATAAGGGCTGATTAGCAAATGAAATACGGACTTTTTAACTGATGAAACAACTGCAGAGAGTCTTTGTGTGGGTTTCTGGTTTGGTTTCTTTCAGAGTCTCTACATTAGACATGGAGTGCCCTTTGCAACTACCGTAACGTATTTCTTCTTGAGTTGTCTCTGGAAATGTTACCATAGGGAAAACCAGTTTTGGTCTATATTGCACACTTGAAAGATGCTCTCAGAGTCCACTTCTTAACAACATCTTTTCATTTTGTTACTTTATTTGCAGGTCAAAATTTACTGGGTTCACTCAAATTAGCGTTGTTTTAACCATCCTGTAGAGGACGAATATGATGCCAAACAGAAGCAACCTCTCCTCCTCCTTTCAGAATGTTGGATCAGGTAATCTGTTAATAAAACCAAAGTTTGCTTGTAAATGTACTGAAATCTGTTAGAATTTCTTACTGATTTTGGCCCTTTAATTCTCCTGGCACGTGGATAAGCTCAGTGCTCTGTTCTTATTCCATGTCTAACTCCATTTACCAGCCAAAAGAAGGCCACAGCTGGATATGCTGCAGCCAGCCAGCCCTCCCCCATCAGTTTAATGCCTGGCTGGAATAGATATCAGTGACCCCCAGCTAAAGAGCTCAGGAAAGGAAGAAAAGGAATGAGGGGAAAAAAAAGAAGACTAATAAGAAAGAAGGAATTTCTTTCCATATAGCTCCAGGCAGCAAATACCCTGCTGAACAGAGGAGCCTTGTGCTGCACACTGAAGGTTAACCAGTGAAAGCTGGGGCTGACCTGGATGCAGGATGGGTTCAGTGCACACTGTGTGCCAGAGCAACCAGCCTCAGTCCCTCTCACCTGCCTGTGAGGGCAGCGTCAGCCAGGCTGTGTGATACATCCTAGCATATTCCTAAAGTCTCATCCCAAACGTAACCCCAAACGTAAACCAAACAAGATCTGTTTTGTGGGAAGCAGCTATGGTTTGGTTAAACACACGCTGTTGTCCAGTTGGAATGGAACTGGGTGATGAGGGCACTGTGGTGCTGGAACCAAAACCGCAGAAGACCCGGCATCGGGTATGGTAGAGAACTGTTGAACCCAAGTGGCTTACATGAAGGTATTGTGACTGTTTCTCACTGTGCTTGTTTGGATTTCAAGTACAATAAACCCTTCATTGCTGCGCTGAACAGGCCTGAAAGTTTCCATGAGCTAACTTGTGTTTTGACATAAGTGTCCAGTCTTTGGAGGATTGAATGTGCCCTGCTAGTGTTGCAAGGGGGCAATAAACGATTATTAATGTCCCATGAATGTGTCTGCCAGCTTATTTATATGGGGGCCTGTAGAGTTTATGCAACAAAAGAAAAGTTCAGTTGTGTTGAAGTTAAGATGTGGGCAGTACAATTTTGATATGGGATTAGCTTTCAAGTTTGAGGGGTTTGGAAGAGGGAAGGGGAGAGAATGGAAGGTACAAGGAAGTATTGAAGTACAGAAGGCATGGTCATTGTATGTGTGCTTTTAAATAACTTTTGCATCTTCTTCTTCCTTATAACACCACTAATGAGATGAATGCTTGATCGTTGCCATCTGATTTTGTCTTGTCTTGTCTCTACAAGAGCTCTGTTGAGCATGGGTCACATTCCTCCTTTTTATCTTCTTTTGATCTTCATCATTGCCGTTGATCAAATGTTGTGAAAACAGCTTAAAAAATGTTAAGTCAGATGTCAGACTGTCGGAAACTGCAGTTTCACTGCTCACAGCAGTGATGGTCTGACAGAGCGCTCTGTGAGCTTACTGGTTCAAAGGCAGCTGAGATAGCTGTAGCATCATAACAATGCGTTAAAATTACAGCAAATAAAATCACAGTCAACATAAAAATCCTAAGTTCTGTGTCATAGTAAACCTGAGGCTTGGTTATGAAGCTAGCAAGTTAATGGGTTTGGCCACTACCAGAGTTTGTCATTAACACAAGCTTAGCCAGGTCCACAGGTGTTCAAGAAAGTGGTTGTTATTTTCTCCTGGTTTGATTTGGTTTTGTTCCCCCCTGTAACGCTGACTCCTTTTATCTTCTGCCTATTCGATTACGTTGTTAATTATGGTTACCTTTGTTCTTAAACTTAGGGGTTTGTTCCTTAGGAATTGAAGAGAATGTGTTGTTACTCACTTAGACTTACTACAGTTAGCCAGAGGAAGCTTGTGCGACAGAGGTATATTGTGTGATGCCCTGGGCAGTAATGAATTCCAGGCATTTTTGGCTTGTTAGCAAGGAAGGTGCCAGAAACAAGGATCCCCTCAAAGACTGCATTGCCAGCTTCCACTAGGTACCTGAACCTAGTGATCCTCGGTTCAACCAGATCATATCCAGTCTGGTGGGGGAGCAGGAATCCCAGTTTTGTGTCTAGGTCTGTATAATTGCCTGAAGCGGTACTTGGAAGAGGATTAAAGTATTGCCTCTGCGGAGTTTAAAAGCACTTTTCACAACTGGGTGTTAGGTTTTCCTGCCGAGTGGCAAGCTGAAATTAGGTTACACACGAGGTGGCTGAAGTCGCAGGTGAAATGTGACTGAGCCGAGAGTAAATCCCAGATTTGACCCTTATTTTCACAAGCAGCACTCGCTGGCACTACAGGAACTGACACTAAAGAGTTCAAAGCACAGCCTAGCACATCCGAGGAGATGCTGTAGGTGTTAGCAGTGCTGTTTCTATGTCACTTGAGGTCTAAGCGCAAGCCTGTGGAGGTCCCATTTATCTCCTGCAGTAACTGAGGCTTTCAGGAGCTGAATTATCTTCTTTGCTTTTGGCAGAGTGGGAACTGTAGGCTGGAGCTTGACACATTGAATGATAACCTCCACCACAGCAAAGGCTTGTTTGGTTGGTGTCCTCTGCAAGGAAGTATGTTATAATTCCAAACAAGTGTTAAGACCTGGAACCTTAAACCCCTGTCAGTGCTTTTAGTAGTAGTGTTTATGTTGCTGTTTTTGAATGAAGTTATAGAGCTGAGCATTATACATCCTTCAGGCTATCTTCTAACTAAGGTGCTCATTGCAGGTGTAGTTACAGGTTTGTATTTTAATAGCACTGAGCTAAAACAGCTTGAAAAATGGGCCTTGCTTTTGTATTCTTCCATGAAGCTTTACATGACAGTCCATTGAGTAAGCAAAAATATGACAAGCTCCCACTGAGCTTTGATTAAGCTCATTAATATATTTGGGCTTGGACGCACTAGCTGCACAGGTTAAAAGAGGTGGTCCAGAGCAGCATCTTATGTTCTGTATCCTGGGCCCTGCGAGACCTGCGCTGAGTTCTTCACTCAGCTGTCTGCTTTGCATCTTCTCCCTGTACCTCAGTTCCTCAGGTATAAGACATCAGGACAGTAATGCTGCTTTACTTTGTGGACATCTTAGGAGGCTCAGGATTATAAAGGCTAAGCCAGACTCCTGCCATGGGTAGGTCACCAAAGAAAAGAGTCTAGCCTCTTTCCAACTGTATTGCCAGTTTGTAGTATGGATTTGGTCATGTCCAACTACCCCTTCTTCTTTAGCCTCCATCTGTTGCAAAAAGAGAGATGGGAAAGTTTTGCATCCCCTCCTTTGCTTAAAGATCCGAGACACAGTTATTACAAGCACAGTAATTATTATAAACGTGTTCATTTCAAATGAACGTGCAGGCATACGGATGCAGGAAGCAGCTACTTACTTGCTACTTACTTTTCTTTTCCCCCTTATTTTCTCTTCCTTACAGATTCCAGTAAGGTTATGGCAGAGTATAGCCACACACAAAACCAGATGGAATTACAAAATGCTACTTTGGGAAAGGGCTCTGCGGTGAATTCCCTTGAAAACGGTCTCCAGGATATTATGGAAAACCTCAACCAGAAGAAATATTCATCAAGTCTCAAATTTAAAACAAATGGGGACTATGCTGGCTCATATTTAACCCTCTCCCAACCAATGCCAGTTAAACCCAATCCTTCCTCCAGTGTTAAAAATGCACACTCTGTTAGCAAACTTCAAGGAGGCAAGCAGTTCTCCTGTGAAAGCCCTTATCTTCCGGATAAAAGCATCTCTGTAAAGCATTTGGGTTCCCTGTCAGGCATGCCTTCATCCCTCAGTGGGTACAACTTAGGGAGGACAGACTTTGATATTCATGCCAGCAGAGAAAACGTAAAATCCCTTGGACAGATGGATAAGTTTCACTACTCCAAGTACAGTCAGAAAAACAAATCCTATGACAATGTCTACTTCCCGGGAATGCTGGAGACAAAGAAGATCTCGGGCTCTCTTCTGACCATGTGGAATGGAAGCTCAGGGAACGAGCTGATGCTTTCACCTGCTAGCAATTCAGGGGCAGCCAGCATGCCTTCTAGCCCAAAGCAAGGCAGGAGGATGAACGTCATCGAAGACAACCTGGCCCTTCACATAAAGCCAGTTAAGCACAAGGATGTGATGATGGAGACTCTGGGCTCACGGCCTCGGAAGTATTCTGGTGGATCTCTAAGTCATATGGGGATGTACAGTCGTTCCCTCCCCAGGCTTTATAAATCAACAGAAAGCCAGCTGGTGCCGTTAAGTTTGCCCCCCAGAAGCTCTTTGGGGAACACTAAAAGGAAAAAACTGGGAGAAAAAGATCTACCTCAGAACGTTTTAGATGCTGACAATTACCTGAACTTTTCTTCCTGCAGCTCAGGGGTTTCACCACATGCCAACTCGGTCTCTGCCAGTAATTCCTACGCCAGCTCAACGCTCAGTGTTCCTGCAAGCCCTCGAATTGCTAAGAAGATGCTTTTAGCACCTTCTCCCCCGTATCTTCCCGATGACTTCGATAGACTTGGACTCTCAGGAACGAGTCCCAGTAGCTCGTTCTCCCCAGTGGATTTTGACAGGTCGTTCTCTGTCCGAAGGAACCTTTCCACCAGCTCTGTGGAACTTGATGACCCAGAGCTGGAAAGTTACAGGCAGACGCCAAGCTCCCTGCAAGCGTCCATGCGAGAGCGGAAGAACAGCATTAGCTCCATTTCGGGAAGAGAAGACCTCATGGACTATCACAGGAGGCAGAGGGAAGAGCGGCTTCGGGAGCAGGAGATGGAACGGCTGGTAATATTTTCTCTTCCTTTTAGTTTTTCACTGCATTTAGCATTTGGATAATGTCCATCCCATATCTGGTCATGCGGAAAGTACAGCAAAGCATAGGCTGACATGCTTTGCAATTCAAATGCTGCCTGCTTCATATGCCTTGTTTGTTATTGCTGTCCATGAAGCTAATGCTTAAAGAGCGTGCTGCTGTAACAGCTTGGATAGGGAGAGACCATTCAGCCATCTACAAAGATGTTGGAACCTGTGTAAATTGGGTTTATCAGTCATCCTCTGGCCTCTCTTAAAATGCCTCTGTACATAAACCCTATAAATTACACTGCAGGGATCCAGCACTTTTTGGTTTAGATGATGGCACTGTTCTGTGGTAAGCGGGTAAAAGGGACTCCACTATAAGCTGCTCAGCCATGTGTGCTGTGCCGTCAGGTAGGCATTGGTTTGGATTCAACATCTATCACGAGAGCTTTCTCTGCTTGGATGTGGTTTTTCTTTATGAATATTGTCATTAAAATATAGGCCTCCTTGCTTCTCCCCATTGCAAAATGGAGACTAGAAGAGAGGGGCAGGGTTTCTCTCTTTGCTTCTATTCAGAACGTAAAGCAGCGCGTACTACTTCAGCTTGGGGCAAAACTTGGGAGCACAATGTAATTTATGCGGTACTGAGACAACTTTTGGGTCGGAAAACCAAACAGATCTTCAGAACACACAAAGATAGTTGGAGAAGTTTCTTATAGAAGCTATCTCTGACAGGATCCTTTCTGTGAAAGAAGTTTTCTCTGACCCTATTAACATGCATTCATATTATACTGTTTTTACTGTCCACATGGAAACCGAGGTTGTTAGATGGGCCAATTTGTATTACTGAAGCTTAGATCCTCAATTAACTTTCAATGTGTGCTTTATTTAAAGCGTTTCTGGGTTTGAGCAAAGTGGGGGTAGGATACTCTTAAACCTGTCTAGTTTGCATACAGGCATCAGAGCTGCAGGGGGGTTCCCTTCCCAGGCCAGCTGGGCTGGGAAGCCATGAGGAGCAGCGGGATGCAGGAGCAGCGGGATGCCCATTAGGTGTCAATAGCAGTGGTCCGTTGGTTGTGAAGGGCCACTGCTCCCATTTCAAGCCCCACTTGCGAGCAGGTTCAGCTGAAGGATGGTACCCTCGCATCTCACCTATGTCCGTGACACAAGCTGGTGGAGAACCTGTTCTGTTGGCAGGAACCTGCTGTTTCATCCCTAATAGGCTCAGCGCTTTACCCTAAGATACATGCTGTTGCTTTGCAAGATGTCAAAATGTTCACCTTTGCCTGCTTAGGGCTGTAGAGTTGAGGTGTAAAGGGGCAGCAGGCACAGCCCCTTTCCCCCTTGGTGAGTGGCACAGTGTGTGTCTTTACCCTGCCTTGTACCCTTTGCCCATCAAAACCTCTGCTGGCTCCCTGTGAAGCTTCTCAGGAGCAGGGGCTGGGCTCACTGGGGCAAGGAGGGCCAGATATGAATGGAAAAGACTGGGCAGTTTAGGAAAGGTTGTTCTGCTTGTGCATGCAGGAGTGGGAAGCATCAGCAGAAATGCTGGAGGGTTGTTTATCCTTGATGCCTTCTGCCTGCTGTTCCCCCAATCCGATAGGAGATCTCCCTTTTCCCTAGTCCCGGTGGTTTAGTGTGTGCAAAGTGCTGTTTGCTTCTTATCAGAGGGTTTTCCAGGCGGTCGTACTGTAAAACCTGAGATAATCAGTCATAAAAGACAATATAGGAGAGTGTATTTGTATTTCAGAGAGAACAGGGTTGGGGTTTATTTATCAGTTTGAGTATTGGGTGGGTTTCTTGTGAGGGATGGAAGATATGGAATTGTGTTGGCATTCAGTAGTGTTAGAAGTTGTTCTGGGTCTTTATTTGGATGTAATGACCACCTCTCCTTTCCCTTCTTTTCTTTTCTTACTAGACAGTACTTACTGATAAATCCTGATTCTTTAAAGAATTTGCCTGCTGTTTTTCCAAGCATGTTAAAGTTTTGGCAAGAAGGTACAAAGAGTGAAGATATACATTGCAGGGTTTTTTTTGGGGGGGGGTTGAGGGTTTTGGGTTTTTTTTTCCCTTTTTTAAAGAATGATTTAAACATCTAATTTGCTCCAGTGTACCAAACAGAGAAGACATGTATGTACTGGTGTAGAATTTGGTGTTTTCTCTGTCTTTAGATTTGCCCTTTTGGGCTTGTGTCACTTCTGTTTTGCCAGCCTCTTCCTCCATGACTCCAGGAGCAGGAAGAACCATCTCTCCATCCCTCCAGCGTTACTGCTGAGCACTGGGGACTGATGGGAGGGTACCACATTGCCCCTGGGCCTTGCACAGGGCTTGTGGTCACAGTCTGCTGCTGCTTCCTCTTCCAGCCTAGCTGACCGGACGTAGCATCTTGGTGTAGGGATGTTTATCCAGATGTTAAGTGTAGTACTATGACAAGTAGGAGTCAGAGTTAGCTTTGCTGAAGCTGGCCCAGAAGCCTTGTAAACAAGGAGAAAAATAATCACTGTGATCCAAGAATATTCAATGGGATTCAGTGAGCTATTGAATTTTTGTTTAAGAGGAGATCCTGCCTTTCCCCCCCCCCCCCATCTGAGATAAAAGGCCAATTGTGGTAGCAGCTGGAACTGAAAGGCAGCCTTTCTCTTCAGCCCGTGGGGGTGGAACAGCACAGCCAGCATAGTCAGATAGATATTAAGGCCATCTGTTTTGTTTGATGCCCGCTCATTTGAATAGCACTGAACATGGTTTGTGTACTGCTGGGTTTTAGGCAGTACAGTGTATTTCCTCTAGATGGTGGTAGGTACTTAACAATTAGACATGTGGTAGCTGTGTGACACCTTCCATAGTCCAGCTGTTAGTACAGATCTGTAAGCATATGCTTGTTGATTAAATTCTCCCCAGGAGTTGTGCTGGGGGAGATTTCAGTTTACATGACCAATGCCTCGATGAGCAATAACAGAATTCAAGGACCTTATTCCATAGTCCATGTTTTCATGGTCAAAAGAGCATTGGATTTCATGAAGTTTATTCAGCAAGTAGGAAATAATACTGAATATCTCTGTGCCCGCTTTGCATTGATGCATTTACAGCTCAGTAAGGCGTGCTCATGCGAGGGGAAAATGAAATGAAAGGATATATGAATTTGCAAGATGGTGCTGCTTTAAAATTGTGGGTATTAGAGCTTGTGTAAATCTCCCATACAGCTCGGAACAGCATCACATATATGTTTTATACATTTACATTGGCACTGTATCTTTTTATAGAGCCTTTAAACATAAAGCACCCAAGCTGCATGTAAAAGTGTAAGTGACTTGACTCTTATAGAAATCCCAGCCAAGCAGATAAAGGGTAGATCAAGGTAATTTTTCTCACCACTAGTATTGGACAGTGTAGCATTACAGCTACTTAACATAGTGAGTTCACGAGTGTTATGTAATAGGATAAAAAAACCTCTGCAGAATATAACTAATGCTAATACTAATAACTAATATAACACTAATAACTTAGTAGGTTTTCAGGAACATTCAGTTTTCATTGTGTTCCAAAACATTCCCGCAGGGTCTGTAATCCACACTTTGGATTATTAAATATACCTAATTTTTGTGGAATATGGGCCAGGAAGAAATAAATGTCAGGAGACCCGTTCTCATTTACAGGACTTACAGTACTGCACTGGAGCTCTGGTCTTCAGGCTCTTGCCCTCGGTATGATTTGGAAAGGAGCTTCTGCATAGGTACCGTAGGGGCAAAAGGGCACTGGTCTGAATAATACTGTTATTTTGGAAGCCGGTGGCATTTCCTCAGGAGCCTAATACATGCCTGCAGATACAGGAGCTAATTCTGCAGGGACCTGTCAGCCCAGTTCCTCCCTAGAGACTGGCATTGCTCAATGCCACTGATCTCTTCTGCTTTTACTGGTCTGTTTCCTCTGTGCCTATAATAGGAAGGTAAAGATGAGGTGTGCTAACCTGAGCCCTGCATCCCATCCTCTGCTTTGAGCTGAGGTGGTCCGTCTGGAGCTCTTCTCCATGCAGGTGTCTTTGTCGTGGAAGACTTCATGCTCCTGTGTATCCTCCCATCAGAGATGGATGTGGAATAGGGATGCTATTCCTGAGTTCTGTGCTGAGTGGTAACCTCAGAGCTGAAAGTCCATAGCAAAACAAGGACTGAAAATGAGAAAGTAAATGCAGCTGGGGTGAGAGAGGGAAGGGGAGGGACAGTTGTCGAGCTGTTCTCACACCCAACTAAAGCCTACCTTTGAA
This sequence comes from Neopsephotus bourkii, assembly GCF_033783945.1. NCBI lineage: Eukaryota > Metazoa > Chordata > Aves > Psittaciformes > Psittacidae > Neopsephotus > Neopsephotus bourkii. Next base: position 2,469,279 of record NW_026901033.1, read on the forward strand.
ATCAGTTTCTCACTATCTGACGTATGTGAAATGACCCGCTCCTTAGAAATGCAGGAAGGGAAGAGAAACCTTCTTCCTGCCTCTTGTCTGTGGGATACTGAATGTGTTTGTAATAAAGTACATTTGGGAAGTTTCTGCTGCTGTCTACCCCAGTCTCTCTACCTCTTTCCCCACCATCCTTTGTGACTAGCTGCTGCTCCAAGCTTTTGCTATGAAGCTTGGTTGTTTTAAAAGAGCAGCAGCGGAGAAGTACTGTTCCTTGGTAGCTGAAAAGAGCAACAGCCTCTTCTGCAGGCAAAGGGAGCCCTGCCTGCATGAAGTGGCCATAATTCTCTTTAGTGTTGGTCACACAGGATTAGAGTGCACCTGTGTTTTTAATGAAATCTGGGGTTATCCAGGTGTTAATAGCATTTATTGAAGAAGCTTCCTGCTTGCCATAGCTGATTAACCAAGTCTTGCCTTGATATCTAGATGTAGCATCACCTTTATGCATTTGTAAAGTTCATATACGTGGCATGCAGCAGACAAACAAATCCAGGAGTCACTGATGTGGTTGCTGTTATAAAGGGGGGAGGTATTTATCCCTGCTGTTTTGGAGTACTTCTCTTTACAGTGTGGCAGGGATGTCTGATGTCATTGTTAATGGGGTTATCATCCCCTTATCCCACCCTTCTTCAGCACCTAAATGTGCAACCATCCATACATATAGGAGGTGTGTGGCT